>NC_054375.1:95523683-96128183 GCF_017654675.1 Xenopus laevis | reverse complement strand
TTACTGCTATTTACAATATTGTTCTTGAACCAAAAAAATTTATTATGTAATAATGGTGTTAACGCAGCCATCACAAGTCAATTTCCCTGGTCATGTGCTTTCAGAAAGAGCCAGCACCTTTACATTGGAACTGCTTTCAGACAGGCTTTTGTTTTTTCTGCTCATTGTAACAGAAGGATTCATTACTTGGTTAGCTGAACTTGTATTTTTACCATTGGGTGCTGTTCTCATAACTACCTAGAAGTGAGCATTTTCTTAGCAATGCAGGTGCCAAGGAGCTGTTATCTGGTTACTTTCTCATTGTTCTGCTAAAGGACTGCTGGGGGCTCATACACGGTGGAGCTAAAGCCAAGTTCAGCCAAATACGTGAAAGGAGACATCTCTGGGTTGACCTCAGCTCCAGCTCTGCTTTGTGTGAGCACTCGCATGCTGATAAGATTCAAATCAATGGAGCAGGGGCACTGGAGCAGATCTGCTTCTCTCAACCTGCAAAAAATATGCAGGCTGACAACAGCCTGATCCTTTAGCTTGTGTACCCATAGCTTAAAGAGTTACTGAACTTTAGCAAAGCACACGTCACATGGCTGGGGGCACTTGGGAAACCGACATGTCTAGTATGCCAGATTTTAAAATGAAATATTAAAAAAATCTGTTTACTCTTTTGAAATAATGGATGAGCACTATTAACTGATGCATTTTAAATAAAGCATTTTTCTCATGACAGAATCCCTTTAACATGTTTACCTTTAATGTGTACAATTCCTTTTTGATTTCATATGACTATTTAAGCTCTAGTCCATAAATTAATGTTAATAAAGTTGTTGTAAATACAGTTGCATTTCACACCTTTTCAATATCTTAGGGATCATTAATGAGTGGGTGTGCAGTAGTGCATAAGGAAAATCAAAATGTGCTCATGATTTACTAATGTAGGTGCAAATTATCAGTTCAACAAGGACCATTGCAAATTACAGGCATTATTGACTTTATTGAATTACAGGCATTATTGACTGTTTAGTTGCTTGTGCTTTGTACAGTACTTTTGAGCTGGCTATCCAATTGTTTTCCAAGCCAGCAGTAGTAGTATCATACATGGCATACAAAAAACAAATGGACCTTTTACCAATTTGACCATGTGTCGGACCAAATCGGGCTGATGGCGGAGAATTAACAGCCAGATGGTTTTTAACTGAAGTGGATTTTTGCATAGAACGTGTGTCAATCTAACAGATATAATTCAGTATTTGATATCACCTGTTTTGTAAACATTCTGTTCCTACCAATTTATTAGTGCTATTATGTTATGTATACTTTTGTCAATGTTTAAATGTTTAATTTTGGTATGTGTACGGGGTTTAAATGATGGTGTGTTTAACATGATTTATAGCTGTAACACCTTTTAAATTAAAGGCATTTCCTGTAAGTGCTTAACACATGAAACACTTCAAAATTTAATGGATGAAATAAATTGGTGTTTTATATGTTCCACAACGCGGAAAGGGGTCACAAGGGTTAACTCACCAAGTATAGGAGGAGGTTCTGGTGCACTGCCCTGAACCTTCCGCTAAAGGAGCAGATCCAAACCTTATTTGCAGTTGAGCAGGCACTCAAGGACCAATCCTTCACACAGGCGTGTAAAAGAAATAAGTATTTTATTTGGTATAAATGGAAACTTACCAGTTGTGTGTCATTAGGGTACAAATACTCTGTAATCCTATGAATGTATTGTTATTGCTACCTTGTATTACTCATCTTTTTATTCAAGCCCTCTCCTATTCATATTCCAGTTTTATTTATATCCGTGCATGGTTGCTAGGGTAATGTGGACCCTAGCAACCACAGTGCTGAAACTGCAACCTGGAGACCTGCTGAATAAAAATGTAACTTAAAAACCCACAAATAATAAAAAAATAATTCTCAGAATATCACTCTACATTATACTTAAAGTTAATTCAAAGGTGAACAACCCCTTTATATTTAGTCAGACCAATAAAGTATGCTTTGCCTTTTTTTTTTTTTTTTTTTTTTTTTTTTTTTTTTACACATCACTTTATATATTGAATACAGTTATTTGTGTTCTGTTTTTTTTTTGTTCTAAATACATAACACCACTCTCTACAGGGGTAAATCTAAAGAATAGTGTTTTCTCAATTGTTTATATATATATATATATATATATATATATATGGCTTTTCACATAGCTATCCCAATATTAAATATACCATATGTTTGGGGACCAGATTTTCTTAAAATCATGCTTTTGACCCCACGCTTAGACCAGCTGGGACCAATAAAAGTCATCCACTAGTGTTCTGCACTCGGGTCTAGAGCACTAGAGCAGTAACATAACACCAGTAACAGGGTTGTAGTCAGCTCTTCAGACCCCTACCTAAAAAAATACCTTTTCGTGGTTGTCTTTAAAGGAGGTCATATAGGTAAGATTTACTAGATTTCTTCAAAGATAAATTCAGTGCCTATATAATTGACTTTATTTTAATTTATTTCAAGTCATATACCATCCTTGACACCCCTGAATGACCCTACCAACAAATAAGAAGGGTCTTCCTGTTTAATGAGTACTCTGTCTTATTTCATAATTCAGCTTGAAAAGCCACAAGATATTTAACAGATATTAGATTGTTTATAATATTGTTTAGTAAGTGATAATCATTGCTAATGTGTGTTAAGCTGATTATGATCAAAGTGTTGTTATTAGTAAGGATTTCACTGTCACTTGCGGTATTACCTCAGCCTGTGCTGGAAGACACCACTGCAGGCCTGGGTCAGATGTCTTTTATAGGAAAGGTATCTCCTTCCAAGGGGCTGTCAGTGGTCAAGTTACATGGTAAGAGAATGCCAAATCAATTCACAAAATGGGATACATCTCTCAGCAATCAATATTTGTTGTACTATACAGGCATTAATAAACCATAAATTGCACTAGTTATCCAAAACAGCACTCTCTGTCTCACCAGTGACTGTACGTAGTAAGCCATGCATACTGGATATTTAAAATTGGCTATTCTCAGTTATTAAACCAATACCAAATTAACATCGCAATGCACAATTTTTTTTATTTTATTTTGCTCTTAGATATGTAACTTGCTCAAGGTCTTCTTTCTTTTACTCAGTTTGATCCATAGCTTGACAGATGGGCTGGAGACTTTAAGTGCTTGTTGTATACTTCACTTTTTAAAGGGGGCATATGGTCTTAAAGCAAGAATTGGTAAATGTAGTTTTACACAGAAGTCACTGCAATTGAATATGAAGAGATTCTGGGTGTTTTGTGATTAATACTTTAATTCTGTAGTGGGACAGTGAAAACCACTTGGAATCAGTCTCCTTTGATTTTACTCAATCACCTGGAATTGCTTGGACACACCTACTTCAGGCTGTTGGCACTTGTATGCATAGCAATCGTCCTTTTTGAATGCAAGTTTACCTGACATGAGTGCTCCCACAGTTCTAGGCGATTGCTATTCAACAAAAGTGAGAATTTGACTTTGTCCTAGAACCTGTTAATCAGCTGGAGACATAACTGTGTAGTTTTAAAATTAAAATATCCCCAAAACCCTTATTAGCACCTTTAAACCAAGCTTGCGTTGGCCAAACATTCTACACTGGTAGGATCAGGAGAGGATCTATTGGGAACTACAGTATGATCATTCGGCATATGGAAAATGTATTGACTGATGTTACGTCTAAAAACTTACTAAGGTTTTAGAATTCTAGTAAGGTGGTTTTCCTTAAATAGGGAAAACAAAATAGTTGGAGAAAGGTGCTTGCATAGGTGTATACTGCGCCTTTTGGACAGTGCGAATCAAGTGCATACTTCACTGACCCTTAGGTAACAGTAAGGGGCCAGAGGTTCTGTGAAGTGCACGCTTGATTGGTTGATTGGATTCTCCTCTCGCTGTGGATTCAGGGCGGTGCACCCAGACCACTGATTTGGAGAGGTGACCCGTATTATATATGATACGCAAGTGATTATTTCAAGTGAAGGCTTCAGGTCAAGGGCACCCAAACCAAATACGATATCCGGTAATCACTGGATACCTTTCAGTGCCTTTTCATAAAGTGATCTAAATCAAAGCTTGAATGTGAACATTTATATGTATAAAATAATATACAAGCTCAAGAACAACAGCAATTTTTCTGTATGTATACTGCGCCTTTTAGAATAGTAATTTTTCTAGTTACAGATGGGTAAAAACGTAAAATTGTGCACAAAGTATGCTATGCTGCCTGTTTGAAGGAGCACAAGTTGATACAGAAAAACTTGAAATAAAATATCTGCTTTTTTCCTTTTTCATTTTTAATATGCAGGAAAAGCTAAATGGCCATGTGGAAAATCTAAGAGAGGAATTCACGGTACACACAAATCATCCAAACAGGTAATTCAATTATTTATCTGAAGGTTTAAAGAAGTTTTATTTTTTTGTCTATTGTATCTTATATTTATTAAAGGGGAACTCCACATAAACATAACTTAAGCTTTTTGAAAAGTAAACATTATTTCAAGCAACTTTGCAATGTACATCAATTAAAAAATGTGCAGACTTTTCATGATTTTTAATTTAACCCCTGCTCTCCTGCTGATCTGTCTGACGACTTTGCTGAGAATGACATTTATTCATACTTTTTGACGAAACCGGTAACTGTGATGGGTATAATAAGGGTTTCTGTGTTATGTGGGCTCTTTATCAAATTTTGGGTTGGAAGCCAGTGTTTGCCTTTAATTGCACTCATTTTACTATTATTTATGACTGAGCTTAAAATAGTAAGCATAAAAAGGTATAATAAAGAATTATTTTGACTTTGTTGATATTACATTTAAGCTACATTAAAATCTCAATGGCTGCATGCTCCATTCTCTTGTTTTTCTTTTAGCCATTCCACATCTCCACTTGAAAGTTCGTTTTAGGATGTTTATTTTTTTTTTATTCTCAAGCACACAGCTGATGAACCCTTTCTGGGCTTACACTGTTGTTGTGCTGCCTGTTTGCAGTAAACACGTGGCATGTAATAAAGAAACCCAAAACAGTGGAATCTATGACATCAGTAGTGCAGTACTTGTATTGCAGTGTTGTAGTTTTATATGAATTTATATAGATAATGTATTGTTACCCTGCACTGGGAAAAATGGTGTGTTTGCTTCAGAAGAAGGAAAAAAGGCTCAGGCTCATGTTTACATTGCAGAGAAAAGATAGGCACCTTTACAGCTGTTACCCTGGCCTGATGCCACTCTTCTTCAAATACATGCCAGTGCGGGATACTGTTTGCATAGCCTCACCGCTATCTTCATCACTTACAAATTTATTTAAAGGGAGGTCCACCTTTTAAGTTAAATTTTGCCAGTTTTTATTTTTACACTGAACTGTTCCTTTAAATTAACTTTTAGTATGTTATAGAATGGCTAATTCTAAGCAACTTTTCACTCGGCCTTCATGTTTTCTTCTTTTTTTTTTATAGTTTTTTTTCCCTCTGACTCTTTCCAGATTTCAAATGGGGACCACTGACCCCATCTAAAAACAAATGCTCTGTAAGGTTACAAATGTATAGCTATTGCTACTTTTTTATTTCTCATCTGTCTATTTAGGCCCTCTCATATTTATATTCCAGTCTCTTATTCAAATCAGTGCAAGGTTGCTAGGGTAATTTGGCCCTACCGACTAGATTGCTGAAATTGCAAATTGGAGAACTGCTGAATAAAATGCTAAATAATGCAAAAACCACAAATGACAAAAAGTGAAAACCAACTGCAAACTGTATCAGAATATCACAGAATATTCAAAAGGAGCATGAATGTTCATGGTAAAGCCTTTATTTTCAAATAACATTAGTTTGGTGTACATATATGTTGTTTTTACAAACGAGCAATTTCATTTGCGTGGGGATAAATGTTGGAATGATCTTTAGTGTAAAACTCAGAATGCAGAAGAAAGGCACAATATATTTGCTGCAGTGGCAAAATGTGGCATTAGCTTTTCTTAGTGATGCATTAGTGATCTCATCACTCATTCCCAAAGCAGGAAACCAGTGTTGGGACTTATCTGGGTTGTTGATAGATCCATAATCTTGGGAAGGGAAGACTGATTGAAATTAGAGAAATGTTTATGATATTTCATGGTTGCCTGAGATAAGCATGTTTATTTAACAGAGTCATTAATCCAAATGGAATAAATCATTGCAACAGAAGTTTATTTCCTGATCTTTTTAGAACATGTTGACTTTATGGATCAGGAAAGTTTTCTGTTAACTATGTCAGTGCCAGCAGCACAGATGTTAATGATATAAAAAAACATTATCTTGTTTTTTGTTGCATTTCATGCTATTTATATAAGACAAGACTGCCGCAGTTGTAATGGGAAATGCATGTACATTGCCTCAAACTGCTAAAGGAGTCTTTTAAAGAATAGAAGGCCTAAATCAGAAATATTTTTGCACTTTGGACAATGCTTTCTGGTGTTTCTGAATTACTCTTTCGGAGCGCAGAGACCTTTGGCTAATCTAACGAATACGAATCAGAGTGCGTTCATGAGCACTGCTTTGGTTACAGGTGAAGGTATGTAGGTGTTATGCTCCTAATCTCCTGCC
Source organism: Xenopus laevis (assembly GCF_017654675.1). NCBI lineage: Eukaryota > Metazoa > Chordata > Amphibia > Anura > Pipidae > Xenopus > Xenopus laevis. The sequence goes on along the minus strand of NC_054375.1, from coordinate 96,121,586 downwards.
AGTCCCTTAATTTGGGAGTTATACACACATGCAAATTAGGGAGCAGTAGTAATAGTAACATAGTAAATTAGGTTGAAAAAAGACACGTCCATCAAGTTCAACCTTTTAACTTTTTTGAACCTGCCTAACTGCCAGTTGGTCCAGAGGAAGATAAAAAAAAAACATCTGAAGCCTCTCCAATTTGCCTCAGAGGGGGAAAAATTCCTTTCTGACTCCAAAATGGCAATCGGACTAGTCCCTGGATTAATTTGTATTATCAGCTATCTTCCATAAACCTGTATTGCCTCGCTTGCTAAAAAGCTATCCAACCCCTATATCCTATATCTAATGTATTAGCCAGTACAACTGATCAGGGAGAGAATTCCACATCTTCACAGCTCTCACTGTAAAAAACCTCTTCCGAATATTAAGGTGGAACCTCTTTTCTTCTAAACAGAATGGGTGACCTTTTGTCCCTTTTAATACAGCTCAAGACCTTATTCGCCCTTGATGCTGCTCACTGGCATTGCTTGCTACAGCCAAGTTTATCATCTACAAGGACTCCAATGTCCTTTTCCATAATAGATTTGCCTAGTGCAGTCCCATTAAGGGTATAAGTGGCTTGGATATTTTTACATCCCAGATGCATGACTTTACATTTATCAACATTGAATCGTATTTGCCACTTAGCTGCCCAGATTGCCAGTTTGTTAAGATCCTGTTGCAAGGATGCCAAGTCCTGGATGTAATTAATTGGGCTTGATAGTTTTGTGTCATCTGCAAACACTGATACATTACTTACAATACCCTCCCCCTAAGTCATTAATAAACAAGCTAAATAAAAGTGGATCCAATACCAAGCCCTCCGGGACCCCACTAAGAACCTTACGCCAAATAGAGAATGTACCATTAACAATCACCCTCTCTAACCGATCCTGTAGCCAGTTTCCTATCCATGTGCAAACAACTTCATTAAGCCCAACAGACCTTAGTTTAGAAAGCAGTCGTTTGTGGAGCAAGGTATCTAACGCTTCGGCAAAATCCAAATAGATCTACTGCCCCCCCACAATTTGTCTCACATGACCTATCCTTTATAAAGCCATGCTAATTGCTGCTCATAATGCCATTCACAAGACAAAATTTTGAATGTGATCCCTTAACAAGCCTTCAAATAATTTGCTCACCACAGATGTCAAATTTACTGGCCTATAATCTCCTGGCTGAGATCGTAAACCCTTTTTAAATATTGGAATGACATTCGCTTTTCTCCGATCCATATGTACCATACCAGATGAAAGCGAATATGAGAAAATCAGAAATAAGGGCTAGTCTAAAACTGAACTAAGCTCTTTTAGAACCCGGGGGTGTATGCCATCAGGCCCTGAAGCCTTGTTTACATTAATTTTTATTAAAGCTTTATGGATCATATCCTGAGTCAGCCACTGACTAGATTGAGCTGAGCAATCAGTGCAGTTATGAGGTGAGCCTGGGAACTCGGACTCCTCAATTGTATACACTGAAGAAAAGAACTGATTTCGCAGATTTGCCTTTTCTGTATCTGTTACAACCATACTGATACCATAATGGAGCAACACTCTCAACCTGCATCTTTTTACTATTAATATATTTAAAAAACTTTTGGGGGTTAATCTTACTCTCCACCACAGTGCACTCTTCATTTCCTTTCTTTGCCTTCCGGAATGCTGATTTACAACATGTATTATAGTGTTTAGCCTCCTCCTCCTCACTTAGATTAGGGGGTCTATAGCATACTCCTACAATTAATTTGCTGGAATCTTTACAATTGGTGAAGAACTCTAACCATAAGACTTCCGCCCCCTCATTTTATAACATAACCTCCTCCTTTATATAAGCTTTTAAATCCTGCCTAACAAACAGACATACCCCTCCGCCTCCTTTTCTATTGCCTCTGTCCCTCCGAAACAAAGTATAGCAGCTGATATTAACTGCCCAGTCATGCGACTCATTCAGCCATGTTTCGGCCACACCAATCACATCAGTCAGTAAGGACAGGGCCGGCCTTCGACTCCTGACACTGCACTCCGCTCCATGCACTGGAGGTGCAAGTGGTTGTTAGATGAGGGCTATGGGGGGCTCTTGCACAATGTACAAAATGGATATAGAAAGATCTTCTCCAAAGAGGGGAAGGGGGCAGCAGCAAGCAGCCTCAGATGGCAAAGAGGCCAGGATCGCCCCTGATTGCCTGACAAATGCTGGTGGCAGCCCTTGTCTGGTGATAGTTTTTCTGGAAGCTCAAAAAGACAGACCAAGCTCAAAAATACAACAATTTAAAAAAAAAAAAAAAAAAAAAAAGAAGAAACCCAAAAAACAAAGTGCCACTTGCAATTCTTAAATAAGTTAAATACACATGGTACATTTTGCCACACAGCCAACTAAACATCCTAAAATACCTTGCAGCCTATGGCAATCACCGCAGTAAATTGTGTAAGGAAAGCAAAAAAACCCATTTGAAAACTCTCCAATTTGCCTCAGAGAGGGAAAAAATTCCTTTGTGACTCCAAGATCTCAATCGGACTAGTCCCTGGATCAACTTGCACTACCAGCTATCTTCCATAACCCTGTATGCTCTCACTTGCTAAAAAGTTAAAAGCCCTCCTTAAAGCCATCTAATGTATCGGCCTATACAACTAATTCAGGGAACGAATTCCACATCTTCACAGTTCTCACTGTAAAAAAAAAAACCCATTGTAGTGTCTTGTGAGTATTATCATAATTGCAGGCCTTCTTATTGAATTTTCTATAAGTGTTCCCAATAGTTCACATTACCTGCTCACCTTAAAGGGGAGCTCTCCCTTTTGTAAACAATAAAAAATCCTCCAAAGCCTAGGGGCTGTTGAATAAATGTGTTCTACAAACATTCTTTTTCTCATAGTTGATATATATATATGTGTGTGTTTATTTATGCGTAAGCTCCATAACCTTGTTGTGTGTTTCTGGCCGATTTTACCTGCTCTAACTATGTTTAATTATGTCTTACAAAAACTGTAAGAAAAATGTAATAAAACCTATACATGAAAAATAATTCTTAATAACCCTTTACAGTACGGGTGAATATTTATAACCTTGACAAATCCCTTTTAATTTAAAGCTAATTACTGTTTTATATGTAAATCTGTAAGTTCAATGTATAGGCACATTTTTGGTACAGTGCTATGGAATATATTGACACTTTATAAATATATAATAATAATTAGTAGGTGCATTCTAATTATGACTACCAAAGAGCCTATTGATAATGCCTATTTAAAGGCAAGCAATATAGGTGGTGCCCGTTTGTGTTTATAAATAGAAAAAGCACAGACAACAAATGCTTGACCATAAAATAACCTTTTCATATTTTCTGTTTTAGACATCATTGTGTCCATTTACTATCTCTTATTGCTTGTGATGGTAACTGCTACAATAACTTTTTTATTTTACAGAATAACACATTGCACTGTAAAGTAAACTCGAGCTCCACCAGTTATAAAATTCAAGACAAGAGCCCTACCAAGACAAGACATCCCCGCAAAATAGATCTGAGGGCACGTTACTGGGCTTTTCTCTTTGATAATCTGAGAAGAGCTGTAGATGAGATTTATGTGACATGCGAATCAGATCAAAGTGTCGTTGAATGCAAGGTAATCTTTTTTTGATTTTGTGGTTTTGAAGAAAAAAAACATTCTTTCACGCTGGTGTATAAATATGTTTATCTCATCTATAGTAGAAGCAAAAATAGCTGCAGTTACATGAGTGGAATATATGATAATCCTTTAAATTATGGTAACAGAAAAAAAACAAAAAACTTTTTCCTGGGTTGTTTTACATTGTTGCAGTAGGAATGGAACCAGGTATGGCACATAGATGTAATTATTGATTCAGTAATGGTAATATATATGTCTGCATTTACTGCCTACTGCACTAGTTTTGAAAATAATTGATATATCTGAATGAGATGCTTGTTCTGTGTGGTTGATATTTAAGGGTTATCAATGTGGGTACCAGCGGGAACAGCCACCCTGATACCTTGGTGTCCAGTCAGGGTAACCAGACTGGACCCATCTTTACAAGATGCAATTTGTAAGATAATATTTCTTAGTTTATATTTTGTTAACATTTGTTCATAGCTGCAAAACATTTGAAAGCTCATCAACTTGAGTGCAAAGATTTTCATGAATCCAGGTCATGATGTACATTATCTGATAGAATTAACTCTAAAGCAACTGGAGTTTTCTTGAAACGTTTCAAGAACTGAAGAATCTGCATGGATGAGTGGTGAAACATTTATAGAAAACTCAGAATAGTTCAGTTGCTTTAGTCCCCAATAATTTCCTTGGCTCTTCTTTCTCCCAACTTTTCCATTTGTAGAAGTGTGCATGCATAGTATAGAAAAAGGTTCTGTACCGTACCCTAGCTCTCACAGGGCAAACAAGGGATACCAGGGAGGCTGAAAAAAGATGGTAATGTGGTGCTCAGAATAAAGTACCCTTGCTTGTCTTTAATTACAGAATAATCCCTTGCTTACTAAGTAACTGCTTGAGCACAATATAGTTGTGTATATTTCAGTTTGTCTTAATGCGGTACAGTTCCAGGTATAGTTCCAATAGTGTTCATTTGTATTTTTGCAATTCTAGTGTGTAGCTCTTGGTGGCAGTATTGGAATTTGTCTGATCTTTCTTCCTATGCACAGACTGAATAGGAACTCTTTCATGTTTCCCAGTTTTTGTCCTGAAGTAAAGTAAATATTAGATTTAGCTAAATGTAGCAAGATTTTCAATATTTCCGCTTTGGAGCCAACATTTCCCCTCATTTTTAAGTGTAGTTTTTATGTACTTAAATTTCCTATAATTCCCTCAGCAAGTTTTTTGCTTAACTCCCTGGAAGTCCTAATCTAATTTGTTATATATCTAATTCACTTACTGCCTCCTATACCTGTAATCCACACAGACTCCCTTTATATTACTTCCACCTTACCTATATATGTTCTATGCAGATTAGTAACAAATGTATTGATTTATAGTTCTATGCTATTTTATATTTCGTTCTGGGTGGCACGGTATCCCAATGAAGTTCTGTTAATCATGTTGGAACATTTTGTTTGGTCCTTATTTGGACCTTTTAGGAAACAGACTGAAAAGGGGGGGGGCAATGTCTGTATTATTTTCATCTTGCACAATATTATGCTGCAGCAGACGCCAAGCTTAGAGTGTAAGCTCTTTGTGCAGGCAAAATTCTATAAATATTAGCTCTATATGGTATAATGATAATTGTGCACTTAACAAATACAGTAGAACCCCCATTTTATGTTTTTCAGGGTACCAGGAAAAAAGCAGTTTTTGGGTACATCAGGACAAAATTTTGATGTGAAATCCGGACAGCATTACTTAAAATCAGGGAAATGCACCCATTGAAATGCATTATAAATTGGTGGGACCACAAATAATAAATGTAAATTGCGGGAAAACGTAAAATTAGGGGACTTTCACTGTATCTGCATGCAGTAAGGTTTATTCAGAGTGACCTTCTATAACAGTGTTTCATCTTTGTTTAACCTTCCTCGCATGGAATTGGTTTGTGAGCTAAAGTATGGAATTGTGGGATACAGAATTCTGTTTTATCATATTCCTTAGTTTTGGGTTTTATATCCTTTTAATATATAAAATGTGAGTAATTTAAAGCAAAGTTACATTTGTGTTTGCTTTATTGTCTTCTCTAAACGAACTTTTCTCATCATCAACATCATGGGGTATATGTGCTGCTAAAGAGAATTGTCGTTAAACAAGAGAGCTGTATTGATGTGCTGGGCCCAGGGGTCTTAGAGTCTTGGTGTAGAGTGTCACTAGGACAAAGAGATGGCGCCAACAGTCCTACAGTGCGCGCCAGTGGCTAGAATTAATTACAAACCAATCGAAACTGTTGCAGCCAATTGGTAAACTAATTGGTAATTTTAGCTGGGTATCTAGCTGTGGTGATCTAGGATGGGAGGAGGGGAGACCCCATGAAATACTTCTGTCCAGCCTAGGGTGAGATGTCCAGAGAATGATGTGCATGAGTGGAGACTGAGCCCCCACTGCTCCTTGTCCTGTTTGTATTCCCTTGTTCAGAAAACATGACTAGTGTTACAGCTCAGATAGCACGCACTGAGATCAACCTGATAAGGTACACCGGGCAATCCTTCCAGCAGGTACCTAGAGGGTAAATAGTAACCCTGTTGCAGCTGTAGAATGCATAATGTGCCATACTACTGATTTGCGCTTCATATTTACAAAAATAAAACTAAGGGTTCTAATGAAACATATGGGGCATATAGATAATAATGCAGACATCAGCCATACCACATAAAATAATCTGGCAGAATATATAAATCAAATTAAGATGAAGGCAATTGTAGCAATATTCACAGCATAGTGCCTAAAGTATTAAAACAGTTAGTGCCCTAGTAACCCCAGCTGTATAATATTTTCCCTAGAAGAAGCTACTACAAAGTAAGTACTTGGTGTGTTGTGGTGCAACCTACTAAGGGAACCTTGCAATTGCCAGCTGTAGGGAATCCGACTTACCCTGGTGGTCCAGTGGTACAGCGGGGACGCCCGCCACGCCGCTCCGTGCCCGGCACCTCCTTGTCATTTGAAGACGCTGTCATGATGACGCCAGCGTGCAATGGCGCCAAATTTGAAAGTATATAAGGCCTATTAAAGGTACAGGACCTTGCCCATGATAGGATTTGTTCCTGGTGCTTAGCTGTTGCTATTCCTGTTCCTGAAAACCTGTTTTGATTACTTGTTGTGACCCCAGCCTGTTCTTGACGATTCTACTTTCTGTATCCTGACCCCTTGCCTGATATCTGACGCCGATTCTGCCTTAACCCTCTGATTGACTTCCTGTTTTGACCCTTGCCTACCTGACTACGTTTATTCTCTGCCTGACCCGACCCTCTGACTACTCTATTTGCCTAACGCCTTGTAGTACGACCTTCTGCCAAAAGACTCTCGCTAAACAGTTGTGCCCCTGGCACTGGCCTTGTACCTCTCGTTTAAGTCCTGGTGGCATCCAAGTAGCTGAGGGCTCCTCCCGAAGCCAAAGGCGGTCACACTACAGGTGAAGCACGAGCCGAGACCAGGGTGCTTGCCATTTGTTCTGGTGTTGGGTGCCGACCGTTACACCAGCTTTGCAAGGACATTTTTTAAGGTAATGCTGAAATGGATGTCAAAGGAGAAATGTCCTTGCATTGCAAGACAGACAAGCAATTCACACAGTTACTTGAGAAAAGGGATATAAAAACACAGGTAGGTCAGCTGAGCAGTGGTCAGATCAGTGTGTCTTTTCTTCTTTAACAAAGAAATGAGTAGTTGTGTGATGGACTTCAAGCTTGCTTGTTTCCCACAATGAAATGATTTGGCAGTTATATTTAAGAGAGTGTTGTTACATTGCACAGCATAGACCTCAGTGCCTGTATCCATCTCGTTGCTCTTAGAATTTGTTATGGTGACTTTTTGAGGTCCCATACCTGATTAAAGGGGTTGTTCACATTTTAAATTAACTTTTAGTATCATGTAGAGAGTGATATTCTGTGACAATTTGCAATTGGTTTTCATTTTGGATTATTTGTGGTTTTTGAGTTATTTAGCTTTTTATTTAGCAGCTCTCCAGTTTTCAGTTTCAGCCATCTGGTTGCTAAGGTCCAAATGTCCCTAGCAACCATGGATTGATATGAATAAGAGACTGTAAAATGAATAGAAGAGGGACTGAATAGATAGGTGAGTAATAAAAAATAGCAATAACAATACATTTGTAGCCTTACAGAGCATTTTTTAGATGTTGTCCGTGACCCCCATTTGAAAGCTGGAAAGAGTCAGGAGAAAAAGGCAAATAATTCAAAAACTATAAAAAAAAATTTGAATGAAGCAGTATTCAGTTTTATGAAATTAAATCAAATGTGAAAAAATTGAAACTTTGAAAAATTGAAAATAAAACTTTTTGGAAATTTTTTTGTAATTTTGCTAATTTAAATGCATGTAACTGCTCAATACTGATTACTGGTAACATCAAATTGGTTGGATTAGCTCGCTAAGCCTTGAACTTCATAGGCAGGTGTGTCCAATCATGAGAAAATGTATTTAAGGTGGACAATTGCAAGTTGTGCTTCTGTTTGACTCTCCTCTGAAGAGTGACAGCATGGGATCCTCAAAGCAACTCTCAAAAGATCTGAAAACAAAGATTGTTCAGTATCATGGTTTAGGGGAAGGCTACAAAAAGCTATCTCAGAGGTTTAAACTGTCAGTTTCAGCTGTAAGGAATGTAATCAGGAAATGGAAAGCCACAGGTCTGGCAGGCCAAGTAAAATACAGGAGCGGCATATGCGGAGGATTGTGAGAATGGTTACAGACAACCCAATATCACCTACAAAGACCTGCAAGAACATCTTGCTGCAGATGGTGTATCTGTACATCGTTCTACAATTCTGCACAATTTGCACAAAGAACATCTGTTTGGCAGGGTGAGGAGAAAGAAGCCCTTTCTGCACTCAAGCCACAAACGTCGTTTGTTGTATGCAAAAGCTCATTTAGACAAGCCACAGTCATTTTGGAACAAAGTACTTTGGACTGATGAGACAAAAATGTAGTTATTTGGTCATAACAAAAAGTGAAAACACCTGCTACCTACTGTCAAATTTGGTGGAGGTTCCATCATGCTGTGGGGCTGTGTGGCTAGTTCAGGGACTGGGGCCCTTGTTAAAGTTGAGGGTCGGATGAATTCAACCCAAAATCAATAAATTCTTCAGGATAATGTTCAAGCTTCAGTCACAAAGTTGAAGTTACACAGGGGTTGGATATTCCAACAAGACAATGACTCTAAACACACTTTGAAATTTACAAAGACATTTATGCAGAGGAAGAAGTAATATTCTGTAATAGTCGTCACAGTCCCCCGACTTGAATACCATCGAAAATCTATGGGATGATTTGAAGCAGGCTGTCCATGCTCAGCAGCCATTAAGTTTATCTGTACTGGAGAGATTTTGTATGGAAGAATGGTCAAAAATACCACCATCCATCAAAGGCTATAGGAGGTGTCTAGAGGCTGTTACATTTGCAAATTTAGGGTCAACTAATTATTGATGTAATATCTCTGTTGGGGTGCCCAAATTTATGCACCTGTCTAATTTTGTTATGATGCATATTGCATATTTTCTGTTAATCCAATAGACTTTGTCACTGCTGCAATACTACTGTTTCCATAATGCATATTATATACATTAAAAGGAAGTTGGTACTTTGAAAGCCAATGATAAACAAAACTCCAAATAATTAAGAGGGGTTCCCAAACTTTTTCATATGACTGTATACTTAGTTTATGTAGAGGTGAACCACCCCTTTAAGGGCATTTTTTAATGAGTTTTTATGTGTTCTTGTTCTCTGTCCAAGTTGATATCAAGTGATGTGTTCTGGGCTTGTACACGCCAATAGAAACTGACAGTGCAGTGTCTGATTTCCTAGCCCATCAGCTTCAGTGCTCAACCGTGTCCCCAGAGAGGTATTTATAATGCTGCCTCTGCCATTGTCTGTGCCCCACAGTTTGGCATCCCTCAGTTATAGGGACAAACCTTTTTCCCCCTCTGAAACAAATTGCAGAGGCTTCAGATGGGGTTTTTTTGCTTTCCTCTGGATCAATTATCAGTTAGGCAGGTTAAAACAGAGTTCAAAGGTTGAACTTGATGGATGTGTGTCTTTTTTCAACCTAACTTACTATGTTACTATATAGTGTCAAGTATTTGCCATTTCATTATGCACAGTGGTCCATTTTATTTATTTTTGGTCTGTGCACAAAAATATATCTGTGTGTACTCCTGTGTGGACAAGTGTGCAAAATGTTATCTTCTGTGTGCACAGAAAGGTGGATGACTCAGAATGGATACTAAATTGTGTTTTCGCACAAAATTCTTTGTGTACACCACAATATATTGGGCACGCTCCAAAGCACACACAACAGAATATACAGCTTAGAGGGAACATTGCTCTTACAATAGAAGGGATTTTCCTTTAACCTTTGATTCTGTTTACTATTTTAATCAAGATTTTGCCCAAAACTATGCAACATTTTAAACATATTTCCAAAGAAAAGTAATCTTATGTGATACATTGACTAGTTTACGAATAAAGGATCCGATACCGGTATTATAATCAAGTGTTGTTTATAAATTACATATATATATAAATAACAACAGAATAATATGCTGAAATATGAAAAAGTTTCATTCCTGACATCTCTGTCACATAATAGCTTTGTTTATGCTATCTGTATTGTTTAGTCTGACAGCTAATGATAAATATGCACACGTTGACGGTGTAGCATAGCTCACTGCAGTGCAACTTAGCTAGCCATATAAAGGCTCTTGCCCAAAGAATTTTTCTCAGTTTTGCTGAACACACCTAATAACATACAGGGTATATATGCCAGTTTTAGTAAGTGCAAAACAAACACTGTGTAATAGACATATGAAAAGCATGAATACATTGGCCCTTCAAAGTACAGATTTCAAAAAAGATCAAACAGGTTTCATATACAGGTCTGGGACCTATAATCTGAAAACCTGCTATCCAGAAAGTGTTGAAATACAGGAATGCCATTTTCTTGTTGTGTGTGTAATATTTCAACAGAGCAGAGTGTGTGTGTGTTTAAATCTCTACAGAGTGGACATCAAGAGTACAAAATACAATGGCCTATATAAAAATTATGAAGCATTTACCGACTAAAACATTACGGTACATTTAGGATTGTGAAAGCATCAGTTTGACATGCACAGGTTACTTGCGGGTCGGTCTTTGCAATTAAATAACAAAATGTTTAGTTCCTCAGCCAACTGTTTTATTTAATCACAATTTTCTTAGCACCTCTTACTTGATATGTTCAATCAACCCACTGATTCTTTTATATTTTATGGATGAGCTACAACTGCTTTTGATAAAATATTAAGCAGTCACAAGATACATTCCTCTCAGTCTGTAATAAGTTATCAGGTGGTGGGATGGGCATTTTTAAAGAAAAGGGTCAAATGCCAGATCATTTGGTTTTAAGGTATTATTATTATCATTCTTTAATTATATAGTGCTGACATTAGCAATACTTGGCAGATAATGCTTTCAATCATTAGCAATCTAATTTCCCTCTGCCCCCCTTTTGGAAAACACTTTTTAGATTTTGGCTGTACAGATCTAAGACCTGCAATCCAAAATTCTATGTTCTTGAGCTCTTCCGATTTAGGGATTTTACCGTAATTTGGATCTCCATACCGCCATAATAAAAAATAATTTAACATTAAATCCCATGCATAAGGAAGTGAACTCTGTGTAATCTATATTCAGCCAAATTAATTACATAAAGGAGAGACTGTTTTTAGAAAATAGAGAACTAAATAATCTGTGAATATTAGTAGGTAAACAGTCCCATAATGTTGTAAGTTCACCAATTCTGTATGTTCCAGCAGTGTATCTTAAGTGTCCTCCAGGTATTCCATGAGCCAAGGATGTGAATTTTTGTAGTGCATGCTATGAAAAACTGAAAATCAAGTAATGTTCGGCCTTAAATGTAATTGAAGTATTGTGGCAAATATTAGCAAATGCTATTATTATGCAAACAATACTTTGCTTGCTCCTATTCTTAGATGTAGATCCGCATCACAACCAGATCCCCAGCAACATTTAAATTGTTGTTTAATTTAATAATAATTTCATTTAAACACTATCTAATAAACCAATAGGATTGTTTTGCCTCCAATATGGATTTATTATATAGTTATTGGTGTCAAGTAGTGATGTGTGGCACCAACTACAATATCATAAATCCTTATTATAAACCCACGGAAGACCTCGCTGCTCCTCTTGTGGGTTTGCGGGTTTGGATTGAGCTCTTCTGCCTGCTCTCCCTGCCCACGACCTTAGATCCTGGGCTTCCAACTTCCTGTTTTATAGGCTCATGCCTGCCCCTCAGGCGTTGGTCTGTAAATAGAGGGGGAAGCCAGGGATGGGTCAGTCGGGTGGGGGGTCGATTTCTTAAACCCACACATCACTAAAAAAAATTTTAATATTTGAATTAAATGATTAAGATGTACTCTGTGGGAGATGCCCTTCATAGCTTAACAGGTTTATGGATAAGGCATCCCACACCCATAAAAAAGGGGATTGTTTATATTTTACTGAAGCATAAGTGAATTATAAGTGCAACATGGGGCCCACACAATTGCCATTCAAGTGAATGGTGGGTGCGCCAGTGCCCTTTTTAGTTTGCCTTTCGGAAAACATTATCTGTCCTGGGGACTAATAAACTTAATAATAGTGTAGAAATAAGCAAAATAATGGTTTTATTTGAATGCCAAAATGGAGAAAAACTGATGCCATTATTCAATTACCAGCTGAAAAAAATCAATACATAGATAAGTTTCATGATGTCAAGATTGCATTTTCACATTTGGCCTGCCATAACACTCACTTTAACTGGACCCTCATGGTCTTATTGAAAAGGCTGTGTAAAAAAGGGGCACCAATCTATTATTTAAATTACTGCTTTTTACATCATCGTTATCTTTTTTTCCAGTATTGACAAAAAGAAAAACAAATGTTGTTTGTGCCTGGTTTAATGCCTTACCTGTGCATCAATAATTAAATACCTGTACTTGTTTGGTTGTAACATTTCTAATGTTTTCCTTAGGAAGTGCTTATGATGTTGGGAAACTACGTGAGAGACTTCAAGGCCCTTATTGATTGGATACAACTGCAGGAGAAGCTGGAAAAGACTGATGCACAGAGCAGGTAAATGGTTGCATAGTGAAACTATTTTTCTGATTATTTAAAAAGTGTTGCAGAATGATGTAAATAAATAACAATACCCAGCCAATAGTGTATTTAGGTCCAGTGCTGCACTAGGTACCGGACTAGTTAGTGCCCTTTTGCTCATCTCTGCTTTCTACTTTGTGTCTTGGTAAATACATGTTGGTTCTGAATACAGTTCAATAAAACTTGCTTTAGAGAAAAATAACCTGCAATGTTCTTGTTTAATTATATATTTCAGATTTTTTTTAACTTTGCTTATGCTTATTTCAATGGCCTTTGCCAACTGTAAAGTGGTGAATAAAATTGACATAAAAAAAACCTCTTGTTTTAGCATAAACATTTTTACATATAGAACTGTTGTGGAGATTTCACTTTAGACACAAATGACTTTGGATGTGGCTAGAAAGGGAAGACACTCCAGCACTCAAGACTCTCCCTCACCTTACACACTGGTTAGAAAATGGTGCAGAATCAAACCCCAGACAACCCCAACACCCCTAAAACTTCCAACGACACACACTGATAGCCGACTGCTTCTACAAATATTAGTACTCTGCTCACTAACATTTTATGGGCTACTGCTAATTATCCAAACACGACAGCAATGAAAAGGTTACATTTAAAAGTGTCAGATTTTTAGTTTTACATACAAGAAGCAGTTCATTTTATCACTGTTCATTTATTGTATCTTTATCTGCAGGCCAACATCTTTGGCATGGGAAGTGAAAAAGATGTCTCCCGGGCGACATGTTATGCCAAGTCCTTCATCTGAGAGAGTGAGCTCCACATCGAATGCCCGGAGGACCCTTAATTTTGGGTATGAAGATAACTGACCATTGAAAAGCGGTGATATTTTATCATAATTATTAAATCAACTTATTCTAATTATTTGTCTACACACCACCTATGGTTTGTGGTCTTTTGATTATACAAGCAAGTCATAGCTCCAAATGTTTGGGAATGGCTTTAGATCACTTCTCTGTATTGGCAGTAAAGATTACTGAATGTGTCATGCTTGCATTGATTTTCTATTACTGTAGTGGTAAATGGTGCATTATATTGTAGGACATGTTTCCATTTTTCTTTGTCTGAGAACGCAACACAGACAAAACATTAAAGGGGTTGTTCACCTTCCAAGCACTTTTTTCATTTTCAGTTGTTGCAATGGTGAAACTACTATAGTTCATATAAACAAGCTGCAAAAAGGCTATAAGACACAGGAAAACAAATAACATTATGTTCTACAGAGCTTACCTGCTGTGTAACTTGACCCTTTTCTCCTTTGAATGGCTGCCGCCATTGCTACACAGGAGCTTATTTATATAAACAATAGTAGTGTTTCTGAAGTAAACACAGCAGTTTTACCAGTGCAGGGCAACACTGCACTGTATTTTTATTACTTCAAAACAATTAAATTTTTTGATGTTACTGTTCCTTTAAGATTGTTCACCAGAAATAGAGATTTTTTTCAATTTCTTTCCATTTTTTTTTTTTTTCTGTTTTTCCAAAATACAAGTTTAAATATAATGGTTCTCCCTCTGGAGGTTAGAATTTGCTACATTAGTTGATACATTTCTCTGCAGCATCTGTGGAGTATTAGCAACTATTGAATCAATTCTAACAGCTGCCTCTAATGAAACTCTGAGATTCTGCTCAACAGGGCCAAAGAAATGTATCAACTAATGTATCAATTTAGAAGAGTTCACAGAGTTTGCGACCCCCAAGCTGCTTTCGAAAGACAGAAGGTGAAAAATTTAATCTGAAAACAACTGAAAAAAGTGTTGGAAGGTGAACAACTCTAGGTCAGACTAGTAGCAAACTTTGCAAAAAAAAGTTTAAAGGTCTGTATGTTTGACCCTGTATTTTCACATTTTTGCTAATTTTAATATACAAATGGATTTAATTTGGTATTTTGCCAAATCCAAAAAATGATAGATATTAATTTAGTATATGCTTGAGATGGTCCTGCACATTCTGGATAATAGGTTCCATACATGTATTAACTAAACTTGAATCAAGTTGATACAGGTATGGGATCCTTTATCCGGAAACTCTTGAGTTATGGGAAGCCCATCTCCACGTTAATTATTTATGTTCTGAATGCCTAGTGTTTGTCATACAAAATTCTGAGAATCTATTGAAGTTGTACTCTAAATGCTGATGTGCTCCTCACAGTTACCTTAATATATCTTTTCCTTTAGGGGGCCTGCACTTAACATGGCTTCAAGTCGCCTAACTCCAACAGGAGTGAGCTGGGCTGATAAAGTTAAAGCAAATTACAACAACTCTGCATGCGGTAAAGATACAGAAAGTCTGCATTCTTGTGTGCCAGTAGTGGGACAAAAGGCGGCCCCTGATAATGGTGAGGAGATTCTAAATACATGAGCATAACAGTTAAAGGGGATCTAAACCCAAAAAATTGATGCAGGCATACTCGGGGTGCTACTCTGAGCACTTTTTCAATTTATATTAATTTTCTGTTGTTTAGTGTTTTCTAAGAATTTGCATTTTTAGAATGCTAATAACAGTTAGGGGCACATTTACTTAGCTCGAGTGAAGGATTAGAATGAAAAATACTTTGAATTTGAAGTGTTTTTTTGGCTACTTTGACTACGACTTTGAATCTAACGATTCGAACTAAAAATCGTTCGACTATTCGACCATTTGATAGTCGAAGTACTGTCTCTTTAAAAAAATCTTTGACCTCCTATTTCGCCATCTAAAACCTACCGAGCATCAATGTTAGCCTATGGGGAAGTAGTATAGAACTGTGTAAAACTATGGTAATATCTCAGAAATCACTTAAGGTGGTCATACACGGGCAGATAAAGCTGCCGATATCGGTCGTTTGGACCGATTTGACAGCTTATCTGCCCGTGTATGGGGGCTTCCGACGGGTCTTCCCGATCGATATCTGGCCACGATATCGATCGGGAAGGTTGGATTTTTACCCGACCGACCCGTCGGAGCCGCTTGGCGCATCGTAATTCGATCGTTCGGCCATACGGCCGAACGTTCGAATTACCCCCGATATAGCCACGCAGTTTAGTGGCATATCGGGGAAAGATCCGCTCGTTTGGCGATGTCGCCAAACGAGCGGATCTTGGAGTCTATGGCCACCTTAAAAGTAGAAAATAAATGTAAAGAGGACCACTCTGAATACGTTTACATCAATTAATATGATTGGATTTAGATCCCCTTTAAGGTATTTTTGTTATCTTTAACTGGTAATGGAATTTGATAGGAAGTATGATTAAAGGATACTGGAAAATATATAACCATGAATAATCTGTGATATCTGTATGTTTGTTCACTTTTGTTTTATCCATAGACTTTCTTAAGATGTTAACTCCTGATCCTTCTGGCTTAGTTTCACCTCTGAACTGGTTTCATTATCATTGTCTGCACCTTTAACACTGTGCCTTAGGTTCAAAACAATATTTTGAGGGAATACCTGTATTTGACCTCTCTAGACTGTACTTGGAGCTTTTTATTATGTGATTATTTTTTTCCAGTCACAATTAATGAACTTGCCTGAAATTATTTTGCATTTTGTGACTTTTCTCACAATCTATTGATGTAACTTTACTAGTTTGAGATGAACCAATTCCTGATTTTTTTAATAAATATTCACAAAACCAAAGACTAAGTTGCGACTAGTCATAATGTTTTGTTCAACAAGTCTACACTAGCAATCTCTCGAAAGACAGCGAAAGCTTATAGAAAGATCCCAAGGCTGGCATATTGTTTTCTAAAGAGGATGGGCAACTTGGGGAAAAAAACATAGCAATTTTATTCACAAGAGGGCGTATAATATACTGCCACCCCCAGTGAATAATGATTTTCTTGTCTTTTAATAAAGTAACAAGTGGAAATGAAGATGGCTCCAATGCAGTTAGTTAAAACTGATTACAGATTTTGTATATTTTTTTATGGCTTGTATTGCTTCTCTCAGTTGGCAATAAACGTCATTGCATTTAAGAGCTATGGACATTCTACTGTACGTGTAAGCCATTGTAGGCATTGTGAATATTATTGCCCAAAAATGTGAACCAGTAGTAGGCAGTAACCCATGGCAATCAATCAAATTGTTGCACTTATTGTTCAGCCAGCAACTGGCTTAAAAATAGCCAATCACTAATTGGTTGCTATAGGTAACTGCCCATGTGCTAATTTTCCCAGTGTGTTTTCATTGTAGCGGTTTCATTTTCAATTTGAGGTCACGGGGAAAAGATAAGCAGCTGTTGCCAACTTTTTGATTGCCAGGTCACTCAAAGTGTGACCTGGCAAGTTTGTTTTTTTTTTAAGGCAAAACTCCTCTAAGTTTGTTTTTTTTTTTAAGGCAAAACTATTGTTTTAAAAAAAAAAAAAAAAAAAAAAAAAAAAAAAAAAGAAGAAATCAGTGAAAGTTTCAGGGTCACATATACAGGGTACACAATATGAAAAATCTTTCAGCATCTACAATTGGTGAATTAACATATATACTTTGTCCTCCCCACAGGAGGGGTTGTTTGATGGTAACTCGTTGGGCTCAAATCAGGTAACAAACGCTGGAATAACAAGGGTTGAGCACACCTCTGTGGGATTAGTCATTGCATCTTAGTCACACCAGGGACCCCAAGTCTTGTCAAATGTATTACTAGAGCTTCTATTTTATAGGTCCATTTATGCAGAGGGATCATATTGTTAACTAGTTGCTTCCAGACATTAACATTTGGGGGAGTTGTACCCATTCAATGTATAACTATTGTTTTATTGGCATGGAAAAGTAATATTCTAAATGGTGTTCTAGGATATTTCAGTGGGATTATGTTGTCTAATACTCCCAGTAGGCAGGTTGCATGGGTGACCACATTAGGGAAAGCCAGGTAAATTGCCAGATCTTCCAAGGGTAAGTCAGTAACAGGAAGTAAAATGCCCTAAATCTTTAAACTAGTGCATAAGCAGCCGATGAAAGCTGATTTGCACAACCGGCAGGGGTGGGTTAGAGAGTTGAGCCAAGAGGTGGGGCAAGAGAGTAGTTGAGGTGGAGAGTAGTTTTGCAAAATTAGGGTGAGGATTTACCTTGGGTGCCCTACTGCATTGGCCTGGCTCTGAGCATGGGCTTTGTTTAGATAATATGACAAAACACAGTAGAGCTGATTGCGAACTTAATGTAATAAAAATCAAGGTTTATGTTTCAATTAAAACATTCGTACATATATAGAAATAAATGGTATGCAACATCAAATTAATAATTTTCGCATTTGGTGAGAGTTTAACCGGTGCGTTAGGCTTAAACGTTCATTATAAGAGTTCCTACTTGAAAGATATTTCCTAGTGCAAACTTGGTGGCTCTTCAGAGCATAGTTGTTTGCCATAAGCTGAAACTGGTCTGTTATAAGCACAGGGTTACTTTGCTAATGTGCGGTATTCATGTTAAAGCTGGTATATTTGAGACCTGCGGAGAGGACTACCTGTGTTGCTGGATGGGGCAGCTTATTCTGTTGCACAAACTCTAGCAAAATTAAATAAGGTGTTAGTAAATAACCTATCCCCTGGATAGGCAGGGATATCATTTTTGAGTTGGCATTTTAGAATGAAGGATTGATGATTGTAATTTTATATTATTTGCAGCAAAGTTCAAGTTTGGGCTGTTTCAGTACAAAACCTTATTTTTTTGGCTCTATAAAAAAATGTTCCCTACTGAGTGTAGGGTTGCCACCTGGCCAGTATTTTACCGGCCTGGACGATAAAAAATGATGCTTGATGCCAATGTTATTAATAGGAAAAAATGGCAAAACTATAGGAAGGCCGGTATTTTTTTCCAGAAAAGGTGGCAACCCTAACTGAGTGCTGCACTATTTGATTTTTTCTCAATTCTTTTATTTAGGAAGTTTAATACATTACAGACAGGATTTTATATTACATGTGCAAGTTGCTAATTTGTATTACAAAAATTTAAACTTTTTCATAGTTACTTACTTTAGTAAAAATCTTCTAAATCTGTGCTCCCTGTGTTTGTGAATTGTGAATATGAATTGTGAAAAATACAGAAAGCACACCAAATAAATACTAAATAGGTTAGCACTAACCTATTAAGTAATTTTCTTGGATAAACTGTGTTCCATGGCCCAAAATGTCTGGAACCTCTGGCATGACATGACGTGTGTGACACGTATTTTAATTTTTAATATTTAATTCCAGAATATCCACTAATTGTTGTGGTGTAATACGAGGAATATACTTTTGCCACTTCTCATGCAACAGTCCTCCAACCATCTTGGGGTTGGGTCAAGGTTTTTATTCCCAAACTAAGCCTCCTTAGTATGCTATTCTTAAGGGTTTGATGTTACTTATGAACTCTCCTCTAATATACACCTTGAGGACACTCCAGGTTACACCTAATAGGAGCTTGTCATGGTTGTTGCCAATACTGATCAGAATAATTTATGGGCTTAAACGCCATCATGCGCTGATTAAGTCAAACACAAGTCCATTGATAATTGTTAGGCCATTGTGTGCCAAGGACAGCTGTAGTATCTTGCACTCCTGATCGTAGCTCACAAAAAATGCATCCTAACCCTGCAGGCCACCCCCACTGTTACATATTTTGAGGTCTGCATAGTAAAACTCTCTAAACAATATCAGATAGTTTGGACTGGATTTTGGGCAATTACCTCCTTTATGTTTTATGGTTTTTATTCTTAAACTATATAGCACTTGCCATGTTTTGCAGTAATTCACATAAATTATACATCAACAAGTCATGTAAACTAATGCTGCCACATTTAATGGTAGTTTTTTTCCCTGAAATTACACCTGAGGCCGCTATGTTTCAGAAATAATTTAAGGAGCATTGCAAATGCCCTTTTTGTTAACTATTTTCTTCTTTGCTCAATGACAAATGCAAAGAGCATACTGATTTTTGATTACATTCTTATTATGTTCCCTGGGTTTTTCATGTTCACAGTAAAATAATTGTAGATAAAACCTCAAAAAAAGAGCAAATACAATAAAGGTTTTAAAATTCCAATGTCGTAAACATACTAAGAGTTATTCCTAAGATGAAATTCCCCTTAAGTGATCTTAAGAACAAGTCTCAGTAACCAGATTGTCTGTCTTGAATTCAGTTTAAAGCCATTTGCTGTCCCCAGATAGTTCAGAGTTAATCATATTAGTAGTAAGTTCACTATGTAGCAGTCGTTTACATTTTCTAATTAGGTAGCCTTGGAGAACAGAGGGGCCAGTTCATCTGGCTGTTATTTGAAAACAGTTTGGGTATTTTCTCCTGTTGTGAACTGATGACTGCAGGGCCACTCTGGCTGGACATACTATTTCATTTGGTTGCTTGGACTCAATAACCTGATAAATTGTCCTGTAATGGTTTCTGTTGTAGTTATTTCTTTTTGTTTCCAATATTGGGCAGTGTAGTATATGAGGACTGTCCAACAGCCCGTGTGCTAAATTTGTCACTTCAACAGATTTTTTTATGACCCACCAAATTCCTCTTGGTTTTCTTGGTATGCTACCCTCCGTTTTATTTATTGCTGCCCTGAAACTTGATATGTCATTTAATGAGTTGTGGTATTGGTTACTTTTACTGTTTTATATCTCAAACCACTTGTTATAAGAGCTCTGCTGTAAATTACCACATTAAATATTTTCTGCAGGCATGGGACCTCTTATCTGGCTACTTTAAAGGTTCAAATTATGGGAAGACTGTCTCCCATAGAGTCTATTTTGAGCAAGTAACTGTACACGTTTTTCAGTGTTTTTCTTTGTAATAATATACCGTACATATTATTTATGGAAACTAAGCTATACAAATCCTTATAGATAGCTATAGACTTGCGGTATGGTGATCCAAATTACAGAAAAAAACTCTTTATTTGGGGAAACCTGAGTTCCTGAGCATTCTGGATAAAAGATCCCATACCTTTACTGGTTTGATCCAGATTCCTGTTGGATTGAAACTGACATAAATCCCTGAGCAGAGCCTTTCATCATATAACTGTCATTATTTTTCAGAGTTAACATTGCACCCCATAATTTCTATTGTAGTATTATTCAGCATAAAATATAGGGATCACTAATATGTTATTGTTTTTAGATCGAATGGATGCTGAAGGCTGGGAAACAGTACAGCGTGGGAGGCCAATTCGATCAAAATCTGCAGCAATGGCAAACAAGCCTTCTACTCCTGCAGCCATGGAAAACAGGGCAAAAGATGATAGTGATAAGGAGAATGTATGTTCCAAATCCCCAGAAGAGATTCCAGATGTGATCCAGAAATCGGAGCTCCCGCCAGTGCTTTTGGAACCTCCATCTAAGGAGTTGCTATGCCCATGTGAAATTCCTTTGGCTGAAATAACTCAGGTTAGCTACCTCATGTCTTACACATAATCATTGTGCAATTGTAGATTGTAGACATTGTTTGAAAGGCAACAAATCTTTTAGAATACACTTATTTCCATCACTATGATGTATGATTTTGTCTCTAATTTCTTTTGGTCATTTTCTAGGAATATCACAGGCCTGGTGGGCAGTATCTCCAATCATCCAGCATCGACACTGATTAACCAGTTAGCTGCTTGTGTGTAACAAAGGGTATATCGGAGGGTATAGCCGTTGTAGGGATGGGCGAATTTGACCCGTTTCGTTTGGCCAAAAATTCGCCACCGGCAAAATGTCGCTGATGGGCATTAAAGTCTATGGGCGTCAAGAAAATTATTTTTTTTTTTGATGCACAACGCCATACAAGTCTATGGGTGTCATTTTTGCAGCGAAAAAATTCGCCCATCCCTAATCAGTAGCATTAATTTAAAGTTCACCTACCACCTGAAAATTGAATGCAAAAAAAATCCCCTCCCATGTGCTTCCCCCCCACCACATTAGTAGGGACCTGGAGCACCATGGCCAGCCGCACCAGAATTTCTGTCCTGATCTGCAGGAAGAGCACACATTCACAAAATTTCTATTGTTTCCCCTGTCCAGAGTGTGAGCTCTGTTAGCCCTATACATGTCCAGAGGGAGAATCCATTTTCAGGTGATAGGAGCACATTATTCCTCATGAGCTGGGCCCTCATTACATATTGTAATAACAAAATATTGTTTTTATGTCCCCCATATGTGTAGTGCTATGATACATGTTAGTTAGTGCATTATAAATGAATGGTATTATTAATTAAACATAAGCATGGCAATTGTATTGTTATGCTTCTGAGACCTGTAGAGCTTGATATAAGTAACATAAATATATAACCGTGATGGAACTAAAATTCTGGCTTAGGCTTATGTCACACAATGCTGAGCCTATATTTCTCTCTGTTTGTACCTTCACTGACAGGCATGGTGTCAGCCTGTTCGCAACTCTGGAGCAAAAAGTGCTAAACTATGCATTTTCTTGCTAAAATCCGCCCTGTGTGTGGCTGAACACAGACTGCTGCCATGCCTGTCAGTGTATCCGCTTCTCTTCGCCTACTAGAAAACTCAGAAGGAAAGAAGGCAAGGTGCAGCCTTGTGCGAAATTAGCCTTACTGCCACAGATTGGCTAGGACTTTATTAAGTCATATATGCATACATAGAATATATGTACATACCAAAGTTGTATTTTTAAGGTTATGACTGATTCCTGTGTGAGATCACCTTTGTAGGATAGCAGAGTGGAGCAGAATCTGTAAATTGCATTTGAAATGTGGTCAATTTAACAAACTATTTGGTAAATTTGGCATTAACATAAATTTGTGGCATTACTTTTCACATCTATGGTTGCTACTAGAAGGTACATTTAACAGGAGTCCAGAAGATGGCACTAAAGCAGAAGCAGAAGTAGAAATCAGCCGTCATTAAATTGGATATTGCCAAATATTTAACACATTATGACTAGTATCAAGAAGTTTCCTTAAGTTAACCATTAACCCAAAAATATCCCGTGGACACGGTCTATTATAATCGTTCTTTTCTCCTACTGCTAATTAACACATAAATGCTGCCATAGACCCAAGCATGGACTGCAGAGTAATTTCTCTTTTGCACAACAGGGTTTCAACAACTGAAATTTTTTTTGTTTTATAATACAGCAAATTCGCATCTTCTAAGGTGAATTCTCTTAAAGTTACATTCTATATAGTCTTCTATTTTATTAAATAAGTCAACGTTTCTTATCACAATAGTCTCCTGAAAGTATGAATGCTAATTACAGCTACCATGCCTCCTTACAATAAGAAAGAAAACAATGGTAACTCAGCTGCAACAATCCTTTATCTATTATTTGTTAAATAGCACTATTGGCTCATGGCGAATAAGAACACATGGAATACAGAATTGTGGAAGAGGTGTTTTCTGGAAAGACATACAATACCACCCAGTGCAGGAACCTTTTGAACATGCAAAATAAATGATGTTCACTTACAGGGTGTTATCTGTGCTGCAGTATTTTGGTGCGGTTCACTAATCGTTTGTTTGCCAGGGTCTGGGGTTAGCATCAAAGCTACTACAAAATATTTATCTGTAGTTCACCAGAAGCAGCTTCTCTCCTTTCTTGCTTACGCTGTTTGTGCCACAAGAAGGTTTTATTGGACATGCAAGATTGGTACCAACAGGAAAGACAGAAAAAAGTCCACAGCGCTCAGTCTGACCCACGCTGTGGCTTTGACCAGCTGCTAGAAACACCCTTATGCCAGCGCTTGGTCTAACCCACAATCTGGAGTTGACCAGCTGCTATAAACAATAAAAAGCCAATATTTGTACACAAAGAGGAGGAGAAAAATTGCCAGTGCACAGTTTGCCTTTAAAAATAATTATTTAAAAAAAATGGTGTAAAAAAAATATGTAAGCTCATGTGCCAAGTCAAGGGCCCAAAGGTAAACTGTGCACTGGCAATTTTTCTCCTTCTCTTTGGAACCAACAGGACCTGGGGGAATTTATAAATCAGTTTTGGCGTAAAGGTGGCCATACACGGGCAGATAAAGCTGCCGATATCGGTCGTTTGACAGCTTATCTGCCCGTGTATGGGGGCTTCCGACGGGTCTTCCCGATCGATATCTGGCCACGATATCGATCGGGAAGGTTGGATTTTTATCCGACCGACCCGTCGGAGCCCCTTTGGCGCATCGCAATTCGATCGTTCGGCCATACGGCCGAACGTTCGAATTACCCCCGATATAGCCATGCCGTTAGTGGCATAAAGGGGAAAGACCCGCTCGTTTGGCAATGTCGCCAAACGAGCGGGTCTTTGAGTCTATGGCCAGCTTAAGTGAGACACACCCTGTGCCTTTGGCATTTTCTTGCCTCTGGACCATCTTAGTCTCTGGCTCCTAGGTGGCTTTCCTAAGGTCACTATAACATACTGCATTTTTTCTGCCAACTGAGCAAAGCCCAGTGCTCTGCAAACCACCATATGCTGGTTTTTAAAGGGGTTGTTCACCTTTAAATTAACTTTTAGTAACCCATTGCTATACACCACAATCAAAGCTTGGCGTGCAGCTCGCCACAGACTTTCTGTCTCACCTTCTCTGTCTCCCTTTTTACTATTTGTAGGCAACCCATAGTTTCTGAATAACTATATTGGACACCCATTTCTTGTTTGGGCAAAGCAGGGCTTCACACAAGTTAGACACTTAATGCGTAATCCCACAAATCCTTATTCCCTTTCCGAACTCAAAGAACGATATCCCTTAGTGACCTGGGACTTTTTCTCATATTTACAAGTTTGGCACTATGCGCAAACAGTGACTCGCACTATTCCAGCTCAGGATTTAGACAATCCGATGGATCGCCTCTTTCGATCAGACACAATACGACCTTCCACCTCCCTTTTGTATAAAATCTTAAAAGCACCATTGTCCGACAGGGACTTTGACAGAGGTATAGGGAAATGGCTGCATCAAATTCCATATCTTACACGAGACAAACTATTTACCTTACACGTTAAATCACTATCATTTCTAAATTCAAGCCACTTCCATGTCATGTTATTAAACATACTGCACAGGGAGATACTTCTCTCCCGATATATGGAAAAAGGTGGGTTGGTCCGATTCGGATAACTGTCCAAAGTGCCAGGCCTTGAAAGCTGACATTTATCATTGTTTATGGTCTTGTCCGTTGATCAAACAGTTTTGGAATGCAGTCACTGACAATTGTAAACTCACACTACATATTCATATATAATACACAAAAGCCATGAATATCCTGTAAATTATATCCTTATAAACGGTGAGTTCTGATGTCATCAGTTATAAACAGTGAGTTCTGATGTCATTTCTGTCATGACTTGTGTATTATAATAAATAAAGTACCCCCAGTTGTAAAATATGAGGATATTAGAAGTTACCTTGGAGTTCCATGACCTGTATAAAAACACTCGGCCTTCGGCCTCATGTTTTAATATGGTCATGAGACTCCTCCGTGACTTATAATATCCTTATATTTTACAAGAGGGGGTACTTTATTCACTATATATCTTACACCTACATGGGCAATCTTTGGAGACACAGCGAAAATACCAAAAGTCGACAAGAAATTAGCAAACATTGTCTCGGCGGTCGGTAGAAAAGCTATACTACAGTGCTGGATATCGAATTTGCCTCCTTCACTTGAAGTCATGTTTACTAAACTTGTGTATGCTTACCATATGGATTGGCTGGAAGCCACGCTTGATAGAGCGTGAAGGGTTATATCTTTTTTTGCCATCTGGACAAAATACATACAAACACTACCCTCTGTTAGACAAAGAGAAATTGCCTATGTGTTCAGATTCACTACTTGGTATATGTCTGAAGAATTAGCAGGGAGAAATCCTTTACTGGATACTTTAATAAGCGAGAATACCCAATTAATACGTTGATAGTCTTTCATGTGACATAATCATTGGTGAGTGATGTGAGGTTCTAGGGTGGGAGGAGGGTGGAAAGATAATCTGTTCAAGGTTCAAAGTATTGCAATGCTCAATGTACACTTCTAATCATTGGATGGTCAAAGAATCTGTAGACCTACTCCAGTTTATGTTTGTGACCCCCATTTACAATTGTATTGGCATGTTGCATTTTGTTTGTGAACATGAATCTGCTTGGTGCAAACACTAAAGACATTTATTTAAAAAAATAATAATAATTAACTTTTAGTATGGCAAATACATTGATAGTCTGATACAATTAGCAATTGGTTTTCATTATTTATGTTTTCTGGGTTCTAGCAATTTAGCTTTTTGTTCAGCAGCTCTCCATTTTGAAATTTCAGCAGAAATCTGGTTGCTAGGGTCTTGTACTCTTTAGCAACCAGGCAGTGCTTTGAATGGCAACCCAATATATGAATTGGAGAGGGACTAAATAGAAACCTCCAGTGACCCCCATTTGAAAGTTGGAAAGGTGTAGAAGAGGAAGGCAAATTATTCAAAAGCTATAACAAAAAAAAAACAAAAAACAATGAGGACCAATTTGAAAGTTGCTAGGAATAGGACATTCTATAACATACTAAAAGTTAACTTAAAGGTCACCCCGCCTTTAAACACTGCCCTCTATGCACACTTGACACACTTGTTATGTCGGTGGAGAAAACAATGCATCACTTAATGCACACGCAGCATTTTGTCCACTGATGTCATCCAGCAGAAAACAGGCATTCAAAATGCCCATCTGCCTGTCATCAATCCTGTTCTCTTCTGTAGGGCAGTTGTGGTCAAAATAATTTATATTGGTCTCCCAGACCTTATCTGTAAATCTTTTTATTTCCTTTCATTACATTCATAAATTATATTTTATATATGCAAGTAACTTATTTGTCTGTTTATAACACCACTATTAGTTGGGCACTTCTGGGAGGGCATTTCGTTCAGTTCTTAGCTGACTTCTATAAGCAAATATGTCAGTGACTGGAAATTCGGGAGTTGGCAACTTCAACAGTTTTGCGCAAAAGAACTCCCAGCTGGAGAACAGCAGCAGTGGAAATTTCTTATTTGAATGATGGATGCATGATGTGGAGCCAAAACTGTGTTCGGTTTTAATTTGGCAGCAGATTGCTAAAGAATAAACTGATACAGAGCAAGCAATCAATTTTGCTGACATTGGCGGTAGAGAAGGATTACAGCCATACATACAGTGTGCAATGGAGGTAGTGACTAGAGAGAGGGACAGACAATTACTGTACTGATTAGAGTGAATGTTTTCATTTAGTCTTTGAGTGGCACTCTACTAACTGGGAGAAGAATTGAAACGACATAAGTCAGTGTGTTCAGTGTCAACCTAGGAAGATAACTCCTAGTCATGCTATGTACATTTAGCTCACTACACAGGTAATTTAGTGGAAGAATTCATTCAGAAATCTGGCAATATCTGTTGAAGTGGAATGTTTAGAAAATGTTTGATTAGGAATAAAGAAAATCCTGCCAAATTGTGTGTGGCATGAATGAAATTATTTTCTTATGACTGTACATTCATTGGTAAAATACTAATGACCTTCACTATACGGAATTAACTGACATATGAGCTCATATGAGCTCATTGGTTGTGAGAGGGAGATGAGGTTATATTGGCCACTCTAAAGTCTCTATTTCAGTATGCATTCTTTGGTAACTTTTCTTGTGACATTTCTTAAGCTACAGTCTGGGGACCAAAGCCAATACTCATAAGCAATTTGAGACCACATTCCCACCCTAAACGGACCATACACATCATGAAGACTTCCATATATTTTGGGCAGATTATACCAAAGTATATCTTTTGCCATGCATATTGGTTGTTTCTTCAATCAGGCTTGTTAGCTAATTCCTTCTCCCTATGCACCGTCAAACTTTTGAATTGCCACTTGTACAGTATCCATCAGTTTAGCCCATGGTGGATTCCAAAGAATATCAAACAATGTATGGCCACCTTTAGACTTTCATCCAGAAGGAATGTAGCCAGTGAATGCAGCTTTAAAATGTTGAGGTCAATGACTTACAAAAAAAGTAACTTGTCTGATAGAGGCTTACAACAACACTGACTAAAAGGGTACTCTAAATCAATTTACTCAATGATCCCTCATCTACGGAAAACTCCACAGGTCTCATACTTGTATTACACAACCATTTATTTTGGATGAATACATACATTTGCCATTCCAGGACACACAATACTTCCTAGTCTAGCATAATAAGGGAGATTGATCCAATATGGGTGAGGTGTTAGAAAATTAACAATGTATTCCAGTGAATAACCAGCACACAATAGCCAACATGCATGTAAATTTAAATGTGCATTTTACGCACATCCCCTTTATGATTTTATTATTGCTGCATTTCATTTTGTATAACTTAAATTTAAAATTTTTATGCAGTTTTTCAAGGGCCTGCTAATTACTTCTTGGAATACATTGTAACTTTTCGAATGTGCAGAGGTGCATAAAACTTAAATGATACTTAAAGCACCAGATCATTTTTTATTTGTAATTGTTTTTCTATTTTTAAAGGCTTTTGATTCAAACTTCATAAACTACTTAATGGCAACGAATTCCTAATTGATATAAGAGTTTTTCATTCTGTAGAAAGCCATATTTGGGATCTGACCCCTGTTTATTTTACTGTGTAAGAGGTAAAAATATTTTGTTCTACACACGTTATTTGATATATGCATTGTAGACGTGTGCTTTATTACTCTATTCAGCTTCAATGGCTGTGCCGATGGTTACAAAGCAGTTTATTTATATATACTGTAGTAGTATTTCCGAAGCAAACATTCAGTTATTATCATAGCAGGGTAAATGTACATTTTATGTAAAAACGGTGTTATGTCCGGTGTCAAACCTCTTAGCACTGTTTGCTGAAAGTAAAAGGCTCACTAGAAACCAAGGCCTGATCAGCTTCCAGTGCTGAACTCCTAGGAACCTGAAATGGATGTGATGTGGCCCAGACATAGCGTTCACCAACCCAACCAATCAGTCTACTGTACATTCTCAGCTTAGGTTCTGGGAAAGGGGAATGCTGTAAGAGTGCATTAGATGCTGTTCAGGGGCAGGGAAGGGCCCCTTTCTAAGTGAAGGTACTTAAAAAATTAATCATAGCGGTTTCATTCTCCTTAAAGACTACTAAGAAAAAAGGCTATAGCTTTACAATCAAGTACAAATTATGGTTTTGCTATTACAGAGGAAAAGGAAATAATTCAAAAGATGGTAATTATTTGCTTATATGAAAATTGCATTTCTGTTTTTAATTTTTCTGAATTATTCACTTCCAGACAATGGATCCTATACCTGTACCTGGACAATGACCAAAGCAATGCAGGTCTCTATAACAATATATTGTAAAAAAACAGCTCACATCTAAATAAACAATTTTTAATAAAATTATACTTTGTTAGCAGCGTGTGCTATTGGGTAATCCTAAATTAAAAAATTACCATCTTAAGTAGCCCTGGGACCATAGGAATTACGGTGCACACAAACAAACCAAGGGCACACATACATGCTAGGTCATATGAGCCAATGAATAGTCTTTCACTCCCTCACTTCTTTTTGTTACAGTTAGAGCTGCAGTATTTCTGGTCAGGTGATCTCTGAAGGAGCACAGAGCATACCACAAAATGGTAGCTCAAGGGAAAAGTTGTAAACGGGCAATATTTACCGATATCTATATTTGAAGAGATTCTTTAAGCCACTTAATATGATGATATGATAAACTATCTATTGTTAAGTATTTGTTCTAGGGGTGTTGTGTCTTTAATAACTTGTTTATCCATAGCTTTTGGTTTAGTTTTCAGTTATCACTTTTTTCCACTCCCAAATATATTTACCAAAACCCCTGAACAAAAGAAATGCTGCGTTGTCTTCAAATGCCCCTTTATCACTGAATAAAAACCTGTATAACAGTCCTTTTCAAATTAAACATGAAATCCAAATTCTTCTTTTTTTTATTAAAGCTGTTGTAAACTCATTTAAAATCTCAGCTGTCAATCAAATATTGCCTGTCCCTCCTCTATGCCTTAGGCATAGAGGTGGGCAGACAATTACTTTCATTTTACATTCAGCATCTACTAGATGTCACTGCTCTCCCCACATTCCCATTCTCTCGTTACAATTTAAAGGGGAAGGAAACCCCCTAAGTGCAAAAATCCCTGCCCCCTCCCCTGTGTTGCCCCTCCTCCCCCCTGGCCTACCTGTCCCCCCTGGGCAAATGCCCCTAACTTGTTACTCACCCCTCTGCGCAGGTCCTGTCCATGGAGTTCACAGGTGCCATCTTCTCCCAAGCGGTGGTCTTCCTGGATTAATCAGCAACTTCTGGCACATGCGCAGTAGGAGCATTTACTGGTACAGATCTACTGCGCACGTGCCGAAAGTCACAACGTTTTTTGGCGCATGCGCAGTAGATCCATACCGGTAAATGCTCCTACTGCGCATGCGCCAGAAGACCACTGGGAGAAGATGGCGCCTGTAAACTCCATGGACAGGACCTGCGCAGAGGCGTGAGTAACAAGTTTGGGGCATTTGCCCGGTGGGGACAGGTAGGTCGGGGGGAGGAGGGAGGGGGGGCAACACAGGGGAGGGGGAGGGATTTTTGCACCTGGGGGGTTTCCTTCTCCTTTAAATGTGTAAGCAGTGCATAGGGATGGACATCAGATCCCCCATTCTCGTGCATTAACACGATTTTGAGATGATGCAAGGCTTGCCTTAATAAAGGTGGCCATACACGGGCCGATAAAAGCTGCCGACAGACCGTGTCGGCAGCTTATTGGCCCGTGTATGGGGCCCCCCGACGGGCTTCACCGATCGAGATCTGCCCGAAAGTCAGCCAGATCTCGATCGGATGGGACAAAAAATCCCGTTGGATCGCGGCCGCATCTATTCGTTGATGCGGTCCCGCGATCCGACCGCCCGTTAGGGCCCACGATCGGATCAGCCCGATATTGCCCACCTCAAGGTGGGCATATCGAAGGGAGATCCGCTCATTTGGTGACATTGCCAAACGAGTGGATCTCTCAGTGTATGGGCACCTTAAGAGTGTACACAAAATGGCTCCTGCCTGCTTGCTATAATTATGAATTCCCAGACCGAGGGAGACAAGATCCAAATAATTTATGTAGTTCAATTAAAGTTTACTTTGCTTGACTAATGTGATAAACTAGGATTTGGAATCATTTTTTCAGATGACGGGTCCCCTTTAAGGCCTTCCCGAAAAGTTTATAGGATAATTTGCTAATTTATATTCTGAGAGACTAAACAGTTTTTGAACACACAGGTCTGTTTTTCATCAGTAAATACAGAAATGTGTCTGATTTGTTTGTATTTTTTTATATTACTGATTAGACAACTTGCCAAATAGAATGCTAACCACATTGTGGTTGAATTAATAACTGAAGAAATGCTGGTTTTGGATATGCTTCCATGATATTTAATGATTTTTCACAATGCACTGTATTTTGTTATATCGGAAAACATTCACAACAATACATTTACCCATTTCTTTTACAGATTAATCTGTATAATGAAATGACTACTGATTTATTCACATGGGTTTTTACAATATTATAAACATTACTACATTGACAACCAAAACTTGGAAATGGTCTACTGTCTGGATTTTCTTTAAGGAGTCTTGCAATTCATAATCACAGCTAGCATTCAGGAGCCATGTTGTGAACGCTGTTATTAAAGGGCTTGTTCGCCTTTGAGTTAACTCAGTGGTCCCCAACCAATGGCTTGTGAGCAATATGTTGTTCACCAACCCCTTGAATGTTGCTCTCAGTGGCCTCAAAGCAGGTGTTTATTTTTTTAATTCCATGCTTGAAGGCAACTTTTGGTTGCATAAAAACCAGGTGTACTGACAAACAGAGCCTCCTGTAGGCTGCCAGTCCACATAGGGGATACCAAACAGCCAGTCGTATCTTCTATTTGACACCCCCACTTTTTTCATACTTGTGTTGATCCCCAACTCTTTTTACATTTGAATGTGGCTCATTGATAAAAAAGGTTGGAGACCACTCAGAATAGAATTTTTTTTTTTTTAAATTAGCAAAAAACGGCTCCTATAACTACAGCATTCTTTCTGAAGCAAACTTATCAGTTTTGCCAGTGCAGGGCAGTATTACATTATTAGTACATTACCGTAAAACACTTTAATTTTTTGGTGTTGCTGTTCCTTTAAAGCAAAGCCCCACCTAATTATGTGTTGTTATACAATTGTGGCAACAAATAGTGTCAGTTTGCAATTATTTAAAATATTTTCTTAGATCTGTCAGTGAGTGTTGCTTACTTCCTTAATTTTAAAGGAGAAGGAAAGGTCAAAACTAAGTAAGGCTTATCAGAAAGGTCCATCTAAATATACCAGTAAACCCGCAAAGTAGTGCTGCTCTGAGTCCCCTGTCAAAAGAAACACTGCATTTCTTTCCTTCTATTGTGTACACATGGGCTTCTGTATCAGACTTCCTGCCTTCATCTTAAACCTCATTGCCCTGGGCAAGAGCATGCTCAGTTTGCTCCTCTCTCCCCCCCCCCCCTCTTCTCTACTGTAATCTGAGCCCAGAGCAGGGAGAGACTCAGGCAGGAAGTGATGTCACACCATGTTAATCCTGCAGCTCCTATCCTAAACAAACAGAGTTTCTAGAGCTTTTTACTCAGGTATGGTAAAACATTCTACAGAATAAATATAGCATTCTAGCTTGCACTATTGCAGCTAATCTATTGGCAATAAAATGCCTCCGTAGCTTTCCTTCTCCTTTAAGAAATGTAAAGAAAAGACCCAATTTAATCAACACATTAAGATTGGATTATTTATCCTACTGGTATTTATCCTATGACAAGTATAAATGAATGAATGAATGCCTGAAGTGTCATTAAAAGACCAACAGAAATCGTATTTGTGGGAGATTTTCCTACTGCCTATTATAGCTAGCTTTTGGGAATGTTCGCAATCAACATACTGATATGCCCACTTCTCCCACTGGTGCCCAGTTATCACTTCTATGATATTTGTTTGATTCTCAGTGGATCAAATTGGATCACATCACATGCCCATGCTTTGTAGGAACCAATGTTATGAATATTTTGTATTTTTATTTCTATAAAAATGGAAGAGCCATTATTCCACATTTATATATAGTTTCCATATGTGTGTCTGGCTCCATAGTAATATAATTTTTAAAGCTTAAAGAAGTACAACTTTTTCTAATTGCGTTTCTTTTATCCTGAAAGAAGGTCGTTCAATATGGCCATCTCTGTAGGAGATGAACAATTAAGTACAATATAAGGCTATTCATTAAATCGGAGTCTATATTGGCAAGAATCCCTGACCCTCTGTGATAGTAAATCTTAGTTTTTTGCTGAATTATATCATTGTGTGGAACATGTTTTTCAACTAAATCATCACCGGTGGAGGCACAGAAGCAAAGAACATCCTAGGGATTACAGGGTACAATCTTTGGCAGTGTGTCAGTGAGTAATAGGATTGAGAAGCCTTTATGTCATTCCAAGGTTTACTCCGGAAAACTCCCTAAACCACTGAAGATATTTGCTGTAAGCAGGTTAAACCTTGAATGCAAAAGTATGAATATGTTTTGGCATCAGGACACTGTTCTAAGCCAACTCTACGCTGTTCTTTGTTTGCAGAGGTACATAAAAAAAGGAAATCCAAAATCTTTGTGGTTTTCTTGTTTAATACTCCACGTATCAGAGCAAAAACTGTTCTGTACAAAGAGGAAAGATAAATGATATTTGGCAGTAAAGTAAGTAGATGGTAAGGGAGGAACTGGATCAAGCTTCTTAATATCAATCAGTGATAACCTATAGACAGCTGTGCCCAGCACCTAGTTCTATATAATTATAATTATAGTATTACATCAGTTACTTACTATAAGTTTCCTGTCATTTAAATCTTTCCAAATATGAATTGATCACGTTAGGGATTTTGGAATAATGGATAGTTTATATTGCAAGAACCATTTAGTTGTCATTTTTTGGGGAGGTCTATTTAGTTTTCTTGTCATAAGCAGTAAAATATTGCAAAGCCCTACATTCAGAAGATTAATACTTTCTAAGGTTTCCTAGATATAAAACAGACTCATGGTGTTATGCCAGTTTTATGTGATTGCATAGAATGCTCACTGTCTTCTTGGTTATTTTCTTACTGGTACAAAATATGTTTTGTAAGATTTACTGGCTACAGAGTATCACACAGATGGAAACTGATTTACGGTGGTTTATACCCAAAAGTGCGTATGTGTTAGCAAGAATCTTCTGCTGCATTGGAAATCAAAAGATTTATACTTTTGGACTGAATGAAGAGTTGGAAGCGAGTACCAATAATGATAAAAATGTAATATAAATATAATATGATATTGGTAATCTGTTTCTGTTCACAGCCAATTAAAGTGTAATAAATGCAGGTATGGGATCAGTTATCCAGAAACCCATTATCTAGAAAGCACCAAATCACAGAAAGGCTGTCTCCCATAAACTCTATTTTATCAAAATAAATGTTAAAAAAAGATTTCCTTTTTCTATGTAATAACAAAACAGTCGCTTTTACTAAGATATAGTTAATCATTATTGGAAGCAACACCAGCCTATTGGGTGTATTTAACATTTACATAATTTTCTAGTAGACATAAGGTATGACGATCCAAATTACTGAAAGATCCAGTATCCAGAAAACCCCAAGTCCCTTGCATTCTGGATAACAGGCACCGTACTGTAATCTTAATGCTAACCACTCCTCTAAACTGGCTATATAAAGAGATTAAGTCATGAGTAGAATGTGAGTGTCTTGCACTGACATGTACCTCCTAAATTTCTCTAATCTTATGATTTTATGTATCATCAAATTTCTAAGTAGCTAATCTCAGTATAATGACCTTAAAATTAAGTGGCAAATAATGTCATTAAAGAAATTACATTCAAATAATAAAGTAATTGGGCTTGAATTTAGTTTTCATTTCTCTTAATAGGGATCTTTAGTCTTAAAGGGCATGTAAAGGCAAAAAAATAAAACCCCATTTTTACTTTCTTTAATGAAAAAGAAACCTATATCCATTATACTTTAATTTAAAAAGGTGTACCGTTTTTATAATAAACCTGACTGTATGCAGTGAAATTCTCCCTTCATTTACTGCTGTGGATAGGAATTGTCAGATGGTCCCTAACTGCTGAGCAGGGAAACAATCATACTTATGAACAGCAGGGGGAGCCCCCGCCTTACTTCCCAGCCATGCAGAACTCAAGCAGCTTTGTTTATGACAATCCCTAAGCAGCCCAGACCACACTGAGCATGTGCACAGTCTTGTCTTAGACTTGCAAAGATGTTTAATAAAGTTACAAGATGGTGACCCCCTGTAGCCAACTTTGAAAGCATAAATTATTTGTTTGATTAGGCTTGTGGTGCAGTAAGGTTATGTTTAGTATACAAAATACAGCATTTCTAGCCTAATTCTATTTTAGACTTTACATGCCCTTTAAAGTTACATTTTTAGTATGATATAGAGAGTGATATTCTGAGACCATTTGCAATTCGTTTTTATTATTTGCAGTTTTTGAGTTATTTAGCTTTATACTGAGCAACTTGCAATTTCAGCAATCTGGTTGCTAGGGTCCAAATTACCCTACCAACCATGCACTGATTTGAATAAGAGACTGGAATATGAAGAGGGTCTGAAATAAAAGATGAGTAATACAGAGTAGCAATACATTAGCCTTACAGAGCATTTGTTTTTTAGATGGGGTCAGTGACCTCCATTTGAAAGCTGGAAAGAGTCAGAAGAAAAAGACAAATAATTCAAAAACTATAAAGAAGAAAAAATGAAAGCCAATTGAAAAGTTAATTAGAAATATCCATTGTATAGCATACTAAAAGTTAAAGGGTTTGTTCACCTTCCAAACACTTTTTCAGTTCAGTTGTTTTAGATAAAGACTTTTTTCAATTACTTTCCATTATTTATTTTTTACTGTTTTTCCAAAATTGAAGTTTAAAGTTGAATGCCCCTATCTCTGGTGTTTGAGTCTGACAGCTCAGTAATTCAGGTGCAGACGTTAAACAGTTACAATTTTGCAACATTTAGTTGATACATTTAATTGATACATTTCTCAGCAGCATCTCTGGAGTACTGGCAACTATTGTATCAATTATAACAGCTGCCTGTAATGAAATCCAGAGATTCTGCTCAGCGGGGACAAAGATAAGATATGTGTCCACTAAATGTATCAATTTGGAACAGTTTACAGGGTCGGCGACCCCCCGGCTGCTTCAGAAGGTGAAAAAAGACGTTACACTTCAATATTAGAAAAACGGTCACACATAGAAAATAGAGAGTCATTGGAAAAAGTCATTATTTCTGATGATCTATCTGAAAACAACTAGTTGTTTGAAGGAGAACCACCCCTTTAACTTAAAGGTGAACCACCCGTTTAATTAAACAGAGAATCTTGCATCAAAAAGGTAACTGGAAAATATTGCTTCATGTTTTGTACAAGCATGGAAAAATGTTACATATAAGATTACAAAAGATTAGAAAACAATTTGTACAGAAAAAAATGAATGCAGTGCTTGTATTCCCTTCCAGATTACTGTTCATAAAGCTCTGGAAGAGCTAAAGACAGGAGGACCATGCCCATCTCAAGATACCACCTCACTTAAATGTCTGGACATTCCTGTTGTGTTTCTTGACCCCCTATCTAAAATGCAGAAGACAGAGGTGCCCTGCATCACAGACAAAGCTCGAGGGGGAAGAAAGCCAGGCAGCGATCTAGATCTTTCAAACGTGAGTGCTGGAAAATTGGTAAGAACATTTCATCTGCTATTTATATACTAATGAAGAGTTTTGTATACTTGGTCACATAGATAGGTCAGCAACTGCATGGAAAACAGATATTACAATTTCTAAGCAACTTTCCATGAAATGTTAATTTAAATTAAGTGGTGCCTTTATAAGCCTGCCCTTTTATTTTTCTTCTTTTTACTTAGTTATTTGGTTTACTTGTTATGACTCATTTAAACTGTTTGTGATACAAATAAACAGATGCCATGCACCCAAAATGCTGAACATTGAGATTCCTTGATGATAAATAGCTGTTCTTAATGTATCTGAAAAAATTATAAAAATAATGGTTAAAAAAATGCAGTGGTTTTCAATGAGTATGTAAATGTAATTGGTATTGAAAGCAGTGTCCTGGGTCTGAATAGTAACACAATAGGAGGCATGTCTCATTTAAGTAGTTTAATCCACTGTCTTGCACAAAACAAACAAAACCTGCCTCCCATAGCAATCAAATTTGCAAGAAACTGTAAACTGTGACATTTTTCATTAATATATGTTGGAAAATTGCTTAAATTTTCAGTATGCAAAAAAAGAAAAAAAGAAAAATGGTGTTTGACCCCTACATAGTAAGGAGGAGCATTGCTGAATAATATGGTTGGCAGAAAGATGAAGAGAGGAGGATTATAAAGGCTGATCTTGGGGGGAAATGGGGAAGGTTATATACGTGAGACATTTATTGATACTCTGAGGAGTCGTTTGGAAAGTTGAAACTTAAGAATAGTTAGTTGTTATACAGAAGGGGAAAGGGTTGCATTTGTAGTACTGGTAAGGGATCCATTATCCGGAAATCCATTATCCAGAAAGCTCCGAATTACAGGAAGGCCATATTTCATAGACTTTATTTTATCCATATAATTAAAATTTTTATAAAGAATTCCCTTTTTCTCTGTAAGAAGAAAACAGTAGCTTGATCCAAACTAAGATATAGTCGATCCTTATTGGAAGCAAAACCAACCTATTGAGTTTAACTAAAGTTTAAACGATTCCTTAGTGAATTTAAAGCACGGAGATCCAAATTATGGAAAGATCCCTTATCTAGAAACACCAGGTCTCAAGCATTCTGGATAACAGGTTCCATACCTGTAGTAGTATATAGAGTTAGGGCATATGAGTTCTTGTAGGACTGTACTTATCCCATACAGCTTTTCAGACAGCACAGACGGAGAAATGCCCCATTCTTAAATACCTGGGTAAAAATTCTTGTCTCTCACACATGGCAGGTAAATGTTTCTTCACTTAGAAATCATCTCCTTGTTGACCCTTTAACCATGAACTTTTCTTTGCTGCTTTGGCAGTCTATGTGGAAACACAATACTATAGCACAAGTTAAAAATACTTAAAATCGAATTGTCATCATTAAGGGGCAGATTTATTAAGGATCGAATTAAAAATTTTATGGTCAAAACTCTCAAATTTGAATTGGGAATTATCCAAACCGATTCAAGTTTTAATTTAAATTCGAATTTTGAGATTTGAATTAGACTATTCCCACCTAAAACCTGCCGAGTTCATGTATAAGTCAATGGGAGAGGTCCAGGGACCAATTTGCACGTTACTAGCTCTCCTGACATTCAAGTTTTTTTCGGAGAAAAAACTCGAATCAAGTTTAGTCAAATTCGATTCGAGTTTTCGAGACTAACATTTTTGCGAGTTTTAGATGTTCTATTTTTTTTTAATAACATCCAATCGAATTTCGAGTATAAAAAAAAACATGAATTCGAAATTCGACCTTTAATAAATGTGCCTCTAAGTTCTGCTGAAATGTCTACTTTTGTAAGCAGTGTGACCCATTAAAGAATGTTTGTATCAAGCACCTATTTTTAAAGTTATTGGTACATAGGATACTGTTCTTAGTACAAGTTGTTTTAGGGTATTAGATCTTGGTTGACCCTTTCCGTATGGCGCAGTCTAAGCGTACCATACCATTTCTTTAACAGATAACTAACTATTTATTTTTCTCTTATCTGTGAAAATATTTCCTCTTGTGATGAACTTATTGAGAACAGGTAAACTCTTTGTATCATTCGAGTTGCAGCTGTTAGTCAAAGAACTGATTCAGATTTTGCTCATGTGAAAGGATCTTCATAATTCGTATATTTGTCATTTGGATCTAGTGCTTGAAATGTCTGCCTACCAATTCATGCATGTAACATATCTGTCTATATTACATCCATACATTTTATTGTATGTCCATGTTAGGGACAGCTAATACTAAAGCAGAGCTGTGGAGTCAGCACCGTTTTTGGGTATCTGGAGTCGGAGTCACCAAAAATGCAACGACTCTGACTCCTAATAACTTTAAATACAAGCACTAAAAATAATCAAATCATATTTAAGAGCTTCTATTAAGGAGAATATGGCAGTTCACAATTCTGTTTCTAAGAACAATACTTTTTGGATTGAATTTAACAGCTATTCTATAGCTATATGCTAGGTTCAATTGATATATAAGTTTTTATGTTTTCCAGCTGTGTTTGGTTTATGTAATTTAACCTTGAGTTTGGTTAAGAATTACCAAAAGATATGGCTTATAATTCTGAGCTTTGGCAGTGAAAAAATGCCTTGTATGTTGTGTACTTAACTTCTTTCAACATGGAAATTAACATCGAACTGTAACACTATAAAATGAAAGTGTTCTAAAGTAATTAACAAATAATATACTGTAAGCATGCACTGGTAAAAGCGGAGTGTTTACTTCAGAAAGATTAGTATAGTTTATGTAAACAAGATGCTGTGCAGCCATGAGGGCAGCCATTGAAGCTGCTGGAAAAAGGAGAAAAGGCACAGGTTACATTGCAGATAAGCCCTTTCCAATACAATGTTGTTTTATCTGTTATCTGCTATGTATCCTGTTTCTTTTCTCCTTTTTTCCCCAACAGTTTGAATGGCTACCCCCATGGCTACAGAGCAGCTTGTCTATAAACTATAGTAGTCTTTCTGAAGCAAACACAGAGTTTTTACCAGTGCAGGGCAACAGTACATTATATTTTAATTACTTTGATGCACTTTTGGTTGTTAGTGTTACTGACTGTTCCTTTAAAAACAGAGGAGTCGTAGTCAGAGGTACCATAAACTGAGGAGTCGGAGTCAAAGGATTTATGTACCGACTCCACAGCCCTGTACTAAAGTGATTATGTTATACTGAGAAGCCTATGGAGTCTTTGACCGGAGCAGAGGCTATAAAAACCACATCTAGCCACAAGCCTTTATCAGAATGGCCGTGCACTACTGTGTTACTGATTATACAACTGGCAAAATTCCTCGTTTTTATAATAAATGTGTATGCATCATTGCAGTACTACCCTCATTCATAAAATTTCCTGTAAGATTGTATTTACCTTTACTTTTCATTTTATCCTAAACAACTTCACAACTCTGTTTAAACAATATTAATAAAATGAATCCAGAGATGGATTTTGTGATTTCTAGGACAAAGGTACCTTTGATATTAAGTGTAGAATTAACTGCTTTATATGCCTTTGCAAGTGTAATAAAGTGTTTTGGCTGTCAAATTTCTCAAATTACTTTTAATTCATGTGCAGGATATAAATGTAAAACAGAGGCGGCATTTATGATAAAAGACAGATTACAATATGTGAGTGCTGTTGCATTTTCCTTGTATCATTCCGTTGTAGACCTCAGTATATAGTGTAGGAAAACCTAGGGAGTAGTCCTGCTATAGAAAACCATTTAAAGTTTTCAACTCACTATGACTATACAGGTATGGGATATGTTATGCAGAAACACGTTATCCAGAAAGTTCCGAATTAAGGAAAGGTTGTCTTCTATAGACTCCATTATAACAAAATCCAAATTTTAAAAGGATTAATAAAAAGGATTTCCTTTATCTCTGTAATAATAAAACAGTACCTTGTACAAACTAAGATATAATTAATCCTTATTGGTAGCAAAACCAGCCTATTGAGTTTATTTAATGTTTGAATGATTTTCTAGTAGACTTAAGGAATGAAGATCAAAATTATGGAAAGATCTGTTATCTGGAAAACCCCAGGTCCCGAGCATTACCTGTATAAGTAATATCAAGACAAGACTGAATTTGCAAGATGAATAAATGACACCCAGGGCAAGATTTACATTGTAGGCGCCCCTAGGCCCACTGGCATTCGTCGCCCCTTTCCCCTCCCCTTTATTTGTGCAAATTTTCATCATCTGGACTGGAGCAATGGGGATTGGCGCACAGGAAATGTAAAACAATTTTTTATATTTTCAGCGCATCCCCAGTGTTTTTGAACCAATGTGTTTGTGGTTGGGCAGCATCCCGCCCCCCTAAAATCCTGCCGCCTTAGGCCCGGGCCTAGCTGTCCTTTCCACAAATCCGGGCCTGATGACACCTTTAAAGAGCTATGCCTAAAAAGGAAAATCAAAGTAATTGAACATACAACACCCATTAGACACATACACATGTAAAATTAAAAATAATTAAGGTATAGTGCTCCTTAAAAATCATAAATTATTTTGTAGAACAAAAGCACCAGTTACTACTTTTATGACAGAGCTGCCCTAATGGTATTCCATAAATACAGAGGAGTGTAGCCATATCCAACAAATGGTTTTTTAATGGTTAGACAATTTAATGGTTTAGAAGTTTGCATTTCTGGTTAGCTACTGCATGTGTACTATTGATTGTTCCTCAGCGAGGAGTAAGAAAACACAGGAGAGTATGTAAAGCATTTTGTAGAACAAAAGCACCAGTTACTACTTTTATGACAGAGCTGCCCTAATGGTATTCCATAAATACAGAGGAGTGTAGCCATATCCAACAAATGGTTTTTTAATGGTTAGACAATTTAATGGTTTAGAAGTTTGCATTTCTGGTTAGCTACTGCATGTGTACTATTGATTGTTCCTCAGCGAGGAGTAAGAAAACACAGGAGAGTATGTAAAGCATTGGTTTCATATGGAATGTTTGCTTGCTTTGTCTGTCTCCCCCAATCAATGGCATGCCACCCCTCATTTTTCCAGGATTTTTAAACGTGTGCAAAAATATTAAGTGTGACCCAAACCCTCAATGTATATTAATTGTAATACTTTTATTTTAATTTTCCCATATTTAAATGTCATAAAAATTGTATTATTTTATGTGTTAAACGTTGGTGGTCACTGGAATAAAGGAAACTATGCTCCATACTTTTAAGTTGCTCGTTTAAAGGAGGTTTCTGGGCAATTACATACAGACAATGCCTGGAATTTTCTTGTAGTCAATTTTTGTAACAATATTTTGTGGCCCTGATTTGTGGCACTCCTTTGTCTCTGATTTGCTCATAGTCCATGGCAGAAGTTCTTGCTAAGAAAGAAGAGCTAGC
The DNA here is from genome assembly GCF_017654675.1 of Xenopus laevis. Lineage (NCBI taxonomy): Eukaryota > Metazoa > Chordata > Amphibia > Anura > Pipidae > Xenopus > Xenopus laevis. Next base: position 96,079,682 of record NC_054375.1, on the reverse strand, counting down.
AGATCGATTGGAGAAGGCCAATGAAGAAGCTATAGCCAGTGCTATTGCAGAGGAAGAGCAACTAACAAGAGAGATTGAGGCAGAAGAGAACAATGACATTGAGATTGATAATGAAAGCGACTTCTCTGTAAGTCAGAATATTCCTTTCATTGATATTAGTTAATACATTTGTATATTAGGATTTTTGCAATATAACTAGAATAGTAACAGCTGTTAGAAAAATTTACATTGCTTAAAATAACTGTATTATGCTGAAATTACACCTGGGACACCAATCATTACTTAAATAAAGCACATTTTGTAGTGCCCTTTCATTTAGCTTTACTATATACATGTATACAAATGCTACAAGATTTCTGTAATATTTCTCCTTCCTTTTCTCATAGTGGATGGTAGTGGCGTTACTAACATAAATAGTTATTTTATGGTGAATAATGTTTTGTTACTATTAATAAATATTTATAAAGAACCAACATATTTAGCAGTGTCGTATTATATACTAAATAAAGTATGCCCTATTGTAAAATATAAGGATATTATAAGTTACAGGAGGAGTTCAATGACTATATAAAAACATGAGGCCGAAAGCCGGTTGTTTTTATACAGGTCATGGACACCGAGGGGGCTTCTAATATCCTCATATTTTGCAACAGGAGGTACTTTATTATAATACAGTAAATCGTGATAGAAATTACATCACTAAGCTCCTATTCTTACCAATGACTTCATGAAGCACAGATATATTTTACAGGATATTGATGGTTCTTGTGTATTATAGAAGGATATATACATCAAATATAAAGATTAAATAGAGATACTGGCACATAGTATTGCTTTGGACACTGTGTGAAAGACTAAAACTATCATTGTACAAGAAATCATTTAACAATTAATTGAAAAGTTTAGAGAGGGGGTAAAAAAGCAGTAGCTTAAGTATCACTTCCTTACAGGGGCCCCCGCTGCTGCTCCGACGTGCCGAATCTGCTAGTGCGCATGCGCACATAGAAAACCAAATAAGCAGAGACATTTCAAACATTTAAATAAAAACATTCCATAAATGAAACCAAGCACACAAATTTCTTTGTCCATAGTTACTTTCATGTTTCTGTTTTGTATTGTTCTTAGGCTAGCATTGGCAGTGCAAGTCTTCTTTACAATGGCATGTCCATGGACTGGAATGAAGTATTAGCTGATTATGAAGGTAAGACAAAATTAAGGTTTATGTCTGTACCACTTGTGTGTGTACCATTCTCCACACACACTAGGCTTTAACATGGTAGTTGCCTTACTAGATGCAATCAATGTGTCCAACAAATTGTTATAATCCATTTAAACAATCTCCTTGAGTTTTTTTCTGATGTTTTTAAGTAAACTTAATGTATGGTAAACCAATAAAGACCCTTTATCTGATGTCCAAAGAAATGGCCAGCACCACACGGCTAGTGGGGGAATAAACAACAAAATATAAAGTGCATATAGTGTAGTATGTTATAAAACAATCAAATCGCTCTTTGTGACTAATTAATTGTGTGTCTTGAAAAACTTGGGCTGAGTTACCCTTTAAACCCTTTTAGCGGCAATGGAGCGTCAAATTTCCTACTAGATTACACTTTTGCGTATCAATAAATTAACTTGCTTCCCACGTGGATCCTTAGCAGCAATCTATTAATGGGTTAAAACAGAGGTGCATTATTGTTTATAAAATCCTAAAAGTAATGCACTTTGTGGATAAGTGGTTTTTGATGTACAGTCCGCAAGAGATCAGGTAGCCGGCGTTCACTTTCCTTATGTCTCCACTCATGCTGAACCCAGAAGTGATGTAATCGCCTGACTAGTTTCGCAATCCAAAAGCTTCATCAGAGGAGTGAATATATTGATCTGAGTCTGAAAAAGTGTAATCTAGGGTTGCCAACTTTTCTGGAAAAAAAAAATACCGGCCTTCCTATAAATAACATTGGTATCAAGCCAAATTTTTACCGGCCGGTAAAACACTGGCCAGGTGGCAACCTTACTTGTGAGCAGTAAATTTGGCTGCACAAACTGGTGCTGTCTGTTTTGGGCAAATAGGATACTGCATAATTGGAACCCCTCCCTGGACTCTATAATCGTTTAAAGGGTTAACTTAACCTAAACTTTTTCAAGACACACCCAATTGATTAGTCACAAAGGGTGATTTGATTGGTTTATAACATACTACAATTAATTTTATATTTTGTTTTTTACTCTCCTATTAGCCACGTTGCTATGGCCATTTCATTTGACATTTTATATTAATCCTTGAAGAGACTGTATCTGGACTGGCAGGAGGAGTATGACTGAAGTTTTAGCAATCTAATCATTTTTTGTTAAAGATCCCTTATCTATAAGACCCATGTGTGATTTAGTCCTAAACAATATTCATGTTAACCCATTCTGTACTGAGAAATATATATTTTTCTTTTTATAGCCAGAGAATCATCGAGACAGAACACATCCTGGGGGGATATGGTGGAAGAAGAGCCTTCAAGGCCACCTGGACATGGAATACACATGCATGAAAAACTTTCTTCCCCATCTCGAAAAAGGTCTGACAATTTCAACATCTGTAATTGCTGTTAAGAATACAGTAACAATAAGAAACTATCCCACTAAAGGTTTTTTTTAAATTGAAAATGTGCAGATCATCAGTCAGAAATATATCAAATCAAATAAGTTACGGGCATTAAAATATGACACGAGGAGAAGCACGCTTGCCCTAAATAGTATGAAATATACATGTAGGTGTGCTCCATATATATATATATATATATATATATATATATATATATATATATATATATATATATATATATATATATATATATATATATATATATATATATATAATATATATTTATCGAAGCTTAGATAATCCTCATGCATTTTGGATTTATGAAATATACATGTAGGTGTGCTCCTTCTATATATTTATTGAAGCTTAGATAATCTTCATGCATTTTGGATTTCTGTTTATCTGTGCCTAGTAATTTAATTCACAAGGACTATATGTGAGTAGCTTCAATTTCCCTGTTTGCCCTGTTTATCTTAATCATCGCTTTTGTTTTGTTAAAGCAACAAGCAAGAAGTAAGTTTATCACAAGCCCTGTTCATTGAACTCATGTTGAAAAATGGATATACTGCCCCTTTAAATTCCAGTTGTTGCTCACTGCTAAGGAAATTTATTTTATTCATTTCCACAGAACAATTGCTGAATCCAAAAAGAAGCATGAGGAAAAACAGCTGAAAGCTCAGCAACTTAGAGAGAAGCTAAGAGAAGAGAAAGCTGTCAAACTACAGAAGTTGCTTGAAAGGGTGAGTGATTGCCTGTGTAGTGGCAAATGAGTAATTAGCACTCACGAGGGCTGCATTAAGCAACTCCAGGATGCTCCTACATAAGGATTGTCAGCTGTCGATGTGCATAGTGATTTGAATATTTTGGAACTCTTGGACATCTGAACTGCAAATTTCAGGCTCAGAGGAAGTAGACGTTATTTAGGCCATACTGCGTTTACTCACATATGTCTATGAATGCATGCAAAATAATACCAATATTTTACTATATTATTGTTAAAGTGTGTCTTATACATAGTACATGAAGAATGGAAGGCAGAAAAGCATAAATATTTAGGCTTATTAACTCATTGGTGATAGTTTTGAGGGTTTGTTTTACCTTTAATGTTTGTTAATCCAGGTCAAGGTGATGTTCAGGAAAGTATTTGCAAATAGTGCAACATACCTCCCAACATTTTGGAAACAGAAAGAGGGACAAAAAGATTTCTTCAAAAAATGTTTGACCACGCCCATTTTTGTTGTCACACCCCCTAACCACCATGTCCATTTTACAAAATTTGGTAGGTTGTGAAAGTTTGAACAAATTTCTATGGTTTTTATATGTTATTACAGTTTTGCTAATGAAGATGAATTGCCCATTAAGCTGTGAGTCTTCGTTCTTTTTTTATCTAAAACTGTTACAAGTATGTTGTCTGGGCTCTCTGCCAAGAGCCATTAAGTTAGAAATTTTGTATCTTTTTCTGGCTGTTCCGTGCAGCAGATCAAATAGAAACTCTGGAAATTTCAGTACAAAACGGGACAGTTGGGAGGTATGGTGCAAGTATAAACAAGTTTTAATGGGAGCCATCTCCCTTCCTCATGGCAATAATAACTTAAAGGAAAACTATACCCCCCAAACAATGTAGGTCTCTATTAAAAGATACTGAGTAAAACAGCTCATGTGTAAAACCCTGCTTAATGTAAATGAACCATTATCATAATAATATACTTTTTTAGTAGTATGTACCATCGGGTTATCATAAATAGAAAAGTGCCATTTTAAAAAATAAGGGCTGCCCCCTGAGATCGTACGATTCACTGTGCACACATACAAACCACATGTAAGGTCACATGAGCCAATTAACAGACAGAGTTATGCCTTTTGCTTCCGCACTTCTTCCTGTTACAGTTAGTGTTGTAGTATTTCTGGTCAGGTGATCTCTGAGGCAGCACAGATAGAGTCAAGAAATGGTGGTTCAAGGCAAGAGATGTAAAAGGACAATATTTATGTAAATATATATTTCAGTTTGGGAAGATTCTTTAATATGTCATCCAATTTGAGATAAACTATCTGTTGCTTAAGTATTCATTTTGGGTGTATAGTTTTCCTTTAATTAAGGGGAGGTGACACCCACAAAATGGTGTGAATGTCAGCATGATTTACACAGTATGCTCTACAGTGTGTAATTAGTAATATCTTTGTTAAAAACAACATGAATGTATTGAATGCTTGCCTTAGTTGTTTGTATTTTGTGGAAACTTATAAAATTAGTTAGTGGATGTGCTACTGTGATAGACAAGAGCTGTAGCACATGTTTTATTTGGGGAATATGTTCTTCTAGTAAAATTTAATAAAATCATGATATCAAAATGTACAAGTGACAAGTCTTGGAGAAACTCAACAATACAGGTTGGATGAAAAGCATGCTTAAATCTTACTGTAGGTATCCCTAGTATTAAAGGCTATCATCCTCTTATCCCCATTGAATAAAAATTCTGGTGAAGATTTTGGCACCCCTTAGGAAGTCAAAAAGATGTGGAATGAGGGAAGAGGATTGTGATTCTTAAAAGTGATCTGATTTCAATCTATGTATTATCAGTATGAAAAAAGCATATACATGTTGTTGTTTTTTTTCAATCAACTTCAATTTATTAGGGGGTGTACAAATTCATAAAATTTTAATTTGGCCAGATATCGAAGTCTTTAGAAAAGATTTGGGTTAATATCATACCAAATCCAGGCTACCGGTATGTATAAATATAAGCAAAATCCCTCAAACATTTGGAAAAATGTGTCACCTTTAGTTCTCCAGTGCTTTCAAGTTACATGAATTAAAGTTTTGACCTCTGTTGCAGTATGTGGTCAAAACCCCCCCTTACTGAATTTCATCAAATATAATATTAATTAGCGAAAATCGTAGTCTAAAGCAGAATATTGAAAGAGTTACCTCTGCTTTAAAAGCCTTACGTAAGCATTTTGTGTAGAAGTCCATGGACAGGGTTTGGCTTAACACAAAGGGTTTGATTGAATCTTGAAAAAAGTTCTGTAACACTGGTAGTGCCATAAAGTTCGGCCTGTCATCAGCCTTTGATCCTGCTGATGAGCGCAGTACTGAACGCATGGGTGCCACTGATTTTGGGCTGACCCACAACACTGATTAAAAGGCCTTGCCATGCTACACTTTTCACAAACTATGCTAAAGACCTTGAAATTAAATTATAATTATGCATGAAAATCTGACTCAATCAAGTATCTGGGAATCCATATATCTAAGAAATATGAAAATCTCTATGCTTGTAATTTTCCCCCTCTTCTACAACAAATCAGAAAAGATTTAGAGAAGTGGAACCGGGGTACCCTGTCTTGGTTTGGGAGAATGACTTCCATAAAAATGAACGTATTGCCACACATATTGTATCTTTTTGAAACTCTCCCCATTGAAGTACCCCCTGGAGTTCTGAAAAACATACAAACCATGTTTACCAAACTTATATGGGCCTACCGTAAATCTAGAATTAATAAAGATGTGTTATTCAGAAAAATGTCGCAAGGAGGCCTCTCAGTCCCAGGCATTATGCCATCTTTGGCAACTAATTCACTGGACAGCACTCTGTCCCATTAATAAATGGACAAGATTAGAAAGTGCAGCTGTTTATCCACTTCATTTGACCAACCTGGTATGGGGTGCGGGTAGGATAACGAGTGGGAGTGGGGAAACCAGCTCTCTGCATACTATTGACTTTACCAGGAAAATATGGAATGCAGTCCAATACCAACATACTTTACAATCCCAGTCCTCCCCCTTACGTAGTATACAAGGGAATCCAGAGTTCTCTCCGGGACGGAACCTAGATTTTGGAAAGATTTGGGGCCATCCTAAAATATTTCATATTTGGGACTTGTGGGATACTGCCAAGCAAAAACCCCTGGACTTGGCAACTTTGAAAACAAAAACACGGAATGATAATATCCCACTTTATCAGTACCTGCAAGTCTCGCATTATCTCAGAACCCAAATGAGAATGAATACAAGGCAGACACTTTCTCCCTTTGAACTATGTTACAGGGGCCCAGGTCAAAAACAGCCTGTATCTAATATCTATGATTTATTGATACAGTTACCCAAAGATAACTTCCCACATTATAAATGTATAGTATATTGGGAAGATAAGTTCCCAGCAGAGATAAGCTATAAGAGTTGGGAAGGTATATGGCATAATGCTAAGAAATCTTCCATCTGTGTCCAATATTAAGAACTCCATAGAATATACCCATCAGTTTCGGATAGATGTTGGCGGGATTGTGGGCAACTGGGGACATTGTCACATATTTTTTGGGATTGTCCCAAGATTGTACCCTACTGGGAAATTGTGAGAAAGCTTTTCCAAAAAGTTCTACAAACCACCATGCAAAGAGAGCCATGGACCCTTCTTTTGGGGAAACCTAAGATTAATTTCACAAAGGCAGCCAGGAAATTAATGAATCATATTCTGTCGGCGGCCAGAAGGCTGCTTTGTCAAAAATGTAAACAAAAGGCTCCCCCGCAGGAAAGGAAGTTAAAGGTTAAAATAGAGGAGGTAAATATGGAATATCTTGGGGCCCTATGTAACAGATGGATGCCTAAAATCGATGAGATATGAGGCAACTGGAACTATTGTTTCCCCCCTGACCACTAAAATCAATGAGTGCCCAAGAAACAATATATTTATGGGATAACCTTGATGAATCAGAATCCCAGATTTTGTTCACAATCTGCAAATCCTTGTTTTTATGTATTTTTTAAAAAATGTTATGTTAATTACTACTATATACAGTAATGATCTATGATGACTGTTTACAATAAGAACTGTATAACTGGGAGGTTGAGTGTAATAATCATCTATGTCAAATGTAATAACTGCATTTAAATTTTGAAAATTCAAAAATAAAGTTTATTAAAAAAAAAAGGCATTGTCATGAGTTAGGCACAGTGTTTATTAGGGAAATGCTTAAAAGTTAAAAATGGAATCTGCTTAACATTAGTTGTTATCCATACCGAAGTATGACTATGTTTATCTTTTATTTGCAGGAAAAAGATGTACGAAAATGGAAGGAGGGGTTATTTGAGCAGAAACGCAAAATGATGGATGAAAAACTGCTACATGCTGAGTTTAAGAGGGAGGTACAGTTACAGGCTATAGTGAAAAAGGCTCAGGTAGAGGAAGCAAAGGTAAGATACCATCAAATATAACAGTGTACCATAATACTTCAATTACTTTCCATTTACTGTTTCTACTATTTTACTGTTATGCAAAATGGTAAGTTTTAGAAAGTAAGTTTGTTTGCCTCACTTCTCTGGTTTCCTTATGCATGTGTGTGATGGTTGCTGGGAATATTGATGTGCTTCCTGTGTGTCAGTATGTAGTTTCTCAGAACTAGTATATACGTTACAAAGCTGGTAGTATTTACTGTGTAATTATGTTGAGTACAACTTGTGTAAGCTTGAAAGTTTTATATTTGTGACCCTGGAGGAACTTATAGCTATAGAAGTTTATAATAGCAAGCTAAGTGCTCTGTAGCACATATATATATATATATATATATATATATATATATATATATATATATATATATATATATATATTCTGTGTCAATAACCGAGGGCAAACGGCGAGGAGACCTGATGCAGAATCTGTGCCATTTTAGTAAGTAAGGTTGGATAATTTAGTGCCGACCCTTACAAAATTCCTTCAGTGATGATCCACAGGAAGGCAAACAACTAATAGGTCAGCTGTCCGTTTGAACCTTGTCTATAGTGACAGTGCTGATAGCTGGATTCTATTAATGGATACCATCATGTTGATGCAGAGTGCATTAGAATGATGTTTAGACTAACTTTGTATACATTTGCTCAGGTTGACCAGGTTTCACGTTGACCAGGAATCTTTTGTAGATTAAATTAGCCATTGACCTAACACATTTGGTTGCCAGTGCAATGTCTTCATTTATGTAGTTTTATCTGGGTTTTTTAATAGTTGTGCTTACTTACAATGTATCACCCTTGCTAATTATACTAAGATTTACTAACCTTAGCATTGAGTGATGTTTCCATTTTTTGTGCTATGATTTCTAGATTGTGTCCATATGTGATTTGCCTTATTATTTTAATTTCCGTGAATAAGTGACCTAATTATTTTGCTTCCCTTTTAATCAGCGAGCACATTAGCAAATGAAAATGTTCAAAAACTTTAATATATCCACACTGAATCTTAGCTTCTATTCATCAATGTTGTACAAATCATTCTTTTGTAAGGATACAGTGTGTCTAGGTTTTTTTGCAATTAGTCTTAATTTTTTTTTTTAAATATATTTAAATGCCGACATCTTACTTGGTATTGACTGATTCCTTTGCAGGCTTCATCTCGAAAGTGTGATTGCAAACTTGTAAATCATTTTTACTTTTTAACACCTTTCAGTATGTTAGTGCTTGACTTATCCTCTTCATTATTTTAGTATGTTTTAAGTATTCACATTCCTATTCTGCCTATTTCCAGACTGTACCTGATTACTGAGGTCACTGGCCCTGGCAATCAGTTAACCAATCAGCTGTCAGGGTTCACTTTTGTGTTATTGTTATTTTTAATTGCTTATCTTTCATTTCTGCTCCTCCTCTATTCATCTTCAATTCTGACTTCCAAACTTGTTAGGTAATTAAGCCATTAACAACTAGGTTTCAGTTGAAATTCCAGTTGCAAAGCAGAAATGTAAATAATTCAAGAACATGAAAAATAAAAAATGAAGACTAATTGCAAATGCCTTAGAATGATGCTGTCTACATTATGTCAAAGGTACAAAGTTAAAGTGAACTACCACTTTAAATTGCAATAATTAAAGATTAACCTTGGATAACTTTAATGGATGCCAAAATCCAATAGTTCCCTTATAAAGTGATGGTAAGACCCCTCAACATAATAGTTAGTGCAGTCTGATAGAACAGACTTAAGCTGGCCATAGACGCAAAGATCTGATCGTACGAATCGAGGATTCATACGATTTTCGGAACTTGTGTGGATAGTCCCGACATTTTTCGTCTGGCGGAGATTGGTCGTTTGGTCGATCGGACAGGTTAGAAAATTTCTGTCGGCTGCCGATAATATCTCTGCGTGTATTGCCGATCGTACGATTTTCAGTGGGAGACTGTCACTAGCTTTGGTTGGACATAGATATCGTACGATTGCTGTCAGGGGCAGAACATTGCTGATCTGTTCTTTAACTAATCTGACTGGTAAGACTTTGATCTGAATGGTTAGCGGCGGGTCGGGAGATGGGAAAGTCCGATCGTACGATTGGATCTTTGCATCTATGTCCAGCTTTAGATAAAGTTCTAAATTGAATTTGCAAATGAGGGTCTCCTCTTTTTTGGAGAATTAAATTTGGGATATTCTTAGGGCAGAGACACATGAAGATTCGGGGAGATTTAGTCGCCCGGCGACAAATCGCCTTTTCTTTGGGCTACTAATTGCTAGAATCGAAATCACTGGCAGGTTGGCACTCAAAGCTCTCCGTTTTCCAAATTCGCCCAAAGTTTCCTCGTGAGGAAAGGCTTTTTGGGCAGATTAGTCACCCAAAGAAGAGGTGATTTGTCGTTGGGCGACTAAATCTCACCGAATATTTGCGTGTCTCTACCCTAAAAGAGTCATGTGGCATCTGCACAATAATTATCACTAACGATACAAGGGCTGTTTAGGTCCAGATTTGTGGCACCGGCACTAGGATCCGGTGGCTTAGGAGTGCCCAAGCCCAAAATCCGGGCCTGGGGTTGCTTTTAAAAGTCTTTTTGCACATGTGTGGCATTGCAGTTTTCTTCAAGAAAGGGAAATTATACAGTTATCTGTCTGTTTGTGTGGGGCACTCTTTAGAACCATCTGACCAATATCTGGTCGAAAAATCGGACAGATTTTGATTGGACTGGTTTCAAAATCCTATTGGGCCAATGACCACATCGGCTCGTTGATGCAGTTCTTGCCCCGACAGACAGTATCCCTGACATTGTGATCTGATCATTGTATCGGGGAAAGATCCACTAGTTTCAATGTATAGTCATCTTTACTAACAGTTTTGTGAATTCCTTCCAATTGTCAAGGAGTCAGCTGTGCCAGTTTATTAGTCTTATATTCGGATATGTTGTTCTATTTTTTTCTTTTGCTTTGTCACATGCTGTAAGTAAATATAAATCTGTACATCTGTACATCATATAGGGATGCATTAACAGTAAGTAAAGAAGCTTGCCGAAAAAATGTGATTTTGAAATGTTGCACCTTTGTGTTTCAGGTAAATGAAATCGCTTTCATCAATACCCTGGAAGCTCAGAACAAGCGGCATGATGTACTTGCAAAGCTTAAAGAATATGAGCAACGGCTGAATGAACTGCAAGAAGAAAGACAGCAGAGACAGGAAGAGAAACAAGCAAGGGATGAAGCTGTACAGGTATAGTATGAAATATATTGTAGCTTTTTGGGAAAAGGGCTTCTGGAATATTTTTTTAAATTTACCTGGAGTAGTGTACTTCATGGTATTCCTACTGCCAACTACTACTAAAGTGGTCCTTTATATCCTTATGTTGAGGATTGTAAGTCAGGATTTCCATTATTTATATTTACATCACTAAAGCTAACAACATTTTAAAATCAAGGTGAAATTTTACAAGAGCTGTTTTTAGTCATAATTGGAAATCTACAAATGTAGACATTTACATTTTATTATTAGGAACGCAAAAGAGCCTTGGAAGCTGAACGGCAGGCACGTGTTGAAGAGTTATTAATGAAAAGAAAAGAGCAAGAAGCTCGTATAGAAATGCAACGACAAGAAAAAGAGCGGGCTCGAGAGGATGCAGCTAGGGAAAGAGCTAGGTAATTTACTGATCTTTGCGCACATATTCTATGGTTTGTTTTTCTTTATTGTAACAAAGTTTGTTGGAGAAACTATCACATCCCATTGTGAAGGATTTGTTGAGTCTATAGCAGAATGCTATATTGTCACATCAAGGAGCTTTAGAACAGTAAGGGCAACGGTCATTAAAAACACCAGTACATATAGTTTATGTATTTGTTATAATAATCTGCACTGTATACTGTGCGGGTAATACGTCACTCTTGTCTACACGTCACTTTGGGTTCCTGCCAAACATTGTATTTAAGCTGGGTTCTGTTTCTTTGTTTCGCTTTGAGTAAGGCTGGTGATCCAGCCAAACGTTTTTGTGCACACAATAAAATACTTTATTGCACATATATATTACTCCCGGAACTTATGAATGAGGGAAATATTTTTTATTTTTTGTCAAAGTTTTAGTCCTGCTAAGAGGACGTTTCTCAAACGTTGACAACAAAGTTGTGCAGCTCTGTTGGTGAGCACTATATCTGCGTATTTCAGTTCTGGTCCTTGGTTCTCTGGAGCTGATTACTGACCAGGAGCATGCACACTAGAAGTCAACCTATGCCTCGATTCTAGTGCGCATGCTACTTATGTTCACCAACATAAAACCAACTTTTTTTTTTTTTACATCTCTATATTTACATTTTTGAAAAATGGGTACATAGATGGGCATGCAGTAGCATTATTCATATATCCAAGATCTATGTTCAGCTGAAGTATACTTTTTAATGTAGTTAAGTAACATGCAAAGGGCCTTCATTTGCCAATGACTGAAGTAGTTTTCTTAGGAAATATTACCCCAGGCTTGCTCTACCATTACCCAAAATATTACCCCAGACATGCTCTACCATTGTTGAAAAGTTTAATATCCCTTCTATTTCAGTGCATAATTGCTGTAGCTGATTCAATTTAATTGATATCGTATTTCCACTTGGCTGGCTGCTGTTAGACCAGTATTAAAATAAACAGTTTAGTAAGACTTGAAGCCACAAACCAGTCAACACGTAAGGCAATCCAGACAAATGTATTCGTTTGTAGATAAAGACACAAACAATACATATTTTTAAAATATTCAAAATGTTTATGTACAGTCACACCAAATTTCAGTTTTACATCTGATGGCAATTGAACTTTTTTTTTTATGATGAGGACAATGTTTTGTAGTATTCATCGGAGCATTTAGAAAGGAGTATAGTACATTATTCAGATAAGTGCTAACACATGATATTCCCAGTTCAGACAGTGAGTAAGATAGATCTTTTATACAATTACATCTGTGTTTTATGCAACACTGATTTATGCACCTGCGATTTGTCTTAGGGCTCATTTAGATAAGGAGAATTTTAGTGTTTAATGTGATCTACAATTTTCAGACACAAGATTGCACTCAACCACACCAAATTGACTTTTCCCAATTTGGAAAATATTGTGTGATGTTAACTTTAAAATAGTTATGTTGCCAGTGTTTGTAAATGCTTATACCTACGTGAATGCTTTATTAGTGAATGCATATATAACTATTAAAGGGACAGAGAAGAGAGATTGGCAGCTTTGACGGCAGCTCAGCAGGAAGCAATGGAGGAGCTCCAAAAGAAGATACAACTTAAGGTGGGTGGAAAAATACTCTTTATTTAATGGTCACCACCACATTGTCAAGAGCGAGTTATAAGGTTACGAAAATCAAAGCATTGCTTGGAGTTGAAATAGTTACATTTCATTATGTTTTCCATTTAGGCTCAAATGCAGGGGTGTAACTAGAGAGGAAGCAGACCCTGCCAAATATTGTAGGGGGGCAAATATTGTAGGGGACCCAGTTAGGCCCTAACTAATGAGCAAGTTTAATATATCTTAGTAGAATTTGCCCATTTATCAATATTTTTGGGCCCTAATTTGAATTTGCTATGTGGCCCAGTAACATCTAGTTATGCCACTGCTCAAATGAATGCCTGCAGTCATTCTGTGTACATTTTTTTACTGGAGAAACTATTCCCTTACCAAATTTTACAGATTAAAAAGGCAGATATTGATAGCAGATAAGCAATATTCAGCCCACCTAGCTTGCTAAAAAAAAGGACAGGACACATCAGTGCTGCACTAGAGAAACCACTGAAGATTTGAAGCTTACACAACCCTTCACTTTATGATACATGTGCCTCAGGCCAATATCCCCGTTTCTAGATGCTATCTCTAAGTGTCTGTGTGCAGAGCTCTCTCCAGCAGACTCCTGTGTTACTGCTTCACTGCATCCTGGGGTTAGACTCAATTAGCAATGTTAGACAGCGGATTAGCACATGACCTTTCAAATACGGCTTCCTTCGCAGAGCCACAATTCCCCTTTTATATCTTGAGAAGGGTCTTATGTTTATGATTACAGAGAAGGGGCACTAGCTACATATTTTGGGGAAGCAATCTGTCTTTGCTAGGGCTATTGCACTAGCAGTTGAATAAAACAGTTTCTACACTAGACAGTTTTAGTAAATGCTGCCACTGGAAATCATTAAAGGGGAAATATAACCCCCTTTTTGACATGAGCTCATTTGGTTGTAAAAAAAAAAAAAAGGTTCCAAACATTGCAAACACTGATTCATTACTTACAATACCCTCTCCTAAATCATTGATGAAAAAGTTAAATAAAAGTGGCCCCAATACAAGACCCTGTGACCCCACTAAGAACCCTACTCCAAGTAAAGAATGTAACATTGACAACCACATTTACACAATCCTTTAGCCAGTTTCCTATCTATGTACAAACAAATCTTAAGGTTACCAACAGCACTTTGGAATCACAAACAGATTTCATTAACAGGTAATCTCAGAAATTAATTTCAAGCAAGCACAGTAGCGCGTTATGACTTTTAGAACATTACAGATTAAAAAATAAATACTTTTGTCTTGAAAACAAGATACATTCCCTTTGATAATAATGTTTATGAAATGGTTTACAGAATTAGACAACAAATGTAATGAAGGAAAATAGGATACTGGATGGGGATGTTCTGTTCTAAATTAAACTCCTGGACACAATCATGCACGAAGAAATAATCTCTGTCCATTGATCTTGCAATGTAATCAGCTATACTACATGCAAACCAAAATAGTTAGAGCAATAGAGTTAACATTCCAGGGACTTTTGAAGACTATTTGAAAAACTTAAATACAAGTCTTAATAATTTTCCTTTTAGATATCTGCACAGTATTATTTTTTCCATAAAAGTTTCACAAACAAATTGTTTTCTTCATTAAAGCATCCATACCTCTTATAAAGGTGTTTTAATATCTGAGCTGTCATTCAGATATTATCTGCCCCACCTCTATGCCTTAGACATAAACAAGATTTTGGGACGATACACAACTTGTCTTAATAACAGTGTCCACAAAATAGCTCCTGCCTGCTTGCTGTGATTGTCTAATTCCAAGACTGAAGGAAACAACATTTAAATAATAAATGTAGTAAAATTAAGTTTTATTTTGCTCCACTAACATGATAAAAAGTAATTTGGAATTATTTCTTAGGGCAACAGGTCCCCTTTAAAGATGTATTTAAGCCTAAAAGAATGTGTCTATTTATTATTACTCAATCGTCATTCAGAATGCACAGATTTCTTTACCTTATATCATGAATTGTATGTAGTGTATAGTGTTTGGGCGACTATTGAAAACTCACTGGCGCGTGTGCTTTAGCGCAGGCGACTTTTCATTGTAGCCTATGGGAAAACACGCTGAGGCAGTTCGGGGAGATTGTCGCTCAGAAGACGAGGCGATTAGTCACCAGGCGACAAAATCTCCCCGAATCTCCTCGGGTGGACTAACCCTAAGGAAGACATAGGAAGGTGAAAAATGTATTTGTTTAAAATTTATTCTTCAATATTAGAAAAACTGTCACAAATAGATAAATGAAAGTACAATCTGAAAACAACTGAACTAAGAAATGTGTTGGAAGGTGAGCAACCCCTTTAAAGTTACACGTTATAGGGAAATGTGATTGCTATTGAAAGCTATCACTTTCTGTTGCCTATTGACTGCTGAAGCGATGTAGCAGAAGTCTGTTCTTCTTTGGGTCAGTTAATAAACTGTATTCTGCTACATTGTTTCAGGAATCATAGACGGGGTGTAGAGAATATAAACAGCCGGACAAATACTGCTTTTAGTAGCAATTACAATTTTCTGTCACTGTGCAAAAAAATAGTTTTTGGTGGATATCTCCTGTTTCCTTTTAGCACGACGAAAGTGTTCGGAGACACCTGGAGCAGATTGAGCAAAGGAAGGAGAAAGCAGCAGAGCTCAGTAGTGGCAGACATGCAAACACAGATGATGCACCCAAACTCACCCCATACGAGCGCAAAAAACAGTGCACTTTATGCTGTGTCACGGTGCGTATTGTAGACAGTTTCTTCATCTTAAATCACAAATGGTCGTCTAGCTCTGGTCAATTATTGCATTCAACAGGTTTTACTTTGAGATCTAGCAGTTTTTGATTTCTTAACTCTATCTTGGCTCCAGATTTATTAACATTTGGCAGCTTTTTACCTCATCAGTTTCTTTGTTTACTCAAAGTGTTAGATTGCTTGCATCTAAACATTCACTTTGTGTTAAACCACACTTCCATGAAAGAGCTGTAGTTACACCATTGTAAATGAAAATTGGCTACCTAGGTATACTTTGAGAAAGTTAAAATAAAAAAACAACTATTGTTAGTTAACTTACCAGGATGCTTTGCATTTATGTAAGCATGGTTACAAATTAATTCTTCATATGAAATAGTCTGTGCATCAATCGCTTATTTTCAGCTATCAATCTCATTTTGCATTTTTCTTTTCCCCAGCAAGTAAATGACATATGACGTTCTGTGTTCACAAGTAGAGTCTAGAGTGGGCCTATATTAATGTGGTATACAAAGTGACAAATCACCAGTGCACTGAGACATCTCCTGTATGAACAACCCCCCCCCCTCCCCACTGCAGCCTTTGGCATAAATGGCATCTCATTATACAGAGGGTCTCTAGTGGGATTTGTTTTGAGTGTGCTAATCTGAAAAGGAATAATGTGGCTTTACTTTTAATTTCAAAGTTTGCCCTATTTAGTGCATGAAGAAAAATACCTATTTCCTAATTAAAACAATGGGCAACATGTCTTTACAAGTCTACCCGCACTCTGTGATGTAATTGTAGTATGACACTTGCCTAAATTGCATGATTTGGGAGGTATAAAAATAAACAAAAACTGAGTTTTTTTACTTGTTTAAACTGCTGCCTGTATGGAGCATATATTTGGCTATGCATTGCATATAGTAAGCATCTAAGGCATTTCATTTTAACAATTTAAATACAAAAATGGAAAATTCAGAAAAGTAAAGTAACTGATTTAATTTACATGTAAGGTATTAAATAATGTTTTTAATACAATATCATATCTCCTGTTAGTTCATCAAACCTTAACATCATTCTTTGAAAAGCTAATTTAAATTCAGCGTCTATGAAATGGCTGATGTCTACAAAACATGTGCCACGGGTGGGTGGGCTCATTGTGATCCTATAATGATTATGAAGCATACTATAAACTTTTCTTTGCAGATTTCCTCTGAAGTTTATCTCTTCAGCCACATAAAAGGAAAAAAACACCAACTAGCAGTGAGAGAAAACAGCAGCATCCAAGGCAGAGAACTATCCGACGAGGAAGTGGTGAGTACCAGAATGGATTCCATGAGGATCGAGTAACATGAAATAATGTTGTAACACACCAAAATAAATCTGATATAGTTAATGACACATATATATAACAGAAGTGTTTTTCTTTATCAAAAAGTACACATATTGTTAAATAATTAGGAAATAAGAAGTTATATTGATTCTTGTGAAACAGTAATGTCAGGTTGAACTTGCGATGTTTCCCTCTCAGAAATAAAAGGGAAGTTGGTGAAATATCAAGGGTTAATTCTTATAGGTTGTTTTACCAACATTCTGGTTCTTCGAATGTAGCCATCTTGGTGTTTGGGGTTGTGGTGAAATCTGAATAGATCAAGAGTGGTCAAATCTGGTCATAGGTTACAAGCTAGGATTGGGGTGATCATTCTGAGTAAAGGATCCAGCTGTATCTACCTGCTTTTCCTTTGTCTTTGCATTGTCTGTCTTTCTGTATTAGTTTTAAACTTTTAATCTAGATTGTCAATGTGAGCATGGAATCTTTGAGTATCGCTGTTTTTAGAGACCATAAAAAAGGAAAAACGCTGCCAAAACACCAGTTTAAAGTGCCTGCCCTAAAGGATAAAAAGAATAAGTAGTGGCTCTGTATATAGAGAGGAAGCCCAATTCTGTGAGAATTTACACAGACTGAGCCAAAGCATTGCTTCTGATTTTTCCTGTTCAGAATGATAACACACATCGTGCTTGATGCCAATGTCATTAATAGATGTTAAAGATAACAGATATAAGAAGGCAGTTTTTCCCTGAAGGATTAAGGAAATATCTAACATGAGGCAGAGCATTTCTTTTATTCAGAGTTACTACAATGCTGTTTTTTGTTTGAGAGCATTTGCAAAATGGAGCCAAAGTATACCAGTTTGTTCAGACTTCTTATAATACATTTTTGTGTGAGAGGAAATACAGGTTCAGGTAAGTTTCTAAAATACAGGCTATTTTGTGAGAAAATATACAGACTTAGCCAAATTCCCAGTTTATAGATATTTAAGAACTTGTATGCTGTAAGGAATCATAGACACGTGAGTGGTTTTCAGTGTAGAATTTCAAGTACTGCAGTTCTGTGAATAAAATTGTATCCGTTTACATTTGCAGCTGGGGTTTTCAGCCTTTTGCAGATAGAAGCTAGATTAAGTCTGGAGTCAGCATTGGGAGCCAGCCTTCACAGCATACATATTATCAGTCTTGTTGCACCGAAATTACCCCAGCCTGCATTATATACATATCACTATCTGTGAGAAATAAGTGGTCAGTCAGGTTAAACTAAGCTATATATGTGCTTTTGGAAGAGACTTGTAGTTTTTATAGTTGTGTGTAACTATGTGACCCATGTAGGTCAGCAAGAAAGTGCAAACAAGATGTAATTTGTACACTTAATTATTAAGAATTACATTCTAGTAGCTTAATGTTATAAAAACAAAATGTTTCTATTTGTGCCTTTAACAGTTTGTCTTTAAAGTGTCAGAGGGTTCTAAACTTCATTTATGATAATATGATTAAATCACCGTTCACGCTATAAAAGATAATTGAATAAATTACTTTTACAGCATGCTGAAATTAGCCGAGTTGCTATTGCTCTCCTCCAGGTATCATAACTAATGCTGCTACTTCAGGGTAATAACTAATGCTGCTATCAGGGTACCATCTATGCGTTTCTATGGTTAGTTCTATTAGAGTCCCAACACATTATATATCTAGAGTTTGAAATATATAGTCTAATCATGTGGTGATTGATTTGCAGTTCTGTCTGAAACTCAGTCTTGCTGTAATTTTATTCTTTCTTGAACAATTTTGCTCCCCATACGGTCTATAACATTTTCGGCACAAAATGCACGCCATGTAAAGCCTAGGCTGCATGACCACATTAAATTTACCCAACAAAGAACTTGATGAGCATGCAGACATTTTTGACATTATACTCTTTAAGCTTCACTTTAAAAAATAAAAATAATTTTCTGGAGGACTGGAGTAAAAACCATTAAAAAATGCGTTTGTCCTTAAGAGAAGAACTCCCAAGAGGAGCTTTTAAAGGGCATGTAAAGGCAAAAAAATAAAATCCCATTTTAACTCTTTAATGAAAAAGAAACCTATTTCCATTATACTTTAATTAAAAAAGGTATACTGTTTTTAAAATAAACCTGACTGAATGCAGTGAAATTCTCCCTTCATTCACTGCTGTGGATAGGAATTGTCAGACGGTCCCTAACTGCTGGGCAGGGAAACAATCATACTTATGAACAGCAGGGGGAGCCCACACCTTACTTCCCAGCCATGCAGAACTCAAGAAGCTTTGTTTGTTTCCCTGTAGCGCATTTGGCGAATGTGTAGAGATTTCTATTGGATTATATTTCTGGCTTTACTGTTTCCAACTCCAGCTGCAGGGACAAAGATCATGGAACCGGATTTAAACAGATAAACTGGGATTCTATTTGGAGAATTTATTTGCTGTAGCCACTGGTTCTGGAGAGTTGGAGAAAGTTTGTATTAAACAATACAAAAACTACAAAATCCACATTAGATTACATGACAACACAGGACCCAGTGTAGTCTGCATATTATGATTATTAATCAGTCTTGCTGTATCTGCTTCTGGCAGATAATATTTGACTTGTGCTGTTTTGATAATTTATGACGATCCCTAAACTGCCCACACCACACTGAGCATGAGCACAGTCTTGGTCTTGCAAAGATGTTGACCCCCTGTGGCCAACTTTGAAAGCATAAATCATTTGTTTTATTAGACTTGTGGTGCAGTAAGTTCATGTTTATGTTTAGTATACAAAATACAGCATTTCTAGCCTTATTCTATTTTAGACTTTAATTCCCCTTTAATGTATTTTTTTACTGTATTCCAATGTGGACTGTGCAACATTAAAAGCTCTTCTCTTGTGGACAAAATGTTTTCTTTACGTTTATTTTGAAGTTGTCTGCCCATCGATGCTTCTAGACTTTACTGAAAAGTGATGAGTAGTTAGGTGCAGAAAAAAAACACTAATGCAAAATGGGGTAAATACCATGTGTCATGGATCAGGAGGATCTGGGCTATCAAAAAGACTGTGCTCCCTAAACTATTATATTATTTAAGGGCTCTGCCAAGCAACCACCCAGATCTCAAGACACTTTGAAACAAAATGTATGTATTTGGTCAACTGTACTTTTGTTTATAGTCTATGATCTAGAGATCCTAAGGATTTGGGATTCCCACACTAATTGGTCATAGATGTGCAGATTTTAGTTTGCTCGTTTGTTTCAGATTAACGATCTGCCATTAAACATTCTGATTACAATTCGTAGGAAAAATAACAAATCATGTTCTGGCCATGAATTGACCAACATCAATCTTATGAAAGTTATGTCCGACATATAGCAGTGACAGTCACCCACTGATATCCTGAGATAAGCAATACATGCGGCGATATTATCAGTAGCCGATATAAATCTTTTAACCTGTTCGACCAACTGAACAAGTGATTGCCATGGTACTAAAAATGAAAGGACACTCCACACACACGATCCAAAAATCATAAGAATATTCATTTCTTTGCATCCATGGCCAGCTTTATACACTTGCTGTCGAGCAGATAAATTTGTAGCTGTGCATCTTCTACACAAATTTACTCTTGTTTTTCCATATATACCTGTGGCATTGATATTGAAAATCTGCTCTTTACCTTAGGAACCTAGGTCAAGCTTTTTTAGGGGTGTGCTGATAATAAAACCTATATTCTATTGCATACTCAACATTCTGGGGTCCCTATAATAATATTTGGCCAAATCCTGCTGAAAAAGGCTGAATCCTGGCTGAACCCCAAACTGAATCCTGGATTCAGTGCATCCCTAACTTTCAGATTCCTCTCTGATGTACTGTATGTCTGCTGCTGCTGCGAGGGCAACAAAACACAGACAATAAGACACAGGCAATAAGTGTGCCCATGTGGCACATTTAACACTTTTTTCTTATTTTCATGGTATCCACTTATCAGTCCCTATCACTATGTTAGATTGTTAGGTGTGGGTGGAAAGCAGAGAACCCAGAGGAAATACATACACACCAAGAATTCCAAGATGGCAAAATAAATGATATACTATATTCATAGTGATTATTTCTTGGTTGCTAGTTTTTTGTTCTTAGGTTGATGAGTACTTGGATGCTTGGGCCAGAGAGGGTGCAATCATATTTTAAAGACTGCTTTTCATGAAACCTGAAGCCAGATAAGCACTTTAAATGATTCTTTTAGAGTTAAAAATATTTGGGGATACAGACACCCTTGGGCACCATAATATATAAAGCCGTTAACAGTTTCTGCACCTTAACACGGATATGATTATTCTCTTGTTTCCAAGTGTAAATAAGGTCACTGGCAAGTAATATCCATCCCACGATGCCCCATCTGTGACCTGCTTTGTAGCTCAATTAATTCTGACAGTTATACACTCCCCTTTTGAAAATCAAACTTCCAGTTATATAAGTAGGCAAATGTAATATCATTTAAAAGGGCACCTGGAACACTTTTTCAGGCCAATATACAACCATGCGACATATGTTTTAGGTTCAATTACAGTACTCTATTGTTTTTTTCCTTATAAAGTCTGAGTTCTGTTTTGTTTGCCTATTTTAGAGTTCTGCAACAGCAGTTGTCCTTTTGTGCAAATCTCAAAATTCCATCATTGAATTTCTATATTTCTGGTGATTTCTTTGACTGCTATAATTATTTCTTTTGCTTTCCCATCTCTCTAGCCATTTGGTAAATGATATGCATACTGCAAGAGAAAAGTCCAGGCCTGTGCTAAAACTTCCAGTACTGATTGCCCAGTTACACTTTTTTTTGTCAACATTTTTTTCTCATACATAATGTTGCTGTTTAAAGGGTAGCTAATGGCAATCTACAGAAGGCCTCTATAACTTACAGTGATGTAGCTTAGGTCTTCATTTCTTTAGCCTACATTTCAGCTGCTGCTTGGCTGAGCCACCAGGTGGTTGGAAGGCATAGGACCGGCCACAACTACTTAGTCCTAGTGCTGGAACTAGACAGACAACGCTTCTGAGCTGGCACTGCAACTTTAGGGGCACACATGTTTTTGTACCAGGTGTCTCTGCCTTGAATTATTACATATTAAACAATGTCCCCCCCCCCCCTCTTAAATCGTCTCCTAGCCCCTGGTGTTGAAATAACATAAATGTGTTTGGGGTATCCTTAATTGAGAAGGAATTGAGAAGTGTAAAGCAAGCTGTGTAATTAGTCATTATGTGGCTACTAAAGCAAATAAGCATTAACTCAAGGAATGAAAACATAAATTTGCCTGTTTAGAGGTCAGTGGTAAGGTCTCGCTTAGTGAAGGCAGTAAGGTTGTAGAATGCTTTGCTGGTTGGTGAATGGTGGCAGATTCTATAAATAAATGAGAACTAAACCCTAAAAATGATTATACAAAAATGCTATATTTTATATACCGAACTTACTACATCAGCCTAGGTTCAGCATCTCTATAACATTAATGATCCAGGCCTCCACAGTTGTCACAGGAGCTCCCCATCTTGGATTCTGTTAGAAGTATCAGTGACACTCACATGCTTAGTGCGCTCTGAGCAGCTGTTAAGAAGCTAAGTTTAGGCGTTCTCGCAAATTATCAAGCAGAAAATGCGATCATTCTCATGCTATTTGCACTGGTTTCACAGCTGCCATATACTGATAATGTGAATTACTAATCAGCCTTGTGTCATGACATTTATATTCTATATGCACAGTATATTTTTATTCTGTCCCTAAGCTCAGTAACTGACAGCAACACAGAGCATGTGCAGTACATCATCAGAAAAGAAGACTGGGAGCTACTGGGGCATCTTTGGGGGGGGCACAGATCTTCCCTGCTAAAAGGCTGTGGTTGCCTTGGGTTGGTACAGAAACCCAAAAAATAATGTACAAAATTTATAGCCTACTTTTTTAACTAAGCTTTATTTCTCCTTTAAGAATGGTTTGAACTTGGTTTTCTTAAACAAGCATAATATCCAAGGATATTGTGATCTTATTGTGGGAAACTTCAGTATACCAATTCAGACAATTACCACTTCAGTGTTGTTGTTTACAGTTCTGAAGATTGCCATTATTGTTCAATGCATAGGTTTATTAATATGGAAAAATATTTTATTCATCTGAATTTGTCATGAATGTGCTCCGTATCAGATCACATAGATTTGGCATGGCAGTACTTGTAAATTTTTTTTTGTTCAGTCACCTGTCCCTTTGTATCATATTTTAGCAATGCCTGCTGGTTGAAAGGCTGTGATTAAATTATGAATGTGTGTTTGTGGATTAGTAAAGGAAGAAAGTGAAGCAACATCCTAGAGATTGGCAGTCTGCCATTCTTTAAGTGCACAAGTGATAGGGGTAATACAGCCCTGATCCCTTACTACACACAAAGGGGGATTTAAGGAACACCTACATTTTGCCACTTACATTTTTTAAATTCTTTTTTTTATTGATTATAAACAAAAAAAGCATTTTCAGATACTTCTGACATATTATGATTATTTTAGCTAGGTCTCTCTTATCTGCTGTAGAGTCTTAAAGTATTTTTTCAACATTACATCATTAAATACGATGGGGGGTTTGTTTATACAGAGGCCTTCTCCGTGGGCTGGTGATTTGTTTTGAATTTACTTTAGTTGTAATTCTATACAGCACTCTGCAATCAAATGGGATTTGCCTAGACCCAGTCATAATCTTCTTTGTGCTCCAAGGCACCCAGGAATAGTTAAAAACTTTTTGTTTATTGCACCATGTTTACTTTACTCTGTTTCAGATTTTGCCTTGATTAGTACAAAAAGAAAATATGTCTAATTAAATCAATAAGCAAAAAGAATGTTCAGCACAAGCCTAAATTATTGCTATTATTCCATGCTGCAATCGACAAGGACAACGGTATATGCTCAATCTTCTGTGAAATAAGTGTTTGCCAAAACCTTTAGATGTTTCAGAATAAAGTATTTAATCATATATTTTAACATTTTGAAAGTAATGGTTTAATAATGGTCCTAAACAACTGATATGTTACTGTGCATTAGTAATAGATATTGTTGTTATGTATTTATAAAACAACAACATATTCCTCATCACTGTGCAATAGATGGTTAGATAAAGTGAACATACAGATTACATAGAAAAACTGATCAGTACAAGAGGGCTCAATAGTGCTTACAAACTAAATATATGAATATTCTAAACTGCAGCCAAATGGGTTGATATATTTTTTTATCATCTATTTGGCTTCAACTGGCGTTAGACAATTATTTGAGCAAATTCCTTTGCCTGAGGGCTGAAAAAGATAACTTAGAAACTAAATAGGGTCATTTATCAGTGGCAGCCAAGGTGCAAAGGGCAAAAAAACAGGTGCAAGCCACTATGTTTTTCACAGTTTTTGTCCTACCTGTGGGTGAGAGCTTTTTGGAATAAAAGGACCTGCACTTTCTGCATGAATACATTATTGAGGACTCTGAAGAGCTCCTGGGCATCAGCTGCAGAGAAGAGAGCAAGATCTTGTTGTTTTGAGCACTTTCTCTAGCACCTGAATGCAGGATCCTTGTAAATTGCCCCTCTGGTGTTTTACAGGGTTTGTCTAGTTTTAGGCTCTTCTCCAAAGTGTAGTCCACCACTGCACTTGTATGCAGGATTCTTGTAAATTACCCCTCTGGTGTTTTACAGGGTTTGTCTAGTTTTAGGATCTTCTCCAAAGTGTAGTCCACCCCTTTTTAATGTGAGTTTCTCAATAAACTTATTTATATTGGTTAAATGAAACTCCTGCAATGTTTGGGTAGATGATTAAAAATATGGACTAGAGAATTTTGTAATTTCAAGAAGTCAAGCAATTTTAGTACTATTCATTTGCCCACCAGAGTAGCTGCTTTTAACTGAGCATTGTTGGGAATGTACTCGGCTTCCCCAATAGCTATCCTTTAATGCAAGGGAACATTTGACAATCATGGCCCTCTCATGGCTCTTGGGGACCCTGATAACTTAAATATCAAGTTAGTATGTTAGATAGTATAGCAGACAATTATGCATAACAAAATATTCATGGTTATCTGGGAGCAGGGGAGAATAATGAGGGATAATGCAAAAAATGTGCTCTATACAATAAGGAGGGCACATTTTGGATGAACAAATGGGGGCAGTAGGTACCTTTTTGCCAACATTGTTCCGAATTATTCTGTTATTTATACAACATATATTTCAAATAACATTTCCCTTTCCTTCAATTCTAAGCTTAGTCAGTGAATGTATGTACTCACAATTATTAGATGCCATCCAGAATGTCCTATTTATAACATACACTTCTCCCATGACCTCACACACATGATGTCTAGCTGATAATATATGCCTCTCCTGTGAACTTGCACAGCAGCAACTCTGACCTCAAACACTTGACTCGTGCACATTTGTCCCACTGGCACACTTTGTATTGCTGCCCTTAGCTGTAATAAATTATTTTCTAAGTGAACTGCATGAACACATTTTTATGGCTGTTAACCCATATTCTACCAGTTGTTGTTCATTTCATACAGTATAGATGGGATGCTACCGCTTAGCTCCTGTTATGGCAGAGGAGAGGTAATTGACTCATATGTTAGTTAAAAGCAAGAATTTTCTGATAACCACTGTTGTATAGCAAAAAAAACAAAACAAAACAATTTCCCTTTTGTCAATTGTAGGTTGTTTACTTTCCTTAGATCTCTTTTTGGATGGTGAACATAGTAGTCTAAGAAAAAAAACGAAAAAAACAAAACATAATGTTATTGTTTTCTTATATACTGGGATACCAATGGCCCATTAGAGAATCTGATATGGTATCATTGGTGATGGAGAAGTTAATGGCGTAGCCTAGAATAGTTTTGAAAATGATTTGCCTTCTAGACTAGAAAAATTCAGTCCTGTGGTAAACATTTGATATAGATATATATCGAAGCAACTAGTTTGGCAGCTTCCACAATGACAGGTCCTGGACAAATGCTATGTGGGCATTTTGGTTTTGTTTGTTAGTTTTTTTTGTGTGAGAATACAGAAAAATATGGTGGATACGCATTTACAGCAGAGTATTGCTCTCACAGATTGGCAGACCGGTATAGAGCAAGCACAAAACACGCCAAACCTCTCTATCCCTGCCAGTGTCGGACTGGCCCACCGGGATACCAGGAAAAGTCCCGGTGGGCCCAGGTGTCAGTGGACCCTCATGCTGCTAAACATTTGACCTATTTCATGGCCATTGCCTATTTTTATGAGAGCAAAGAGGCTAAATAGTTGGAAAAATAGAGTATAGTATATAAAGAAAAGGAACTAGGATAATAGAGGTTGAGTGAGGAGAGGAAGAAAGGAGAGGAAGAGTGGGCCCTGGTCTAAGATTAATTGGTGGGCCCCTGGTCAAAGTTTTTGGATGGGCCCCTGGTGTCCCAGTCCGACACTGATCCCTGCTGTTTACATCCCAGGAATAGAAAGGGATAGGGCATTAGCATGGTTTTACTATGAGTGTATGCCAGCATGGTTTTATGCGTAATAGATCTTGCCAGACTAACTTAATTTCTTTTTATGAGAAGGTAAGCAGGGACCTCGATTCTGGGATGGCAGTGGATGTGATTTACTTAGACTTTGCTAAAGCATTTGATACAGTGCCACACAAAAGGTTACTGGTTAAATTAAGGAATGTTGGCCTGGAACATAGTATTTGTACCTGGATAGAGAACTGGCTAAAATATAGACTAATTGGACCAGTGTTGTTAGTGGAGTACCGCAGGGCTCTGTACTAGGTCCCTTGCTTTTCAACTTGTTTATTAATGACCTGGAGGTGGGCATTGAAAGTACTGTTTCTATTTTTTCAGATGATACTAAATTGTGCAGAACTATAGGTTCCATGCAGGATGCTGCCACTTTGCAGAGTGATTTGTCTAAGTTGGGAAACTGGGCAGCAAACTGGAAAATGAGGTTCAATGTTGATAAATGCAAGGTTAGGCATTTTGGCAAAAATAATATAAATGCAAGTTATACACTAAATGGCAGTGTGTTGGGAGTTTCCTTAAATAAAAAGGATCTTGGGGTTTTTGTAGATAACAAGTTGTCTAATTCTGGGCAGTGTCATTCTGTGGCTACTAAAGCAAATAAAGTTCTGTCTTGCATAAAAAGGGCATTAACTCAAGGGATGAAAACATAGGTCCCTGGTGAGGCCTCATCTGGAGTATGCAGTGCAGTTTTGGATATAAATTAGCTGGAGAGAGTGCAGAGACGTGCAACTAAACTGGTTAGAGGGACGGAAGACTTAAATTATGAGGGTAGACTGTCAAGGTTGGGGTTGTTTTCTCTGGGGAAAAAAGGCGCTTGGAAGGGGACATGAATACACTTTACAAGTACATTAGAGGACCTTATAGACAAATAGCAGGGAACCTTTTTACCCATAAAGAGGATCACCGTACCAGAGGCCACACCTTTAGACTAGAAGAAAAGAACTTTCATTTGAAGCAGTAGGGGGTTCTTCACGGTCAGGACAGTGAGGTTGTGGAATGCACTGCCGGGTGATGTTGTGATGGCTGATTCAGTTAGTGCCTTTAAGAATGGCTTGGATGATTTTTTGGACAGACAATATCAAAGGCTATTGTGATATAGTAGTCCTATTGCCAGACTACTTGCAGAACCAAAACAAATGCCTCGGAATGTATACACAGTGTGCATTGTCCTGAGTCACTTCAGTCATCAGCATGCTGCTTAGATCTTTAGGCCTACCAAGATTGGGGCCAACCTGTTTTTTTCCCGGTTTACTGGCAGGCCAGTCCAAACCTGTTAATTTATAATAACAAATACAGCTGATTATCTGTTGTAAAACCATAGATAACTTGGCATCAGACACATATAAACGTTTCTTTCCAACCAATAAATCTTCATGCATTATTTCAATAATCAGTGCAAAATATAAACAGGATACTTGCTAGCAGCTCATAAACACAGCTGCAATAGTAATTTATGACTGTACAGGACAATATTTTCAATCCCATTACCTTGGGAACTAAATGTAAATAATATTTAAAGAGGTCAGGTTGTGTCTTTGAAACTTCCAACTGAAATGTGTTTACATAAGCTATTTACAGGGATCTTTCTGTATAAGTAGGCAGACTGCAAATTAATTTTCTTAAACTATCTGGCAAGTGTTCACTAGTCTGATTTTTTTATATTCTATATTTTATCAGTACTTATGCTGCTAATATTAAGGAAGAACACGAGAATATTCTTTTACTTGGTCACCTCTATTGTTCATGCTGGTTTTCAAAGACTAAATCTTGGCTCTATAACTCTCTCCATTGGAGCGACCATAAAATGAAATTTGCAGCTCGGCACAAGTTTTTGTCCCACTTTTCCTTTCTCAAATGTTGGGAGGTGTATACATTGTCACCTCTCTCATAGAGGGCCTTCAAATCTATATTTTTGCCTGCATTTTTTTTCTCATGTCAAAGTATTTCTTTTTTAACACTTCTCACATGATTATAATAATGGCTTATATTAGTTTGTAGTAAAAGAACTAGACAAGTCTGTGATCGTGTTAATGTCATGAGGGCATTGGAATTACTCAATAAATCATTAAAAACTCAATTTTGTTTTAAAACATTAAGATAAAAGATTCACCAATTGCACTAATCTTATAAGAAAAACCTTAGAGATTATGTTTTGTTAATACCAAAGCTTGATATAAATATTAGCAGTTGCTCATTGCACAATGTCAACATTAAAGTGCCTATACACACTCTAGTGTTGAGATATTCTGACTTTTCATTATTTTACCAGTGACCAGATCATAGGATCATAGGGACCTTGAGCAAGAAATAAATCTGAATTCCAATTCAGTTGCGTCTGTTGCTTTAAGTGTCCAAATTGTCTTAAACCCAGTACAATCCCATGATAAGTACATGTGTTTTCAAGATAGTTAAAACATGCATAGCCAGTATGGAGGCTAAGAGCCTATATGGCCATTGAGACAACAGAGATCTGCTGTGTTACATGTAGCTTAAACCCCATCTCTTAGTTACTTTCTGACCCTCTCGTTGTTGTAATATAATAATTCCTACATTTCTGCTTTTGCAAAGTAAATGTATTATGTAGGAATATATGTTCTATCAATAACAACAATATTTTATATAGTTTAATAACACAATTATACAGAATAATAAAAGTGATGTTTGTGAAAGAGTAATGTCACTTAATATGGTTCTCAATTCACACTCATTTCAGACACAGTGCTAAGCCCCCACTTTGATCTCTATTTTTTTTATGAATGACAATTCATTTTTAGGATTTCTGATATTCCCTTTGTTGTCTTTTAATGAGTTTTAAACATAACGTTTGGGATTAGTGCAGCCTTCCCTTTTCTGAAATTCAAGACGTCTGAGAAAAGGTAGAGATACACCCATTTAAATGTTCTTATATCCAGCGAGGGTTGGATGTTAGAATAGTTATTCCCTATTTTTATAAGGGGATATTAAAGACTATTCTAACTCTAAGTTTAATGTTGTATTTTGCCGTTATTTTGCATATTTTGGCAACTATTTAGTAAAATTTGTATTTACCTTGGTCCTACCTCTGCTTTTAATATTATACCTTGTAATACAGGTATGGGACCTGTTATCCAGAATGCCCGGGACCTGGGGTTTTCCAGATAACATCTTTCTGTAATTTGGATCTTCAAACCTTAAGCCTACTAGAAAATCATGTAAACATTTAATAAACCCAATAGGCTGGATTTTCCTCTAATAAGGATTAATTATATCTTAGTTGGGATCAAGTACAAGGAAATGTTTTATTATTACAGAGAAAAAAAAAATCAATTTTAAAAATTTGGATTATTTGGATAAAATGGAGTCTATGGGAGATGGCCAATCGTAATTTGGACCTTTCTGGATAATAGTTTTCTGAAATAAGGGATCCCATGCCTGTACACGTATGGATCCCTTGTCCAGAAACCCATTATTCAGAAAGCTTAAATTACAGAAAGATCCTCTTTCATATAGTAATTTTTAAGCAAATAATGACAATTTTTAGAAATTATTTTCTTTTTTTCTGTAATAATAAAGCAGTATCTTATACTTCATCCCGATTCAGCTAATGAATCCATATAAGTTGCAAAACAATGCTATTGGGTTTATTCAATGCTTAAATTATTTTTTAACAAACTTAATGTATGCAGAAAGAGCCCTTATCTGGAAAACCCCGGGTCCCAAGCATTCCTGATAATAGATCCTATATGTGTATAAGCTGGCTATATCTTATAGAAGAAGCTTTGCCAAACAAAAATGAATATATATTTAGATGCACTTTAGAAAGCTTCAAAATATGGCAACACCATTTAAAACGTATACCACTGTTTCTATTAAAATAATGAATTAAACTGATTTTTTTCCAGCAGTAATAATTACATACCTTGCACTTGCTTATTTAGTTAGCAAAATTATTTTGCACAAATATATGTAACCTTAAGGTACAGAGTTTGAAATGATAAGCATTTCAGATCATTGATTTCATATCTGTAAATCCTCATTTGCAGGACTTTAGTTAGCGTTAAATATTCCCTTTGTTGGCTTTGCTCAACAAAGGGATCATAGAACATTTATTCTATGTGGGTCAAATTGACCTTTCAGGAGTAAAAACTTTTTAGAAATTTTAGGAGAGATTGTGGGCTTCCTTCCCAGAATTTCTTCTGTCTAACTTATTATGGAACATAAGCTTTTTATGTAGGAAACAGTAGCCCTATCATTAACAGCTGTTGAGGATACTCAGCAACAGAAGAGCACAGCAAGTCCTTAATGTTACAGGTTACATCCTAGGAAGGTTCAAACAGACTGTATTGCCTTAGTTTAGTTTGGTAAACAAAAAACTGGAAAAAAAAGTGGGAATAGGTAACTCCCACTATATTTTTTTTAGTTCTATAAGTTGTGTGCATCAAGGTACTAAAACGTTTTTAATAGTAGAAAAAAGAACCCTTGCTCTGTAATTTAAAAAATAAATCTTTCATTTTTATATTTTCTCAGGAGCATTTGTCCTTGAAAAAATACATTGTTGATATTCTGATGGAAACAGCTGTTCCCTTGGAGCCTATAAAAGATGGAGAGGAGAAGCAAAAAAATAAGAAAAAAGCCAAAAAGCTAAAAACTAGAATCAATTCAAGGTACGTCTTCTACCTGTAATGGTAATTGGTTCTTCATTGACAGCGGTGAAGCATGTCACACAAAGTTTTATAAAATGATCCTGTGAGTAGCCATCTCGTTTCTGTCAGTACAAATTAAATGAATGCTGAAATTGTTCCTTAAATGTAAGGAATATGCACCAGCACCTTATGCACATTCAAAATATTTTCTTCTGTTGACTGTAGTGCTGGGAAAAAAAAAATCAGTTTTATCACACTGTCGGTATAAACTGCATGTCTCTAGTGGCAACATCAGTCAGTTCTAACCATAGCAACGAGTGCCATCTTAAATATCAGTGCTGGCTAAAACTTATATTGTTCCTTGAAGCAAATTGTATTTTACAAAAACAAGAGCTTTGCAGCACACAAATGAGGAAATTGCTAACTGTACTTATAAAGTAGGACTGACTCCATATTATTATATTGAAATCAATACATTTTTCAGCACCCATTCACAGAAGAGGAGTTGGTTACTTTTAACAATGTAAGACATTTCAGGCACACATAGTGAAACATAATTAAAGGGACAGTATACACCACTTTTCAACATGAGCTTAATGAAGAGGGATTGTGCTGAATATACTTTTTGCCTGTTGTTTTAATTAAAAGAGACCTATTGTATAAGCAAAAATCCTCCCAATCTTGGAGGCAGTAATCAATAATATGTGGTGCTGGTTTTACTTTGGGCTAAAAATGGCCCCATTATTGGAGCTCCCTATAGATCTGGTAAGGTTTGTGTTTCAAATGAGGGGTCAGTGGTACCTTTCAGAAACACAGTAGGAGGGGGACAGCCAATCACAACCCCGCAGGCACACAAGCAAAGCCAGGGTTCAGTTCCCTATTAGGTCTGTCTAGCTGCCGATTAGTTCCTAAAATACAGTGCAGTGTGCTGAGTGCCATCGCCTCACCTGCACAGCTGCAGAATTGAGCGGGCAAAAAGTGGAACAGATGGGCAGGCTTGTAGTGTTTAGGGGACATTTTTTAATAAATCAACGCGAGACCCATATTTATAAGTACATTCCTTCGATATTTAAGAATGTTTTGGACTGGCAGATTTTTGTTTTTACACAGCAAGGGGCATATTTATCATGCTGTCTAAAGCATTGGAGACAATAATGTGATGTTGACCATAGCAACCAATCAACAATTATCGTAGATTTTAACAGTCACCTACATGTTAAAAAACAAAATCAAAGATCTGATTGATTACTACGGGCAACATCAGTGATGTTTGTCTCTAGTGTTTTACACAGCATGATATATAGGTCCCAATGTCTCCGATATATCATGCTGTTATGATCTGTTACTTCTGGCACTAAACAAGTATATGAAGCCGGTTTCATTTTAGTATATATTGTCACTTCTGAACACATTGAGAAGTTGCTTAAAGGCTGCTGCTTAGATAAGGTAGAAGTTTCTTTGTTTAAATAGGGAATCCTGAACAAATTCAAATTGCCCTGTAAATTCAAATTTGTCAGTAAAAATAGCCTAAATTTAAATTTGTGCTTTTAGAATGGAAAAAAATAGGAATACTTTGATTTTTTTTTTTAAATGAAA
Organism: Xenopus laevis; assembly: GCF_017654675.1. NCBI lineage: Eukaryota > Metazoa > Chordata > Amphibia > Anura > Pipidae > Xenopus > Xenopus laevis. Next base: position 96,046,748 of record NC_054375.1, on the reverse strand, counting down.
ACAATAGGCAGAATGTAATTTCAACACATGTCCTGTTTCTTGTGTCCATTTTTTGCAAAGATGTGTATATTGCCCTTTTAAAGTCCCTGATAATTAGGCACAGACAACCACCTCATTGCTTTTTAAATTCTTTGAAAATCTATACCTTTTAGATGGTTTACCCTATAGAATACAGAATGGACAGAATAATAGGGAGATTATTTGCAAAAGGTTTGACTAAAAACTCATGGTGATGAGCCTAATTTATGGCCACTTTCTCTGATTGAGTAAGAAAACGGAGTATTGATTTTTCAGGCTGATGTGTTCACCTGTTAAGAGCTTTTTCATAATTGGAAGCAGCTACCGTGTGAGTCTGTGGCTCACTTCCAGCACACAATAGCTTGCTTCACACTGAGTAAACTAGGCCGATTCTTCTTCGTAACTATTGATTTTTAAATGAAGTATCAAAGAAAATCAATAGTAATCAACAAATAGAAGACACCCGCTACTGATGTCAAATCTTGGGCTTCGTTTAATCAATTTAGTGTCCTGTCACAACAAGGGACAATCTAGAAATATTGTCCTAAGGAAGAGGGGTGTCATGCATGTAGTTTGTCACTGCTGTGGAGCGAGATAAGATCATGAGGGATAAGTATGGCATCATTATACAAAGGACTCTGGTATTCCCTAGCTGAGCTGAGGTTATCCCATATTAAATAAGCCTGTCTGCACAAGCAAAAGTGATTAGAAAAGTTGTAATGTGCTATGGCTAATTAAAATACATTTTGTGTTATTGGTATGCAAAGGCCTTCACATATCCAGTATGTTAGACTTAAAATATGAGTTAAGCAAAATATAGATCCTAGGAGGAGTGAAAATAACATATGACAATATGAAAGCTATTTTAAAAAAGGGAGGCAAACAACAGTGGCTATAAATCCTGCATTCAAAGAACAGCTAGTGCAAGCCTCTGAGGAAATGCTTCCTGGAGAAATTCCTGCTGATGCTCATATAGCTTTATCCTAGCTGCAGCCATAGGGGAACTTCTGTCCAAAAGTCTGCACAAGCTGGCCTAAACACTTAATTATACTTTGACTGTCAGATCTGTAAGGCAGAAACCTCTTTTCTCCAACACACTCTTATTTGCAGGGGTAAAAAATGGGGAAGAAAGATATCAGGCCTCAAGAAGTTTAGGGTGATTGAGTCTTTGGGTTTGTAGGAAGCACAAGGATGGATGGAAGGCCAAATACTGCACTGGTTGAATTTGACCTTAACTAGGGCTATGGCTACTAGCCTAGGTGCTAATTTGGTGAAGTGCAGTAAATCACATCCACCAGGTAGTGATTTGGTTTTGCCATTCTATGGCAAATAATGTAACCGGATGTTAAAGGAGAACTAAACCCCCCCATGGTGATAAGTCCCCACTGACCCCACTCCCTGTCTCCCCCTGCCAAGTGTTACCCCAGAATTGTGTCCCCTGTAGGATTACTGACCGTACATGCAGAATCAGCGCAGCGGAGCTCACAGGCACCATCTTCAGCGCTTCTCGTACAGTGAACGCCATATTGGTGCATGCACAGTTGTAGCAATCTTCCAATTCACAACAACTGTGCATGCGCCAGAAGTGGCGAAAATTGCCAAAAGGTAAGGAAGAAGACCCAAAGATTACTGAAGCACTGAAAGATGACGCCCGTGAGCTCTTCTGCGCTCACTCTGCATTTATGGTCAGTAATCCTAAAGGAGACACAATTCTGGGGTAACACTTAGCAGGGGGGAGACAAGGAGGGGGGCCAGTGGGGACTTATCATGGGGGGTTTAGTTCTCCTTTAAATATCATATAGAACAACTGAAAATGAGCCCCATTAAACCTTACATTATCTATGCTGTTTTGGCTTCTGCAAAAATTCACTTTCATGGGAACCTCTGTTTTAATAATATTAACAGAATATGTTCCTTAGTCCAGTACACAGACACTTGTAGTGTTATTGTAGTCCTTCTTGGGCAGATGGTGCTCAGAAGCTTATTATCTCCACGTAGAAGGTTTGCTGCCCTTTTTAATATTATTTACAACCTATGGCCATTAAATTAACCATTCGGAAAAAGTTATGATTTATAAGACAGGATTTCAACGGTGTATTGTGTGCATAGGCCTGTCAAAGAACACTTTAATCTGTCAGGATAAAGAAAAACTATATGATAACGCATCTCACATCATCATAATAATAGGGCTGTGGAACTCCTAGACAGAAGTGTCCCGTTGTGTGATTAATGCGGCAAGTCCTCCTTTTCATTTAACTGACATCAGGAAATGTGTTGTTATTGCTTAGTGTCTTTATTTCTTTGTTGGTTCTTACTAGATTGCCAGAGGATGTTAAACCCCTTAATAGAATATTTAAGTGCTTTTAAAATATTGCAATTAAAATCAATCCCTTAAGTTTTTTTGCACTTTTTGTTTAGTGTATTGGTCAATTATCTGCTGCTGAAGGAGTAAATATGTAATACTTTCTTTCAGAGCAAAGGAGTATGAAAATACACTAGATAACAAAAACCCTGTGACTGACTCTCCCTACAAGGCAAAGTGAGTATTTTCTCATTTTTCTGTTAACTCACAGCTATAGCAAGAACATAAAATTCTGATTGAAGTGCAGAGAATGTTGTAACACCACTATTTGAGCCATTTTTTGATTTATTTTTTAAATAATACAGCCTGATGTTGCTGCACATATAAGGCTTTAGGCTACAGCCACAGGTGGCTGATTGTTGGTGATAAATGCAGGCCAAGAATCGGCTGATCCGCTGGCTGCTGTGTCTGCAGCATATTTGACAATACAATAGCAGCGTCAGACTTGAGGCAAAAGACTCACACACTAACAGCATTTTTATGCAACATGCCAGTAATATCATTGGGTGCAAATCACCACTTGGCCACAAAACTACTTACCGTACTAGGTTCAGTATTCTGATGCAAATCATCTTGCTTTTTACCCATAATGTAACATTTTATTTTCTCCATATTGCTGGTTTGCCTATCTTTATTTCTCGCCCAAATATAGCCCTGAAAAAATAACAAGTAATCTTAGTTGGGTATTAGGGACAATTTTATTCATTGGCTGCTGTTCATCTAAATGTATTAGAGCTGTGGTCACTTTTGTGCTGTTCTAATTGTAAATTAATAATATATTGTACTGGTATAGAATATTTTATCCGGAAAGCCGTTATCCAGAAAGCTCCAAATTACAGAAAGGCAGTCTCCCATAGACTCCATTTTATCCAAATAATCCAAAATGTTAAAAAAAAATTCACTTTTCACTGTTAAAACAGTAAGTTGTACTCACTTGAGCCAAAACTAAGATATAATTAATCCTTATTGGAAGCAACCCCAGCCTATTTGTCTTATTTAATCCTTACATGATTTTCTAGTATCCTAAAGGTATGAAGATCCAAATTACAGAAAGATCGGTTATCCTAAAAACCCCAGGTCGCAAGCATTCTGGTCCCATACCTGTAATTGTGAGAATCTCCCATGCACGTCTTTATAAATATAAATCACTTCAAAATGGCCATATTTTAATTATTGATTTGTATAAAGCATTTTAATTCAAAATATATATATTTATATATTTTTTATTAGAACACACACTGTATTACCCCATGTTGAATTCCTACCATTTTAAGTACTAATACCCGCCCTCTGACTTGTATGAGGCACTGTGCTCACACACAAACATGGGCACACATACATGATAGGTTACTGCAACAAATGAATGGACAGTACTGTGTCTTTAATCCCACAACTGAGACACACAACATAACAACATGGTGGGTCATGGTACAATATCTAAAAGGGAAACATTTACTGATGTTTACATGCCAATATGGAAAATTATTTGATAGGATTGCCCGTCCATAATTTTTCTTTCATTACATATAGTTTTCCTTTAACAAAGTAAGCAGTAATAGGGGCATTAGTTAATAAAGATTAACCTCTCAAAAGTAAGAGCAAACAGACAGGCTCCTGTGGCCCTTTTCCAGATACAGCATTGCAGGGCTGCTTAAAATGGCAGTTGGATAGTAATTAGTGCACTCACTGTCACAGTTGCATGCGCCCTTCCTCTTACCTATTTTAAGCCCACCATTGAATCACTTAGTATTACTACTATTTCACAGTTTTCAAAACAATAAAGTTATAGAATGTTGGTAAACTTGCAACATTTTTTATAATGGTTTATAATAGATTTTGGTTCATCGGAACTGTCAAACAGTTATTTTTACCAAAAAAAACTATAGAGGTAGAATTAAAACATGCTTTAGTATATACAAAATTGTGATGCACATAAAACATAAATGGAGAAAAACTTGGTCATTTGTGAAAATAATAATGACATGTAGTCCATGGAGTTTTGAATGTGGTGTATTGTGTTGCCAACTAAGCAGGCCCTAGACACTGGACCTCTTTGCATCCATCAGTGCATGAACAGTGATAGCAGAATTGACATAATTTGACATCACTTCCGCCTAAGAACCCACCCCAAGTACCCCCTACTTTCATTGGAAAGTATCCAGTGGCAGGGGAAGAAGTTATTTGGGTTTTTTTTACATAAAAGTTGTATTTACCATATAGGTATCTGAGGGACGCCCTCCTAAAGCTGCTGCCCTAGGCCACAGGCCCTCTAGTGCCTATATGGTAAATACGGCCCTGCAACTAAGGGAGATAAATTAAAATAAGCAGACAAATATCTAATTTGTGTGTTTTTCAAACCATGCAACATCTTAAGACAGAAGTTGGTACTGTACACCTAAAAGACCCAACACCAAGGCACATAAAAAGTAATGTGGTCTACACTGTCCAGTGAAATGAAGAGAGCGCAGTTCTATACATTGAGGAGACTAAACAACCACTCAGTAAGTGTATGGCCCAAAATAGAAGGGCTAACTCCAAGACTCAGCCATACCCGGAGGTTTCACATTAATTCACACTTCCAGGCATGTGCATTCAAAAAATGAACACCTACCTCAATGAGGATCATGACTGGATCACACTTTCACAAATTTGTGAACCAACACCTTAATGAAGTTTAATGGAACCATTGTGATTTGATGTCTGTGACTGCACAACCCTCAGTGGCGTAACTACAGAGGAAGCATACCCTGCGGCTGCAGGGGGGCCCAGGAAGTATAGGGGGCCCCATGAGGCTCAAATTCATATGCAATTTCAATACATGTTTGTAAAACAGGACAACCTCTGGATATGTTTGCGGCCCTAAAATGAATTTGCTGGGGCCCAGTAACATCTAGTTTAGCCACTGACTACCCTTAAATGTTTAAATGCTGGAGAATTCCCTGCCACTTGTTTGAACTGAAGAAGCCTCTTGGATGAATGGTGAAATGTTTTCAAGAAAACTCCAGTTGCTTTAGACTTAATTCTACTAGATACTGTATATCATGTTTACTACAAACAAATAAAGTGGATATGCTCAAACTCCTTGCCTTCTTTTTGAAAAAGCAATTGAAATTAAATTATTCATATAACCTCTCACCCTATAACTGGGTGGGTCCAGGTGCAAAATGCCCTGGACCTTTCGCTTAAACAATTGCTTTCACAGGCGAATTCAGGTTACTCACCACCCGAAGTCTCTGGCCCAGGTACGACGCCCGAACCCGCAGCTTAGGGAGACCGGACAAACAATGTATATCCAATGTTGCATGCACTCTCACTGACCAGCAGACGACTGTGATTAAAAGGAAAGAAACTTTATTTCCCCAGGAGTGTTGGGGAAATAAAGTTTCTTTCCTTTTAATCACCGTTGTCTGCTGGTCAGTGAGAGTGCACGCAACATTGAATATACACTGTAATATCATGACCTGGATGAATGAAAATCTTCATAGAAATGTACAGCCTTTTTGCTATTTTAATACTACATTGTAAACTCTTTGCCAGCACCCAACCTTGAAAATTATTAATCTTTTCCATTTCCTTTTGATGACGAAACATTTATGGGGATTATTTACTAAAACTCGAATTGATCTCATATTTTTACTAAACCAAGCAGGACCAGACTCCTATCCACAATTTTATCAATAAAATAACTCGAAAAAGCTAAGGTCAGGAAAATAAAAATCGAGTGAAAACACGAATCATACAAATTTTTCAGGTTTGATGCCTGAATCGCTCAATTTTTAAGGTTGTCGCGGAAAACCCCGAATTTTTCAGATTATCGGACGAAACCCAGCGCAGGTCACGATATCTTCAAATTGTAAAAGGGACATCTGCCATTGACTTACACATGACCTCGGCAAGTTTGAGATGGCTGATTTTCGGATTCAGACTTTTTGCAGCTATTCAGGGGGATAATAAATCTCTAAAAATTCTAGGTTTTGTTCTCTTAAAATGCGGGGTTTTGCCCAAAAAAACTCAACCAGAAAAAAAACGAGTCTAGTAAATAACCCCCATGGTGTAATTTTTTTTAGTTTGCACCTTGGGTACTTGCCGATAGCATCCAATGTAGGATTTACTGGTTTGAAAACCTTGTTTGGTTACTACCTGGTGCAGCAGTTGCCCTTTTTATATGCTAAACACAAATGTTTACCCTTTTCATAAAACCTGCTGACTTTTTATTTTGGGGAATCAGTGACATAGGTTGAGATTGGCACAAGATAAAAACTACCTTTCAATAAATTTTTCCCTTTATGTCAGTATGTGAATCTGAAGATAATGTATATTGTTTTCAGGCTACAAAGGCTTACCAAGGATATTCATAAGCAGCTACAGACACAGGACAGTGGAGTCTGGGCAACTAATAAAGTGTCTGCTTTAGACAGAACCCTTGGAGAAGTTTCCAGGATCTTGGAGAAGCAAGTAAGAACTGTTGCATGTGTGGTTATCTACTTTGTCAGCCTTTTATTATTCATTCATTTTTCAGAAGTAGAACATATAAACGAAAACAAATTTACCATTTATGATTTTTCTATTTGCTGTATGCGTAATTACTTCTTTATATGGTTGTCCCATACCCCCTTGGTGGTAGCAGCCTGCGTTTGTGCTGCTTTTTATCAGGACAGCCTGGGCATCTTGTTATAATACCAGGCAAAATAGATGCAACTTGAGCCAAAGAATTATCAATGCAAAAACTAAAGTAAAGGAAACGTGTTGGTGAGTGATGCAATGGCAAGACTCTTGTGTAGCACACAATGAGCATCACACTCACACGTTACTGCCTGTTCAAGGGAAATGAAAGAATATGTATACTTCATGGTTTTTATTTTCCATGTACCTTTACAACTTAAAATCCAAAATGTTTTACAGGACAAGCGTTCAGAAATCGTTTAGGCTCAGTTGCTTCCTTTTTTGTTATACACTTAAAAGCACAATTTGTTAAAGGACAAGGAAAGGCAAAAAAATAAAATCACATTTTTACTTTCTTTAATGAAAAAGAAACCTAACTCCAATATACTTTAATTAAAAAATGTGTACCGTTTTTATAAGAAACCTGACTGTGTGCAATGAAATTCTCCCTTCATTTACTGCTGTGGATAGTAATTGTCAGACGGTCCCTAACTGCTCGGCAGGGAAACAATCATACTTATGAACAGCAGGGGGAGCCCCGCCTTACTTCCCAGCCATGCAGAATTTAAGCAGCTTTGTTTATGATGATCCCTAAGCAGCCCAGACCACACTAAGCATGTGCACAGTCTTAGTCTTGCAAAGATGTATACCAAGTTACAAGATGACAGCCCCCTGTGGCCAACTTTGAAAGCATAAATTATTTGTTTGATTAGGCTTTGTGGTGCAGTAAGTTCATGCTTATGTTTAGTATACAAAATACAGCATTTCTAGCCTTATTCTATTTTAGACTTTCCTTGTCCTTTAATACTAGAAAAATAAATATGGCAAGTAATTAAAGCTTCCAACCAAAATGAACTGAAGCCAAAAGAGATGCTTAAAATGCTTCAAGCTCCTTAAAATGGAGAGGAGTTTCATTTCCAGCTGAGGACTCCAGTAATTTTCTCCTGTTTAGAGAATGCTAAGGGGACTTTGCTTCAAGAGTTCATGCAATTTCTGAAAATGTATAATTTGTTAAATAGCAAAAAACAATTTCTAGATGCCTTCTGTAAACAATTCTAATATAATTTAAAATGAATTGCTGGCTCTTGCTTTGTTTTGAAATCAAGGAAACGGTTTGGCACTTCTCTCAAGGATAAAATGGAAAATGCAACCATTTTACCGGCCAGGTTCCGGATACAGAAAAAGACTTTAGGCCTGAACAGCCTTTCAGAGTCTGGAGCAGTTAGATGATAAAATTCCAGAGAGGGCTGTATATTGTAGCTTTATCCAGTCAGATTCTGCCCATAACTGTTTATCAGATATTGGATATACTAGCGCTGCCACAGAGTTATTCCCATTAAAAACCACAATTGAGGGATTGCTTTGATGGGTGTTTCTTGCTATTCCCCACATAGAAGTCCCTGCCAATCAGATAGCAAAACAGATTTCAGTCCTACAGAGTTCCCCATTAACTTTAAATCATGTTTGCAAAATTGAGGCCATTAGTGGGGCCCTAGTGGGATAATATGACTTCCCACATTAGTATCTATCATAGACAGTGTGGTTACTAAATTACAAGAAAACACGACTTCCCGATCATATATCGGTGGAATTCTCCAGACTCATACCTTACATATACTGCTGTATCAACCTATGACCATTAGGAGCTAGACTCGTAATCTGATTTGAAACTATTCGTTTTGCGCACTGACTGTGTGATATATTTGTTTCCCACTCACAACTAGTACTGGGTTTGTTCTCCCTGAATTGGCATGAATACGGGGTTTATGCTTATTGAACGTATTGTGATTTTTTTTCTCTTTTTTTTTTTTTTTAAATTTTCCCCCATTCTTTAATTTAATTTTTTTCATTTTTAATGGCAAACATTTTAATAAAAAACAAAAAATTACTAGTGACCCAGTTTGCACTAACCAAACTAAATAGATTAGGGGGATAGCATTATTTGTAAAATAAACCCCTCTTAAATATATTTATACTTAAATAAAAGGCTTGTTCAGATATTCAAATTACTTTTGAAAATCTCACATTTGTTGTACAGAGTATTCCTCTTTACCCCTGTCGGATATTAAGGTGACTAGTGCCAATTGTCTGTGAATTAATTCTTCAATTAAAATTGACGTCAACTAAAGTGACTTGTGCAGTAAATTAATGTTTAAAAAAAACATAGCATTACACCTTAGTGATATTTTCCCCTCAAAAATATTCAGCACTTTAATTACAATTAATTACAATTACAATTAATTCAACTTCAAATGACTTGTTTAATAAGTGACGTGCGATAACTTCAATTTTAAAATATCACCACACTAATATCCTGTGAGATTTCAAGTATACCTCAGTATTTCGATTTCTCTGTACTTAACCAGACCCACCATGTTTTAAAGCTGAACGCCAAGGGACAGCGGCTTTTCCCTTGACGTGGCATGTGAGCTTACATATTTTGGCCAAAATGTGTTACTAAAACCTACATTTTTGTAAAATGTATATAAAGGGGTTTAATTTGAATGCTAGAAGTTTTCACCCATTTTGTATGTGCAAATAATTGCTGTATATCATTTGTAGCAGCTGTTCAACTCCTGATTGTAGGTTAGTCTGCATTCTGAAAATAATAGCAGCTGGTCAGCGTTACAGAGGTATGTTTATTAGGGATAGTAGAAAAACTACTCCCCCTGAACAAAACAAGACAATTACTGTTATATTATTCTATATTTTATTTATGTTTAAAATGCATAAATAAAAGCTTAAAAAAGAATAAATAAAAAGACAAATTACACTAAAATCTTGACACAGCCCCATTTTATTATTCTCAGTGATCTACAAAAATGTCACCATTTACAAAAATTAAATTTTTGCACTGGTGGCTCATTTTTTAATGTGTTCTACAACTGCTTTCTATTTGGTGTGATCCATTCTATTAACCAGTGCTCACCTGTTGCTAATAGTTAGACATAGACAGAACAGAAAGGCAAATGATTCAACAACAACAAACTCTTGACATGTTTCATTCTGTAGAAAACAAAATGCACCAACTCAAACAATTTAAACTAAAATCATATACCATAACAATATATTATCACTTAAGTGTACTGCTATATGTGTTGAATGAGTTAATATGAACATAAATGCCATATACTTTTATTATCTGAAACTTACATTTTCAGAGATATTTGCAGATGAACTGTTCTACTTTCCACGTCCCCAGTCTTTCTGACCGTAAGTGACAGAGGGTGTCGCCAATCCCCTCTAGCGGAAGCAGAACAGTTCATCTGCAAATATCTCTAAGAAATTTAAGTTTCAGATAATAAAAGTATATGGCATTTATGTTCATATTAACTCATTTAACACATATAACTGTACTTCTTTTAAAGGTGAACCACCCCTTTAATCCATCCTAGGGGCGGGAAAAGAATGTTAAAAGCCTATGGAACATTTTTAAAGATGCATGTTTGAAAATAGGATTTTTATTGTATATGGGGAAAAATATATTTTGTAGCATAGCATAGAAATTGTGTAATGAAGTCAGGGTGCACAAAGGAAGACTAAATAAAAATGCATTATTGTTGAGCTGTGATAATTTAAAGCAAAGAACTATACATTTGAAATGTAGAAACGTTCAACCAATGGGTTATAGTAATTCCATAGTAGTTTTGCTCTGGGGACACTGTACTTTGTACAGACTGCAATCAGATAGTTGGCTACGTAGGCTTTCCATTTCTTACTATCCATAATGGGGATCCCCATATCCAGGCATAGGTTATATTTAAAGTTTTTCTTCTTCCATATTTTGGTATTGAACTATTCATTCAAGCTCCCGTGAGCCTCGTCCATTCCAGGAGTTCCAGATCAATAAGCTTCCAGCAAATGGATTTATCTATGTATGGCCACGCCTGTAGAGCATTATTCCTGTAAGTGGGCAGTAATTCTCTTGTTAGAGGGTTGGGAGGGAGTAGCTGGATGGTGTGAGCTATTGACTCAGGGTGAGTACAGTTGACACTCTTAATTGAATTTCCCAAGAGGGCTGTCGAATAGGAGGGGATTGAGTGGGATGTGCAATATATTGTCCGGATGCATTGTATACTGCCATTAATTGTGGATATTAGATAAGAAAATGTTCCCGTGGGAGTGGAGAGTGCAGGACAATAGCTTTTTACTTACTAAATGGACTGCTTTATGGGATTGCTCCATTATGAAAGTACACAGGAGAATTCCTACTATCCATTTAAATTCAGTGGATTGCTGTCGTCCATTTATTTGGAGTTTGTAGCAATGAGACTGTGTATATTTTCTTTTCAGTTTGATTCCCCAATTGAGTACTTTAGTAGATTTCTGTTTAAAGTCAGTGCACTTCCCGCAACATTTTCTTTTCATGGCTATTTATTCTAAAAAGTCGAGATTTTTCTACAGACTTTTTTTAAAACCTCGATTCGAGTTTGTATAATTCCCTAGTCAAATTTTGACAGGTTTGACCAAAACAAAAATCTAAAATTCGAATTTTTATTTTTTATAAATCTGCCCCTATGTGTCTCTTTCCTTTTTAGACTGTAAGCTCTTCCTACTGTCTTTATATTATGCAAATTCTGCTTTTCATTATTATTATTATCATAATCAAATGTTTATTATGTAGAACCATATTCTACAGGGCTGTACAATGCAAAGGCGTATGCAAACATACAAATACTAAATAGTGCAAGAGGACCCGTCAGTGGAACTCACTTTTTCACACCTATTTCACCTTATTGGCAGATCAGGGTTTTCTTGACTAAACTGATCTTCAGACAGTCCAACACAGGGGGTCAGTGATGACATAGTTCAGTTGAGTAGATTTATCAGAAATCGTTAAATAAATTTTATTACATTTCATTAGATTCATGAATTATACGACTTTTCCACTGGCATCTTTTGTGTTTTTATCAGGACTATTTTATTACATCTCTTCAAATCAATCATCTGATGGACTTGTTAGATTTTGCCCGGTACAATATATATTAATGACAAGTTTAACCTGTCAAACCATTTTATTAGTTAAAAATATGAAGATTTATTGGTAAAATAGGAAATTTTGAGAGGATAACTTCAACCAGAAGAGTGGCAAAATGTAAAAAGCTTTTTTTTGGATAGAATAGATTCCACATACATTTGTGTGTCTGTGTTATCAGCTGGAATGATACTGGAATTCGCTATGACGTGGTTTGTTAGTGGATTTGAATGCAGTTATGGCTGCTTAGCTAGGTTTGGGATAGAACGTAGATTAGGACAGATTGAATAACACAATTTGGATGCAAAAGATGATTAAAATAGCTTGTTAATCGGATCATGCCTGACTTGTTGATGTCAGGTTAAAGTCAACTGAGTGCTGTGCTGTTAAGGTGAATGGAACAAGGAGGATAAAGGTGGTGTTTATATAGTGAATAAAGTACCCCCTCTTGTAAAATATAAGGATATTATAAGTTACCGAGGAGTTTCATGACCATATAAAAACATGAGGCCGAAAATATAATTTGTGTATTATATTTTTATAATACACAAAAGCCATGAATATCTTGTAAATTATATCCTCATAAACGGTGAGTTCTGATGTCATCAGTTATAAACGGTGAGTTCTGATGTCATTTCTGTCACACGACTCACTGAAATTTGTGTATTATAATAAATAAAGTACCCCAAGTTGCAAAATATGAGGATATATTAGAAGTTACCTCTGAGTTCCATGACCTGAGGCCTTTGTCCTCGTGCTTTTATATGGTCATGAAACTCCTCTGTAACTTATAATATCCTTATATTTTACAGTAGGGGGTACTTTATTCACTATATATGTGTAATTTATTATGCATTCTGACTTCACTTGAACGTGAACTTGATTTCGATTACATGAGAACATCCCACTTCCACAATATTAATTCAAGTGATATCTGAATCTGTGAAAGAAGTCCACATTTGATCTTTGTGAAATTCTCACTTTATTATCAAAATATTTTAGGAAGAGATCTGACTTAATCTTGAAGAAATGTATTTTACTTTTTCATTTCTTGGTGTTCCATAGGGCTAATTGATTAACACGAGTATTACACTGCATCAGTGACAGCTATGGATACAACACTGCTATAAACTAACTTTATTTTAGTAAATGAGTCCCCTGGTCTTATCAGGATTTATTTTTGCATTGAGGCAAAAATGATTCATACCCTTGAACGTTTTCATGTTTTATGCTCATAGAACATGGTATCACAGTGGATTTAAGTTTGTTTTTGACAGTGATCAACAGAAATACACTATTTAACATCTAAGTGATGCATAATTATAAATTCCATTAAATATGATAAGCCTAAAATCATTTCAGCTGCAGGCACAACTAGAAGAAGGTTCTGTTGGTCTGTTGGACTAAAATTTAGCTTTTTTGACATTGGACTAAACGTAGTGTTATATCTAAGCAAAACACTACACATCATTATAAACACTCCATCACAACAGTGAATATTGCTGTAGGTGACTAAACCTTTAAACCATTTACTGTATAACCCCATTATAATATTATTTGCACTTGAAATTTGCACTGAAAATGCATCAGTAGCCTTTAAGATAGGGGTCAGTGTAGGGCTCATCTTATTTGTTAACAACCTCATAAGGTTGCTATACAAATTATGGCAGTATCTCTAAGAATCAAAGTTGTTGGGTTGTGTTTAATTATTTGGTAATGCAACTGTAGACCCTTAACATGCAAAATGGTTACAAAAAAGAATGTGACTAAAAGATATCTTATGTAACAATATGGCACCATAAAATAATATATTCTCCTCTAATGAATAACAAGCTACAGTACATAAATCATCAGTAATGTCTTCCACCATATTTCTTCTGTGTGTGAGGGGGGCAAAAGGTTATGTATACATCCCATGGAGAAATGCATTTCAGTTCACCAAGTCAAGTAAGAGGGATGAATTATTCTATTTGTGGTTTTGTTTATATAGGAATCTATTCAAATAAGTGCTTGGGGTGATATTTGTTAACACAGAAAAGCATAATATCTCAAAGGCCCTCTTTGTCAAAAAATTATTTTTAGTTTTTGCTCTTGTCCAGAGTGTACCTGTCTGATTAATCAAAACATTAGTTTACGAAAGCATATTAACAATTTATTAGCCGTACATATTTCCTTTATTGTTTTTGTTCATTTTTGATAGGTGCATAGACTTTGGCACACATGATATTTGGAGACAGGTTAGAAATTTAAGGGAATTTTCTCATATTACATAACTGCAGAAAGTTGAGTAAAAAATGCATGCAACCACAATAAATTAAAGCCTGTTCCATTTTTCTCTGTAAAACCCACATGCAAGTAAATACAATTGTTAAATGCAGTAGGTATGCTCAATTTTTCTGTCAAAGCAAAATCTGCCAAAGAAATCTATCTGATTAAAGATTATTATAATTTATAAGGAGGCAAAAGAGCTTGTGCGTGGATGGCCTCCCTCCTCCACAACCTTATTTCTCATGCAACAATTTGCTAGCACTTTGGCTAAGCGGCTGGAGGAATGTATAAACTAGGAGAGAGGCGATGAGCAACCGTATTCATGTAATTCTTTATGGTTTGATATAATTGTTGGTCCTGAGGTTAGTAAGAAAAAAAATGTTTTTAAAGCTGGCCATAGATGTAAAGATTTTTAAAAGATCTTTTTGTTATCATTAGACCAAACTTATCTTGAAACGTTTAAATGTACAATTTGTCCATCAACTAAAAAGACCATTTCAAGTGATGTTGTAGTTGAAGCCAGGGAAAACTAAGGGTAGCTGTCTGCTTGGCCCTGCTAACAATTGGACAATAGATAGATTTCACTGTGACCGAGGAAAAGTTTCTAACCTGGCCGATCAATTTTCTGACCGATATCGGACGAAAAATCATTAGATGCACGATCATTTGATTCCCACTTACCTCACAATAATTTGATTGGTTGGATTGCACTAAAATCTCTGCGACATGCTATCAGGTATAAGTTATCAGGTATAAGGAGGCTAATGACACATGCAAAAAAAAGTTATCAGACAGGCAAAAACAAAGATGGGAAAACAGTATTGCAGCAAGTATAAAATGATTCCAAAATAATTTTCTACTTTTTTAAATAGTAAAAAAATGAAGCAAAAAGGTGGGACCCTTAATATCAAAGGGAGGTCAATTGGTTGATTAGAGCAGTGAAAAAGCAGAGATTCTGAACTGTTATTTTTCATCTGTCTACACAACCGAGGAACCAGCTAATGAAGGCTTCCTTTTTAAAAAGACACAATTCTAATAATAAAACTATTGATGTATGGGTGACACAGAAAAAAAGACTTTAACATGTAGAGGTAAACAGAGGTCCAGGACTGGATGGTATTCATGCCAGAGTACTAAAAAAGCTTAGCTTTGTGACTGACAAATGACTTTAATTAATTTTTCACGATTCCTTGAGTTCTGGCGTGGTGCAGAGAGATTGACAATGCTAATGTCCTGTCACTATTCAAAAAGTGATCCAGTTTTCAGCCTGAAAACTATAAGCTTGTTAGTTTGACATCCGTGATAGGAAAGCTTTTGGGTAATAAGGGTTAAGATACCTGAATATGTTGCAAATCACAGCACTATGCATTTGCACCAGCATCGTTTTATGCGTAATAGATCTTGCCAGACTTCCATGAGGAGATGAGCAGTAACCTAGACTCTGGAATGGCAGTGGATGTGATCTATTTATACCTTGCTAAAGCATTTGATACAGTACCACACAGAAGGTGTCCTCAAGGCGTTAAATGTTTAAGGTTTTTAAGATGGTTTTTCTTTAAATAAATCTACTTTTTAACTACATCAGCTCTACTGAGATGATCTGCTTTTTGGGCCAGCCTGTGTTTGAAGATAAGGTGTCTATAACCTCCCCCAAGCTGAAGGTCTCGGGTGTGAGCACCTGGACCCTAACTAATTTTGTCTACGACTTTTGATAGCTATGATATAATTGGATGTTTCTTGAATAAACTACCACATAGAAGGTTATGGTTAAATTAAGGAATATTGGTCTAGATCATAATTGGTCTAGATCATAATATTGGTACTAGGATAAAGAACTTCCTGAAGGACAGACTCCATTTTATTGAAATAATTAATTTTTTTAAAAGTGATTTCCTTTTTCTCTGTCCCAAGCATTGTGGATATCAGGTCCCATATCTTTATAAGTATGTGTATGTATGTGCACTTGAGTTCATTCGGAGCGGTTGAACTTCATGGACTTTGGTCTTTTCAAAACCCTACTTACTATGTAACTAAGCTTATTAAAATGGTTCTTTAACTGTTAAAACTGTGACACCCATGAGTTATTATATTCTACTTGAAATATTTATTCAGCAAAATATCCGTTACAGGTTTAAGAGTAAGATATATTGCTGTAAGTTAGTATTTAGAGCCACTTATAGATATAATACAAAAATTTATTAAAAAAATTCAACTTAATTTAGAAACTCCTAGGCATATTAAGGGATGGTCTTGTGGTTAAAAAAAAGTGTAAAATTTGGGTTTAAATCAAAAGCCTACATATAAAGGCTATTTATGAAGGCTACAGGTGTGCTGTTTATTAAAATGACCACACCAATTTTTGTTATTAAAACACTTGGCAAAGTTCACTGATGTGCATTGGAGGAGAGCAGTGTTCAAGTCTAATAAACTTGCATTGACGTTATGTGGCTACACCGGTGTCTGTGAAAAACCTGTGTTTTCTTCTCAACGTTTTACTCCCCCACCTTCATAGAGCTTTTCACCACATGAAATACTCTGTGTTTTACAGAACAAGCAACATAAAAAATATTTTCTGTGCTATGTTTAACATGGCTTTATAAATAGGCCTCAATGATAAAATAGTGTTGGGAGTTCACAGGAATTATCTAGTTTTGCCATAGATCGATTAATTGTGCATACTAAAGTGCTCTATATATCCGTTTCCAGGGCTGAGCCATTGTCTCTGTTCAAGTAAATGTAACTTTATACAACAGGGAGATTATATGCAAATCAAATGTGTCATGTACAGTCATTTTACGCTGAAGCTAAAATACACATTCCATTGCCTTTACAAGACAACGGTCACAGTAATCAACTATAAACATTGCCTTGATTCTAAAAACAATGTAACCACTGACTAGCCTTTATTTACAGATGGAAGTCTTTGTTAATGGTACCATATTTTACTAGTAAATGCTTTATGCACAAGGACTTGTGCGATCTAAAAAATTTAAATTCATGAAGCTTGAATGTGTAAGCTTAAAGCACAAGGAAAGTTAAACTAAAGAAGTAGCCTATAAATGTTGTACATTATGTTTTGGGCTTGTGTACCAGCCCCAGGCAAACACAGCCCTTTAGCAGTAAAAATCTATGTCTCCAAAGATGCCCCAGTAGCTCCCCATCTTCTTTTCTGCTGATTCACTGCACATGTTTTGTGCTGCTGTCAGTTAGTGAGCTTAGGGACAGACTCAACATATATAGTACACATAGAATATAAATGTCACACTATAAGGCTGATTAGTAATTAATACAGATAATTACTATATGGCAGCACAGAAACCAGTGCAACTAGCACCACAATTTAATAATCATTCCTGTAGCATCAGCTTATATTACATGCCAACCTCATTCTCTCATTGATAATTTGCAACGACCCTAAGCTTCGCTTCTCAACAGCGGCTCAGTGCCCACTGAACATGTGAGTGTCAGAGACCCTTTCCAAGATGGTGACCCCCTGTGACAAGTTGAAGTCCTGGATCATATGACTAAGAAGATTTTAATTTATCCAGGTCATGGTATATCTAGTATAGGTAAATCTAACAACAACTGGACTTGTTGAGTAATCAATGAAGACGTTTCACTACTCATCTGAGCAGCTTCTTCAGTTCAACTGACTGGTGTGGGAAGTTCTCGGCATAAAAACTCTTCCACTAATCCAATCACAATGGCACATTGTAACTCTTCAAAGTGATATCTGAAGATCCTGCTGGTGACATCTGACATCCTGGATCATTGCTGCTATTGTTAGTTCTCCTTTAAAGGAACAGTAACACCAAAAAATGTAAGTGTTTTAAAGTAATGAAAATATCATGTACTGTTGTCCTGTACTGGTAAAACTGATCTGGGTGCTTCAGAAACACTACTATAGTTCATATAAACAAGCTGATGTGTAGCAATGGCGGAAATTGAAAAACGGCTATATGGCACAGGTTAACTAATGGATAACAGATAACACCATTAGACAGACAGAGCTTATCCTCTATCTGCTGTGTAACTTGAGCTTTTTCTCCTTTGAATGGCTGCCCACATTGCTACACAGCAGCTTATTTATATAAACAATAGTAGTGTTTCTGAAGCAAACACAGCAGTTTTACCAGTGCAGGGAAAGACTGCATTATATTTTCATTACTTTACAACACTTTTATTTTTTGATGTTACTGTTCCTTTAACAATTGACATAACTCTTTGGGTCCAGTTAGCCTACATTAAGGCGACTAGTGCTAACATTAAATTTCTACAAGGTTAAATTGTTCTGCTGAAGAGTGTTGATCTGCTGAAATTGTATGATTAGAAGCTGACTGAAGCTGTTCAGGTTAGTGATGAGCAAATCAGAAATTTTTCATCCCAAAACATAACCCTAACCTGTTACTTCCCTACCCAACCAAGCCCAAAGTCCTCCTCTAGTTTATAAACCGCCCTCAACCTTATTTCCCTCTGAAGACTCATATATGGGTGGGGTGAGCCTCCGTATATAAGGTGTCAGCGCTATTCCATTACTAAAGGCGAGGGACCTTTTTTCAAACCTTCCAAGCCTGCATTTTTCAGGTCAACCTGCTCTAGTTCAGGTACCTCAACTGCTATGAATACCTGCATAACATGTAAACACCAAAAGCAGCTTAGATTATGTCAGAGCCTACAGCTGGTCATAGTCGCAAAGATACCATCATGTGAAACGAAGATTCATACAATTTACGGACCGTGCGTTGAGTGTCCCGACGTTTTTCGTACCATGGCAATTGGTCGTTCAGGTTAGAAGATTACAAATGTTTCGATTTTCGAAGGTTTAGATTTCAAATGTTGCAACTGCCTGCATTAATCATGCAGAAGAGCCCACTTGTCACCTTTAGTTTTGGTCACTTTGATACAAGATCTTAAGAAGGTTGTTATATTAGGCTATTTGTCTTTTACTATGCAGTGTACTTATTATTTAGTTTTTGTTTTTGCAATATTAATATTTATGTCCATTAACACTTGCTACTGAATCATTTTTTTTTTTATATAAAGACAATTTTATTGTAAACTTTTTTTCAACTTTGTTTCAACTCTTCCTGCTTCAGAGCTTTGTTAGCCAGTTTACAAAGCATATTACAAAATGATGTTAAGTGCTGTAGATATACGGTTTTGTTACTGTGAGTTGTGCAGTAGTCTTTAAATATAAAAATTTTTCAAATCTGGAAACTGATCAGAAATAAAATAAATGCCTCAGCCATGGGACTTTTGTTTGGCAGCTTTTCTTTTAGCACGTTGGTCAAGCTGATTTATATTTGTAAAGTGCTTACTGCTTATGCGATTAGTAAAAATGTTTGTTGTTATCCATTTTGAAATTGAGATGCAAAGATGCTGCTGTGTAATTTGTTTTTTTATCACCTCGCGTCGTGTATACAGCCAATCAACATTGGGTATTCCTATGTGGGCGGGGCAGTCTCTCCCACTTCGAGGCACGTTTTCTCAGGGCCCTGCTTTGACGTCGGTTTGGCGCAAAATATGTAACGAAACTCCGGAGCAGGTTTTAACGGTAAACCGCTGCTTAGCGATAACGAGAGAAGTAATATTTGCCATGAATGATTTTACATTGTGAGCAGTGCTAAACATTTGCAAAAATCTTTTTTTAAACATTGGTTACGATTTTAATTACATTCCAATAGCTATAACCAACAACAGTGAAGGAAGCTTTAGAAGCAGGTCTTTGCTGCAATAAAATTTATTAAGTTGTGCCACTACATGTTTCAGGCCTACAAGCCCTTTCTCAAGTGTACACAGCACATGCACAATCAAATACAGCTCAAGTCTGTAAAGAACCCCTCCCCTTGCATAGTGTCCATTGGTCCATGCAAAATCCATAGGCGGAGTTTTCCTTTTTAACTGTTCATTGTTGTCAGGGAGCCGGGAGCTCCCTCCAGGGAGGTAGTCTGGATCAAGGAGGAAGCCCTCTTGAGGGAGCAAGGTCGCGGTATCCAAAGGGTTAAGCAGAATCAAGGTCAAAGTCCAGGCAAGAGTTCAATGGCAGGCAGATCAGGATCAAACAACAAGAGTCCAGGCAGGGGGTCAAAACCAAGGCAGGAGCAGGAATCAGGATACAGGAAACACAAACAGGAACCCAGGATTAATGGCAGCAAATCCTATTCTTGGGCGCCGTCACAGTGTTTTGGGCGCCCTTTTATGATGAGATCCCGGCACCAGAGATGACATCATCATACAGCGACGCTGCAGCCATGTGTTCAGCATGGGCGCCACCATCTTGGATCTTCACTGTGACCGCCGGGAATGTAAACAGCGCCCTCGGATATTTCTGGGTCGGATACGTCTGGCAGTCCTGACAGTACCCCCTCTCCCACGGGGGGCCTCTGGACCACCAGGACAAGGCTTTTGGGGAAACCTGGCGTGGAAATCCCTCACAAGACGAGGAGCATGAACATCAGAGTGTCCTTCCCAGGAGCATTCTT
The DNA here is from genome assembly GCF_017654675.1 of Xenopus laevis. Taxonomy (NCBI): domain Eukaryota; kingdom Metazoa; phylum Chordata; class Amphibia; order Anura; family Pipidae; genus Xenopus; species Xenopus laevis. The sequence continues at coordinate 96,025,981 of NC_054375.1, read as the reverse complement.
CAGGGCCAAAGCCCTTCCACTTGATGAGGTACTGAAGAGAACCCCTGGAGATTCTGGAGTCAAGGATCTTTTCCACCTCATATTCTTGTTGACCATCCACAGAGATAGTAGGAGGGGGAGACTGGTCAATAGAAAAGCGGTTGGAGGTAGCGGGTTTCACCAAGGAGACATGAAACACGTTGGGGATTCGCATCTCAGGGGGAAGCTGAAGTCTGACAGCCACAGGATTGATAATCTCTAAGATGGGAAATGGACCCACAAACTTCGGACCCAACTTGGGAGATTGCACCTTCAGACGAATGTTTCGGGAAGAAAGCCAAACTTTATCACCAACCTTGAAGAGAGGAGAGGACCTACGTCTCCGATCCGCGAAGGTCTTGTTCACAAGAGCACTCTTCTCCAAATTAGACTTGGTTGCAGCCCAAATAGCGGACATATGGGCCGCATGGTCATCAGCGGCTGGGACATCAGTCAAAACAAAGTCTTGCGGAAAGGCTTGAGGATGTTGGCCATACACAGACATGAATGGAGATCTTCCAGTGGATGAATGACAGGCGTTGTTATGAGCAAATTCCGCCCACGGGAGAAGGTCAGACCAATCATCTTGGCAGAGGGAGACATGATTTCTCAGGAATTGTTCTAAGGCTTGATTCACTCGCTCCGCTGCCCCATTCGTTTGGGGATGATAGACAGAGGAGAATTGGAGAGCAATACCCAAGACCTTGCATAAGGAACGCCAAAACTTCGCCGTGAACTGGGAACCTCTGTCAGAGACAATCTCCGCCGGGAAGCCATGCAGGCGGAAAATGAATTGAATAAACAACTGTGACAACTCCACTGCAGATGGAAGCTTCCGTAAAGGGATGAAGTGGGCCATCTTGCTAAAACGATCTATGACGACCCAGATCAGCCAGAATTGACCAGCCAGAATTTGATCAGCAAATTGAGGGTATAAAGAAGCGATGATCTTGACAGGAGGAATAATTGGCTCTTGTCTTTCAGGAGTACGATCCACCGGAGTGAAACTTCGAGACAGAGCATCGGCTTTCCGATTCTTGGAGCCAGGGCGATAAGTCAAGACAAAGTTAAATCGAGAGAAGAACAGAGCCCACCTTGCTTGTCTGGGATTCAGCCTCTTGAGAGATTGAATGAACTCAAGACTCTTATGATCTGTGTAGATCGTGACTGGGATCAAGGAACCTTCAAGGAGGTGACGCCACTCTTCTAAGGCAAGCTTGACAGCTAGGAGTTCTCAATTTCCTACATCATAATTATGTTCGGCAGGAGAGAACTTCTTAGAGAAATATGCACATGAGTGCAACTTTCCATCAGAGGGATGTCTTTGGGACAAGATAGCTCCAGCTCCAACTTCAGAAGCATCCACCTCAATGAAGAAAGGTAACTCCGGATCAGGATGGCGGAGAACCAAAGCGGAAGTGAAGGCATCCTTCAGGGATTGAAAGGCTTCAATAGCAGACGGGGGCCACAAGCTGGGTTTACCCCCTTTTCGGATGAGGGCCAGGATAGGAGCAATGCGAGAAGAGAACCCCTTAATGAATTGCCGGTAGTAATTGGCAAAACCAATGAATCTCTGGATTGCCTTAGTGCTCAGCAGTAGGGGCCACTCTTGGATTGCAGACACTTTCACAGGATCCATCTCGAAACCCTCTGGGGAGATGATATAGCCCAGAAAAGGAATCTTGGACACTTCAAACACACATTTCTCCAGTTTGGCAAAGAGAGAATTCTTCCTCAAACGAGAGAGTACTTCCTTCACCTGGGAGCGATGGCTTGCAAGGTCCTTGGAGAAAATCAGGATGTCATCTAGGTACACGACCACAAACTTTCCCAAGAGATCCCGGAAAATGTCGTTCACGAATTCTTGAAAGACAGCGGGGGCATTGCAGAGACCAAAGGGCATTACGAGGTACTCATAGTGCCCATCACGAGTGTTGAATGCTGTCTTCCATTCGTCACCTTCACGGATGAGGTTATACGCCCCACGGAGATCCAACTTAGTGAAGATTTTAGCCCCCTTCAGTTGGTCAAAAAGTTCTGCGATCAGAGGCAAGGGATACCGGTTCTTAACGGTGATTTTATTAAGACCCCGGTAGTCAATACAAGGACGTAGGCCTCCATCCTTCTTCTCCACGAAGAAGAATCCAGCCCCTGCAGGAGAAGTAGAAGGGCGAATAAACCCCCGCTGGAGATTTTCTTGGATATATTCCTTCATGGCAGCGGTCTCTGCTGGGGAGAGAGGATAAGTGCGACCTCTAGGAGGCATGGTTCCGGGCAGGAGATTAACTGTACAATCGTAGTGACGATGAGGAGGGAGAAATTCTGCAGACTTTTTACAGAAGACATCAGAGAATTCCTTGTAGAAGGAGGGAAGCGTCTTCAAATCTGACGTAGAAATATTCACCCTCTGGATGGGTTCAGCAGGAAGGCAATGCTGTTGGCAGTATGGACTCCCAACGGGAAACCTGCCCCGAGGACCAATCAATGATAGGGTTATGCAGGCGTAACCAGGGAAGCCCCAAGACGACTGGAACAGAAGGACAGGAAATAATCAGGAACGATAACTTTTCTTTGTGTAAAGTCCCAACCTGCACAGGCAATTCCCCAGTCGTCATAGAGATAAACTCGGATTCAAGGGGTCGGTCATCAATGGCGGTTACTCGAAGTGGAGGAGTCAATGGAAACAGGGAACATTCATATGCTTGGCAAAGAGAGCGTCCATGAAATTTCCGGCAGCTCCAGAGTCAATAAAAGCTGAGCCAACAATGGTCTTAGTGGACAGACGGATCTGTACAGGCAGAAGAAACCTGTGAGAGTTCTCTTGTGACTTGGGAGTAACGCCCCCTACATGAGTCTTTCCAAGGTTACCTTGAAGAGAGGAACTCTGAGGCTTCACAGGACAGGAGTTGGCAAAGTGAGATTGACCCCCACAGTAGAGACAAAGTCCAGCCGTACGTCTCCGGAGTTTCTCCTGTTCAGAGAGACGAGCTCTTTCGACTTGGATAGGTTCCTCCGGAGGAATAACAGAAGGCTGCTGGGGGGTAGGAGGTAATAGAGGTCTTTGAAAGCGAGGAGCCAACATGGGTTGAAATTTCTTGACTCGGTCAGCTTGATGTTCTCTCTGACGGGTGTCCACCTTGACAGACAAAGCAATGAGGTCTTCAACCTGCGTGGGTAATTCACGAGAGACCAGGTCATCTTTGAGGCGGATAGAGAGACCATTGTAGAAGGCAGCATGATAGGCATCATTGTTCCAACAAGTCTCTGCAGCGAGAGTACGGAATTCAATGGCATATTCTGCAACACTGCGATTTCCTTGGCGGATCTGGAACAGACGAGAAGCAGCGGTCGCCACCCGACCGGGAGCATCGAACACAGTCCGGAATTCTTGAAGGAAGGCTTTGGAATCATCAATTAAAGGAGACTCCTTCTCCCAGTACGGAGATGCCCATTCGAGCGCTTTCCCTGCCAGACGAGTGATCACGAAACCAACCTTTGCTCGCTCAGAGTTAAATTCTGCAGGTTGCAGGGCGAACCGAATCTGGCACTGATTCACAAAACCACGACAGGCTTGAGGGTCGCCACTGTAGAGAGGCGGTGCAGGAATACGTGGACCAGAAGTGGAGGACTGTGTAGCCATGTCGGCAGCAACTAGCGTGGGCGTTGTCGGCGTTGGAGTAGTCGGCGTCAGCATAGATAACTTTTCCAAAATCGCCTCCAGCGTGCGTCCGACATAATTTTGCCGAGCTTCGTACGCCTCCATGCGAGTATGCAGACCTCGAAAGGCCCTGCTGAAATCTGGCTGAGCTTCCTCAGTGGGATCCATGGCCCAAGAATAATGTCAGGGAGCCGGGAGCTCCCTCCAGGGAGGTAGTCTGGATCAAGGAGGAAGCCCTCTTGAGGGAGTAAGGTCGCGGTATCCAAAGGGTTAAGCAGAATCAAGGTCAAAGTCCAGGCAAGAGTTCAATGGCAGGCAGATCAGGATCAAACAACAAGAGTCCAGGCAGGGGGTCAAAACCAAGGCAGGAATCAGGATACAGGAAACACAAACAGGAACCCAGGATTAATGGCAGAAAATCCTATTCTTGGGCGCCGTCACAGTGTTTTGGGCGCCCTTTTATGATGAGATCCCGGCACCAGAGATGACATCATCATACAGCGACGCTGCAGCCATGTGTTCAGCATGGGCGCCGCCATCTTGGATCTTCACTGTGACCGCCGGGAATGTAAACAGCGCCCTCGGATATTTCTGGGTCGGATACGTCTGGCAGTCCTGACAATTGTCCAGAGAAAAAGGGGGATATTTCTCAGGGTATATTTAAAGACTACCCCCATCCAACACTTAGGTACCCAGAACTGCCCACAAGGGCCTTCCAAATGGTGTTTGTATTTATATATGCATTTATAGAATAATATATATATTTTCTACTGCCCATTGCTTATAATATACTAAACTAAGATATATATCTTACCACAACCATAGTTGTTCTCTAGGGCAGATTCATCTATATCTGTGGAGGGAAACAAAGGTAAGGTTAAAAGCTAGGTATGCTTTTTACAGGAAACATTTAATACTCCATGCATCATTTAGACCATACGGGGCTATGCAATTTAACAGTTTTTTCCACTATTTAATCCGCTATACTTTAATTACATTCCCCCTTTAGTCTTTAAACCACAGGGGCGGGACTTCTTTTCACCTGTTCCACCATTACAGGGATACTGTCACGGGGAAAAAAAACGTATCCGTTAATAGTGCTGCTCCAGCAGAATTCTGCACTGAAATCCGTTTCTCAAAAGAGCAAACAGTTATTTTTATATTTAATTTTGAAATCTGACATGAGGCTAGACATATTGTCAGTTTTCCAGCTGCCACAGTCATGTGACTTGTGCTTTGATTAACGTCAGTCACTCTTTACTGCTGTATAGTTGGAGTGCTATCATCACCCTCCCTTTTCCCCCCCAGCAGCCTAACAACAGAACAATGAGAAGGTAACCAGATAACAGCTCCCTAACACAAGATAACAGCTCCCTGGTAGATCTAACAACAACACTCAATAGTAAATATCCATGTCACACTGTGACACATTCAGTTACATTGTGTAGGAGAAACAACAGTCTGCCAGAAAGCAGTTCCATCCTAAAGTGTTGGCTCTTTCTGAAAGCACATGACCAGGCAAAATGACCTGAGATGGCTGCCTACACACCAATATTACAAATAAAAAAAATACATTTGCTGGATCAGGAATTATATTTTATATTGTAGAGTGAATTATTTGCAGTGTTAACAGTGTAATTTAGGAATACAAAATACATCATAAAAATCATGACCAAATCCCTTAAACTGTTCACCTTGGTACTATTGCCTTTCATGTATTATAACCTTGCGAACTTCTGTGTACATTTATAATGCAATGCTTACAAGGAAATTTGGCTCAGTCATGCATTGCTGGAGCTGTAGCCACGAATAAGATCAAATCTGTTGAAAATTAAAGTCCTGACCACAAAGAGAACCTCACACACTCTGCAACCAACATAAAAAGGGTATATTTTCCCTTTAATGCCAGGTTTATATATTTATACTTAATATTACCCTAACTGTTTGTGTTGTCTAATTATGTTAATGCTACATTTCTGGCATATCAGATTTAGAATGGTTTGACTTCCTTTTCGTGTAAAAAATACTGGTTAGAACCAGTGTTTTTCTGCATCATAAACTTTAATTATTTGCATTATATTAATAGGCACCTTCCCATAGCTGCACAAAGTCTATTATGTATAGACCTGAAATATTTGGATGACTTGCACTGCATAATCCAAGAGAAAGGCCATATGTTAGTCATCCCAACTTCTAATTGAAATGTTCACCTTGGCCAGGTAAGAAAATTCTTTAGGTTATCACCTAACATGAAGAACACGAATATTGTTCAATGTGTAGTTAAAGGAAAACTATACCCCCCAAACAATGTAGGTTTCTATAAAAAGATATTGCATAAAACAGCTCATATGTAAAACCCTGCTTCATGTATATAAGCCATTTTCATAATAATACACTTTTCTAGTAGTATGTGCCATTGGGTAATCATAAATAGAAAATTGCCATTTTAAAAAAATAAGGGCCGCCCCCTGGGATCGTAGGATTCACTGTACTCACAAAGAAACTAAACAAACCATACATGTTAGGTCACATGAGCCAATTAAAAGACAGAGTTGTGTCTTTTGCTTCAACACTTCTTCCTGTTACAGTTAAGAGTTGTAGTATTTCTGGTCAGGTGATCTCTGAGGCAGCACACAGACCATCACGAAATGGTGGCTCAAGGCAAGAGATGTAAAAGGGCAATATTTACTTAAATATATATTCCAGTTTGGTAAGATTCTTTAATATGCCACTTAATATGATATGAACTATCTGTTGCTTAAGTGTTCATTTTGGGGGTATAGTTTTCCTTTAAGGAAAGGTTAATATTATTAGAGGAAAGTAGCAAGTGTGCCATGCATCTGCGCCTGGCATCTAATTAAATTTCTACAGCTTGCCGGTCCCTAATAAAGTAGCGCTTTCCTGTGACGCTTTATTGTGTTGTACTTCACCATGATCCTATTACTGGGAAATGAGACAGATTGATTTAAACCTTAACACAGCGCTGATGAAACATATTGGGGTGAAGAATCCCATAATAAAAATGACATCCTTGAGTAATATTATAGCAGCAAACATGTACAGGGAATTACGAGGATTGGATCCTTCTTAAAAAAGTATATGAAATCATAATACGTCTTCTAATATTTTATGTTACAGCTGACCGTGTATTCCAATATGAATACATAAAGTTTTACTGGCACAATAATAGGCTTGGATGTACTTAGTAATTTGAGGAGACATAGTACTGAATTCTTTTTTGTATAAATGATGTGCTATTTGACGCTGTTCAGGGCATTCACTATTATGGGTGGGATGTATGGTTTCAGTGTGAGCCTATAAAAAGTTAGTAATGCTTATTGCTTTTGTGAGTATTATGTATTATTTGTTCCAATTTGGAATAAGGACATACATTGGAACAAAAATACCAGAAAAATGGTCACTTTTTTGTAATCGCCTATAGGATATGCAGTTTTCTTGTGCTTTCTTGTGATTCCTACATACCACAGTTCTATAAAGATTTTGAGCATTTTGTTCCCTGCCCACAAAGTTAAGAAATGGCTGGGTGATAAAATGCCATACGCCGTTGTCCTTTGCCTTAAAGTAACACACAGTTATATTTTTAAAGGAAACCAAGAGAGCTGCAAAGCAGGAAGTGGTGTTCTGGCTATTATGTTAGACATCCAGTCACTCCAGCCTTTATACGTAACATTTTTGGCTAACTAATTATATTAGAAACATTTTTTATTTTGCACATACAATTTATTTTCTCCGTTTTTTTTTTGTACTGAGTAGTTCCTTTAAATCCATGTGAAAATTAGCATTTAGATGAACACTTCTTTTTCTTTTTACTGGCATGATAGGTAAATACGCCAGTCAAAATACAAGACATGCCAAAATAGAACAGTCAATCCAGACACTACTATTCAGGACAAGAGACATACGTAATACAGTCAGTATTTAGTAAACATGGGTTTCATTTTGTAATCTCAATAGTGTTGGTTTTTTACTTGAAATATCACACTAAAGATAATGCAAACATGTGAGAATGTGGTGTTTCTACAACACAAAAAAGAAATCATGGTACAGATATAGGATCTATTATCTGGAGACCCTCTATCCAGAAAGCTCCGAATTACGGGGTGGCCATTTCTCATTTTATCTAAATAATCCAAATTTTTAAAACGTATTTCCTTTTTCTTTGTGATAATAAAACCCTACCTGGTACTTATCTCTCAGCAAAAAAGAGGCACAAATGCAATACATGAAAAGACCAGGATTTATTACTCTAATGTAGCATGAAGAAAAAATGCACACAATCTCTACTTCTTTTAATCCTAACCATCTGCTAGACACATAAGCTATTTACCAGCTTACATATACTGCATAGCTTTTACGTTTAAAGCTCACCTATTGACACAAGCTCTAACCCAGCAGAGCATGATCGCCCTACCAAATAGAGGAGAATCATTATGCTTAATATAAATTAGCCCTGCTGTATTTAATTTAATAAGCTCATTTTGAAAAATCAGGTCAAAGAGCAAGTGTGACCAAATAATTGGCTCCTGGTTTTTTTTTTTTTACCTTGTGTAGCGGAGGTAGAATGATAAAAGCGAGCAACTTATTGGTTGCTATCATTTACAAGACCAGTTCTATATATAGTGCAGTTTGCGTGATGTCTTTTAGCTATAGAGGATATCTGCACATTTCACTCTACTGCAGGAGCAAGTCTAACTAGGGATGATTGGGAAAGGCAGGGAAGGCCCAGCACATGTTTTTACCCAAAAAGGAGCACAGGCCCTGAGCAATAAAATGTCCTTACAGCAAGATTACTTTATAACAGTCATTAAAGGAGAAGGAAAGGTTAAAATTAAGTAAGCCTTATCAGAAAGGTTCACCTAAATATACCAGTAAACAATCAAAGTAATGCTGCTCTGAGTCCTCTGTCAAACGAAACACTGCATTTATTTCCTTCTATTGTGTACACATGGGCTTCTGTATCAGACTTCGTGCCTTCAGCTTAAACCTCCTTGTCCTGGGTGTGAGCATGTTCAGTTTGCTCCTCTTCCCCCCCCCCCTTCTCTGCTGTAATCTGAGCCCAGAGCTATTAGTGAGCAGGGAGGGACTCGGGCAGGAAGTGATGTCACACCAAGATATTATGGCAGCTGCTATCCTAAATAAACAGAGCGCTTCTAGAGATTTTTATTCAGGTATGGTAAAACATTCTACAGATAAAAATATAGCATTCTAGCTTGCACTATTGTAGCTAATCTATTGGCAATAAGATGCCTCCGTAGCTTTCCTTCTCCTTTAAGGGCAATGACATATGGTGGGGATTCTGGACATTTGGTCACGCAAAGGACTTTTAGGTTGGCAGGATGATCTTTGATTGTAATCCCTCTTCATTGTTTTATTGAACATTGCATGAACTTGTAGTTGCACTGTTTGTCTATTAATGCCATTTTCCTCCACAGTTTCTATTTTCCCATTTAATGGTAAGGAAAGAGTGACAATTTAGAGACAATTCTGCAGAGAACTGTAGATTACATTTTAATGAACTTTTCGTATCTCATACTTGGAATGGGTATAGTCACCTTTGCAGCTGGTTTTCTTGATTTATTTTATAGATATTTATTTAATTGTTTGCCTCATTGGTTTTCACTTCTCTCTCTCTCTCTCTCTCTCTCTAACCTTAACAGATCTCTTGGCTCATAGGGGGTTGATCATTTGTAAAACACTGATAAACATCTTAATTCTTTTCTGTCCTCTGTTTTTTACAGAACATTTCGGATCAGATCTCATTTCGGGCAGCAGGTGGACTATCAGCTCTAGGACAAATTCTGCAGACATCAACAGCTATGGGCAACAACAGCTCCTCACTTCGCATTCCGTCAAAGTAAGAATATATTATTTTCCTTACTTTGCATTTCCAGTATATTATAAAATTATTTAGCAACATTTCCACCCTAGATTAATGATTTTGACATGTTTAAATGCCTAGGACTTCACTGAAAAAGTATTCTACCTATTGTTTTAATTAGCAAAAATACATTTTTTTTTGTAGTTTTAATTATATAGAACAGATTATTTTGGTTTTCAGTTTATGTCCCAGGATGCATTCCTTATACAGGGGGTTTATCAGTGAATTGGCAGTTTATCATCTACTACTACTTCTAACTGATGAACTAGGGTGTTGGAAAATGGAAGTATTTAATTTTTACTGTGCAATGAAAAGCAAAACATAGATATTTGTTAAATAAAGCGATACAAGCCCAATTAATTGCACTCATGTTGAACAAGGGGGTATTGCCCCTTTAGGGCTGTGACACGCTAAGATTCCAAGGAGATTACTGGCCCAGCGATAAATCTCCTCTTATTCGGGCGAATAATCTCCTTGAAAGGCTTTCCCGGCGGCTAAAATATAAATTGCCAGCAGGATGGCACTCAGAGATTTGTCCTGGGCGACTAATCTCCACGTAATCTTAGCGTGTGTCACAACCCTTATACTGCATTTACTTATACTGACTTTACAGCTTAAGAAACATTACGGTGTACATACTTGTTGTTGTGGCCAATTATTTTTGCGTTGTTAACCACTAATCCCTGGTTATTCCTGATTTCTGTTTTGCAGATCTCTCTGCTGTGCTTTAAATATATACTCATTAACCTGCAACAACTGTCCAGAAAACTGCATGGATGTTCTTCTGAGTAGTAAAATCACATTTCTTCTGGAGCTCCTAATGCAACAACTCACGGTAGGTGGAAAATGCCCAAAAAAGGTGTTCACTTCTGGTTACAAACGAGGAGTTTCACCAATGGAGGAATTGCACATTGTATCTTGAGATCAGATACTTGCTGCTTTATTCCTTTTTTATTGTTTTGCTAGTTTAGCTCATCCAGTCAATGCTGCAGTGGCACCCCATTAATATATGTTATTACTAGAATTTCTGAAGCAACAACATATTCGGAAGTACTGGTAACTATCACTGCTTAAAATTAAAGCTGCTCACAAGCTATATTGCTGTTAAGTAAAGAAGACACACACTGATTATGTTCAACAGCAGCGAAAGATATTAGAATGCCATTAGATTTAATTTGCATTTTGGGGTCTTCACAACAGGAGTGAAAAGCTTAAAGTTTGATTACAGTGTGTAATGAGGTAGTACAGAGATCAAGAGCTTACAGCAAAGCTAAAGAGAACTGACCACCAGGAGACACTGCTTTGTCCCACAAAATGACCCTTTAATGAGCATTAAACCTTATTAATACGATCACAAATCCATTCCAACACGTTGATTGAAAAGCACTTCCTTTCAAGAACTTCTTCTGAAGCTGCTGTTATTTCCACATCCCTCTGAATATTTCATTGCATTTTTCATTGCTAATTTATTACGAGCCCATAATCTTTCACTAGCCACATTCATCCAAAAAACTGGTGTGTAAACCAGTCCCTGAGCCAAGTTTATTGTTAATTGAAAAGTCATGTTGTGGCCTGAATAATTTACATAAAGCTGTTTGAGTAAGGCAGAAATTGAATTGTTTGGGGACCTTTAATGGCTTTGCTTGTTTTGAAGTAATCTGTAAAACAGTGCCAGAGGCCAAGAGTGCAGCAAGTGGAACTGGGCTATTTGGCCAACCCTGAGATAGGGAAGGCATACTGCAGTTCAGTGCAGTTAGATTTTTTGTGTGGCTTTTTTGTTAGCAAAGTAAATATTCTAAAGTTTCTTGGTAGATAGGAATTGCTTGCATATAAGGAACACTGGCCATTTGGCCCAAGCTAAATAACAGACATACTTTCCAGCAGTTTATGAAGAATGTAAAGCTTTATAGATCTTATATGCACACAGTTTAACTTCTGTGTGATTGATTTTCATTCAGTTAGAGAGGCAGCCAATCACAGGGAAGCTTCACCATCTCCTCTCCAGTAGTATTTTATTAGATTTTTTTTGCATTTCATATTTTAGCAGCAACACAAATTACGAACCTCTGCTCCACTAACGCCCCTAGTGCAGGCAGCTATTGAGCATGGGTAAATTTCCCTGCAGAGAAACTAACAACACTTTTGACACATTCTCCCTCTCCGCTAACCGCCACTCTCCAACCCTGCAGCAAAGTGCAGCCCAAAGCTGAAGATCCACAATACTCCAACCATTGCCTTAGATAACTGTCTCAGTGCCCAGCAGCAGGATTAGTTTCCTTTAAGGAGATTAGCCTACTAAGGGTAAGTCCACACAGGGCGTTTTGGGGAGATTTGGTCGACTGGTGACTAATTGCCTTGTTTTTGTGAATCTTTCCTGAATCTGATCTAATCACACGTGGCGATTCATTTTCCGAAGTTTCCGTTTTTTCATTTTAGCCGGCACGTCAGGGACGGCGTTTGGGGAGATTGGTCACCGCAAAAACAAGGTGATTAGTCGCCAGGCGACCAAATCTCCACAAAACGCTCTGTGTGGCCTGACCCGAAGGCAACACCTATCCAGTCTGTAGGTTTGTAGTAGCATGCTTAACCCACAGTGTCAGAACAGTACCTCTTTCTTGCCCCACTCCTTCTTAAGCGGCAGCACTGCTTAGCAATGTGCTTATACCATCTGACATCTCTTAAAGGGGTTGTTCACCTTTAAATTCACTTTAAAGGGGATCTATGGTTGAAATCTATAATCTTTGCTAGGCTTTGGGGAATGATTATAATGCTATTTGTAATTGAAACGCTTTTTTTTTTTTTTTAACGGATACCTTGCCTGTCTGTGTATTTCCACACAATCTGCTCAGTTCACTTGTACAGAAAACCTTCATGGCCAGCGGCCGTCTCTTCTGCCTGACCCGCCCACTCACCAATGAAAAAAACAGAAGGCAGTTATTTCTACAGATGCCAGGTCATCCCTCTTGTAAGCCTTAGAACTTCGAGCTAATTGCTTCCGGCTTTTTACAACGGTGCCCGTCCTAGCATTCCAGTGAGTAACAGTGTAGTTGGAATAAAAAACGAGTAATGTGCTGTTTTATGTCACTACAAGGTTAGTTCATTGCTTGTGCTACTACGCTAGACTTCCTCCTCTCTCCCGAGTCTCCCCCTCAGCTCTGTGCGTTTCTGACTTGGCATCTGTAAAAATAACCGCCCACTGTTTTTTCATTGGTGAGTGGGCGGGTCAGGCAGCAGAGACAGCCGCTGGCCTTGAAGGTTTTCTGTACAAGTGAACTGAGCAGATTGTGGGGGAATACATGGACAGGCAAGGTAATGGCTATTACAGCATCAAAAAAAATGTGTTGCAATTACAAATCGCATTATACTCATTACCCAAATCTTAGGAAAGATTATAGATTTTGACCATAGATCCCCTTTAAGTATGATGTCTGAGACCATTTGCAGATGGTTTTTGTAAATAGATTTACTTAGCTTAATATAACGTGTATTTACAGTAGAGATAGCCAGTTCTGCATCAATTCATCACAACATTTGCACAGCAAAATAAGTATACCAGGGGTATTGGACTCAACTAACTATCCCAAAGTTATACTTCCTCACTATATATTTCAGGGCCTGAATAGAAAGAGGAGTAATAAAAAGTATCAATAACAATAAATGTGTAACCTTACAGAGCTTTTATTTTTTATTTGGGGCCATATATATATAATGAAGACCAACTGAAAAGTTGCTTAGAATTAGCCACTCTATAAAATACTAAAAGTTAACTTAAAGGTGAACCACTCCCTTAATACAAATTTTGCATGTATACAGAATATCACATCTTCTGGAACATACCGTAAAATAATCACAGCACATTCTACAACACTTTCAGATTAATCCACGTTGTGTTTGTCTGTGCAAGAGAAATGGGGCAAATGTATGGTTTTGGCCTTAGAAAATGATATGTGTCCATTATTATTTCCTTCTATATTTGAAGTAGCAGTATCTCATTCCCTCTAAAATAAGGTGCTGTAGTAACATGTTGAGTATGGTATGCTATAGCTCTGACCTATGTGTTACCCACACAGAAGGTTTAAGACATATTTCTGGTAAATTACATCCAGTGTGTTTTGTTCTTAAAACTCCTTTACTGCAGGGATTTGTTTCTGATGAGCTGAAGATAGATTCATTCTTCCATGCGGATGTTTTAAAACTCTTGTTTTTACCTAAACTTTCCCTGGGGCTATAGCCAGAGACAATATTGTAGAACTGTATGTTACGATGAGGTAGAACTTCAATAACTGCTGTAATTTAACCATCTGTATGCATCAGCTTTTGTGTGTTATAGGCATCCATACTCAAAAACTATTTGCATTTTCACTTGTTTTTTGTTTTCTTTGCATTTTTGAACAAAGGCAGCTGGATGGCCAAAATCCAGAATGGCGTCAGAAAAATGTGATAGTGGGGACTCGGCAGTGCCAAATCTCTACTAATACAATTTGGTGCAGAACTAAACTACTTACATTGGTGCTGCCTCCCTACAATACAAACACCTATCTCCAGGCTCTTATTTTAGCATCTGATATTAGGCTACTTCCCATATTGTCATTTAGAGACAGTGGCGTTACTATAGTGTGCTGGGCCCCTTGCAAAAAATCTTCAGAGGGGCCCTCGGATCCCCATCCTCTTCACGATACTCCCTCCTCCCCACCTGCATCCCCCCATGTTCCTCCCTGACTCCGCTCACTCCCGCCCATTTTACTTCGCTGTATAAAAGAACGGCTGGGGAGGAGGGTTTTTTCTATAAGCTATAGAGGAAACAGACCCCATAGTCCAGGCCCCCCCAGCAACGGCGGGGTCTGTTTCCTCTATAGTTACACCACTGTTTAGAGGACTTTTCAATCACATCCCTCCATGCTGTTGACCCCATGCAGGGCCTAGCAAGCATAAATCCCTTTCTCTTAAGGTTGCTGTACATGTTACAATAACAATCTTTACTGTGACCATTGGTTCATTTTCAATACAGAACTTTAGAGCTGAATAGTCAGATATTCAGGTAAAACTAAAGAATTGTACCTGTGTCTGACAATTCAGCAGTAAACACTGGTCGATTTGAAGGTGCACAATGAAACTCTCCGACTTGGCCTATCAACGATGCGACTGATATTGCCGATATTGGTTGGCTCATTTTTCGCCATAAATGCACTGAAAATTGCACAGAGCTTTGTTTAATATAATAATATCTGTGCGTGTATGGCCAGATCCAACATGGTTAGCCTTCAATATACCATGTTCTCTACCCTAAAGGTGGCCATAGATCAGGGCTCAACGGTCAGATCATAATGCATCCGATAAGGGTGGTCGGATCATGGGGCCACATAAGAGTACCGATGCAGCCACGATCCGACGGGATTTTTTAACCTGCCCGATCTAGATCAGGCTGACTTTAGGAAGCCCGTTGGATGGCCCCACACACGGGCCAATAAGCTGCCATCTTGGTCTGTCGCCAGCTTTTATCAGCCTGTGTATGGGGGCCTTAAGTCTAGAACTTTTTTACATACCCCAAAATACAAATTGGTCTCAAGACTTGGGGAAAATACAAAAAATGTACTACAGATATATTCCAGTTCCAGAGAATTCTTATTTGATCCAACCCATAATATAATGTGGGTAATTGTTGCATTTATCTGTGTTTGTTCTCACCATACATGATAAGATGATACTGTATTTCTAATTTTCAACTTAAAGGCTCTGTTCACATTTATATTGACTTTTAGTATGATGTAGAGAGTGATATTCTGAGACAATTGGTTTTATTTTTTCATAATTTGTGTTTTTTGTGTTATTTAGCTTTGTATTCAGCATCTCTGCAGTTTGCCATGTCGGCAATCAGGTTGCTAGGATCCAAATTATCCTACAATCATACATTGATATGTATAAGAGACTGGAATATGAAAGGAGAGGATGTGGCTGGAAAGAGAGAATAACAATAAAAGTAAAATACCAATAAATTTGTAGCCTTACAGCACATTGGTTTTTAGATGGGGTCAGTAAACCCTATTCGAAAGCTGGTCCAAAGAAGAAGGCAAATAAAAAAAAAAAAAGTGAAGGCCAATTAAAAAGTTGCTTGTAATTAGCCATTATATAACATGCTAGAAGTTAACTTAAAGATGAACCACCCCTTTAAATAAAATGTGCCTTAAAAATGCTTTTAAGTGACGTTCTCGTGACATTAGGGGGGTGATTTTGTGCCACCGCCAGGCTAGTAAAAGTCATAGGCAAGTATTGCACCATGGGCCATTTTGTTTACATCATTTACTGATGATTGGTTTCAACCACAGTTCTGCCAGCATTTTGGGGCTGCAGTAGTTTCCATTATTTACTTTATTAAGATACTTTTGTTTTGCCTCTAGCATTAAGGAAGGGTCAGATTGATATTGGTTTGTTTGCTATTCTTTTGCTTCCTTTTTACTTACTTTAAAAATGCTTTATACAATGACTAGCATTAAGCAAACTTAAATACAAAAATACTTAAGCTTCATTTAAATGGAGTATAAGTGACTTTTATTCTGTCATTTTTGTGTACTGGGAGGCAAGTCTATAAAGCACTGAGCAGCAAACATACTATAGCTGGTAACTATCCCCCATGGGACCAAGTAACCCCATCAGCGCTAAAGTGTGAGCAGCTTTCATCTATACAACACTGGCGCTGAAATATTTTGTGATATACAAAACCATATTAAGAAATATGGCTCAATATCAGGAGTGCCCGTACTTTATTAATGTGAGGTCTACTTTTAGTGATGTTTTCCTATTATGATCTACATCCATAAAAGCATTGTTAGCATTCTGTTCCACGGAAAATATAAATTAAATATTAGATTGATTCATGAAAGAATTTCTATTGTTATATTTATTTGTTTATTGCTATATTTAACAAACAGTATTTCTAAAGTAACCTTAATAATAATAAATATCTGAATGAAAAGCATGAAGTAGGACGATGATTTAAACCTGCTGTTAGTTAGCAGTCTCTTGAGATCTACTTATCACCAGCCTTTTGGGCAGCCCTGCTCTATATGTAAAAAAGGCACTAAGTTTGCCCAGTAGCATTAACCCATAGAAACCAGTAAGATGTTTGTGACCAGTAAATTCTACCTGCTGATTGGTTGCTATGAGCAAACTTAGTGCTTTTTATTACATATATAATTATATTACATATAATTCTATATGAAAGATAGAGGTATGAAGGTGGCTACACACTTCATACGTTCCAATCAGCTTGCTGGATGAACAGATGACTGTTTATTCTGTCAAACATCCTCTGCAATCAAAACTTCAGGAAGTGAAGGAGTTGTGGCTCAGATGGGTGGGACTAGTAGGGTTTTTGAAGACATTTTCAATAAATCAACCCAAACCACAACTTTTTTAGCACATCCCATCAATATTTAAAACAGTACAATGCACTCTTTTTTTGCACTTTTTTGTTTCTCCTTTAACACTACAAAGCTATTCATACCTGTCATCCTGTTATTCTGCTCACTAGTTGTTTATACCTGATGAAGGCAAGACCATCTCCGGAAGAACAGTGAACAAGCAGGTATTTGACGGTTTGACCACTGGACTTCTCCAACTCTGCTGTAAGATATTCACATGCCTAACATCAAGTGCTTCAGCGGGAAACGTACAGCTAGATGCCTTCAAAACAAAACAGGAAGCAAAGACAAAATCTTCTGCACCCGATGCCTTTAACAGTAGGGCTCAAGATATCATCAGGTATCTAAAAGTTTGACCACGTGTGTGTGTGCGCATTTATGTATGAGCCTTATTAATAAATCCCAGGATTAATATATGCACCTGTATGTTATCTTCAACTAATGTGCGTTCATGGGAACAAGTAAATGTAAAGGTTACATATGTTTTAATACTTGGGATGACATTTAATTGGCGTGGTCCATAGATTGCCCATGCTATAGAAAACATGACCCTTGAGTAGTGATTTCAAACTGAAACCTATGGACTAAAGCTTCATTTTCTTCTGACAGTTACATTGTGAATATTGGAGTGATTGATAAGCTGTGTCGCTGCTTTCTTTCGGTACAAGGTCCTCTTGATGACAGTCCGAAAATATCATTGTTCCTGCAAGGAGCTACAGACATGCTAAAAGAACTATGTAGGCTGTCTATGTTTGTGATGGGAAGGTATGGTCTAATTTTAAGAGTATGTTATAGATCGATATAATAGATATATATCTATTTAATATATAGGTATAATAATCATCACAGATATGTAGATATTTACACTAGACCAGAAGCATGTGTGATAGCTTTGCACTTTTCATGTTATTTATATATAATGTTATTAATAGGGAAAAAAGATAAATGAATAGGAAGGGCCGGTATTTTTTTTTCCAGAAAAGGTGGCAACCCTACCACTGACACTCTTTCTGTGTGCAGGTTTCATTAGAGCAATGGCACATGGGATGTTTTATTCTCTGCATTAAATCTGCATTACCAAGTGTGACAAAACATCTCTAGTTTCCTTCCCACCAGCAGTAACCTGATTCACATACAAAAACATATGCATTGTAAAGTAGCCCAAAGTTTCCTTGAGAGGCTACTTCAGGTTATTTGGGAAAGGTGAAGCAACACATTTTTCCAATGGTGATTCACATTACTGCCAGTGAAAAGAAAACGAGGGATGTTTTGTCACTTGTGGTAGTGCAGTTTTAGGGGGTTATTTACAAAACTCTGAATGCAAAAGTCACGAAAAATCATGAATTTTTCAGAATTTACTAAACCCAGAGAATGGAAAAATCCGAATCTGAAAATCCGGCATCTCAGACCTGTCGAGGTTGGATATAAGTCAATGGGAGAAGTCTTAATGATTTTTGGATGTGCGCTGGGTTTTGTGCAATACCCGAAGTTTTCGGGTGAAAGGTCAGAAAAAAACGTGAAAATCGTATGAAAACATCCGGAAAAAATCTTGAAAATCTAAAAAAAAATTTCCACGCCAAGCAAATTTTCGGCAAAATGTAATAATAATAAGCGTAAAAAACCTAAGCGGATTTGATCGCAGTTTGTAGCAGAAAATATTGAGATAAATTCAGACTTTGATAAATAACCCCCTTACAGTGGGTGACAATATGCTCGGTGTGTCTGTGCCCATCTATAGGTCACAGGTTCCCACAAATCAGCCTTCTCACATTAAGGTCATAAGCGCCTAAACATCAACCTTTACATCCAGTTACTCTGACATTTTTTTGTGGAAGTTAATACTAAATATAACCCTCCTCAGACTTTGGTGCAGTTTGTAAGAGGCTATAATGTTAGAATGAATTTGCAACTAGTGCAATTGCTCTCATAATGCTGTTATTATTTCTGGTTGCAGTTCTTGGAGTGTTTTTGAAGGTTGCCAAGATCCTACCGGTTTGTCAGCGGCTCTGCAGAGTACGGATCTTGTGGGTGTTTTGCACATGTTGTATTGTGCCCTTTTCCACAACTCAACCTCTGACCCAAATCTTTCCAGCACCAAAGAAAGCTACGAGCAGAACACAATCCAGCTGGCAGCTCACAGCTTGCAATTCCTTAACAGCTTTGCCATGCTCCATCTACAGGCTTTCCAGGTAACTACACAGAGAGATAGGGGAACAGGACTGTTAAAAGTAAAATACTAGGGATGCACCGAATCCAGGATTCGGTTCGGGAGTCAGCCAGGATTCTTCCTTTTTCAGCAGGATTCGGATTCGGCCTAAATCCTTCTGCCTGGCCGAACTGAATCCCAATATACATATGCAAATTAGCGACGGGGAGGGAAATCGCGTGACTTTTTGTCCCAAAACCAAGAAGTAAAATCTGTTTTCCCCTTCCCATCTCTAATTTTTTTTCGCAAAATTTGGGCGAATGCATTTATAAGGGTCCTATGTTAGAAATGATCAGTAAAACACCTTTTAAGTTCCATAAACTTAAGTGATTCATAGAACCAGATAGCAGGGTGCATTCCAATGGCTTCATTGTTATCACTATCTCCCCAGTTTATTATGTCATTAGTGCTGATGCTGAGAACCTTTCATTTCTATTTCTCTTAACTTTTTGCTTTCTTAGTCTGTTGTAGGGGCAGAAGGTCTTTCTCTTGCTTTTCGACATGTCATCAGTTCCCTTCTTTGGTTTTGTTCTCAATATACCTGTGAGAATCTTCTTTGTGAAATCATTGTATGTGTTGGATACTTCACAGTGAACCATGGTGATAATCAGGTGAGAGGACAAAATAACCTACTTCCTTGCCAGCCATGTTGATCATTAGTGAGAGAAAGCCAAACAATTTACTTCCCACAGTATCTTGCTGTAATGCCACTTAAAGGAACAAAAAAGGAAAAGTAATAAAAATATAACGCAGTGTTGTCCTGCACTGGTAAAACTGGTGTGTTTGCTTCAGAAACACTACTATTGTTCATATAAATAAGCTGCTGTGTAGCAATATGGGCAGCCATTCAAAGGAGAAAAGGCTCAGGTTACACAGCAGATAAGCTCTGTAGAACATAATGGTGTTATCTGTTATC
Organism: Xenopus laevis; assembly: GCF_017654675.1. NCBI lineage: Eukaryota > Metazoa > Chordata > Amphibia > Anura > Pipidae > Xenopus > Xenopus laevis. The sequence continues at coordinate 96,005,866 of NC_054375.1, read as the reverse complement.
CACTATTTAACCTGTGCCATATAGCCTTTTTTGAATTTCAGCCATCTACACAACAGCTTGTTTATATGAACTATAGTAGTGTTTCTGAAGCAAACACATCAGTTTTACCAGTGCAGGGCAACAGTACATGATATACTTTAAAACACTTTAATGTTCCTTTAATCAATTGGATGATTTTGCTAGAGATATAAAACAAACAAACTCTGCTGGTTTCTATCCTATTCAACTAAAACAACAACACTTTCTAAAGCCCTTTTTCTGATAACTGACATCTTAAAACTTACTCCACCTTTACTGACCTAAGGCATGTCGGGAATTATAGTTTCAGCAATATCTGCAACAAAGTTGCATCCTTACTACAACAAGTAAATCTAAAATTGTAACTTATAACAAATGTACCCTACAAAGTGAGGTATGTATTTTTTTTTTTTAAATGTACCATAATTACTCACATTTTCTGTTAATTAGGTTAAAAGCCTTCCAACGTTTTTAGTAATTGTGAGAGACTAGTCAGCTAGACCTATTATAACCTGGTGTTCCATGGCAGAGATATCTTTGCACTGCACCTTTTTCCGAAGAAGTTATATTGGGTGCTAGATTCATTAGTTGATGTGGAATAGCAATACACAACACAGAAGCCCATTATTAAATGGTTTAGTTGTATAGTACACAAATGACTTAAATATCTGTGCTCAAAGCCAATCAGTTATACTGACTATTTAATTCGGTATTGAGGTGACATTGCTGACCAATCCAGTTAATTTGGACAGTGGCACATGGGTTGAAACTTCTGCAGCCAACCTCATTCAAAGGAGGTTCCGTCTAAATATTTGGAATGGGGTTTTTTACAGTGAGAGCTGCGAAGATGTGGAATTCTCTCCCTGAATCAGTTGTACAGGCTGATACATTAGATAGCTTTAAGAAGGGGTTGGATGGCTTTTTAGCAAGTGAGGGAATACAGGGTTATGGGAAATAGCTCATAGTACAAGTTGATCCAGGGACTAGTCCGATTGCCATTTTGGAGTCAGGAAGAAATTTTTTCCCCTCTGAGGCAAATTGGAGAGGCTTTGGATGTTTTTTTTTTGCCTTCCTCTGGATCAACTAGCAGTTAGGCAGGTTATATATAGACATAAAAGGTTGAACTTGATGTGTGTCTTTCAACCTAACTAACTATGTTTATACTGCCAGAAAAAGAAAATTTTTAGAACAGCATTGCTTCTCAGTAAGTCATGCCCTCAGGCTACTTTAGTGTGTGTAGGACGGCTATGGGAGGAGATCATTAGAATTATGGGATTAACTTCTTCTCTAAGAAAAGGTGCCATCTGAAGCAGATACTGATTGCTTAATAGAAGGTAAGCAAAGACCTGTATTGGGATTCATCTTTTAAAATTTCCACTGAAAAAGCATGTCTTAGGGGCAGATTTATTAAGGATCGAGTTGTTTTTTCTATGAGAATTCAAGTTTTCAAGGTTATTTTTTGGTTAATTTTCCAGGTTAAAAAAAACTCAAATTTTTCGAGGTTTTTAAAAAAAAAAATGTTATTGTACCCCGACCCTGGAAATAGCTTGAATCTAAAAAATACAACATCTAAAACCTGTTGAGGTCATGAAGGAATCCATGGTAGAGGTCCCTTGAACCATTTGAAGATGTTAATTGCCTTCATGATGTTCAAGTTTTTTTATTTTTTGGAGAGTTTTGCCCAAAAACTCAATCAATTCTAGTGATTTGACCTTTGATAAATAACCCCCTAAATCTGAAGTATTCATTATAATTTGTATATCAAGTGACCGATTTCCATGAATATTTATTATCTCTGCAGTGCTGCTAGTTATGCTTATATACCCCCAAGCTTCCAGGGCCACTTTTCTGGAGGTCATTTTCCAGATGGTTTGAACAACAATGAATATCAGTGGGTGGCTTGATCATTTGCAGAGGCAGTCATGTTTTAATAATGCCATTGGTGCCATAAAGGTAGTCCACCTTTATGGCACCAATGGCATTATTAAAACATTAACTAACCTGTAGAAGAAAAAAAAGCTAATCTAGTTGTTTGCAAAGCAGTAGCCCAGTGATACTGCGCTGGGGGTGGCGCAATCCTTCCATAGTCTGATTACAAATTAAAACAGAACTCCAGCCTATGGAAGGATCGCTCTGCCCCCAGCCCAGCGTCACTGAAGAAATGCTGAAGATCATTTAACAGTGTCTGAGGGTCCGGTTAACGAAGGTTCGCAGGGCTGGGGTGGCTTTGAGGGGGGCTTTTAGAGGACACGTTCCTATGATTTTTATAGGAACGTGTCGGTATCACTTTAACACAAGCTGCTTTATGTTGCTGTAGTTCTGTCTTGATGGCAGAAACCTCCCAGGCGTCCTGTGAACAGCTTTTCTGGAACACTTTATACTCAAAATATCCTCGTTCATTAGTCACTGCTAAGCTCTCACTGTCGCCTGCTTTGGCTTTTTGTATGGATCTATGTTTATTGTATATTGGACAAGCTATTTATTAGCCCTCCAGTGAATACAACTATTCAGAGATCTCTGCCCCTCCCTGAAAGTCTTTAGTAAATCATATTGAGAGAGCTGAGAATACTGTCCCTTTTCTACATTATTGTGTCATATTATTATTAAATATGCTTTTTTCTGATTGCTTACTGGCCGAATGCTCATGTGAGTATAATTAAAAGGACTTATTAGAAGAGAGTCTCTGTGGGTTTACTACATCATTTTCTTATTTTCTGCATGTACTTATATACACTCGGGGTTATTTATTAAAGATTGCGTTGTGTTTTCCACAAAAAATTTGAGTTTTCAAGGGTATTTTTCAGTCAAAAATCGTTTTTGTTTTTTTTGTGTTAAATTTTTTAAAAATGTTTTAATAGATTGGCATAAGCTAATAAAGGCATGGTCTTTAGAGGCAACATTAAGGAGTAAAATCATTATAGTATAGTTACCTAAGTAATATATGAAGCTCACCCCATGGTAGTACCTGTAGAACACAAAGAAACAAGTACATAATTGTAATTGCATATCTAATGTATTGGCAGCTTTTGGTTCAAGGCACCACATTAGGTGCCATGTCTTAATGCACAACGATACATCCTAAGCTAAACTATTGGGAATCGGAAAGGCCAAGGGCAGTAATGCATACATTGATGATATGGGAACAGATAGGGCTGGAGGGAGGAAAGGCATACAAATGAAGGCTAAGTTAATCCTAAGGGAAAAGACAAGAGAGGAAGAAACAGACACTGGGAGACCTAAATAGAATGTATGCAACAGGAGGGACAGAGAAGGAGAATGAGGAAAGAGAAATAAGGAACAGAGTGATGGAAGAAGGATAAGAGGAATATGGGAAATAAGTAACAAGATATTGGGGACCATGGATAGCATGTAGCGTAGGTAAAGTATATTTGTTGCAAACAAGATCAGAGGGGACCTGTGGGTGTGCAGACTGTGAATAGACGTTTGCAGAAAAAATTAGACCCTAAAAAAATAACAAATCATCATGACCTTCCTCTGTAGAGTCCTAGTGGTGTCACTGCTGATTGAACATGCTGCTGCTTTTGTTTATACATAGGCAGAGAAATAGCAGACGCGACTTTAAAGAGGGAGCACCAACATTCAAACTTTTTTTTCATGCCTTATATAAATAATCTGTCAGAAATGTTGCTGATAAACAGTCTGAAGCTAAGTCTGCAGCGCAAGGGAATTCTTAGTCTTGAGAAGGAGTGCGTATTTTACTTGGGTACTGAAAATTTGATAGTTCAGCAAGAAGTTATAGGATTGCATTTATAATAGTATTAAAGCTTTTATTTGATTAGGCAAAACTATTACACAGGGTTTACCAATTCTAACATGATCAAATTGTATGGTAAGTGTTAATTTGTCATTAATATGGCAACGCAGTGTAATGTGTTCTAATGACAAATGTGCGGCCACACTGTGATTGACATAAGTTGACAAAATGAATCATGAGAAAGGCCTCTAAAGTTTATTCCATTATCCATATTTTACAACAAATAAAGCCCTGCAAACGTCTGTTCAAGTTGTTGCAGCGATTGAGAAAAGAAAATGTAACCTGCATATACAATATATACACTTGCACATCCCATCACATCAGAATTATATTTTCAGTAGTAGTGATTCAAATGGGTGTGGGTTGCACTTCTCAGCTTGGTTTAAGGTGACGTTCTGTCTAGTTGCTGTTGTTTTCACCTCATCAGCCTGCTGTAGCCAACTGGGTTTCTTGGCCTTTCTCTCCAAAACTATCATTGGGCCTCCATTTGTTATCAGGGGTTACAGATTATGTACAGCACATTATGTCAATAGCCTGGTCTGGAAGAGGCAAATGTTAGCTTTCCGAATAAAAGAGAATAATTTTACATGCCATTTTCTCAGTTAGGGTATTAATTGTAGATTTAGTTTACTTTCCCCTTAATGTCTCTTGGCAGCTTAAAATCACTATTACTCCATTTGTGATGGTTAGCCCCATGCCTATATGCAGCATGTCACACAACTAGATGCAACTACAACACTAACTCAGAGGTGTCTCTGTATGTCTCCTCTCAGGTACACTTGTCTGTCATCTCTGAAGTTCAGCCAAAATAATGTCTCGTTTAGGCTCCTCAATCACCTTGTCATTAGTAACATCCAAGGTGTTTGCCTGAAAAGACTGGCTCACACCTCCAAAAGCTTTGAAAGGTTGAATGGAAAAGAACCAAGATTAATTGTGGGTAAAAGAGTTGATATCAGTATATAAAGGCAGATATTCCCTCATTACACATCATTGCAGGCCCAGAACAGCAATCTGTAGATTCTAGCAAGTGCTAGAAGGGCTGCTGTGAGATGCCACAGACAGTGGGCTGATGGCAAAAATCGTACAAAGCGGAGATTCGTACGATCAAATCTTTGCGTCTATGGCCAGCTTTAGAGCAGGTGAAATCTGTCAGCAACTCGCAGCATTAGTGCGCTGGTAGCAACTGCAAAAAAAAAAAAAAAAATGAACTGAAGGAACAGATGAATGAAATACACCATGTAATAAGAGCATCACACATAGTCAAAATTCAAATGTGAATTCTTTATCTGAATTACATGATTTCATGGTGAGTTTATTACATGTTACAGAACAGAGACTGAAACAATTGGTGGCACTAATAAGCATAATGTAATAAAAGTCTTAAAGGAGAGCTAAAGGTAAAACTGGGTTTTTAGTGTACAGGAGCACTCTTCACCATCTCTTCAGCTTCTTTCATTTACTCGTTGTCCAGGCAGGGTAGGTGCATTTTCAGTGAAATCCAAACTTGGATGCAAATAATCCAGCTTTTATCATTGTGAATCAGTTGTACAGGCTGATAGATTAGAAAGCTTTAAGAAGGGGTTGGATGGCTTTTTAGCAAGTGAGGGAATACAGGGTTATGGGAAAAAGCTCATAGTCCAAGTTGATCCAGGGACTAGTCCGATTGCCATTTTGGAGTCAGGAAGGAATTTTTTCCCCTCTGAGGCAAATTGGAGAGGCTTCAGATGGGTTTTTTTGCCTTCCTCTGGATCAACTGGCAGTTAGGCAGGTTATATACAGACTTAAAGGAACGGTAACATCAAAAAATGAAAGTGTTTTAAAGGAACAGTAATGTAATGTATAAAGGCTGGATTGAGTGGATGTCTAACATAATAGAAAGCTGAAAACCAGGAAGTTGTGTTCTGGCTATCTCTCTTAGTCAGCAACTTGAAGGGGGGGCCCACATGTGACGTAACTGTTCAGTGAGTTTGCAACTGATCCTTAGCATTCAGCTCAGATTCAAAAGCAAACAGTTATGACCCATATGGCCCACCCCCAAGTCACTGATTGGTTACTGCCTGGTAACCAATCAGTGGAAACCAAAAGAGCTACAAAGCATTCTGGCTATTATGTTAGACATCCAGTCACTCCAGGATTTATACATTACATTTTTGCCTAACTAACTATATTAAAAACATTTTTTATTTTCCACAGCCTATCTATTTACCCAGTTTTTATTTTTACACTGAACTGTTCCTTTAAAGTAATACAAATATAATGCAGTGTTGCCCTGCACTGGTAAAACTGGTGTGTGTTTGCTTCAGAAACACTACTATTGTTTATATAAATAAGCTGCTGTGTAGCAATGGGGGCAGCCATTCAAAGGAGAAAAGGCTCAGGTTACACAGCAGATAAGCTCTGTAGAACATAATGGTGTTATCTGTTATCCACTATTTAACTTGTGCCATATAGCCCTTTTTCAATTTCCGCCATTGCTACTCAGCAGCTTGTTTATAAGAAATATAGTAGTGTCTCTGAAGCAAACACTTCAGTTTTACCAGTGCAGGGCAACATTACATGATATTTTCATTACTATAAAACACTTTCATTTTTTTGGTGTTACTGTTCCTCTAAGGTTGAATTTGATGGACGTGTGTCTTTTTTTTTTTTCAACCCAACTTACTATGTAACTATGCTACTACAATGTATTCTACTGCACATGCGCCTGTCTGGAGAGCAGAAGACTGAAAAGGAAGAAGATTAGGGCAAATGGGCCTATACAGAAATACCCCAGGCCATTGCAGTTCTCTTCTACCAGGATCACTGGTAATCAGATAAACAATTATAATCACAGTATAAAACCATTTAGTTAGCCTGTAAGTTTTACCAAGTTTAGGAAATCATAGTAACCAATAAAATCTTATCTTTCAACAAGTGACCAGTATGCTACCTGCTGATTTGGTTTGTTGCTCTGTGTTACAAGACCTTCTGCAAATGCTGTGACTTTCATTGCATTTGTACTTGTTCTCTTCTGTAAGAAGGTGAGGAAAGCTATTGTGTCTGTCTTGGTAGATTGTAGGTGATGGGCATATGGGCAGAATACAGGGGTGTAGAATAAACAAAGAGCTCTGTAGTACTGGATAACACAGAGATAATTTAGCTTGGCAGTTAAAAAGCAAACCATGTGTGATATTTTTTAGTGTGCCTACTAGGGTTGCCACCCAGCCAGTATTTTACCGGCCTAGCCGGTAAAATACCTGCCAAGGCCAGTATTACAAATTTACCGGCAATGTAGCTGCCGGTAAATTTGTAATACCATTAAAAGGAGCCCTCGGCCTGCCCCCAATCGCCCCCAATCCCCTGGAATTTACCTTATCTTATATTTCTTCTAGCGACGGTGGCGCGGCCCCGCCCATTTTGACATCACGACCCGCCCCTTTTGACGTCACGACCCGCCACCTTTGTGACCCCCCCCCCAACAGCCGGTAATACATTTTAAAAAAGGTGGCAACCCTAGTGCCTACTGATAAACAAAAATGACAGTCCTATTCAGTATCTGAGAAATATACTGATATAGTAAATAGGACTGAACCTTCAATGTGTCTCTCTAAAGAATGTATAGATATATGCAGCTAATATATTAACAGCAGTTTACCAAAAGAGTCTGATGGATGTTTCCCTTTCTTTGGCATTGGGTATATGTAAGAGTGTATCAGTGCCACTAGATGGAGACTTGTCAGATGTCCTCTGTTCAGCCTGCAAGCTAATGTGCATAATGAATAATAGTGTGCCTACAGCAGAAAAATCTTAAAACTTATTCACTAAGTAAGCATATTGGCTTAAATTAGTGTACTTGATCCCATTGCACCACATTTAACAGTCAACTGTTCTACAAGAGTTCATTAATAGGCTTGCTACCTGGCTATTATTTTACCAGCCAAGCCAGTTAAAAAAAAAAGTGTGTGTGTGTGTCCCAGTTCCTCATCTGCCTAGCTTAGTCATTCACCACCTTAGGTTCTCCATCAGTTTTCTATATTGTTGTAATAATGGTAGGAAGTGGCTTTTGCCTTGTGCTGTGCAGCCGTTGTTTAGGGCAAACTTGCTGCTTTGTCTTGGAACTGACAAAATGGGATTTTAATTATTCATACTCTTAATTGCCACTGGACGCTGGGCCAGTGTTGGACTGGCCCACCTGGATACCAGGAAAACTCACGATGGGCCCAGCTGTCAGTGGGCCCTCCTGCTTCAAAACAGTTGGCCTATTTCATGGTCATTCCCTATTCTATGAGAACAAAGAGACTAAATAGATTGAATAATAGATTATAGCATGTAAAGAATAGAGACTAGCAGAATAGAGGTTGCGGGAGGAAAGGAATTATAATAGTACTGAGAGTGGGCCCCTAATCTATGGTCTTTTGGTGGGCCCCTGGTCTAAGATTTTTGGGTGGGTCCCTGGTGTCCCAGTCCAACACTGCACTGGGCTCTAAAAAAAAAAAAAAAAAAAAAAATCATTTGCACTGCTTCTTTTGCCCATTATTAAAAGGGTGGGTCGCCTTTACGTTAACTTTTATTATGTTATAATATAGTCATTTCTAAGCAACTTTTGAATTGGTCTTCATTATTTTTTTTTTTTATAGTTTTTATATTATTTGCCTGTTTTTTTTCTGACCCTTTTCAGCTTTCAAACATGGGTCACTGCACAGCCAATGAGAACACGGGAATAATATAGAGTCCCACAGTTGTGTGGCCATGAGACCAATGGCAACTTTGAATTCAAACTGTACCCAAATTAGAGAGTTGCAACTAAAAAAATATTAGGAGTAAGGAGCAAATAAGGTTTTTCTTTTCACCCCAGAGGACATTTTAATAAAAGCAGTATTAATGCCATTTATAGTTGTAAACTTGCATAGCTAGGTCTTCTTCACCAGGTGGAGTACCAGTAGAGAACAGTTTTAAATCATCAATATATCATTTTTCTGGCTTGGGGCTTGCCTGATACGCTTTATATCATTTGTGATCCACAAGCTACATTGTTGCACTTCACAGTTTTCTCTGCTAGATAACGATGGCAAATTCACACTGACTGACTGAATGAATGAGTTTCTTGTACAGACATCCTCTAGGGGCAATAGCAAAAATATAGTGATTTCCCCCCAGGACCAGGCGAGTAACATACCAAAACAGTTTGCTCACAATTCCACTGACGTGAGCTTTATCCCATGTAGCAAAACGCATGCACTTTCATTCTTTTATCTTATATACAGCCTCCCTGTGTATGAATATTTTCTCTACTCCTTATGCTAGTTTCTACATGCCCCGCTTACGTTTGCTATTCACAATGTACCCTGAACAACCAAAAAACTATTCTTTAAAAAGAGATCCTGAAAAATGACCCTTTCCCACTCAAAAAAAAAACCATCACCTAAAAATATTTGCAATGGATATATTGTACATGAAAGGTTTTTGTAGTATTTTAATGCCAAATTCTATACTAATCCATTTCTCACACACACATATTTTCCCCATCAGCACCTCCTCTGATGCTCAGCTGCCCAACATTGGTAGCGGCAGATACCTTGATGTTCTCCCCCACCTCCCACCAGGCAAATGGCAAATGGAGCTTGTTTGGGGATTTAGGGCTAAAGAGATACATCAACAAAGTGATTCTTATTGCTGCACTTAACAAGGAATGTGCTACTGTTTTATAGGCTCTTCAGCCCAAATCCCCAGCAGAACAGCAGCTAATGATATGTCTAATTACACTCAATTCAACACTAAATCCTGCATCTGCCTCTTACAGGATATGGATATTCATGCAGGGAAACCTCTGCCCCACCCGAAGATTAAATGAATGGAAATTAACTGTTCAGCATGTAGCTCGGATCTTGTGGCTTTGCACCACCCAGCCTAGTTCATAGGATCTAGAGAATTAGCTCAGAGCCTCATGTACAGAGCTGCTTTTCAAATGAAGGTTCAGGTCTGTGTATTGGTCCTGGAAATGTACCATCTACCCTGTACACATCATTGACATGTTTGATAGCATGAACAAAGCTTAGGGTATCCTAAAGCCTTACCTAATGCTTCAATCTGTGCTGACCTTACAAAGGGCTTTGTTTGATTCTATGCCATATTAAACTGTTAGTCTTTATCCTCTGAAAGAAGGAATAAACTAGAATAGCAGAAAAGTATTTATACTGTGTTTGTATTCACTTCAAAGACTCACATGCAGGTACTGTAAAATAGTAACAAGGGACAGTAAATCTGGGCATAGTGCTCATTATCAATATAAAGCCAATGTCAAAAACACCAGTTCCTTCTTGATGGGATATGTCAGAACCCTTTCAAACCCCTATTATCAAACCCTGTGCTGGCTGAGGGTATTAGTAAAAATAATACTTTCAGGATGGTGTCAGATGTTAATGAAAGTCATTCGGTCTTGGGAGACCCCCACTTTGTGCAGGGTGTAGGGGGTTTCAATCAGTGAACATCACTTCTACCTTTCCAGTCCCATCCACTTACAACAAAAGTCTTGGGCCATAATAAATACATAATCTCAACCTTTCTTAAAGTACCCCACCTCCTTTCCTTGGGGCAACATCTAGCTCATTACTACAGTCTAGTAATGCCACCCACAGCTAATGACATTTATAGAAGTAGGATTGCCTATATATATATATATATATATATATATATATATATATATATATATATATATATATATATATATATATATATATATATATATCCAAGCCATAAAATCAGTCATTCTAATCCTAAAAAAATCATGGGAATTTTGTTTCTCAACCACCAACTGTGGACATATTTCCCATGTTCGTTAGGCTGCGGGATGCCTAAAGGCAGGGCTTGGATGAATACGAGACTTGGGTTGATACAGTGAGAAGTCAGTGGGGAACAGAATTCAGCAGTATCAGAAAGAGGCTTGGATCAGTCCTAAATCAAATAAAGCAGCAATGGTATAGTGAAGTGTGAGGCACTCAGGAGTAGAAACCAGGGGAGAAACTTACTGCACATGGTACCTGCAAACCTGGTTTAGCTTCATCTATTTGTTCTTCAGACTTGTTACAGTCTAATAACAGTTATTATATTGCCTACCCCGCCATCCAGCATATAACCAGGCCTGCCAGCAGACATTAACTTACAAATAATAATAATGTATTGTTATTATTATTATTATTATTATTATTATTATAATGTTATTTCTGTTTTTGAAGTTGTTCCTCGGCACAAGCAGCCTGGTCAAGTAAGTGGTTAACTCCTTACCTAAGAAGTAATGGATCATGTCACGACTTATTGTCTTCCTCAATTACCTTCTGCAATGGCACTGTATGCTGTGCAGAATTACCTTGAGGTGTTAACAATTTAATCCTTATTACTTGGCCTTTGTTACGTGCCAGAGGGAAGAAATGATCTGTAACGGTAGGTATCACATACCCAATATTGTGTTTCCAGCTCAGATGCATTCATTATATTTTATTTATAATTATAGGGCCTTTGAATGTGCCTGGAAACACATAAGTGGGCTCTGCAATGAACGTATGCCAACACCAACATACACGTAGCATGACTGCCACTGTCACATAGACTGTGTATCACATGTATACTTGATCACATGTCCTCTGTAATGTTTCTGGCCTGTGTTTAACCCCACCCTTTCCACTAATAACCTTCTTTATTCTCCACATTACCCCCCATAGATTTGTGTGGTTATAAAGAAATTTGTTTTTTAAAATATGTTTTGTGTAAATATCTTTAAAAGAACAATTTAGAAACCGTAGGCGCAACCACCACCACACTATGGTATGCCATGCTACAAGGCAGAATCAGTGGCCAGGGCAGCACAGCAGAGATAGGGTTAATAGGAGCTAAGAAGCTGATCTGGCGCCAGCATTAAAATGTGGGTGTCCCACCTCATGTCACAGAGCTTACACCTAAAAGCCTGCCCCCTTCTTCTCTCAGAGGTTAATGGGAGATGTTTATCAGGAGTTGATGAAAAGCTTTTCACAAAGGCTTGATAGTGGCTAGGAAATGTTGAAAGTTTTGGGAGAACTGTTCATTAATGCCGAGCGCAGAAAGCCATTCCCATGTATTAGTTTAACCCTTGCATAGGAGTCTGTCTACACTGTTTTAACAGCAAATCAACTTCCTTTAATGGTACAAACTGCCTGGTACATTCCTGCTGGATTTTAGGATTGGATCGGTTCTTTCCCTACACTGCAAGTGTCCTAGATTGTAACCACTGTTTCTAATGTAATAGGATATATATGTGTGGCCTCTGCGTGCTGTCACACACCATTGTTTTATCCCCAGAAGCACATCATGGGGCTACACTGAGCATTTCTAATCAAAGGATTCCTTGTTAACTTGTACTAATATATAAAGCAACCTGTGTCGTCTGCATACTCTGGAATGTATCTGCTCTTATTCAGCTTTACTGCTTCCATTCATTGGTTTCTATTTGGGCAATGATTTTTTCCTCAATACACTACAATACAATACATATTTCTGTCTGTCAGTTGGGAAAGTATTTTAGCAAACGGACACATTTATCTGTGCAGATACCTGAGCCAACGTCAAGCTACTGCTTTGAGGTGTGGAGCATCTATCAGCACTAACAACCCTGTGAATCATTAATCACAACATATACCAATCACAAGTGGGGCTCAGTGATCCTAGCAAATGTTTCCTACACTATATTGAATTGTTCTAGTGTGGGAAAACAAATGTGATTGTTTTTATCAAAGATATTTTTATACATATATTTATAAGAAAATAAAAACATGAAACGTTTCTCAACTTGGTAATTTTTTTTTTTTTTAAAAGTAATACATTATATTCCTTAAAATCACCATTATTTCTTTGCAGTATTGCTGTTTTTATCTTATTCATTATGTGCAGACAGATTTATATCAGTCCCTGCCCCAGTGGAGCTTACAATCTAAGGTCCCTATCTCTCACACGCATACAGGGGATCAGTTTCATCAGGAGCTCACTGACCTGCATGAATGGATTTGAAGCATGGTTGGAACCCATGTAGACAAGGGAGAGGAAGTACAAACTCAGTAAAGATAGTGCTCAGGTAGAAACTGAACTCAGGACCCCCCTGCAAGCAATGCTAACCACTGACCTGATTAAACACAAACAGATTTCATCTATTTATAAATGGTTTATTAATTACAGTGAAAACGCGAGCTTCATGAAAAGGGATTCTGTTACCGCTGCACGGCAGTATTTATTTTAGCCTATCTGTACATCTATAGGGTGTATATTTCAGGTTTACAATTCTTACATCTGTATGCATCTGTTTATATAGAGAGAGAGTGTGTGTTTGATATGTTGTTTCCATTTCAGCACTGAATAAGTCTCCAACCGCTGGAATGTGACTCGCTGTTGCAGACAAAGAAATGACAGCCAGTCTGCAGTCTCGCTGTCAGTTACTCTCTAGATGCCCACTGTGCTTTAGAATGGCAGATGGAAGGAATCTAATGCCAGCCCTGCTTTTGAGGGGCTCAGAATTAATTACCCCTAATAATACTGATTTTGGACCTGCAGCCTTTCTTTCCTCTCTTTTGAATTCCGCAGGGACATGCAGTTATCAAACGCTAGAAGGCTGGTGATCTAATATCTCCATTCTACAGTATGAACACTAATGGAAATTTTGTACAGGTATAGGAACCATTATCCGGAAACACGTTATCCAGAAAGTTTGAATTACGGGACAGTCGTCTCCCATAAACCCCATTTTAATCAAATAATTCGAAATTTCAAAAAAAAATCCTTTTTCTCTATAATAATAAAACTGTACCTTGTATTTGATCCCAAATAAGATATAATTAATCCTTATTGGAGGCAAAACAACCCTGTTGGGTTAATTTAAAGTTTAATGACTTTTTAGTAGACTTAAATTATAGAGATCCAAATTATGGAAAGACCACAGGTCGTGTGCATTCTGGATAATAGGTCCCATACCTGTATATGGAAATGAATATACATGAGAGGAGAGTGTAACGCAGCCAGGACAACAAAACAAATCAATATCCATTATATTGCACTGCCATATAACTAACTCACTTCAATTTCACTGAACTGTTGAAATAACACTCCCATTATTGCACACTTGCATGTTCATTTGATGTAGCGACACCGTTCCTTACCATGCAGCAAATGATGTTTATTGCAGTACCAATGCCAGTGGAGCAAGAGAAGTACAGTATGTGCAAGTGCAGGGCAGGTATTGGTAACAGGACATAGGGCAGTAACTGCATGAGTGCATTATTTTATCTAAAAACCTAGGAAATTGTAAGAAAATATATATGGAGATAATGGACCAACAGGAACCACATTACATCTCTGTTTAGCTACAGTTTGTTTCTACTTGTGTTAAATCCTTGTTTGTATTGAATTATTAAGCAAGGAACATGTGGCTGCAGTATCTGTAGACTAAACACAAATATTCCTACAGGTCATTGTCCAGTCTGGCTGTCACCCCACCGTCCTGCAGAAACTCTGCCAGCTGCCATTCCAGTACTTCAGTGACGCACGCCTTGTCCCACTGCTTTTTCCCACACTCATCTCCGCTTGCTACAACAACCCCCAGAACAGACTCATTCTGGAACAGGAGCTAAGCTGCCAGCTACTCGCCACCTTCATTCAGGTACAGATCACTGGGGTGAGAAGCACAAATCAGTGGGTGCAGGGGTACAGGAATTAGAAGAAGTAATAATAGGGGGCAGTGTGAGTGATCCATGCTAATGGCACTATATCTGTTCAGGAGATTGTTCCCCATTACTTGACTGTAAGTAGTACATATACTCTTATTATTTTGTACAACAGAGTAAAACCCTCAGGTTGTTATTAATAAGTGCATTTTATGCTATAACATAAATGTATCCAAAGTGAGCATGCAAGTACACGGTGAGCATGCAAGTACACGTTGGTGGCAGTACTGAAATAAAATATTGTATAATTAAATATTATTTAACTGGCACAATGATGTTGGCACAGTACGGGCGCACACACTGACGCTGGCACGGTACAGCATGGAAGAATAACGGTAGGCTGCTGACAGTGTTGTTGGATTAGAGTTTATGGAGAGAGGAACATTCCCCTCCAGCTCTTATAAATGAGGGTGAGTGTATGTGCCTTAGTTCAGGCCTTGTATAGATGTGATTGCTGTTTGTTTATACTCGGCTCACAATACAAACCTTTGGAATATTAACACATGGCAGGCAAATGACTTCTGATCTTCAGCAAAGCGATATCACAATATATAAATATAGTCATTCCAAATTGGGTTTCATATTGCAAAATGCTAAATAATCCTAATATTAGTTGAATTTACAGTATTTCTGGGCCTCCATATCGAAGATGAAGGCCGTTTTGGCCCCACAGTATGGGTGCACTGATTTAAAAGTAGTAATGTGTTTTATTTATTAGTCTGTGCTGCAATCGTGAACAGAAATTGTTTGGTATTTGCTGGTATTCTAATCACATCTCTCGTAAATATTAGAAATAGCAAGCACTTCTGCTATGTTTACACTGATAATAATATAACATTTGAATTCATAAATGCACATTATAATCCATGTCAGGAAATAATAAATACAATATTGTGGCGAGTTGGATTTGATTGGTTTATGCCGCAGAATGATGATATTAGTGCAGAGCGTAGATCAGCCTTTATGGTGCCGCTTTTATAGTTTTTATGCCAGTTGCTGAGATGAATGCAAATGCCGGCCTTGCTTGTTTGCTGTCAGACATAGTGACAGTAATACTAAATAAGCCTATGTTGTTTCCACCTCTAATTTCTATGACTTTACCCCATTTGTGTTAGTGACAGTGATGCATATTTTCTATTGGAGCCTATATTTTTGCCATTTCTACAAAAAATACTAGAGAACAGCCCTATAAGCATCTTAATACAGGAATGGAATCCGTTATCCAGAAAGCTTTGAATTACCGCATACTTCCCAAGTGTCCAATTTTTGAGTGGGACAGTCCAGATTTTGACAGTTTAACCCACAGTCCCAGATTGTTACTGAAATGTCCCAAATTTCTCTGACCTCCTGAACTGAACAATCCAAAGAAAATAGAAACTGACTCCACTCCTGAACTGAACAGCCAGAAAAAGATACAAAGTTTCTATAATATAATATAAGCAAAGAAGTAATTGTAACTAGGTCTCTTCTTAGACTTAGCAAACTGTAACAAAACATAAAACCACAGAAATGTGTTCAAACTTTCATAACCGCCAAATTATGTAAAATGAACACTGTAATTAGGGGGTGTGGTCACAAAAGTAGGTGTGGTCAAATATTACTAAGTGTATGGGGGAAATTTACTAAAGGGCGAAGTGGCTAGTGCTGGCGAAAATTTGCCAGCGTGATATAATTTCGGCACTTCACCAATTTACTAACGGTAGCTGGTGTAAATTCGCTGGCGTAATTTCGCCAAGGAGATAGACTCTGGCGCAACTTCGAACTCTAATGCCAGGCGAATTTACAGTCTGGTGAAAGAGCGTTACTACGCAAATTCACTAAGTTTTTGATTTTACTGACCGTTACCTCTATCGCCAGACTTGCCTTGGCCACCTCAGACCAGGCGAAGTGCAATAGAATAGATAGGAGTTCCTCAAAAAAAAGTTTAACATTTTTCTAAGTCCCAAAAAACGCTGGCGTTTTTTCCTATTTAAAGGGTGATAGACTGAAAAAGATTGTAAATTTTTTTTTCGGGTATCCTCCTTCCCCCCTACATTTGCTAACATATGGCACCTAAACTATTCTGTGGGCACGTGTAGGGCATTATAACAACTTTATATAATTTTATTAAGGTTCCCTGGCCTTGTGTAGTGTAATGTATTTGCTGCAGCATATACGGCCGTTGTACTTTAACTGCACGCCGTATGCTAATTAGCCAACACTGGCGCAACTTCAAACTGCTGAGTGTAATTTCGCCAGCGTTCGGTACCCTGTGCGCAACTTCGGATCTGCGTTAATTAGCGTTGTCCAGGCGAATTTACGCCTGGCGAAGTGTTGCGATGTGCGCAAAGCCATCGCTGGCAAATTTTCGCCTGTTAGTGAATTTGCCCCTATGTGTGCACTACGTGTGGCAAATCTTTTTGTCCCTCTTTCTATTTCCAAAATGTTGGGAAGTAGGATTACGGGAAGGCCGTGTCCCATAGACTCCATTTCATCCAAATAAACCAAATTGTTTGAATGATTTCCTTTTTCTCAGTAATAATAAAACAGTAGCTTGTACTTGATCCAAACTAAGATATAATTAATCCTTATTGGAAGCAAAACCAGCCTATTGGGTTTAATTAATGTTTAAATAATTTCTTAGTACACCTAAAGTATGAAGATCCATATGACAGAAATAAATATTATCCAGAAAGCCCCAGGTCCCGAGCATTCTGGATAATAGGTCCGATACCATTACCAAGATTGCTCCCTGTGGTGCCTTTTATATATCCTGGTGTGATATCCAGTAGTATTCTTTACCGTATTATACACATTCACACTGTTTCATGATGTCATAATTATCAGTTTTGTGTCAGAACACATTGATATTGCATTTTCATCTTTTCCTAGCCATAGACCCCAATCACATAATCCATGATACACCAGCCTATTTACTTGTTTGTTGTTATATTGTCATTCTGGGCATTTTTGAAGCATTAAAATATATTACGAGTGTGCATGTTGCTACTCAGCCACATTACACGCTGTGTGTTGCTTTGCACTGGGGGGGGGAACACTTCTCCTCTGTAACCACAAATGACTTGCTGCGTGCTTCAAAAACCATATTGAATCCCATGCTCATATATTTTCCCTTCTGTTGGCATGCAGCTAATGAAGTTTAGAAAATGAACTCGTCTTTTGGTATTGAACATATGATTAACCCCTGAGAATACAATTAACACCCTTCTTTTTCCCCCCACTTCGGAGCTATACCTGGGCAACCACACAAAGCAGTATAATTGGGTATGAAGCTACGCTTTTAAATGTGTGTGTTTTTATAGGTTGATATATGACAGAAATGTGACAGAGAGCACTGCAATATCCTATACTGCAATGGAATAAAGAAGGGCTGGGTTTTGGTAATGAACAATTAAAATCAGTAGCAAGGCCATCGAAACCATTCACATATGTCAATTATTTCTGCATTTTCCTGGATGGAGAAGTGCAGTGTGTTCTTCTAACTAGCAAATCCCAACAGAAATAGCCCAGTATTGAACTGCATACGTACATGCTGGATACAGTACATCACGGCTGAGTATGTGATCTCTTGGGTCACCAATTCAACAACTGCTTGGCTTATGGCACTTTGCTTTTTCCCCCTACACTGACTCCAGTATATTGTTATATGTCTGTGTGTGAGTGTGGCTTCCCCAGCAGCATCAGCATCAGCATCTCAGTGTCTGTAGTGCCTACCACCCACACATCTGCCCTATAAGTATCCCACACAGGAGCTGTACTGTAGGGGCTGAGGCATTTCTATTGCTGGGAAATGCAGGATTTCCTGGCAGCAGATGAGTTAAGAGAAGTGGAGACAGGAGCCCATGAGTGGTGTAATTCAGTGTTGCGCAGAGCTACTTTCTGCCCTCTGATCTCCTAACCTGTAAACACTGTGTCACATTTGCTTATTTTTCATTGTACTGAGGAAGCCGCAGTTTGGCTGCTCTTGTCTCCACTCTCTATACTCATAATAATACACATGGCTGCTGCACAAACACATAAAGGCGATTTTTCCCTTCCCTAGTGTCTGGCCTCTTTACACACTCAGCATGTATTTATTCATAAGTCCAGTTTGGTAAATACAGCTAAACATGCTTTTAACAGATTTGTTTCTTGAAGGTTTGGGGTATAGGGGGCCTAAAAAGACTCTGCTTACCCTGTTTATTCTTAATTACCCTTTCATTGCACTGTCCTGTGATAAGTGCTTTAGTATCACTATCACAGACACGGCAGCCTGTCTATGCAGCAATGAATAGCAATGTAAAATGTTGCTACAGAAAAGCAATATAGAGCTTTTATTTGTACACAGTGATAATGTAGGCGGAATTTGGCCCATATTCTAACCTGTATATTGTTATGGCCCTAGGATTGCTTGCAAGCTTCAAGCCAACCTGAGAGCAAGACTCCTCAATACAAAGGTAAAGTAACTATTACACTATTTTAAATGTACTTTCCATCCTATTAGCTGGAAAAGCAAGTGCATGGAATTTCTGTTAGATGCTGCTGGCTGACCATTCAACATAATGAACGGCTGCTGAGTACGATGAGCACTGAACAAGCCCATAATAAAGGCCTCATGAGAGGCAGCTTGTTCTCCTATTAGCAGCTTACACTAAGGGGGTTATTTATCAAAGTCCGAATTTATCTCAATATTTTCTGAAAAAACTCTGACCAAATCCACACAGGTTTTTTTGGGCTTATTTATTAATACACTTTCCCGACAATATTGTTTGCGGGGGAAAATCGTGAAAAATCCGATTTTCAAGATTTTTTTTGGGATTTTTCATCCAGTTTTTAGGTTGTTTTTTTTTTGGGGATTTTTCATACGGTTTTCACAATTTTTTCGGATTTTTCACAAGAAAACTCAGATTTTTTTTTTGTGCACATCAAAAAATCATTGGGACTTCTCCCATTGACTTGTATGCAACCTCGACAGGTCTGAGATGCGGATTTTCAGATTCTGACTTTTCCATCCTTGAGGTTTAATAAAATCCGAAAAATTCGTGATTTTTTTTAAAAGTCCGATTTTATGAAAAAAATCACGTATTTTTCGTGATTTTTGCATTCAGAGTTTAGTAAATAACCCCCAAATCAAGACATTAGTTTGCTCACCCAGCCTGGAAAGGGACACCAAAAAAAACAGTGTGGTCAATATATATATATATATATATATATATATATATATATATATATATATATATCTACCTATCTGCCTACATACACACACTTAGGGGCTGATTTATCAAGGGTTGAATTGAAAATTCGAATTTTCGAGTTCTTTTATGGCCAAAACTGTCAAATTAGACTAGGGAATTGTTAAAATTCAATTCGAATCAATCCTATTCACCCTATTCATATTTCGAGTTTATGGGAGTTTTTAAAAATGCACATAAAGTCGACCTTTAAGTAACTGGATTAAGTCTAAATCTGAATGGAGATGGTGGTGTTATGGGGGGGACCATCTATCCTTAGGGTAGTAGATGAGTGATCCTCACCAAGCCTGTCTGTTGGACTTCTGCCTTTCATTCATGTGGTCACTGCCTTAATATTGCCAGTTCTTCATGTTGCTCTCCTTTCTATTTACAGGCAATTCTCAGCAATACCTGGAATTCTCCAGCCGTTTCCCGCGGAAGTTCTGGGAGCTGTCTCTGCAGTTCTTCCTTAAAAAGGACGATCAATGAGTAATGTGATTATAGCACATTTTATATTGAGACATTTTAAAGTGGGACCAACCCACAGCATGTACAGCACTGTGATTTCTACTTATACTTTCTCCACTGTGTGTGTACAAATGCCCTTAATACATATTGGTGTAGGAGTTTGCTAGCATGTTGCCCCATCTAAAATAAATGCCCAGTTTCCCATGACATTTTCCAAAAACATTTTTTAACATTTGTTCTTCTTTAAAGATGCAAAAGTAACGAGCAGCCATTTCAGTAGCTGTTGGGTCATACTAAGGGATACTATATAAAGAAATGATAAAAGAATCCTTGCAAATACCCTAAACTGGACTTAATGAGAAGAATGCTTTTCTTAAATGTAAATACATATATATATTTATATATCTTGCAATAAAATAACTTATTCTGTTCATAAGTGTGTCATTTTCTTGTATGAATTTGCTTCTTACCCTAGAAACTCAGCACAGGCCTTGCTTTTAAGAAGAGTATTAATGAGCTCAGTGATCTCTATTCCATTTCCTTCAATATAATTTGGACACCAAGAAACCAATTTGTCAGTGGAAGGTATAATCTGTTGCTATGGGTTTGTAGAAGTGGAACAGACATTGCATCTTTATAACAGTGCCCCCTTCAAAAAGAATGGTACTCCAATAATATATAATTATGGCTGATTTCAGAGAGTTAGATCTTGACTGGCCTGCACAGTGCCCAGACCTCTCTGTACAATGAATCCCAATGAATTGGAATGTTAACTGCGAGCCAGATCTGATCCCCAACATCATTGCCCATATCTACTAATGATCTTGTCGCTGGAACTCCAACCAGCATCTAGGGGAAAGTACAGAGAGCATCCATTTCATATTAATAATAAACTTGGTTTGTAGTGACATTTTAGACACATAATTTTGGCCACATAGTGTATCATTGGTTGAGTTTCTTGAGTGAATTGTGCTGTTTAATAAAGTGTGGCATTTCTATTGGCATAGTATGGGCATCATTTAATATAACCTGCTTATGGTTAGCTCTGGCATCCCAAAAACCAAAGTTCCAGCACTGAAAAAATGTGTATGTTTCATGGAATTGCCCTATCCAGCATATGACTGCTCAGTTTCCTTTTGATTTGTGATCTCACTGACAAAGAAGGAAGACGTATTTCTCCTTAGAGAGCTGGCTGCAAGGATCAGGAGTGAGAAAATACAGCAGTGTCCCTTACCCACTGATCCACCCTCCAGGCTGCAGCTATTTACAGCTTTGGGATTGCTGCCAACTTGCCCATAAATAATTAAGACGGCATGTCATTAACCCCGAATAGAAGCGGGCTTGTATTTCAATGAAACATCTAATTGAAAAATCCTAGTCACTGTTTCAAATCCAACCACGATTCTGTACCGTGACTGTCATATCAACAGAGCCATTGCAGTTAACCCTCAGAAACAGGGACGCATAAAAAATCTACATGCGCAGTCATTTATCTTTATTTAGTAAATGCCAATTCTGTGTTTCTACTGTTTGCTAATAAAGGCAGCATACATATCGTATATAGTAAAAAGAAGCACATTAACAGTTTCCCATTTCTGAGGCCCAAATAATGTTCTTTATCCCCTCCAAATCACTTCCAAACCAAATAACCTTCCTAGATTTTATAACAAATGCTAAACAATTTTTTTTTTTTACGGAGTCAGGAGTCTGCACTATGATAAATGACACTGGTGGGTCTGTGATTGGTATTTTTCATCTGCAAGGGAACGTTTCTACAGAAAGCAGTACTGTAAGGGGCAGATTTCTTATTTCAATAGTAGATGCAATTTTTTTTGCCCTGTGCCAAGTATTTATCTGTTTTGTGAATTTTCTTGCAAATTTATCAAGATTTTTTTTTTAATTTCCTTGATTTTAGTATTGATTTCAATGGCAAATACACACTCTCCAGATCACAGGTAGCAGTTAAAAGAAGCCACAGCATTATTTAACATATTTGAAAGTCTGACACGTTTTGTGTGCATAGACACATAGGTTCGAGTTATATTTTCCATCAAAATTCGAGTTTCCGAGTTGTCTTTTTTTTGGTCAAAACTCACATTTTCTGGTTGAAAAACTTAAAATCAACTGTTTTTTTTTTTTTTTTTTTTTAAACTAGAATATTTGAGATTTGCTATACCCCGACCCTGGAAATAGCTTGAATCTGTAGAAACACCACCTAAAACCTGCCGAGGTTATGTAGAAGTCAAGGCAGAGGTCCCTTGAACCATTTGAAGAGATTAACAGCCTGTTTGACGTTCAGGTTTTTTTTTAGGGTTTTGCTTTGAGTGATTTGAGGGTTTTTTTTTTTTTGCAGAAAACTCGCTCAGTTCGAGTTTTCGGGCTGTGGGACTTAAACTCGCATATTTGGTTTTTTGCCATTCAAGTTTTTTCTTAAATAAGATACCATTCGAGTTTCGTGTTCATTCGAGATAAAAATAACTCTTTAACACTCGACCTTTGATAAATTACCCCCGTATCCCCAATCATGGGCATGATTACGTGTCTACACACAAAACACGTCAGATTTTTAAAGGTGATATAAAGCTGTGGCATCTGTCAACCACTACCTGTGATTCGGAGAGTGCACGCTTTATTTGTATTTGCTGATTGGATTCTCCCATGCTGCGGGTTTGGGACAGTGCACCCGGACCACTGACTGGAGGTGGCAAGTGACCTGTTTCTTACTGAGAATTGCAGTGTCGGACTGGGATACCAGGGGCCCACCAGAAAACCTTAGGCTGAGGGCCCACTTTCCAAACTACTATACCTCCTCTCCTCACTCAAGCTCCTTATTCTCCTATTCTCTTTTCGCTACATACTATACTTCCATTATTAAGCCTCTTTGTTCTCATAAAGAAATAGGGAATGACCATGAAATAGGCCAAATAGTTAGAAGCAAGAGTCCCACTGACGAGTTTTCCTGGTATCCATGTGGGCCAGTCTGACACTGGAGATTTGTTGGGGTTTATTTCAAGCGAATTGTTCAGGGCATGGGCACCCAAAACCAATATTAAATTGTGGTAAGCACTAAAAAGTTTAAAGCGCTCGCCTTTCAAATAATTTCCTATAGCTTTAATATGAATATATGGTCATTTTGAATTGAATTCAAGTTTGAAGCACCCAAAACGTTTTTCTCTCTATAATATTGATTTCAATGGCTACAAAATTCAAAAACTAAGGTGCAGGAACAGTTCATTTAAAACACACATTGATGTCCCCATTGGTTTGAATTGATCTCTGCAAGTCGGCTTGAAACTTTTTTTGAAGAAAAAAAATACTCCAAAAAAGTCGAACTGTGGACTAACTTAATAATACCACAAAAAAATGATTAATGATAAAATTGAAAAAAATAAAACAAATGATAAAGTAAAATTTCCACTATGTTGCATAGGAGTTTTTGCAGCAAGAATACTCATCTGGTTCCCAAGGTACCAGTCTCTGTTGTATTTTTATGTTTGTTTTTGATATTTCTGCCCCTGCTTTGCTGCACAGTGGAAATCTAATGGTCCAACAAGTAGGGTTAGTTAAGTCTTACACGCAACTGCCAAACAATCCGTCCTATCCATTGCTGCGGCAGGAGCCCTCGGTGGAGTTTCCTTTTTATGTTTTCTAAGATAAAGTCCACTAAATGGACTTATTTCATTTGATTCCTTCCAGGAGAAAGAGAACACGTTGGTTCAGTCTCAAATTGCTGTTTGATTTAAGGCTCCTAAACTTCACTTTTACTGCTTTTTAACATTCCTCAGGTCTCCTGACTCCAGGTAAGCATAAAAATGTCTGGCTCTCGGAAACACTCTGAAAGGTTCGTGTGGTTTAACTTTGTCTGGAGCACTAAGCAGTGGGCAGAGTATTATGGCTGGTTGGAAAATTACAGAGAAAACTGAAGTCTTTATCTCAGATCTACCAAGTGCACATAAGCTAATTCCTAGTTAAATGATTGTTTTCTTCTCTCCGTCAGAGCCCATTCTCTCTTTCAACAAGGAAGTCAGATATGCTGCAGATAATCAGGTTAGCACTAATACTTATTTTCCATACTAGCTTTATTTTGTTGGCAACAGTAAAATAAGTCAGAGGCACATGAAGATTCACTATAGTATCTCAGCTTGAACCCATTAATTCAATATTCAGTTCTCCAGTGAAAAAATCCTTGTATTTGTCATCTTTGACTTTCCAGAACTTTAAAAACACGTGATACTAAGGTTGGGTTTGGCTAAATAGAAAACAATCAACTAAACTTAAAGGGATACTGTCATGGGAAAACATTTTTTTTTTAAAATGAATCAGTTAATAGTGCTACTCCAGCAGACTTCTGCACTGAAATCCATTTCTCAAAAGAGAAAACAGATTTTTTTATATTCAATTTTGAAATCTGACATGGGGCTAGACAGTTTCCCAGCTGCCCCCAGTCATGTGACTTGCACTCTGATAAACTTCAGTCACTCTTTACTGCTGTACTGCAAGTTGGAGTGAAATCACCCCCTCCCCCTCCAGCAGCCAAACAAAAGAACAATGGGAAGGTAACAAGATAACAGCTCCCTGGTAGATCTAAAAAAAAAAAAAAAACACTCAACAGTAAAAGCGAAACTGACAATATGTCTAGCCCCATGTCAGATTTCAAAATTGAATATAAAAAAAATCAGCTTGCTCTTTTGAGAAATGGATTTCAGTGCAGAATTCGGCTGGAGCAGCACTATTAACTGATGCGTTTTGAAAAAAACATGTTTTCCCATGACAGTATCCCTTTAAATCTTGTAAAATGTCTCCAAACGGAATCTTGGACGGAGTATAAACCAGTCAGTGATATTGCCTTGGGATGGTTCATAGGCCTATGCCTTCTAGTTTGTGTTTAGCTGTATCCATGTGAAGCAATTTGCTACAAAGTCAGGTTTCAGTGTTAACTTCATGTATGATTAACGTGACATCTCATTACAGCCACTGAGTACACTGTGTAAGCATATTCTAATGATCCAAAACTATCCAACAGGCTGAATCTGATTGGGCAAGTTGGGAGACCAGCTAGAAACCAATGAAGGCTAAATTGTATCTATTGTAAATTTCTTATTTGCATACTTTTTTACTTTATTCCATAAAATGTAATTTGGCGTTTTTCTACAGTAATAATCATTGTAATTAATTTTATCCATAACTTTGTCCGTTTTTGAGATATTATATTTCATTATTCTCACCCATTTGTGTTGTGATTTTCCTAACAACAAGCCGGCTCGCACTGTATGTAATGCCCAGCTGCCAGATTTACCTACATGTTAAATTACACCAGTGCAATCACTCACAGCAACTCAGCAGTTAGCGTTGATTGGTTAAATGCAGGTTCTAACTGATTGGCTGTTATGATGTAATGCACTTCTGCAGTTCTTTGCAAATATCTTTATTAACATGGGAGACCTTGTAAGTCATACTAACAAGATATTTGTTCCACCTGGGAGCCTTTATATGTATTCTAACACTATATTCGTTTCAGGTAAACAGTCTTACAGTAAAATGTCCTTCTATCCAGGCATTGGCATTCAGGGTTCTTTATGGAGATTGTTCTCTTGTAAGAAGTATGTTAAATTGGGTAAGAAATGAATGAGGTCACATACCACTCCAGTTTTTACTTTTATCCATTGGACTGATAAACAAGACTAATAATAGGAAATGCAACTTCAGTATTTAATTTCAAATGTCCATAATCATTTGTATGGTGAGCAGGGGCTTTCCTGCCAATGTTGTCCCAACCTGCTGATGCACAACTGAATGTCTCCCTAAACATGTCACCGTATGGAGACAGAGATTTGGGATAAAAGTGCATCTAGTGATTAGAGTAGGCCTTCTCATGGTATGATCTGTGGTGCAGGTCCAGTGCTATTGATCTTCTCGGTGCTCTCTGGTTTATAAAAAAGAGGGATCTCCACAGATTATGGATAACAATGAAAAATGCCAGCCAGTATGTTCTACTGTCAGCCTTCTGTGCCAATGTCCTGAAAAGTTCTCTTTGTTAAATACTTACATAGTTTCTCTCACTAAGGAACAACTCTGTTTTACTCAACAGATTTAGGACATTTCAAATAAGTTTTTTTTTTATTGGTTGATATGTTGTCCCTTTAAGTGAATGATTCCAAATGACCACTATTTAACCTGGAGCACGCTGTTCCTTTTCTCAATATCAGGTCTTGTTCCTACGGCTCGGTTATGAATCTTATTAATTACAGCAATACAATGTCTGTCACTTCAAGTGTATTTTTCATTAATTAGAACTCTATATCACTCTTCATTATTTCCCTTTTCAGCAGAAAAAAACTCACTCTACTCGCTAAGATGATGAACTCTTTTCCATTTCTCTGCCGTGGAATCTAAATTATCTGTCAGACTTCGGGGTCTAGTTCTGAAAGTCAGCTTCTACCTGATCAGTTCTCAGAAATCCCAGTGCTGCATTTATGTAAAGGGGTTGATTGGGTATGTGCCCCACTGTGTGCCTAGCATGACAGTATGCCTCGCTAGGGTGGCTCAGCCTTAAGGCCAGTTAAGGTGAGAATTTGGGAGAATGGCCATTTGCTCTCCTAGATACACATGAAAGCCCAGCATGAAGGTCATTTAGGTTGAGACTATTTGCTATAATAGATCATCTTGAAACTGTAGCTAAATTACACCAGTATTTTCCTATACCTGTAACCATTTGGGGGAGCCCTGACAGAAGGTTGGACCTTGAGGAGGGACCTTGGCCAAAGGCAGACTAAGTTTGACAAGCACTTCTCTACAGAATCCCATGTGCAGACCGTGTGTGACATCATTCATGTAGTTGACACAGACACCACTTAAAACAAGCTTTGTTTATTTGCAGTAGGTAGGTCACTTCTAAACCTATCCTATAGCCCTTAGGTGACCCATAACAGCAAGTGCTTAATGGTGTCCCTGCTTGACCACAGATGGAACAATGATTAGACCAGCAGTGACTGACAAATTCATTCAAGTATCAAGTTTCATCTCATACGAGGAATCTGGCATTTATAGGATCAGCAAGTGTAGTGTTTGAAAGAGAAAACTTTGGATCAGACATAAGCTAAAGCCTTTCAGAATTTAATTATACAGTTAACAATTTGTTGGGGTGTTACCTGCTATTTATATAGGGATATATTTATTATACAGGGGTCAGTTTCATCAGGAAAACCATGCAAAAAGTCTTATTGAGCCTGAAGCCCAAATGCTGCAAATTCTGATAAAGAATAACAGGTGAACGTGGTGAAGCTTATGGTAACCTCCAATGAAGAATTGTATGCATGTGGATATGTTTCTGGTAATGATGGCTAGTTAAGTTATGTCATTGTATTAATCTTCTTATTCTGCATACTATTTGTTATCATATTGATTTTTATGGTTTATTGAGAAAACCAAATAAAATATTTCAAACCAAAAGAATGTATTACAAACATATATAGGTGACAGAGAACCATGTTAATTAATTGAATGTCCTTTAATTCCCAAGACTGGCTTAGCTGCAGGGAACATTGACATACTTCACCTTTGAAGATGGATTCAAGACCAGTACAGAGACATCACTTCCCCTCTGGTGTTAATCAGCCCTTTGCATGGAGTTTGATGTTCATTTCAATAAATGACCAACAAAAGCAGCCAAATTGTGACAGTTACTCCATCCTGATATTCCTGTAGCAAATGTACTGCTTTTGTGGGTACAGGGTTCAGATCAGCACTGGGGAAAGAAGAATATTGTTTGGAGACTGAGAAATAATAGTGATACTGGGGCAGCATAAAATACTCAGGCATAACTGGAGTTTTACCTTAAAGGGATACTGTCATGGGAAAAAAAAATTTTTTCAAAATGAATCAGTTCATAGCGCTGCTCCAGCAGAATTCTGCACTGAAATCCATTTCTCAAAAGAGCAAACAGTTTTTTTTATATTCAATTTTGAAATCTGACATGGGGCTAGACATTTTGTCAATTTCCCAGCTGCCCCAGGTCATGTGACTTGTGCCTGCACTTTAGGAGAGAAATGCTTTCTGGCAGGCTGCTGTTTTTCCTTCTCAATGTAACTGAATGTGTCTCAGTGGGACATGGGTTTTTACTATTGAGTGCTGTTCTTAGATCTACCAGGCAGCTGTTATCTTGTGTTAGGGAACTGCTATCTGGTTACCTTCCCATTGTTCTTTTGTTTGGCTGCTGGGGGGGGGGGAGGGAGGGGGTGATATCACTCCAACTTGCAGTAAAGAGTGATTGAAGTTTATCAGAGCACAAGTAACATTACTTGGAGCAGCTGGGAAATTGACAATATGTCTAGCCCCATTTCAGATTTCAAAATTGAATATAAAAAAAATCTGTTTGCTCTTTTGAGAAATGGATTTCAGTGCAGAATTCTGCTGGAGCAGCACTATAATCTGATTCATTTTGAAAAAAAAATGTTTTTTCCCATGACAGTATCCCTTTAATAAAATCTATTTTTTAGCATAGAAGTGGGGGGTTATTTTGTTTTATTCTTACCTTGTTAAAAGGTTGCCCAGGGGACCATGACTATAATCTAATTATAATCATCCTTATATGTAAATATACCTGGGGAATGTGTATGTTCTTACCTGCTGGACCCTTTTTTTCCATGTGCAACTTCACGCCAAAATTACAGGATTTCATGAAAATGTCTGAATCTTACCTGTATGCAGGTCATACAACCAGTGTGTATTTCATTTAATTGTACTAAAAATATGTCACAGTTCATTATCCATCAACTTAAATTTTATATTTAACTTAAAAAAATCTCTCTTATTATTTTTCAAATGTAAATGCAGGTATGGAATCGGTTATCCAGAATGCTTCTGACCTGGAGTTTTCCGGATAAGGGGTCTTTCCGTAATTTAGATTTCTGTACCTTAAGGGGCAAATTTAAAACACTGGAAACAGACATCACCAGTGATGTTGCCCATAGCAACCAATCAGCAATTAGATTTGAACAGCCCCCTACAAGTTAGAAAGCAAAAGCAAAGATCCCAATAAAATTGTTTTGCCTTCAATAAGGATTACTTATATTTTAGCTGGGACCAAGTACAATGTTCTGTTTTATTATTACAGAGAAAACGCAATAATGTTAAAAAATTTGATTATTGAAATGGAGTCTATGGCAGATGGGCATCCTGTAATTCTAGATAATGGGTTTCAGGATAACAGATGCCATATATGTAATAAAAAAACACACCTTTATACAATTGTGTTGCACTTTAAAAATATGACGAGGCTTCCTTCCTAGGTATAATGCAGCGTGTCCCTAACATATGATGATGCTTAAATAACAGATACATATGGGTAATGGTGGGATATTAGCTTTTAGTAAGTCTTCCTTGCCATAAAGAAACATCACCATAACAGAATCACTTGCAATATCCTGGAATTCAGCAGGACAGTCCCAGCAAGTGCGTTGTGCAAAGAGTCAGGTTTAATGGACTTGGACAAAGTGGGTGATTCAGGATTTACCCAAAATGGCCTTGAGCTTTATTTGAAAATAGTGATGAATTCAGGGACACTGACCAAGAAAAAGGCATTCATACACTATACCCTATGGAAGTAATGTTTCAGAAAGTTGTGGCCTTGGTGAAAAAATATGAGAACCCTCTTGGGGGTCAGGAACATTATTGCTGAAGGAAATTAATATAAAATAGTAATGATAAAAATGAGGGTTTTTACCAAATCCATCATAATTGGATTAGGCTTAATACAGAATCTTTAACAGTAGGAGGCCAAATACTGAACCAAATTTGAACAATACAATTCCATCAACAAAATTGCAGCATTACATTTTTCAGACCATTAAAATCCAATTTTTAAAGCTGAACCCCAAGAACTCTTGCAACAAGTGCTAGGCTTCATCTAAATCCCAAACCAAATCATCAATTTGGTGCTTCCCTAATAAAAATCCAGAGTGACAGATTTTCTGGTTGCTTTGATCACTAACCCCAGAGGACAAAAATGATTACAATTTTAGTCTGAAAAGGGGCAGAGAGAAAACAAATACACAAATACACAACTACAAAGTTGCTTTCTTATAGGAAAGTGTCCATTAAAAACTACCTTCTGTAACATGCAAGATGCAAGTGATACCACATTACAGCAAAAATACACACAATATTCACTCTAGTCTGGTGGGAAGAGAAATGAGGAAGCAATTGACAGATGGCGTGGATGGCAGTTAGACCATTGTGGTGGTAAAAAAAAACCTTCCGTGCCTGAATCTGCTTCCCAAATAAACAAAATGGAAATACATAGGTGAGCAAGTGAAGAAGACTCAAGTTAGGGACCAAGCCAGTGCTGCTCACCAGAAGGTCAGTCACCAGGAAAGACAAGGGCTACTCCACTGGGTAAGAACAGGACTGAACAAGAACGGAGCATATAAAGCTGAGATGGTTCAGAAACAGGACTAAGAATAGGGACTTTGGAACAGAGACCTACAACGGGCACAGAACTATTCCCTGACAGGATTATTCTGCACCACATAGGGATGCCTGTGTCACAGGGGATATATTTAAAACAAAACCCAAGCCTAGCCAACATTCTTACATTTTTATTGACCTCTGTTATACTGGAATCTATGAATGGACTAGTTTCAACAGTATGGCAGCTCCCAATTACACAAATGAAAAAAACACACACATAAATAACACTCACTGAGCAGAATAATATCTTCCATTAAGTTTTACTGAACATAAAGTTTGCCATCTGGTTTACCGACCCGACTGGTACACTCGATATACCAATGTTAATAATGTGGAAGCAAGACAGTAAAGGCAGTATTTTGAAGGTAACAACTATACAGAGCAATTATTAGAATATGGGAAAATACAAATGGAGCTTTGAGGCAGCAGCAAAAGGGCTCATGCAAAGCTCTCTAGCAGGTTTCAACTGGGTGTCTGTTCCATGTACTGGCTTCTCCTCTCCATGATAAATTGGTTCTTTTGCAACTGCAGGAGGAATGTAAACAAGCAGCCTGGATTGGAATAAAGAGCTCCCAATACGAGTAGAACTGAAACATGAACTTTAGTGCAAGAGGAGGATGTGAACAGAAGGTTTGGGGAAAGGGATAAGGAATGATTGTGTCTGAGGCTTCGGTTTCATAAGCTGCCTCCGGCTTTTCTCCATTCATTATCTCTCCTTATTTCCGGAGATCTTAGTCACTTGGAGAGCTAGAAATGTCCCAGCAGCTGATGTGGCATTATATAACCTGGGGCCGCCATCCTCTCCCTCCCACAGCACAGCTATTCCTCCTGGGAAATGAAAATAAACTAGGACATGCCTGACTGGTTTTGGGAGATGGGCTGGACCCCAGAGCTGGCCATACAGGGGACACGCAGTGTATCATTTCCAGGTGATGCCAAAGGAAGATAAGAAGTTGCCGGTTGTCTAGACTTTTAACCTGACAAGTAATAGAAGCAGAGCTCAGGGATGGAGAAGGCAGCTTGGCCTATCCCTCCTCAACCAAAGCATTTTCTCTCAACAAACATAAGAGAAAGCACAGCTTTCCTTCCCAATCAACAGTTACAGCTCTGTAAAGGGAACAACACTCATAAATGTTATATAAACCCAGAATGGGCTGACAGTGGTTTGTGCCTGGAACAGTTGCAAACCCTCTCCATGCACAATCATGAATCAGTCAGTGCAGTGACTCAATGGGAACAAATTATATACAGTGAAACAACCAATGAAAGCACCCCAACAGCCACACAAATACACATACTCGTATATCACACAGCTCTGCATAGATGAATTATGATGCACTTCTAGGTTGTTAATCTTTATTATACGTTCACACATGAATGTTCCTATTTCCCGCTATACATTTTGTTGCTATAAAAAGAAATGCACGCACACACACACACACACACACACAAATACCATACAAACCATCGTATTTTACAGAAGACAAGATCAAGGCAAATGGTTGCCCCTGGGAATGAGAAATATATGGGTTCCAATTAACTTGGAGTAAAAATCCCATTTAAAGGTAACCGGTTTCTCCTGTAGCTAAATTTGTTCCAACTACAAACAAACCTGACATTTTTGTGACTGACATACAGATATCTTCCAACCTTCATTACCCCTCCACTTGTCATTTCTGATCTAAAACAGATGCATTCCACTGCAATGCCCTAAAGCAGATACTGGTGAGTGCATTTTAAATAAGTATTCCATATTGTATTGGCATAGTAGTGCCAGCAAAGAGGAAAATGTCTGATTATTGTAGGGCAAGCTCTTCCATGTGTCACTGGCCTTAGCACAAGCTAATTATAAAGCTGCACCAGCGTGTGTGTGCGTGTGTGTGTGTATGTGCATTCACTCTCTTAAGTGTTCAGTAATGTGCATTTTATGTTCTTATTACAGAAAATGTGTCGCTGTAAATATAATTCGTTATAATAATGAAGAGGCTAATTTTTGACTGTACTTCTAATTAAACACTTGGTGAGAATGCCAATTTTAATTAACATACACTTATACTTAAATATATATCATAGTTCAGGTTGGCTCCAGTTTTATTGCATAAGAAACTGCCTATACTAATGAAAAATACAAGCCAAAGCAATGGGGTTTTATCACTGTTCTAGCTAGTATGCTCCATATCATTGACTGCATTTAGCAGCCTGTCCTCAGCGCATCGCAGATCTAAAGGTGACCTATTATGTCTAATGACCAAAGTAACTTCTGTGTGCACTTGTTTTTTGCATGTTTGTTACATACGGGTGCCTCTACAACTTCATGTTAACAATATGAGTGAGTACAGGAATGTACAACACTGTGTGATAATAATGTGTGGGTGTGAGTGTGGGACCTGAAGGTTCAGGCTAACCAAGTGTTCCCTGGAGATGGGTTGCAGGCCAAAATCATCATCAGTCCTTCTATTCCCTGACCATCTGGGGCAATCTCAAGGACCCAATAAATGATGCTGCTGAACAATTTTCATTCTGGAAGCAAAAAGCAGCATAGATACATGTGCTAAACGGAGAAATGATTTCTATACAGATTCCCACAACCCTCTTTCCATGACTTCACTGTTCTATGCTATATATAATAATAATGATTAAGTTTAGCAAGTTAGTATTGATTACTCAAAATGGAACGGTTTCCCAGCAGGAGAGGTAGCCACAAGTACTGTAACCCATTTCCACTATGCCTTGGGTCACTTTAGAGTCTTCAAGCAGATAAGTGACAGGACAAACTGGAAGAGAGCTTGCCTTCTTTTATTACAGTATGTTACTGATATATTTAATAATGCTACTTATTTATACAAATCATTCATATTTGCATGTTATTCCCCAACAGTGAGGAATGTGAAGAAGAAGAAGCAGGGCCAACCAGCACTCAAAACAGATCCACAGGACCAGAGAAAATTAGTTTAAAAATATTTTTATTTATACAAAGATAAAAAATGTATATTTGCATCTCCATCCGCCCTACGCGTTTCGTACCCACTTAGGGCACTTAGTTGTGGGCTTTGTGCCCTAAGTGTGTACGAAACCCGTAGGGCAGATGGAGATGCAAATATAAATTTTTTATCTTTGTATAAATAAAAATATTTTTTAAACTAATTTTCTCTGGTCCTGTGGATCTGTTTGAGTGCTGGTTGGCCCTGCTTCTTATTCAAATTCCTTGACGTACCATTCCCTAAACCTGGGGGTCTGGTGCTGGTGCACCCGGACCACACTCAGTGGCCCCAACAGTGGCCAAACATAACAGTTTATCCAACTGGATAGTCTAGCAAAACAGCCCTACAGATGGTCAGGCAATATGATCCAAATCAGCCAAACTGCCTGAATGAATTTGGGCACCATGTATAGCCAGCTTACACCGGTAGATTGGTATCTGCTTGCTGATAAAAGACATTGGGCCAAGTAGTCTATTTTGGGCCTAGAGAGCAGCAATGTGTGAGTCAGAAAAAACCTCAACCTGCACCCAACTCTAACCTTTTCACCATACAACACTTTTTTCAGTTCAGTTAGTTTCAGATAGTTCACCAGAAATAAATGCCTTTTCCAATACTTTCTATTTTCTATATATGACAGTTATTTAAATATTGAAGTTTAAATTTTATTTTTCACCTTTTTATGTCTTTCTGAAGCAGTTCTGGGAGGGGTGTGGCTGACTTTGTAAACTGTTCTAAATTGATACATTTCTTTTCTTTGTCTCTGCTGAGCAGAATCCGAGTTTTATTAAAGGCAGCTGTTAGAATTGCTACAATAGTTGCTAATACTTCACAAATGTGGCTGAGAAATGTATCAACTTGTAACAGTTCAGAATCTGCACCAGGATCACTGAGCTGCCACACAACACGAACATTAAACTTCTATTTTGGAAAAACTGTAAAAAAGAAAAGATGGAAAGCAATTGAAAGCAGTCTTTATTTCTGGTGAACAATCTGAAAACAACTGAACTGAAAAAAGTTTTAGGAAAGTGAACAACTTCTTTAACTCGCACCCAACCCTAACCTGCCTGCCTTCTCTCTCTCTCTGTACGACTCTTCTGTGTGCGCCTCTGGTACCGTGACAGGGAATCTTTGGTAGCAGAGAAAAAATGTACTAACACAGTCTGACCAGAACATAACCTGCAATGACTGGCCAAATTCTCAGGTTTAAGTTCAACTCACACACAGCTACTAGAGACAACATAACTCATTTCAAGCCACTTACAATTGGAAGATAATCATTACCTGCAGAAGAGCTTCTTGCTACTTTTTTCAAATAAAGTGGCGGAACCAATGTCCTTTAAACCCCTGTGCTCACATCTTGGGAAGGTACAGATCACTAGGGTAGAGAGCACACCTGCATTGTACTACACTAAAGAAGGGCATTTGTCAATAATCCTAAATTAACAGCATTCATAAATATAAATCTACCACCAGGGCCAGATTTACTCATCGGGCGCCACTGCTCGTCGTCACCACCGCCCTTTCCTTGACACGTCACATGAGCAAATTTCCTTCTTCGTGTCCAGAACACTGAAGATTGGTGGGAAATTTTAAAAAAAATATCAAATTGCCTGCATTTCCCCAGTGCTTCAGATGCAGCTGGGTGATATCCCAAAATCCTGCCTCCCTACGCCTGGGCCTTCCCACAGAGGGAACAGCATGTACTCACCGTTTATTCTCTAGTTATTTGCATACAGATATGAGTGTGGAACATCTAGGTGAACTTTGGAGAAGCCGCACACCACACACTCCCAAAGGTTCTTATCCTGGTGCCCAGTGATAGAGGAATTGGCCGCCTCACAACAAGGGTAAGAAGAATTTCACCGGCACACAGGAGTTGCAGTAGCAGGGCAAGCCCTTGCAATTTCATTATGCAGTAGTGCAACGTTTCGGGGTCACGCCCCTTTGTCAAGCATGCTTGACAAAGGGGCTTGACAAACCCCGAAACGTTGCACTACTGCATAATAAAATTGCAAGGGCTTACCCTGCTACTGCAACTCCTGTGTGCCGGTGAAATTCTTCTTACCCTTGTTGTGGAACATCTAGAGCAGTGGTCCCCAACCAGTAGTTCATGATCAACATGTTGCTCACCAACCCCTTGCATGTTGCTCCCAGTGGCCTAAAAGCAGGTGCTTATTTTTGAATTCCCAGCTTGGTGGCAAGTTTTGGTTGCATAAAAATCAGGTGCACTGCCAAACAGAACCTCCTGTAGGCTTCCTGTCCATATAGGGGCTACCAAACAGCCAATAACAGCCCTTATTTGACATCACCATGGACTTTTTCATGCTTGTGTTGCTCCCACAACTTTTTTTTACATTTAAATGTGACTCACGAGTAAAAAAAGGTTGGGGAACCCTGATCTACAGGCATCATCTATAGGCCAATACTTTGGTAGCACCATATCTTATGGCCATCCAGTGGTGCTGTCTATGGAAAACAATTTATTTGAGGCATGGACTATGGCAGCTCACACAGCTATACACAATCCAATATGCATAAGTACTATTACAATGGGAAAATAAAGACAATGTACAGAGCATATTAATGTCCCTTTACAGTCTCCTGCAAAATACCACTTTTCTTTCTTATTTCTCCCATAGTACAATTTCTAGCTTTTTTATTCCTACACAGCCAATAGCTATTACATTTAGAAATTACATTTAGAAACAGGACATAGGGTTTATAGAGGCCCCAGAACAAAATAATATGAGGGGAAGGAGTAGGTGCTGGGGCTAACAAAGTTACTTTTTCCTGTTTCATACAATCACTAATCATACAGTAACAATAAGCAACATTAGGCAGCCAGCCATTCCCTTCAGCTACAAACACTCAACTTGTCCTTACAGAGAAGAGCAGTTCACATAGGACAGCCCTCTTGCACTGCAGATTAAATACACTGAACACCAGCAGGATAACCGTTGGTAAAGGATGGACAATTTATACATAAATCAGTTGAGTGGCCCTATTCACATAAGGGCCAATTGCCATGATTGCAAAAGGGATATTTTTGTCCATATCCCCAGATCAGATAAAAAACATCCCATTTGGATCACATTCTCAAAATCACATTTGTTTGTAAAAATCAAAATTCTGAAATATGAACAGGCTTTGGCTAAATGAATTAGCAATGAACTAATTATGAACGGGAAAAAGAGAAAATGTTTTGGAAAGGTTCCCTGTAAGATCATTTTCCTGAGTCTGTCAGAGGGAAATACATTTCTAATAATCACTAACCCCTCCTGCCTTCCCATAAGCAATACACACAAACATGATATGTCAATATGTCAATTACACGTCACACATTACTTCCGCGCTACTTACTAATAAACTTGCCAGCATTCTATCATCCCCACATTTTTATATTTGATATTTCAGTTTCATATGCACTGTTCCTTACAAAATTCAAAAAAATACATACTTTCTAATTTCTGTGGGACTGTTTTTTTTTTTTTTTGCTTCACTCAACTTTCCTTGCTTCAGTCTCTCTGCTGATTGGGGCCTGAATTCTATTACAATAGCAGCGACAATCTGAGGTACAGCCAATGTTTCCTCTAATACCTTCTGTGCTATGTGTGAAAAAAACATTTTTGTGAGCAACAAAATTGGTTGTGTACTCGTCTGGCCTCAAAATTTGTATGCACACCCACAAGCCTAGAGGAAACATTGGGTACAGCCAATGATCATTGGTTGCCACCTGCTAGGTGTTTTTTTTTTTATATCTCTTTATTAGTTATTTTCAAAAAGTACTTAACATAACTAGTAGGTGTTTTAGTGGCCTAACTGGTAAAAATTATATGTGATGACCATGCTAATAACTTAGCAGACATGGGAAGGTCAGTATAATTTCCCAAAAAAGGTGGAAACCCTAATGGAGGGGATCTTTGTCCTTCATATACAAACAGCTTCAACTGGGCACCTTCACCTTTCCACTGTATCAACTTCACATCTAGGTAGGAATCAGCCCCTCCTGCCCTCCGGACAAAGTGTGCAACCCCTCCGTCACTGTGTCCTGTTGTGAAGTGAAGGATTCTGGGATTTGAAGTCCCTCTGCTTTACACATAAGCTGTTGACCACTCATTATGGAAAGCATCCATCACTTCAACATTATGAGATGAGGCAGGGGTTATGAGCCTAAGGGTAGGGGCACACGGCGCGATTTCGCCGCGATTCTGCGCTAAGCGAGTTGTCGCTGCGTTTTTTAAGCCGAAATAGCTTTGCTAACTTTGGCGCTGGCGTCAATGCAAATCGCGGCGAAATCGCTGCGCTAATTCACACGCGGCGATTCGTTTTCTATTGTCGTCCGAAGTTGCCTCGCTGGGCGTTTCCGGGCGACAGTAGAAAAAGAATCGCCGCGTGTGAATTAGCGCAGCGATTTCGCCGCGATTTGCATTGACGCCAGCGCCAAAGTTAGCAAAGCTATTTCGGCTTAAAAAACGCAGCGACAACTCGCCCAGCGCAGAATCGCGGCGAAATCGCGCCGTGTGCCCCTAGCCTTAGGGATGTCGGAAACTGGTTTGTTGGGAGTAAAAAGATTTCCATTTGTTAATTAAAAACTATCTATATATATATATATATATATATATATATATATATATATATATATATATATATATATATATATATATATATATATATATATATATATCTCTAGATATATATATATATATCTCTATATCTCTATATCTCTATATCTCTATATCTCTATATCTCTATATCTCTATATCTCTATATCTCTATATCTCTATATCTCTATATCTCTATATCTCTATATATATATATATATATATATATATTTTGAGACTTTTGTCAAGGTCTCAAGGAAGACCGAAACGTTGGAATAACAAATAAACTTTTATTTCTTTTTCACCATATTTTAAGACCTGTGAGTGCCTTGCTTTACATGATATTCTATATGACTTTTCTGCAGTGTGCACCCAGGCTTTTTCCAGTAAGTGAGTGCAGCTAATTTTCCTTTTTCTAGATATATATATTCATATTAATGTCAACCAAATTTACAAGCTCAGGTCAAAGGGGGGGTAGCGGCAGAGGCATTAATACAGAGGAACCTGTTGGAGGCCTTAATTCATATACAATTTCAAATGTGTGAATACATATATATTTATTTATTATATATATTTGTTTGTTTTTTTCATCAATAAACCTATAGACTTTTTTAATGCCCAACTCAAGCAGACATCTGCAGACAGCAGCCCCTATCTGGAGTTATTATTATGTATCTAGTCCTTTTTCATTCATATTTATATGAATGTTTTTGCAGCTCAGGCAAACATAAAATGCACAGAAGCAGAGGTTCTATAATTAGTTTGAAAAATGTTTTCAGTAAGATTTATTCCCTCCCTCCCCCAGGGGGTATATGTTATGTGTGAATACATAGGGAAATATGTCCTAATTGTACTCTGTATTAAAGGTTCCACTTCACACGAACCACAACTTACTTTTACCACTATGAATTTAAGAAATGATTAAAACAACAGAAATGCAAGGACCTTTCTGAGTTTTGTCACTGACAGGAAAAATAGTAAATCAACACGCAAGAAAAAAAATGAATTAAAAGTTAAATGTACTGTTCTATTTCTACAAAAAGTCATGGTGGAAATGTGCCAAATTCACCTCATGCGATGTAATGTGTGTCTAACGTATCTATAGATCAGCGTCTGTACGTCAGTATACATTGGGATAATATAAAAAGACAGGATAAAACAGGTCATGGACTTTCCAACGCTAAAATAACAAACCTTTTTGTCTCATTTTTTTTATTTAATCCAATGTAACTGCAGATTTGACAATAAATATGAATAACTTACTTTTGTTTGGTAATAAAGTCCTCGATCCACAAGATAAATTAGAATTTCCACCAAATGACTGCGCATTTGATAGATATATATGTATAGAAATATCTCTGTATCCCGCCGCCATACCGGCAAAGAAGGCAGATCCTCAAGCAGTTGGAAGAAACCCCCAGTCCGGTGTCTTTGGTAGCGTCCAACCCAAGTCCCAAAGTCCCATGAGAATAAACGAGGCAAGTAGTTCCAAAAAGAACCATAAATCCCCGTTTGGCTCCGAGTCCCAGTGGAAGTTTTGGCGGGCGCAGGAGTTTGCTGAGCTGGGTGCCAGGGCTGGGTTCTCTGTAGGGCGCAGTTGGGTTTCATGCAGGGTCCATGCGGCTCATTTCCAAGCGTCGGACCTCACGTCTCCACCGGGCTAGGCACCATGCTGTTTGGGGTGTCTGGAAGCTGAGAGGACAGAGAGGCTATGTCACTGCCAGAGGAGTTCCCCAGGGAGCCAGACTCCGAAAAAGACACCTGCAACCCAAGGGAAAGTATCATGGTGAGCTGTGTTGGAAAGTTAACCAACCAGGGGGGGGGCAATCATTTTATGAGTTTGTTTGGAGTGAGAAAGGGAAGA
Source organism: Xenopus laevis (assembly GCF_017654675.1). Classification (NCBI taxonomy): domain Eukaryota; kingdom Metazoa; phylum Chordata; class Amphibia; order Anura; family Pipidae; genus Xenopus; species Xenopus laevis. The sequence continues at coordinate 95,965,767 of NC_054375.1, read as the reverse complement.
AGCCCCCCTAGGGCCCCGTCTATTTTCTGGGTTTGGGGATTAGGCTGCACCTGAGGTATAATAGGATTAGGCACAATGCTGTCAGGGCTGTGGCATTTACTGTTATTGGAACTCCTAGTGGTTAAAGGGCAGTGTACCTGCATGGTTTAGGGCAGAGACACATGGGGAGATTAGTCGCCCAGTGACAAATCGCCTCTTCTTCTTCGGGCAGCATCTACCAGAGCTGGCTTCCCACCTGTTAGAATCTAAATCGCAGGCGGAATGGCACTCAGATCACTTGGTTTTCTGAAGTCGCCCGAAGTTCCTCTGCGAGAAGGCAGTTCATGGAGATTAGTGGCCCCGAAGAAGAGGAGATTTGTCGCCGGGCAACTAAAAGCCCCGAATCTGACTGTGTGTCTCTTAGTATGACGTAGAGAGTGATATTCTGAGGCAATTTATGATTGGTTTTAATTTTTTATTTGTGGTTTGATTTGAATAATAGACTGGAATATGAATAGGAGGGGGCCTGAGTAGAAAGACGAGTAATAAAAAGTAGCAATAACAATAAATCTGTAGCCTTACGGAGCATTTGTTTTTTAGATGGGGTCAGTGGCCCACATTGAAAGGAGGAAAGAGGCAGAAGACAAAACTAAATAATGAAGACGAATTAAAAGGTTGCTCAGAATTGGCCATTCTATAACATATTAAAGGTGAACCACCACTTTAACCTAAATACTAGGCTGTTTGGATCTCTATGTAATAGAAATGCAGACCCAAATCAGTCTGGACCTTTTCATATGAATGAGTTGTTATAAAATTTAGCATAACTCTGTCCATTTTTATTATAATTTCTAGCCCAACACAGTGTAACATAGTATTTGTACCTGGATAGAGAACTGGCTAAAAGATAGACTACAAAGAGTGGTGGTAAATGGAACATTTTCTAATTGGACCAGTGTTGTTAGTGGAGTACCGCAGGGCTCTGTACTAGGTCCCTTGCTTTTCAACTTGTTTATTAATGACCTGGAGGTGGGCATTGAAAGTACTGTTTCTATTTTTGCAGATGATACTAAATTGTGCAGAACTATAGGTTCCATGCAGGATGCTGCCACTGGAAAGTGAGGTTCAATATTGATAAATGCAAGGTTATGCACTTTGGCAAAAATAATATAAATGCAAGTTATACGCTAAATGGCAGTGTGTTTGGAGTTTCCTTAAATGAGAAGGATCTTGGGGTTTTTGTAAATAACAAGTTGTCTAATTCTGGGCAGTGTCATTCTGTGGCTACTAAAGCAAATAAAGTTCTGTCTTGCATAAAAAAGGGCATTAACTCAAGGGATGAAAACATAATTATGCCTCTTTATAGGTCCCTGGTGAGGCCTCATCTGGAGTATGCAGTGCAGTTTTGGACTCCAGTCCTTAAGAGGGATATAAATGAGCTGGAGAGAGTGCAGAGACGTGCAACTAAATTGGTTAGAGGGATGGAAGACTTAAATTATGAGGGTAGACTGTCATGGTTGGGGTTGTTTTCTCTGGAAAAAAGGTGCTTGCGAGGGGACATGAATACACTATACAAGTACATTAGAGGACATTATAGACAAATAGCAGGGGACCTTTTTACCCATAAAGTGGATCACCGTACCAGAGGCCACCCCTTTAGACTAGAAGAAAAGAACTTTCATTTGAAGCAACGTAGGGGGTTCTTTACAGTCAGGACAGTGAGGTTGTGGAATGCACTGCCGGGTGATGTTGTGGTGGCTGAATCTGCATATAATTTGCATATAAATGTTGCATAGAACTTCTTTGTACAGGTATGGGATCCATTATCCGGAAACCCGTAATCCAGAGAGTTCCAAATTACGGAACTCTGTATTAATAAAACAGTACTTGGTCCAAACAAACCCTAGCCTATGATTAAGTGTCCAAAAGGCACGAAACGCGTAAGGCATTTGGGATGTTTCTGTTCTAAATAAATACATTTTTTAACTACATCGTGGAGAGTGATCCAGTTTGCGCCAACCTTTTTCATTTGATATTCTGTCACAGTGCCTTCCTGAGCTGAAGGCTTAAGGTGTGAGCACCTGGATCCCCCAATGCATTGGGTAAGTTAAACCCTCAAAAGATTTAGGGGTATATTTATCAAAGAGTGAAGTTAATAGTGAAGTTCTGCCACTAGAGTGAAATTCCGCCACTCTCCATTTATTTCTATGGGATTTTTATAGGCGTATTTATCAAAGGGTGAATTTTCACTTCACCCATTGATAAATACGCCTTTCAAAATCCCATAGAAATGAATTGAGAGCTGCGGAATTTCACTCTAGTGGCGGAACTTCACACTTTGATAAATTTACCCCATACAATTTGGAGCTTGAAGCACTATACAAATTATTTATGTATATTGGTCCAAACTAAGATATAATAAATCCTTATTGGAAGCAAAACCAGCCTATTGGGTTTATTTACTGTCTACATGATTTTCTAATAGACTTAAAGGAGAAGGAAAGCTACTGAAGAAGTTTATTGCAATATATTAGCCACGATAGTGCAATCTGTAAAGCTATATTTATTCTGCAGAATGCTTTACCATGCCTGAGTAAACAGCTCTAGAAGCTCTCTGCCATAATCGCTTGGTGTGACATCACTTCCTGCCTGAGTCTCTCCCTGCTCACTCATAGCTCTGGATTCAGATTACAGCAGGGAGGGGAGGAGGGAGGGGCAAAGGAGCAAATTGAGCATGCTCAAGCCCTAGCCCTGGAGGTTTAAGCTGAAAACAGGAAGTCTGATACAGAAGCACATGTGTACACAATAGAAGGAAAGAAATGCTGTGTTTCTTTTGACAGAGCAGCATTACTTTGAGGATTTACTGGTGTATTTATATAGACTTTTCTGATAAAGCTTACTTATTTTTAGCCTTTCCCTTTCCTTTAAGGTGTGAAGATAAAAATTATTGAATGATCCGTTATCCAGAAAATCCCAGGTCCCGATCATTCTGGATAACAGGTCCCATACCTGTAAATATATATTGTTGCTGTGTGTGTATGCAAAGAAGTATAACTATAAAATGTAATATGGTGCAGAATGGGTGCAAATGAGTTACATGCCTGTAGCAGTATTTTCCTTTATCTTTCTAGAGTATAAGAGAATGTCCTAAATTTTGACTTCAAAGCAGAAGGGATTTCTAAGGCACAAGTTACATTTCACTAGAACCAGTTGTGTCATGTTTCTGGAAAATGCAAGGCCTTGCCTACATGTGTTAAAGTGACAGATACCCATGCTTACAGCTTCATAGTTCATTCAGCTGACTGACTCGCATTTTCCAATTGCTTCCTTTGCATAACAATGCCTAAAGGCTTATTCTGTAGATCACTAAAGTGAATACTTGTCATGGAAAAAGGAGTGCAGCTGCTTCATATGTTCCTGGCACAGGTCGTGCACAGAAAGAAAAGAGAACTACATGAAAAATGATAATAAAGCAGGATGGACAGAAGAATAAGAAAATATTTTAAAAAGAAGAAGAAGAAAGATTTTATCAAGACAGAAAAAGCAAACAGCAGTGATGTAATAGAGGCAGCAGACCCCATGTCAGGTCGATGACACATGAGGAGATTAGTTGCCCCCTGCGGGTGACTAATCTTCTCCAAATGCTTTCACAGCCGTTAACATGCGAATAGCTATTGGGAAAACCTGCACGGCACGTATAATCTCCTCCAAATGCTTTCCCATTGGCGATAAAGTGAATCACTGGTTGTAAAACATAGGCGTTAATTCGTTTTCCCAAAGTAGCCAAAGTTTCCTCTGTAGGCAACTTCAGGTGACTTCGAAAAACTGAAGAACCGCCTATGTTGTACAACTGGTGATTCAATATATCGCCATTAGAAAAGCATTTGGATGAGGTTTGTCGTGGGGGCTCAGTTCTGCTTCTGAAAAGTGTTGAAGGTGTTCAAAGGTTTTAAAGTTATTTGTTAATGTTATTGCAGTTGAAAGAAGTACTTATTTATCCCATTCTGTTCTCTGCGCTCACTCTTGCTTCTGATTCTTGAAGTAATGTAACAGAAGTCAGTTTCCCTCCACATCTGTTAATCAGCCCGCTTCTGCTACATTGTTTCAGGAGACAGAACCAGAGGTAAGGAGAATATAAACAACCAAACAAATATAACATTCAGCAGCAAACAAATATCTTTATCTAAATACACATAATGTAAAAAGCATTGCAACATGTTGAATTCATGTATACTGAAAAAAAGTTGCTTAAAATTACATTTTCTTTGATTTTTGCAAAGTTTCCCCAATATTCAGTAAAACTCCATGCTTTCATTCCCAAACCTGTGAGACGTGTGCGCCAATTTAAAGGGGAACTACTGCGAAAATGAATATTTTATATAAGCTTCATCATACTGAAATAAGAAAATTTCTAAATATAATCAATTAAATATTCTGTATTGTTTCTGAAATAATTAAGTTTATATTCACTATCCCTCTCTCAGCATCTGTTTCTCTTCATTCTCTCTTCATGCAACAGTTGGGTGTCAGATATTCATTGACAGTTAGATCCAATATATCTTATTGGGGGGCTTCCTTTCCTAGCAGATGTATTAGAGGTCACTAAAATAACTGATTCCATACAAACAAAATCTAACAAAATAACTGTATTTTGTACAAATCCTACAGGTAGAGAGACATGATTATTGGTGATTTTAATAGAGTGAGCTCTAATACATCTAGGCAAAAGGAGCCCTCCTATAAGATATATTGTATCTGTTGGCCATAGACGTAACTTGCGATCTTTCTTGGAAAAGAACTTTCCAAGAAAGATCGTTTGTTTCAATACACACGTGTAGAGCTGAATCGTCAGATATACAGCTAGAAACAATAGAATTCTACCTGTATCTGACGATTCATCGTTAACAATAGCCGATGTTCAGGTGCCTTCAAAGGCACCCGATCAAAATTTTCCATCCAGCCCAATCGACGAGCCAGCCCATATCCAAGTCTTCTGCCGAAATCGGTCAGCTCTTTTGCCACCATACACGCACCGAATATCTGTGCGTCTATGGCCACCTGTCAATAACTATTGACAATGAATATCTGACACCTAATTGCTGCATGAAGACAGAAGAACAGATGCTGAGAGAGGGATAGTGAAAATAAACTTGATTATTTCAGAAACGATGCAGAATATTTAATTGATTGTGCCTAAAAGTTTCTTATTTCAGTATGCTGAAGCTTATATTTAATTTTAATTATCGTGATAGTTCCCCTTTAAAAAAAACTGTATTGTGTTCCACTTTTTTGTACAACATATCAGTGCATGGTTTGTCCCCAACCCCTTCCTCTATCCATGGTTTTGTGCTTTCTCTCACCAGTTGTTGGAACGAAGGCTGATCCAGGTCACTTTGTAATGCAAAATCACTGAGTGCTTTCCAGGGTGGCTGATATGTCTGTACCTCAACGGCACTTCCCTGTAGAGCGCTGTCATGCCGGATTGGACTCCCTGCTACCATTGGTGTTCCCGTCAAACCCTGCAGGCTCTGTGAATATGAAAATCAATGTCAGTGGCACACAGTACACTGAGAACTGTCATCTATATAGATCAGTGGAACATACTGTAAATGCTCTTCTGTTATGTCTTGAAAAAGGTTCCAATTGGGACCGAAACGTTTACAATAAATTAAATTTTTTCTTTACTGCATTATAAAGTCCAGAAGTGCGTCTGTTATGGGGATTTCTGTCTGTGTCACATAAGGCAGCACCCTGCCATGAAGTCGTATTTTACTGGCTGGCTGTAAGCAGTGGTATTGTCCTACCTTAGCTACAACTACAACTGCTTTGGTCAGTACAATTTCAAGTTTTACTTTGAAACCTCTGCTATCTGGTGCAAAAATGTAACAACATGATTGCAACAGGCGCAGTAACTCTTTTGTGTAGTTTTGTACTGATTTTTAATCTTGTTTCATTTCAGACATTGCAATCTTTCAGTAAATGAGCCACAGGGATTATTTATCAAGACTGGGCAAATGTGTGCCTGGGCAGTAACCTATGGAAAGAAATCAGATTTTTGCTTTTGTTGTTCCTGTAGCTGCCTGAAAAAAACCTAATATAAACATACGAGCAAATCAACCTATTTGCTATTTCAGATTCAAATTACCAAAGCAATACAGCAATAAAATTGATTTACTAGGGTGGCAATTTGTTAGGTGCTTGTATGTTAGTATTATTTCCCTGGGCAAGTACTTCTTTTGTGCTGGGGGAATGACTAACATATTTAAATTCGTATCCTTCAGAATCCTACTACTAATTGGACACTACTGGACAAAAAAATAAAAGTGACCCACATTTAGGTAATTAGGGGTTTTTCGACGTGTTTCTTCCTATTTAGAAAGCCAAATTAGATAATTAACTGGTTTCCAAAGACAATTTACATAATAGTTAATGAGACACACAGAAGCTTATTTCAGCCAATGGAGAAGGGTCTGAAACAGCTGCTGTTTTCTCCTCTTGACTTGAAAGGGAACTTCCTCACTCACACCTCTAGTACAGGTTATTTTGGTTTGAAAATACTCCGCTAAGCCTAAAACTTCTTGTACCACCAGTGTTGACCAGTTCCTTTTGAAGTCAATTTTCTTCCTAAACAAACATCATACAAGCCTCATAAACTTTTATAGTAATGTTTGTACAAAACCATATGTAGTATGGGATCCATTATCCAGAAACCCATTATCCAGAAAGCTCTGAATTTTCCGGGAAGGTTGTTTCCCAAAGACTCCATTTTAATCAAATAATTCATACTTTTAAAAATGATTTCCTTTTCCTGTGTAAAAAAAACAAACTCATACTTGATCCCAACTAAGATATAATATAATACTTTTGGAGGCAAAAAATCCTGTCGGGTTTCATGCATTTTTCAATTATTGTTTAGCAGACTTAAGGTATGGGGGAACAAGAAAACCCTAGGTTCCAAGTATTCTGGATAACAGGTCCCATACCTGTACAATGTTAGAGGGATTATCTGACTATATAACATGCTACTTGCAAGTAGAATTGCAATACCAATCATGAGAGCACAATTCACCTGATCATCCCAAACAAAATCTGTCCTTTAATGTTTTTAGAGGAAAAGATTTGAGCAAAGGTGAATAAAAAAGCTGTTGACCATTCATCCATTTCTCTGTCAGTAGGATTTAGCAAGCAGTGCTCATTTGCTACATTACTCACTGTTTTGTCATTCAGTTGCTGCTGCTGGATCTGTTTCATGAGAATGGATCTCTTCTTGTCTTTACATCGCTTGTTCTGAAACCAAACTCTTATAACCCGCGGACTGAGTCCGGTCATTTCAACCAGCTGTTCCTTCATCAGGGCGTCTGGACGAGGATTGGCCGCATAGCACGTGCGCAGTGTATGTAGTTGCTTTTCATTCAGTACTGTCCGAACCCTGGTAGTCTTTTCTGATTGTTTGTGGATGTGAGACCTGAGGGATGAGGGCCTGCCAGAGTCTAAAATAATAAGGCTAGTATCAGGGTTACAAGAACTAAAGGCTTGAATAAGGATATATACATTAACATAATATGGTGAGAAGAAGGCACACAGTAGGGAGAAGACAAAATGGATGGCTAAAATGTTTTATAGCTAACAGCATTTGATTATGTCCCTAAAAACGTGTATATCACAGGATAGAGTGGAGCAGAATATACCCAGTAATCAAGTGATGTGGATAGTATGAAATGAAGGGGAAGGAATGTTATCTTTAGATGGTGCAAAGTAGGGTGTAAACGTTCACACATTTACTTATTATAGTGGAAACAGCTGTTTAAAGATGCAAATATGGCACTTGTACCAGTTACCATTTACTATAGGAAATTAGTTTATGATACTCTCCATTTTCATGTCAAGCAATTTCTCTGTGTAATTAGAATGATAATGATCCAGGCATAAGTGAGACCTTATTTCCTGATATAATTTAGCGTAGGATTACCAGCTCACCCTATTATTTAGGGACATGTCTAGAAAATTCAGCTATGAATGCGAATGCACTGATTGCAATTTAATTTAAATCCAATCAGTTTAGCCCTGTAACATGCATGTGTTAGACAAGTACCTGATTTCTGACCTGGTAACCTGAATTTAGTGTGAAGAGGAATTAGGTTTAAAAAAACCTCCAGGACTGGATTATCATAACACTGTTGACATGTGGTTAGTTGACATCTCTAATATTACTGGTGTTCTATGGCTGCTTCATCGTGACCATTTTAATCATATACATTGCTTTCTTCTGCATTTCAATACCAAAGATTAAAGATTTTTAATTCAGGTGCTTTCAAGTTTTCCTCCTAACAGTGCCAAACAGATGTGCCAGTGCATCAGATTCTGATCCTTCCAAACAACTATAAAGGACTATAATTCAGGCAATTTTTAAATACAGACCAGGGAGTTTGCTGTGTGTCAAACTGAATGTAAGAAGCTTACAGCCTTTGTAGATGGAAATCCCAGTGAACAAAACCCCCAAAATCAGCCATAGGTGCAGATGTTTTTAAATGTTTTTTTTACAAGGTCAATTCCAGGTAAAGCTAAAATAGCATCTGTCTTGGCAATTGGTGATCAAACCCCAAAACAATTTATCACAGCCTGGCCAAAGGAAAAAGTTTTTCCAGAGAGTCAACATACTTTTACCTGTCCCCTAGATATGACACGCACTCATTTGGAATCAATTGTCCTCTAATCTTTTACAGCACTTAATTGGCTGAACCTGGCAGAGAGGTAACAGCACTGTGACTAAGCAAGGGACAAGCAAAATAGATATGATATGAACTGAAAGAGCATTTTTATTTTAAATAGACAATTAATAAATACACAATATGTTCTAGAAAATAAAACCATTGCATCTAGTTTCATTTAGACGACAAACTTTCACATGTTTTGATGTTCCATGTGAAATGTATAATATAATTCAGTGGTCAGGGCCAATACCACCCATAATAAAAAGGTTGCAGTGATTGGTAAATGTATTCATTACTGAGAGCATGATTTGATTATATTTCATTGAAACCATGTTTTTACATAGTATTCGAAAATACTTCTACTATGCAACTTTACAGAATGCACTGAAATGGTGTTTATGTTGCATGTAAATTATACCTGACAAATTATACAATTAGAACTGGCAGCAGTATCTCTCTGGTTGTTTACTTTCTCTACACTGTTGGTTTTGACTCCTGAAACAATATAGCAAAAGCCAGCTAATTAACAGACATGAAGGAGAGCCAGCTTATGCTACATAGTTTCAAGAGCATGAACCAGAAACGTGCAAGAAGTAGTGCTTTTAGTAGCAGTTACATTTAGAAATAAATAAAACCACTGAAATGTAATTGTATCTGGTTTTGTTTTTTGTTTTTTTGCTGCTGTATGTCATCTGTATGTTCATTGTATACACCCATTTATAATGGGTGTAATGTTTAACTTTAGCTTCATTAGACAAAAAATACGTTTTTGATTGGAGCTCCCCTTAAACACTAAAATTACAATTGGCTTTATGGTATAACCATGTAATATGTATTAAACTTCAGTTATAGCCTTTACTGTGCTATTATTATAAAAAGCTGATTAGAATAAGATGTAGGGCTTGGGCATTAGCTAAAATCAGGAGCAACCATGTGAAAGCAGTAACCTAGAGAAGGTAAGGCACATTTCACAGTGGCATTTTATTGAATTATGCAGTAAATAATCCATCAATGTCAACCCTTCCTAAACAAATACACTCAGCCCATGAATTTAAGGAACGTATCCTAATCGATTGCTACAAGTAGCAGCACTGGTGCGATCTTGCGCTTGTTTGGCTGCTGCCATTATATTCAGCGAATCTTTCTATAGTATTATGCTAGAGTAGGTACCTACCTGGGAGGTTGTGCTCTGCCCCACACAAGAGATCTTGGTCCCTCAGGCTGATCTCTTCCCCCGGCAGGAGGCGGCGGCTGCAGACTGAGCATCTGAAACAATCTGTGTGATACACCCTCTCCCCCACTCTCATCACCAGCTCCGAGCGAGGCACAGTCCCCTGACATCGGGGGCACCGGGTACTGAATAACCTGAGGGCGGAATGTACACACTGAGCTAAGTCATTTAAAGCTGAGCAGTATGTGTAATCATATAGAGCAAGAGTGTCTTGTGACTAGAGCAAAATGATGTGATATCGCTTATTATCATGGCCTGATCGCAGAGAGAAATATGTGTGTGTGTGTGTGTGCAAATAATAATAAATAAATAATAAATAAATAATATAAGGGTATGACTATCACCACGTAGTTCTGGGACGTTACAAAGATAGATGATAGATAAGAGAGAGAGAGAGAGAGAGAGAGAGAGAGAGAGATATGATATAGAGAGAGAGAGAGAGAGAGAGAGAGAGAGAGAGAGAGAGAGAGAGAAATAGAGAGAGATAAATAGAGAGAGAGAGATAAATAGATAGAGAGAGATAGATGAATATAGACAGAAAGAGATATGATAGATGATAGATAGATAGATCGATAGATAGATAGATCGATAGATCGATAGATAGATAGATAGATCGATAGATCGATAGAGAGATAGAGAGAGATATAGATAGAGAGATATGATAGAGAGAGAGAGAAAGAGAGAGAGAGAGAGAGAGAGAGAAATAAGAGATATGATAGAGAGAGAGAAATGATTGATAGAGAGAGAATTATATGATAGATAGAAAGAGATTAATAGAGAGAGATAGGTGGATAGATAGATGATAGATAGATAGATAGATAGATAGATAGATAGATAGATAGATAGATGATAGATAGATAGATACATAGATAGATACATAGATATTATAGATAGAGAGATATGACAGAGAGAGAGACAAATAAATAGAGAGAGAGAGAGAGATAAATAGAGAGAGAGAGAGAGAGAGAGAGAGAGAGAGAGATGAATATAGACAGAGAGAGATATGATAGATAGATAGATAGATAGATAGATAGATAGATAGATAGATAGATAGATAGATAGATAGATAGATAAAGAAATATATGATAGAAAAAGATGAATAGAGAGAGAGATATGAGAGAGAGAGAGAGAGATAGATGATAGAGAGAGAGATATATGATAGATAGAAAGAGAGAGAGAGAGAGAGAGAGAGAGAGAGATAAATAGAGACAGATAAATAGATAGAGATATATAATAGATGATATATAGATAATTCGTGTAATTACCAGCAAATATAAACGACCTTTTTCATGCTGCAGTTTACAAATATACAGATGCCTTGTATATTCTCTGCACATACATGTAATATATATTTGTTTAGATTTATAGGACTATGTAGGGCTGCAGTTAGAGTTAGGGTCGGTACCATGGGCAGGCTAAACTCGTGGCACATTATGCTGCACTCCCAGCACACAGTTGAATACAGGGCTCATCATTACACACACAGTATAAATGGAGGTACATGTCTTTTGCAATTATGCTGTCACATCTCTGCTATTGGACACGTGTTAAATTCAGCACATATTGTGGGTCTGCATGTTTAACTCTCTCGATGTAACCTGTGATTGTGCTGCTTGGACATTATAGGTGCAATGTATATATCTGCGCAATGCTGATAGCCCATATGTGTCAGACATACTAGCTACAGATTGTAGGAGACAATAAAAGGACTTCTCTTTTGTGGGTGCCTCTCATATTGGGCCCAAGTGACTTGGACTGAAATGTAAATAGATTTCTATGTTCTTCCTGACACACTCTGTCATTGTGGTGCGTTCGTGTTACAGTGTTACAATGTAAAACACCGACACACAGATATGTTGCAATGTGCGTTTTTTTCAGCACTAAAAAATATTTCGTTTGCTTGTGAGACTGAACAATAAGGTCAGAAGTTACAGCGCAGCTAACGAAACCGTGATTGGCAAAAGTAATTGAGCAGAGCTGTGATTGTTAGTGTATACAAACGGGAGACACTGTAGGAAAGGGGAATCCAGTTTGTATACACAGGTTTGCGAATGTGTTGCACTGATTATTGCAGTCAAATCCAGCAGAACGCTTCCTACAGTATTTTACAAATGCAGAATATTTATATTTGTGATTATACACGTGGCCTTCATTCAGCACAGACTGGTAACAATGAACGTTCACTAAAATACGGCTACTGTACAACTGAGATAAGGAGCAGCTCACAATTCAGTCTGTACCAGTGTGTGTGTGAACTGTTATCACGTTTTTCGTAAAATAGTATTGACCAGCACTAGCACTAATACTAGCTGATAATAACAGTCACCTTTATAGCACTTCTTATGCCCTGTAACAGTAAGCAGAAGCTGATATAATAGTAAAAACGCTTAATTGCGTATCCCAAAGAGCAAGAAACGCATCATTTGATTAGAATACAAAAAGGAAGCAGGACTCTTCCTCCAATGACTTCAGAAATCAGAAACATACAACCATTCCGTTATTATTTAACGACCAACGATATAATTACCCGGCTATCCCAAGAAAAACGTAAAATGATGATTGTTTTAAAAATATTAAATTTAATTAAAAAGAAAAGAAAACAGTTATGGTAAAAATGTCGGTCCCAAAATCAGCCTACACAACTGGAGGCAGAGTAGTGAGAAAGCACAGACGAAGTAGCAGCCAGGGCTGCGATAATAACAGAAGGAATAATTCTGTGCATCAAATAGTTACAAATGGAAGCTCATAAACAAAACCCGGTCGCACAAACTGTACATGTGTTTGAATATATATATATATATATATATATATATATATATATATATATATATATATATATATATATATATATATATAGTATAGCTGATAAGCTCATATGTAAGGCATAGCATATATATATTTATTTATTTTATACTGGGTAACAGCCTTGGCCACGGATTAACAGAACACAAGAACGTGGTAGAACTATTATTTGGAGCAGTGGCAGGTCACATTTTCGTTAGCTTTCCGTTCCCTACATTCCAGTTCTCGTTACCCCTTCCCTGTCTTGCACCTCTTCTTATCATAATTACAGCCGCCCGCAATATCATGGGCACAGACAGATGTCTAGTGTGTTCTTTACAAAAACGAATAATATAATCCAGAAACTCTGAGCAGCACGTGACTGTATATAGCAGCTCCCCATACAGCAGGATAGTATGAGCTTAGATAATAAAGCCTAGACAGAGATTCTAATGGGACACAGTGATTGCTTGAGTGGAGGCTCAGAGCAGCAATGAAACGAACTTTGGGCTCCAGAGAAGGAAAACAAACTGTTCGGGGCATCCGGATATGGGACAAGGTTACGGTTAACTGGGCTGCTAATCGATTTATATAAATCGTGACAATCATATGCCAAATCACTGCACGCGTCCGATTATTAGAAAAGAAAAAGATGGTACGTATGCCCACAACGTATAACCAAATTGCCTAAAAATAGGCAAATGGGTCTGTGTCGCTTTCCCATTATTTCCCATAGTTTGATGCAGTTGCCTATGTACATACTACAGCAGCTGATAAAAAGAACACAATATTACCTAGCTATGTATATATTTATTAAAACACAGAAAACCAATCGGAAAAATATAACAGAATTGTCTTACTATCCAATAATAGCAGTTTATAGGGCAGATAATAGACACTGCTTTATTTCTCCTCCAGTTGCCATTTAGCGGGATAGGTGGCAGACTGGCAGTTGCCTTTTGGTCGGCCTTGGCTAGGGATTTATTGGGCTGATGGGGCTGTTTAGGCCTCTGTGTGCCTGAAATGCCAGGGCCTATTTTGATTCTCAGACACAGAGATAACACAGAAGGAGAACGAACACGGGGGGACTGCAATTACAATTAAAAACAATTCCATTTAAATACAAGGATAGTGACCAGTAACTCGTATAATTAATATTCCCAAATGTCTGAATAGCTACGAGCTACAAAAAGCGCAACTCAAACACTAGGAGCGATTTTGTACCCAGACCCGGCTTTAGGTTATAAAGTAGCACTGTGGGGGCTAATCGAATTGCCCGTGAATTTAAAATGTGACAAATCAGTAGCGCAGTTGTTCGGCCATATGTGATTTATGATCAAGTCTCCAGTTGGAGCGCTAATCACAAGTATAGGGGATTATTATTTCCTTACTAAATATTGTCTTTCTCCGTTGCAGAGATTGGCAGCGCCTGACAAGAGCAGAACAAGCCCAGGAGCAGATCTTTGGGAATTCTACTTCTCATTCTGTATCATATCATATCTCATATCATGGTTTGGCATTATTGCAGCTCATAGCACTGAATCATGTACAGTTGTATATACGGTACAAAAGCAAGACGAAGACTTGTGCATTTCAGACGCAATGTGATCAGTGCCTTTAGCCAAACGAAATCTCATTCGCGCTTTGCTGCTTCGGCGCTGCGCCCATTTATTGCGCTATTTCTGGGTCCTTGTTGGGCTCTGAATATGCAAACAGAGCTAAACGGATTTTCTCTTGTGTTCTGTCTCACACTGGTTTTTTTCTGAATTCTAATGGATGTTTCTAACGACAGCCTATAGTAACACGAATACAGCCTGCACAGTAGGTAGATGTATTACAGTGCACAGCAGTGATAAACAGAATAAATAATGAGATGACAAGTGATGAGCAGATATAAAATGTATCTGTGGGCAGTCTCACCTGATATAGTCCCTCTTGCAGTAAGTCTTGCCGTCTCGCACGAAGCACGTGCAGTTCTCATCCAGGTACTGACTGCACTCTGCGCACTTGAGACAGGCCGCGTGCCACTCCAGGTCGGGGGCCACTCTGAGGATGTACTGATCGAGGATGTGGCTCCCACAGCCCACACACACGGCCACACCTGCCTTCTCTGGCGGGGAGAGGAGCACACCGTTAGGCGGTCTGTACTTACGTTAGAAGCTCCCACAGACAGTGGCACATGCATCTAGGGCTTTTTTTATTGGAATAGTCGGCCTGTAGCACTAGCATAAGTACATCACGAGTACATCTTCAGAGCCTATTGTAGATAGAGCCCAGTGTGACTTACTAACCTTTAGGGAGCCAAGAATGGCTGAGCCACTACAAGTGGAACCGCGTGTCAAACTGATATCTTGTCTGTAACAACATAACCATAACCATGCTATACTATTGTGATCTGACACACTAATTACTACCAATCAGTGCCTCTCATACCCTCAGCAAAGCCATTCCAAGTTGTCACATTGCTTAGACTCTGTGGCAGTGGCACAGGATGAATTTGTTTGGCACAGTCAGACACAGCACATTCAATGTGCAAGTACATCGTTAGCAATGGGCAAATCTCTGTTATTAGCAGTTACCAGAAGCTGCCGTCTCCCTGGCACACACACAAACCATTTCTCTCCTATAATCTGTAGTACTAAAGCAACTTCCATAAACCCAAGCCCCCCTCGTGCCACTGGCACTACTAGTAACAACAGCTACTGACACCTCTGTACCACTGTCACTGCCAAGTACCACAACTACTGGCCTTTTGTCTGTGCCACTGTTTCTCGGTCTGGGGCACTGTCACTAAATACCCACCATACTGTCCCTCTGCCTGTGCCACTGTCACTTCCAATAACCACATCTACAGACCCCATGTCTGTGCCACTATCACTACCAACAGCTACTACCCCTCTGCCCACAGCTCTTGTTAATACCAACAAGCACAGCTCCAGCCCGTGTCTGTGGCACAGGTCCTTGTACAGTTATAGCACCACTATTACACATATGCTCTTTTATTCAAACTGGCTACACCTCTCTCTCTCTCTCTCTCTCTCTCTCTCTCTCTCTCTCTCATCTATCTATCATCTATCTATCATCTCTCGCTCGCTCTCTCTCTCTCTCTCTGTCTCGCTATCTATCATCATCATCATCTATCTCTAATCTATTGGACTATCTATCTAACCATCTATCTGTCTGTGTATCATGTATCTCTATGAGACTAGCATTCAGCATCCCTACAGTCATAGTTCATCATCCAGTTAAAGGATCTATGAAACATCCCGTATTCTCCTTTGCGCCGGTATTAGCAGCAGCAGTAGCGCAGGAGAGAGATGACAGGCGGGTAGCAGAAAGTTGAGGCGCACAGTGCAGATACCCCAGCAGCAGGTAGAGGTAGTGTAGGGCACAACTCCAGGCAGGCGGCAGCAGGACTTACTTTTGGGATGCTCTCCCATAGCAGCCAAGAGCGAGCAGGGCACGATGAGATCCACCATATAGAGCTGCAGTCAGATGCCGGGGTCCGATCAGGGAGCACTTCCAGCACTGGAGCCCGGGCGGGACACTGCACTAACCCAAGCGCCGCATGATGTCACCGCGCACAGCCTTGGGCTTCCCTGGAACTCAGGAGAGGGCGGGGCCAACACCGTGACAAGCCCATTGGGCAAGAGTTTAAATGGACAGTCAGGAGAGGGCCCAGGCTGTGGCGCTGCTTCACAACAGAGAGAGCCCGTGTGGAGGAGCAGTCTATGTATTGAGCTTCCTCAACATATATCCATATGTTTGTGATCTACATCTTGTCTAACTTCGTGGCAAGAGGTCTACAGGTTCCCCTTTATGGTCTAATATTTTGGATGACGCCCTTACTATTTCCCAGGCAGGTTACTAATATATTAAAAGTAGTTTGTCCAGTTTGTCATTCAGACCCGCACCCCCTACCCTCACTTTTAGCTCAATGTGGCAGTTGGCCAGTTTGAAAGCTCTGCCCTTTCTAGTTGGTACTGCACAGCTCCTTTGCCTCAGAACGTGCAACAGCACCTAATTGCAGAACGTGCAAGCAGCACCTAATAACTTACATCTTTGATTCCGGCACAAGCGCAGGCGCCAACTGATTCCCCTGTGTGTGTGTGTGTGCACTGAGCAGCGCTGCACCTTCTGTACCAGCCACACTGAACCACGTCTGGACTGGGAGTCAAAATAGGCTCTGGCATTTCAAGTATACAGAGGCCCAAGCCGTCCACTCCACAGTAATTGTCTATAATGGCATTTTACAGCAGCCCTTCTGGCATTTGCCAGAAATCACAGATTGCCAGTCCGGGGCCTGCATGGAATGCTACAATCAAGCCAACGGGTAGTTCTACTGGTTATACCAATGCTGCCATGAGTGCCATCCACACTTCGCTATAAAACGCTTCAATGGCAAATAACCAACTCAATATGTTTAATGTTACCATTTATAATAGAGTGTATGCGCTGTCTGACAGCCCCCAATTCAGTAACAAATGGTCTGAATTTTCTGCTATTTCTTACCCTGAACAAACCTGAGAGTCATCTTCCCGAGTCCCGACCCACTAATTGAATTTGCGTTGGAATGAATTATGAACATTATTTAAATCTGTATTAGCTATAATAGGGGTAATTATACTATAATGGGTGCCCCACCCTAAATATTATGGGGTCCCTTAGATGAAGAATCCCCTCCCTAGAGTTTTCTCCTATTACTTTGTTTGCCCAAATGGGAACGCAGCGCTACTAATCCCCCACTCACTTTCTCCTTTTGGCCCATATATTATTGTCTCTATGAATCTCAATAAGTTTAGTGCATCTGAGAAAACAACGAATCTCCCCCCATACAAATGTACAATTGCCCATTCATATTTCTCCTTCTGTCTTCAAGGCCGTGTTACATGTAGCTGAAGAGAGCCCTCTACTGGCCAAAAGTGCTTTCATTCCACATTACAGCCAATATTCATTAACTAAACCAGCACTTGTAATTGTGTGTTGTGGTGCATGCCTTCATAGAATGCCTTCATAGAAGTACTCATCTATCATATAGTTTGTATGGTGCCATTCATATGCAGAATGTCAGTTTTACTGGTAGGTACCACAGAATGTAACCACATTGCAGTGGCAAACATGTGGTCATAATGTGCTGGCGTTCCAGCAAATGTATATCAGTATAGTAGAGAGAGGAATCTTAGTGCTTTTCCATTATGGCAGCTCAATGAGGGTGCAAATTCGCCAATGTTTGATCAACCAAGTCCCTCTGCACGTGATGCCATTCCAGTAAGCCTGTGTATGTACATTATGGTCAGCCTACCCTAAATCTTTGAGGAAAAACTTAACTATTTTATGAATTGTGCTTCTGATACCTTTTTGGATCCACACAAGCATTGGGCTAATGTAAAATTCTATAGTAGAAGCAGCCAATGATTTGAAATGCTCCTGAAAAAAATATATATCTAATTCTTTTAGTTGTCTTTTGTTTTGTTACATGTAGGGTTGCCATCTTTAACTAATGCCAGAAGTGGAATGATGTAGTAAAATAAGTGTAGTGCACATCTCTATTTTCCTTCATATCCTCTTTACTAACCCAGGCTGTTCAAAGAGACATGCAGAGAGTGCTGGGAAAGCATTTAACATTTGTCAACATGCACATTGTTTAATATATGCTATGGTTATGAGACTGTGACACATTCATATATGGATTAACCCACCCATAACATGTTTAATGCACTTATGGGATCTGTACAATGCTGTGCATGTAATTGTTGCTCAAATGTACAAAAAGGTGAAGTGATATTTCATCCTAGGAATGGAATCCCTCTTCCTATCTCTGGCCATTTTACATGTACTACAAAGTATGTGATTTATGCAATCAAATGCCCTTGTGGCTTAATTTATGTAGGACAGACCCCCTGAATGGCCAGAGACAGGATTAGGGAACATAAATCGTCCATTAAATGTAAGGGTAGGGACTAATCGCCGCGACTTTCCACGACCAATCTTCCCCGAATGCCTCCCCTCGCTCTGCGCCTGGCTAAAATGAAAAATCGCCTGTGCTAATCACACGCGGCGATTCGTTTTCCGAAGTCGCCCGAAGTTTCCTCGTGAGGCAACTTCGGGCGATTTCGGAAAACGAATCGCCGTGTGTGATTAGCGCCGGCGACTTTTCATTTTATCCAGGCGCAGAGTGAGGGGAGGCATTCGGGGAGAAAAGTCTCTGCGATTAGTCGCCAGGCGACTAAATCTCCCCAAATCGCCCAGTGTGTCCCTACCCTAAGACAATGGATCAACCAGTAGCTAGACATTTTGTGGAGATGAGCCATTTGATACATCAATTGAAATATCAGATTATTGATATGATCCTTATGACGAGACTGGGAGGAGATAGGATAAAAAAAAATCTGTATAGAGAAGCCTGGTGGATGAGAAAACTTCACATTCTTGCCCTCAATGGTTTAAACATGAAGTATGATTTGTCCCCTATTTTTAGATAAATGATTGTATTTTAGTAGGTTTTTATGTTGCTTGTTTTTTCTACAACTTTACACATCACTTGAATTGAGACTTTGTTTCTGATATAGTTAAGTGAAGCTAATGATTTTTTGTTGGTGCTGAATGTATCTTTGCACATGTTATTGAACTGAATATGGGTTGGGCACTAGAAGGTGCTATTCCCAAAGGGGATATAAATTGGTCAAATACACTTGATTATTAGCTTGATGAAGAACCATTTTAGGCTTGAAATGTTGCTGTAGCCCTTGATGTGAAACTTTTTATTTATAAAGATGGGGTGCTGCCTATAATCGTTGGAGTACAAGTTGATCCAGGAGTGGAAGGACCCTGGAAGATGAGCACCCCTTGATAAAAAGTGCATAAAGTGACTGCTGCCTGATTTCTACTTGTGAAACACCCATTGTGTTGAACCTATAAAGTGTCCCAGAAACTCAGAGAGCCCCCAAAGTGGAACTGGCGTTATCTTCTGGCCAAATAAGCATGTGTGCGTGTTTTTTTTAATTCCCTTCTGTTTTTCAGACTTATGTCATTTTTATGCCTTTCTGATTTTCAGACTTGATACTCAGACAATCCATGTACTGCCTGACAGCCTCTGCTAAAACAGGTCTCTGTAATGCTTCCCAGGCTTATTCCACCAATGCTTCACTTACTTGTCATAGTCAGGACCTAGGCATTTTACATTTGTACAACAACAAACTAGATGTATAGTTACAGTTTAGTAATTTTTGTTTTAATTTTACATTGCAATTTTTACATATTCGGTGGTTTAGAATCCGTTACGCCTCTTCTTTTAATAGCTTTTTTTTTTTTTGTCGGAAGTTATAGCTTTGTATTATTTGGGATCAATGGGACCCATCCTAAAAGCAGGCCAAGAAACAGCTGATTTGCTCAAGTCTGCTCCGTGATGTAGCAGCACCTACAGGCACAGCGTCAACCTGGATACAGATACACGGATCGCATTTCAGCAAAAAAATGCATATTCCGCTCTGTGTCTGAATTCATAATGCAGACAGTAATATTTGGTGGAGGAGGAATAAGTATACAGTGACATTTCTGTTCTTTCTACTGTGTCAGTTTAGGAAAGGTCCTGTTTTGATTTAGCACAATAATGTCTCTATGCACAATAGGTGTATAAAATAGGCTTGCTGAGATGGAATTTGAGGAACTTGACTGGCCTGCAAAGATCCTTGACTTCAATCCAACTAACGCAGAACAAGGAGAGATCGGCACACAGGTACAATTGCAACATGGGGTAAACCCCTAAGTGTTTATTGTGTCATAGTTTGCACAATGTTTCGGGGGCACGCCCCTTCGTCAGGTGAATCCAACTAACACCAGTGCCAATGAGCAGCCAGGCCTGAACCCAGTGAATGGATGCAAATCCTACCAAAAATGTTCAATCAGAAATCTTGAGTAATACAAATTCAATTATTTAAGTTATTCTATTTTGAGCCATGTTTTCCAGTGACCGAATAAAACCGACATTTTTTTTGGCAGGGGTTGGGAATGGTCAGTTAAGCTGCTCAGTGACCTTTATCATTCATAAAAATGGCCCTAAACCCAAGAAAAGTTTTCAAGCTGGCAAAGGCGTTTGACCCCAACATTCTCCTGGTTTTAATTACACCTGTGTAATAGCGTCAGCTTGATGTGAAAAAAAAGTAAAATAGCAAATAATCCCAGAATATGAACTAATTATTTTACCCCAAGGTAAAGCTACAAAGAGGCCCAACAACAACGTAGAATCTGTTTGACATGAACATGGACTCAGCAACAGAAGGGACAAACACAGTACACCTGTAACAGGTTATCTCAAATCCCAGTTTCTGCTGCTTTTTTAAAACATTTTTCAGTAGTCGCAT
This sequence comes from Xenopus laevis, assembly GCF_017654675.1. Classification (NCBI taxonomy): domain Eukaryota; kingdom Metazoa; phylum Chordata; class Amphibia; order Anura; family Pipidae; genus Xenopus; species Xenopus laevis. The sequence goes on along the minus strand of NC_054375.1, from coordinate 95,944,705 downwards.
GCGGTTTATTAATATGGGGGTAAAATCCATTGTATTATTATAATCCCTGCAATGGAATACAGTATTTAAAATCTCTCAAGCAATTCCTTTATTATTTCTTTTGGAGCAGAATTATGTTATGTGTGTTTATTGGACAGAGCAAAAATCTTAATGGATGTATCAATTATGTATGTTGTTCTGACAGTTACAATGTTTTCCACATGTGAATATTTTATATGATGGTTTTTTGCTTTGCTGTTGAAAGGGAAAAAAAACTAATGAATTCACAGGGTAAATCAATTCTTCCAGACAAGCCCCAAGCTCTGTAAGCACTCAGCTGCTTGAGGGGCATGCACTGTTACATGGGCTAATTGTCAAACTTCAGAGGAATAAAGACAGAGAACAGTACAAGGTACAATTAAAGGGAAACTGTTACAGTTATAAACATGCGACCTCAATATGCAGTGGTTAATTAATAAATGCATATTTTGTTATCGTTTTAAAACATTTGTTTTTTTTTATTTCCTCAACCTAACTTTTTCTGTTGATTGTCATGTAAACATTCCAAAATGTTAAACTAGTTTTAATCAATGTGTAAGGAGTGAATTAGTTGTTTGATAGACACCCCCAGTAGGCACAGTACAGTCTGCACATGCCTATTTGTAGAGGAGGGGTACCCCCTCTGCTCCGCTTAGGTGTCTAACAGTGGATGGGGGGAATTTTATTTACATTTTAATATATACTCAAACCCCTAAAGCTTCTTCTGCTGAGGAGAAAAATAACAGATTTCATGCACTCGGGGTGACTATCCCTTCTCATTGAATTTGACTTTAGTGGTCCTTTAACCATCCAATACAGTTTATTGGATTTTCCTCTCTGAGTGAATGTACAGTAAGAAACGGAAAATAAAAAACAAACAGAAGTGCAAACTGTGTGTAATTCTGTATGTTTTCTGCTATTGCAGGATGCTATGATCACTGGAATTCTTATACATCAAGGAAGGTCATGCTACAACCCTCCAGTAATTTCTGAACTATAGATTCCAGCATCCACCAACTTGTCTGGAAGTTTTAGTTCAACAATAGCTAAAGGCCTGCAGACCACCCCTGTTATATATACATCTAATTAGTCCTGGATATTTAACTTATAGATTGAGAAGAACTAAGATCACACAATTAAGCTGCTAAATGCTTGGACAAGCTGTCTGCATGACCTTCAATCCAATTAAATGCAGGGAGCAGACTGAAAATGTCTAGATCAATCCCAAATCAGATTTATATTCAATCCATAATCACATTAATGAAAGTCTGTCCATAATTAGCTATTTGATAATCCCACAGAGCATAGAAGCAGGTGTCCTGTTATCATGAGAATGACAGTCTGTGCTCATGTATCTTCCTTGATGGAAAAAAGAAAAATATAAAGCTTCTTCCCCTCAATCATGTACCTATTATGATTTACACTAAATGAAAGCACAGGGAGTCGTGTGATTTGAAGATTACACTGTATGGGGCTTGCTAGGTGTCCTGACAGCATGTACACATTCAACTCATCCAGGGAAACACTAGCACATAATCCTCACAACTCTAATAAAGCTCAAGGAACAATTAGTACATGACATTGTCTTTATCACAGTGTCGGACTGGCCCACCGGGATACCAGGAAAAGTCCCGGTGGGCCCAGGTGTCAGTGGACCCTCATGCTGCTAAACATTTGACCTATTTCATGGCCATTGCCTATTTTTATGAGAGCAAAGAGGCTAAATAGTTGGAAAAATAGAGTATAGTATATAAAGAAAAGGAACTAGGATAATAGAGGTTGAGTGAGGAGAGGAAGAAAGGAGAGGAAGAGTAGGCCCCTGGTCTAAGATTAATTGGTGGGCTCCTGGTCAAAGTTTTTGGATGGGCCCCTGGTGTCCCAGTCCGACACTGCTTTATCATGCAGGCTTGTTCTAAAATATCAAAATCGGATACTGCCAAAATAATCCGTTCACTAATGAACTAATCAAAAAGAACAGAAAATATCTGCCCTGTAGATTAGAGGGTTGTGGAATCAGCTTCAAAACTGAGGAAGGACAGTGTTCAGATTGAGACTCTGCAGTCTGTGGCCACATTAGGTGATACTCATACATTATACCAAAACATTAGTCACAAAAGCCATACTTCATCCTACCAGTTTACATATGTCCTTCAAATCATAAATATCATGTCTTTAACACTCATCTGTTGTATTGCTTACTACCTCACCGTTAAAGGAAAACACCCTATGTATAAACAATCTTTAATATGTATGTGCTTAAAGTGATACTGACACTAAAAAATGAATTTTAGCATATGAATGTACATTAAATGTTACCTATAGGTCATGTTGATCATTTTTTGCTGAGAGGTTTGTTTTTGTATATGATTGTTAGTTGAAATTCCTAAGCCTGACACTCTAACTTTGCCAACCTGACTGTCCCAGCCTGTTAGTTACAGTTTCTAATGCTAACGGACTCCTGCTGCACAAATATGGCAGCCCCCTCATACAGGAACATGGGGGATCAGACAGGTAATGTAAAAGCATCATGCAAATACTTTATGGCAAAGTTAGAAGTAGCTTGTAAAGCCAATATTATAATAGATGTAAAAAAAAGTTTAATTTCAGGTGTCAGTATCTCTTTAATGTTAGCACAAACTGTAAGGATGTACTACATTGCATGTACCAGTATCCCTTTCACTTCATATTTGTATGAATACATGTAAAATGCAACTTCCATACTGTTAACATGGCTCAGGCATTCAACCCAGAACAGCATTCCTGTTGGTCATAAAGGTATTGAGTTGCAATTGTGGTCTGTTAAGCACAATTGTGTTGGCAAACACGAAGGGGCAGATTTACTAAGCTCGAGTGAAGAATTCGAATGAAAAAAAAATTCGAATTTCGAAGTATTTTTTTGGGTACTTCAACCATCGATTCGAAGTAAAAATCGGTCGACTATTCGACCATTTGATAATCGAAGTACTCTTTAAAAAATACTTTGACTTCATACTTCGCCACTTTTAACCTACCGAGCTGCAATGTTAGTCTATGGGGACCTTCAAAGAAGGAAAAATAGTTGAGCTCAAATTCAGTACCTGTGTTCCACTACACTGCAAGCTTGTAACACACATGTGAAATCAAAATCAAACCAAAGAATCGTGGTAAATGGCTGGACACCAATAGTAGTAAGTGACCTTTCATTCGCCACAAAGCAAGCCAGTTCAGGAAGTGGTAACACTCAAAAAAGTAACAACATATAATTTAAAACGTAACTTTTACTGTTATATTGTTAAAAAACACGCTCTCTGAAGTACACACCCACTAGCCAACCAATCCGTCGGCAGTGCTGGACAATCTCCATAAAATATAATTAAAAATAGATTAAGCGTAAGGTGGAACGGTGAGGTCTACAAGAGACTTCACTGGTTGTTATGAACATATATTTTCGCACACTCCCATATACAGGGAGACCACAACCGCCCGCTCCCTCCCTTCCAAGCAGACTCCCCCGTGCCAGAAAACCTGCCTATCTACATTGGGACTGCGTAGGAGCTAGGCACTCCACCGTCCACCTATGCCCGCCTCCGATATTCCTGCTTCTCCTAAAAGTTATCAAGGGTCTGTCCCCTCTATGGGGACCTTCCCCAGCACTTTTTTTCATTGAATAAAAATCGTTCGATCGATCGCTTAAAATCGTTCGAATCGTTCGATCGAACGATTTTTATTCGACCGTTCGATCAAAGTATTTGCGCTGCTAAGAGTACATTTATCAGGACCCTCTGTTTCACATGACAAATACAATTTAGTGCAATAACAGTACTTCTGCTTCAGACTAATGTCACTCCTGGCATTTTCTCAGTGTTCTGACCAGCCACATGTTCATTACACGCGGAAAGACACATCAGTGCTGACAGTGCTCACACGAGGCAGATTTCAGAATAAAAATATGCTTTTTTGGGTCAAATTTGTATCGGGCAGACAGGCATCCACATTAGCCTTATAGGGATAGTTCACTTTTTTTTCAAAATTGTTTTAATTAGTTATACATATTCAGTTTTCATGGCTAGCTTACTGCTTACTGAAGAGAAAAAGGGAAAGAAAAAAAGAGCATTGAAAAGAAGGAACAATACAATAAGATAGTTTACCTTTAATGTCATTTTAGTTTCCTATTCTAAGCAACTTTTCATTTGGTCGTCATAATTTATTTTATTTTTTGTAATGTTTTGCCTTTCTCAACACTGGCAGTAACAATACTTTTGCTCTGTGAGGCCACAATTTAATTTTTATTCTTAATGTTACTTATCTTTCTTTTTGAGTTCTTCCAGCCTCTTATTCAGACCACTGCCTGGTTGCTAGCATAAATTGAACAACCAGATACCTGCTGGACAAAATATAATGTACTATTAACCACAACTACAAAGTTGCCCTTACCCATTTTACTGCCCTTTTCAATTCTATAATTAATTTACATCATCCAAGCATGTAAAACTTCTGATTTAAGGGCTTCATGCCATCCTTTTAAGCTACATTGTTGCCTTGTTAAAGTCAAACTGACAGGACCTTTTGAAAATTTCATAGTGAAGTATGTGGCAATGTTGGATTTATATCCAACACTGCCTTAAGGTGGCCATACACGGATAGATCCGCTCGTTTGGCGATGTCGCCAAACGAGCGGATCTCCCTCCGATATGCCCACCTTGAGGTGGGCAATATCGGGCTGATCCGATCGTGGGCCCTAGGGCCCAACGATCGGATCCTAGCGTTCGCCAAACGGGCGGTCGGATCGCGGGACCGCATCAACGAACAGATGCGGCCGCGATCCGACGGGATTTTTAACCCCATCCGATCGAGATCTGGCCGACTTTCGGCCAGATCTCGATCGGGGAAGCCCGTCGGGGGCCCCCATACACGGGCCAATAAGCTGCCGACTTGGTCTGTCGGCAGCTTTTATCGGCCCGTGTATGGCCACCTTTAGGCAGTCAATCTCTTGCCTAATTTGAAGATTAGGTAGTGAAATCAACCCTAGGTACATAATAATAAAGCCCTGGTATTGGGACTGTATTTTTGGGCTGCTAAAACCTAGAAAATACAGAATTTCAAAGTGGGAGCTGTTAATATTACTTTAAACATCTTTGAGATTCATTTTATGGCCCCAGTTATTTACTCCCTTGAATGGCAATGTCTTTGGATCTATCTGTGCTGCATTTTGCCAGTAAAAACGCAGCTTCAGGACTGGATAAAAAAAACCTTCTAGTCATTACTCTGTATGCCATCCCTCACATTGCCTAATTATACTTTGTCATAAAACAAATATGCCTATTATTATATACTTTTATTATTTAACTTTCAACTTATGGATTCTTTGTTATTTTAAAATAAACCCTTATTTGTAATGTTCCTCATTAACCTTGTATATTATTATATGAACACTGTATTCCCAAACCATGTAATAATAATTTTAAAGAATTATTATTAAGAAGGAGTAGTATTATTTCTTTGAATAAAATCTAAAAATGAATACTGGACTATCTGCAATAAGTAAGTGTGCTTGGTTTTGGTTTCCTGACTGAGATTTGTAGTGTTTGACCAGATACAGATGGTTAGATATCTGACGCTTCTGGTAACAATATGAGCTTCCATCTGTTCACTTCATAATGGATTTAATCCATGACCCCATCTGCACTCATAGTTCTCATATTCTAAGGACAAGATTATATTCTCACCCCAAACTGCTGGCCACACATATTAGGTTGCCTATTGCTTGGAGAATTCTTCACAGATACAGCAATGTGCATTTAGTATTTTATTATTCTATTACTTGGTGGTGGTGGTTGATGGCTGTCTTGGCTTTGCACCTCTATAAGTGCATTGCTGTCCAGTCACAATGTACATTATATATATGTAGCTTCACTGTACATTCCTCCAATGTGCAAAGTGTTATCCATTTCAAAAAGGGGGGGGGGATTCTAAGAAGATTTACGGTAAAGTCCGACTCATTCTTGTGTAGGAAAGTCCAGAAAATATGTTGATTGTATGTTCATTCTATATAAGTTTGTTGAGAGAACAAGTGAGATGGATGGAGAGACATCTGCAACATGCTAAGAGGTGTCACTTTCTCCTGTTAAGGGGGAATGTTCATTTTAAGGAACTTAAAATGAGACTACCAGCTATAACTTTATCATAACCAGTTGTGCTTCATAAGTAATGAAACATTCATAGGAATCCCTCCTTCCAAGTTATTAGAAAAGTTTACCTATTGGTTTTGATTGCTACACCCCCACAGAATAGATCCCCAACATAACCATTCAACAGTTAAAGTAGAGCTGGTACAATAGGTATAAGACTTTCAAAAGAGCTTAATTTCAGTTTGCCAGGGTAGCATTATTACCTACTAACCATCTCCCCCATGCCAATGGCAGGGGACGTACATTGCATTTGTAGCCTGTGCATTTTCCAGCATTTCCATTCTCTGCTGACTCCAATCCAATGCATTCACCCTAAATATGGGTGGTTTTGTATCAGTGTACACTGCTGCAAAAATGCACATCCAAATACATGTATTATCAGCGCTGCAAGGCTAAAAGAGAAATAAACAAGACATAAAGAACAGGGGCATATAGTGCAATACTTATGGTTAAACTCGTTCTGTACCCAGTGTCAATTTTTACTCTGTGTTCAGTAAGTGAAAGTTCAATTGCCCTTTAAATTAGCATTAAAGGAGAAGGAAAGCTATGGAGGCATTTTATTGCCAATACATTAGCTGCAATAGTGCAAGCTAGAATGCTATATTTATTCTGTAGAATGTTTTACCATACCTGAGTAAAAAGCTCTAGAAACTCTCTGTTTGTTTAAGATAGGAGCTGCAGTAGTAACATGGTGTGACATCACTTCCTGCCTGAGTCTCTCCCTGCTCTGGGCTCAGATTAGAGTAGAGAAGGGAGGGGGAAGAGGAGCAAACTGAGCATGCTCTTGCCCAGGGCACTGAGGTGTAAGCTGAAGGCAGGAAGTCTGAAACAGAAGCCCATGAGTACACAATAGAAGGAAAGAAATGTGGTGTTTCTTTTGACAGGGGACTCAGAGCAGCATTACTTTGGGGGTTTACTGGTATATTTAGATGGACCTTTCTGATAAGGCTTACTTAGTTTTAACCTTTCCTTCTCCTTTAAGTTAAAAAACAGGAGAAACCCATGCACTGTAGGAAACAGTGTTATATTTGTATCCTCATGGGTTATTATTCCTCTGATGAAGCTGATTAAACGCGAAACGCATCTGCGCCATGCAAAGACATTACTTCCGAAGCAGCCTGAGTGCAGACACGCAGTAGAACGCTGGCTACCCAACTAGTATGAGTATCAACCGAGCTGCTCAACTCTTAATTGTGAAGTAAATGATTTTAAAAGCCCAATTGTAAGAGGATTATTTTTAGTTATTTTATACAAATAAAAGGTTTTACACTATGGGCAACGTGCCTATGTTTTGACCTTCATTTTAGACCGCTGTGTGAGGGACTTAATGGCAATTTAAAAGGCAACTAAACCTACGTTTACTGAACACAGAGTAAAAATTGACACTGAGTGCAGGAGGAATTTAACCATAAGTAGTGCACTATATGCTCCTATCCTTTCTGTCTTGTTTATTTCTCCTTTAGCCTTGCATTGCTGATCATATTTGGATGTTCATTGGGAACCATAGTAGAGAGACTGTGTGAAGATCGGAAGCTAATCAATCCCATTTGAGACTACTTGACTGCTTCAAAAGTGGCAGCCACAACCAAACACACTAAAGAAGGCATAACTATTAAACAGGAGATACACTATATATCGTTCATTCTATATTCGTTCATTCTAGTTGCCCAGAATACTAAGCAGTCAGTGGTATCTGAATATTGCAAAAAGTGCTTTGATTTGATTGAATCCCCAATTGCAATGCTGCATTTAACGCATTCACAAAGTACAATCCCTGCTATTAACTTACTTAAATATATATATATATATATTAGAAGTAGTGGAGATCGCACTCACAGGTCTTAATGTAGAAAAAGAACATTTATTTTGTAGAAAAAGAACATTTATTGTGGACAAGTGCTGAATTTCCTCTGCCCCCGGTGTCTCCTTCTGAACTTGATTTTGTTCCCTCCACACTGTGTATTTATTTCCGTTTGTGTGACACCTTTTCCACTTTGAGAAAGGCTGTTGTATCAGCCGAAACGTCAGCACTTGTCCACAATAAATGTTCTTTTTCTACATTAAGACCTGTGAGTGCGATCTCTACTACTTCTAATTGATGTTACCGATCGAGGACTGCACCCAGGCACACTTGACCTCCATTTCGTGAGTGTCTCAACAGGCCCAGACTGGCAGTCTGTGGGTTTTGGCAAATGCCAGCGGGGCTGCTGTGCGATGCCATAGACAGTCGCTATTTAGTGGGCTGGTGGGGGGCTGTGGGGCCTCTTTGAACTTAAAATGCCAGGGCCTATTTTGACTCCCAGTCCAGACCTGTGTCTCAACTCTCATTGATATTTTCTGCATTATTGGCTCTGACTACTGAAACCAGTAGAAGTCAGCTGAAAAACACGTTTACTTTGGATCTTTGTTTTCATGAGGCGGTGTATTTCCTACTGCTCATGCCGTTGTCTCTAATAGATTTTAAATAAATACGTTCTATTTTCACCCTGTGCTTAGGAGTCTTTGTCCCGGCCACTCGGCTACAATGAATTTGACGTCATCAGTTTGCGCCAGGTGGTGACTGAGTCACTAGCTGAAGCTGTCAGTGGTCGGGTCACCTCTGTGTCTATCCGAGAGTTCAACATGTACCGAGCATTGAGTACCGGGAGGCAGAAGGGGGTGAGTAGTTTCTGACCAGTCGGTCTCCTCTAATTACAGTAGCACGTTGTGTTGGAGCAGCGCAGTTACGCAATGAGACTACACAGGACACATAGAAATGCCTTATATAATTTGCTTACACAACTACAGTTCTTTCCTCATATGTAAGCACTCGCTAAGAAGCGTAGAAGTAGAGTGCTAAGTGCTAACATTTGGAGGTTGGACGCCCCTCTCTCTCCAGCAGAACAATGTGAAAGTGATCCCCTCTGCTTCTGTCTATAGACCCCAACTCTGCGCCGACTCCTGAGTGCCCTGGTTATTGCAGAGCATGACACCCAGCAGGTAACCCCGGTCACTCTCAGCGCCATAACTGCTGCCAAGAGACTTGGGGGAGATGTATCCTGTCTGGTGGCTGGGACCGACTGCACTAAGGTAGGTCTCTTTGTCATTAGAGTGCACACATTCGTTTATAATTACACTGACTTACAGTCACTTACATCCTCATATCTTCCTAATATTCTTTTACTTACAATGTCACTCGATCTACCAGTTAATGTTACTCATGGTAATAATATGACAACAGTTATGCACAATATATGTAGTATTGCATTCTATTGTACTCCTACAGGTGACGTGTAAGAGACCATACTAGTTCTGAACTTACTTATTGACTTTATGGAGTCCTTTCCATTCTGCTTCGCTTTCCTCTCTACTAGGCTGCCTCTGTGCCATGGTTTACCTCTCACTTTATGGCTCTCTGCTTTATGTTCTGTCTCAACTATGTATATTCCTACACACACTCCTCTGTGTTAGGGCGCCTGTGTCCTGCGTCTCACCTCTGAATTAGGACGATCATGTCCTTTGTCTCCCCTCAGTATTAGGACGCCTTTGTCCTGTGTCTCCCCTCTGTATTAGGACACCTATGTCCTGCGTCTCACCTCTGTATTAGGGCGCCTGTGTCTCCCCTCTGTTTTAGGGTGCCCGTGCCCTGTGTTTCCCCTCTGTATTAGGGCACCCGTGTCCTGCGTCTACCCTCTGTATTAGGGCGTTTGTATCCTGTCTCTCCTCTATATTGGGGCACTTGTGTCCTGCGTCTCCCCTCTGTATTAGGGTGGTTGTGTCCTGCGTCTCCCCTCAATATTAGGGCGCTTGTGTCCTGCGTCTCCCTCTGTATTAGTGCATCCATGTCCTACGTCTCACCTCTGTATTAGAGCACCCGTGTCCATGGGGTCTCCTTGCTGTGTTTTCTGTCCTTCTATGTTCTGCTCCTTACTGCTCTCTGGTACAGATTCCTCAATTCACGCTGCCCCTCTGTGCACCTCCCCAAGGCATCTTTCTACAGTCTGTCTTGTAAAAGCAAGGAAGTCTGTTTTTTATTCTCTGTGTTCATCCTATTACAAACAGCTAGGCCATATTGGATGCAAGGATGTCAATGTAACCAATCATTCTCCAAAGAATATAACTTTATCAAATTATTAGTAGATCTGTGTCCTTTAATCATCATGATGCCAACGTATGTATTTTGTTTCATGTCACCTCCTGGGCATCTTGCCATATTTCTTGTTGGCTAGACTGTGTTAATTCAGTTTATCTCAAACAGCTTACACTTATGCTATTGTGCAAGACACATGGAAGAATTGTTTCTCGAACATTCCATGTGCTATATTTACGAGCAGTAGTCACATCTCACATAAGCTTGAATATAATTTCAAATAAATGGGTAATTTTAAGGATTTTTTTAGGAATTTGTTTTGTATTTATTTGTTTCTGTGACATACTCTGTAGCAAATGGGCATAATTGTGCCCTCTAGACAAGGGGTCTAGATTTTTATCTGTACAGTGATTAATACCTTGCATCGTGTTCTGATGGTATTTATGGTCTCAGGTAGCAGAGGAGCTGGCAAAGATACAGGGAGTGTCAAAACTGTTCATATCACAGCATGAATCGTACAAGGGATTTTTACCAGGTAAGGGTCACGTATTATTATTATTGTCTTAATATTCTGTCAACTTTTCCCTTATTTTTTTCCCTTCAAATCTATTTCTCCTGTTTACACAAAGAATTAGCTGGCTACTAACTATAAATACATCTTTGTTTTCTCTCATGCTTTCCTTGACCATTCCTAACTTACTTTCTTTCACTATTAATAAACTACTTTTAACTCCACTTTGCCACCTGTACTTAAAGAAGGAAAAAAACTGGAACAAAAAGAACAGTCAGGTTACAAATGATGGCATACAACAGCTGTAGGGAAGAACATTCACTCTCCCAAAACGGATGCATTTCTTTTGTGGAGTTCATTTATCTCATTGGTGTCCTTTAACGCTATGGGACAGTGGTTGCAACTTGCCATGATGTGGTTAGATCCATTGCTGAAAATCAATATCTTTCCTTGTAGAGAGCTATGTAATCTGTTGCCAGTCAGTAAATAAAAAAATTTGAATGTTTTGCTGCTTTGTTGTAAGCTAGAGTGTGGTGTAGAGATTGGCACCTATACTTATTGATTTTTTTTAAATATTTTTATCCTTTATATAGCGCTGACAGCACTTTAAAGAGATTGTTCATTGGTCACATCAGTCACTGCCCCATTGGAGCTTACCAGCTAAGGTCCCAAGCAAATTCACACACTAGACTAGGATCAGAGGAAACCCACACAAGAGGAACAAAGAGACTTCTTGCAGAACATCTTTGGATTGAAACTTTGTACCCCTTTCTTGCCTAAATCCAGCTGTTCTCAGGCAGAACTTAACTATTATGATGCTCTCTCTCGGATGCCATCACAATAGGTAGAGGAAGGGGCCAGAGAGGGCTGAATTTTTAACTGCCAACACACACAGTATTTAAAACAATTATACGATTTACTAATAGGAAAGAGCAAATGCTTTCCAGTCGATTCTTTCAGGTTCAGTGACACACACACACCAAATTATCTGGGAGTTAACTCACACACACACAGGACCGCCATTAGAAATCACGGGGACCCACCCACCCTAGCGCCCAAGCCCCGCCCCACCCCAAACCCCGCCCACTCCACATCACAGTTAAAAGACCACACAGACATCGGCAATAAAAAGTAACCCCCCCACATACACAAGTTATAAAAAGCTATTGATGGTCAGGGCCCCCTTATAAGTTTAAAAAAAATGTTGGTGCCAGGGCCCCCTAACAAAAAAAAATCGGGGCCCCAAAACAAATATTTTTTAAAAAAACATTGGTGAAGGGTCCCCCTTACAAGTTAAAAAATTGGGGCCCCAAAAAATTTTTCTAAAATAAAAAAATTTGCACCAGGGCCCCCCTTACAAGTTAAAAAATATTTTTTTAAAAAAAGCATTGGTGTCAGGGCCCCCCCTTACGAGTTAAAAAAAAATTGGGGCCACAAAAAAAATATTTTTTAGAAAAACATTGGCGCCAGGGCCCCCTTACAAGTTAAAAAAAAATTGGGGCCCAAAATTTCTTTTAAAAAAAACATTGGTGCCAGGGCCCCCTTTACAAGTTAATTTTTTTTTTTTAAGTATTACCATTCTGCAGGATCAGAGGCATTGGCAAAATCCAGTTGTACATTCTTCTTAGTACTTGATAACATATTTGAGCTTGTCCATTTTTGTTTCAACTAAAAATAACAACACTGATTACTGGAGTACAGTTTGATGGAAATAGTACGGTAATAATTCTGTCTTTCTGTCTTTAAAGAGGAGCTGACTCCACTGGTTTTGGAAGCACAGAAGAAGTTCAATTTCACTCACATTTGTGCTGGAGCTTCAGCGTTTGGAAAGGTGATTAGGCCTCAAATGATTCTTGGTTGTATTAAATAGTAAAGCTGGACAAACACTAAAAAATAGAAGAAGAAATTGCTGTCATCTTGTGATGTTTTTATTCATTATTTGTATCTAGAGTCTTCTACCAAGAATTGCAGCAAAGCTTGATGTGGCTCCTGTATCCGATGTCATTGAGATTAAATCTCCAGATACATTTGTAAGGGCCATCTATGCTGGTGAGAAATCTTTATTAAAGAATGTAAAGTCACATTGTTCTCATCTGTTTCCATAGTACATCATTCTATTATTTATATGTTAATGTTAAAACTGACAAATTATTTCTGTAATCATCTTTTGTAGCTAATGTTTTGGTTTATCATAAGGGCATAGACTGATTGGGTGGAAAGGAAAAAGAGGGAGGAAACATGTTTTGGATATACCATTTTTTTTATCTTGAAAGTGGGGGATTCACTAACTTAATACTTTTGTAGAGGCTTTATGTTACCCCATTTTTAATATGTTGTGCCTTCTTTAGGTGACCTTTGATAGTAGATTGTGTTATTATTATTGCGTGAGTATTTAGGTACAGTAGTATCAGGTCCTACCTTCCCTACATGTTCCGTTTAATATTAATACTTCCTGCTGTTTTTGAGTCTTGTCTCATCAACATACAATCCATGTCCTAAGACGAGAAATCCCAGCAGAGCTTTGACATATGACCTACGGTGATATTTGAAAGAATCAATAAGCAGTACATGTTTAGCCCAAAAATAAAGTTTAAAAAAAGGTAAAGCACCACACCTTGTAGTTAAATAATCTGTATATGTAAGGTAATAGTCCAAGGGAATCCCCACAGTCCACCCCAGTCCAAGGGTGTGAATTACATTGTAGAATATCGATGTATAGTGGGTTTTTCCCAGGAAAAGTGAAAAAATCAAAAGTATATTAAAAGTATAAAGTCATTTATTAGGACAAAAAATGGCCTAACGTGTTTCATGCCTGTCGGGGCACTTACTCATAGGCTGCTACAGTAATATTTTCATTTTTATATTTGTTTTTTATTTATTAAAGGACAAGGAAAGCATAATTCATTGTGGCAGATTTGGATGTTGCATGTGCAGTAGGGTAATATTTCTACACTATCGGGTGGTGGCACACGTAGCATTCCTTTGAGATTAATCATCCATAACGAGTCTTGATAATATAGTTACATAGTTAAATTGGGTTGAAAAAAGACAGTCCATCAAGTTCAACCCCTCAAAATGAAAACCCAGCATCCATACACACACCCCTCCCTACTTTTAATTAAAATTCTATATACCCATACCTATATTAACTATAGAGTTTAGTATCACAATAGCCTTTAATATTATGTCTGTCCAAAAAATCATCCAAGCCATTCTTAAAGGCATTAACTGAATCAGCCATCACAACATCACCCGGCAGTGCATTCCACAACCTCACTGTCCTGACTGTGAAGAACCCTCTACGTTGCTTCAAATGAAAGTTCTTTTCTTCTAGTCTAAAGGGGTGGCCTCTGGTACGGTGATCCACTTTATGGGTAAAAAGGTCCCCTGCCATTTGTCTATAATGTCCTCTAATGTACTTGTAAAGTGTAATCATGTCCCCTCGCAAGCGCCTTTTTTCCAGAGAAAACAACCCCAACCTTGACAGTCTACCCTCATAATTTAAGTCTTCCGTCCCTCTAACCAATTTAGTTGCACGTCTCTGCACTCTCTCCAGCTCATTTATATCCCTCTTAAGGACTGGAGTCCAAAACTGAACTGCATACTCCAGATGAGGCCTTACCAGGGACCTATAAAGAGGCATAATTATGTTTTCATCCCTTGAGTTAATGCCCTTTTTTATGCAAGACAGAACTTTATTTGCTTTAGTAGTCACAGAATGACACTGCCCAGAATTAGACAACGTGTTATCTACAAAGACCCCTAGATCCTTTTCATTTAAGGAAACTCCCAACACATTGCCATTTATTGTATAACTTGCATTTATATTATTTTTGCCAAAGTGCATAACCTTGCATTTATCAACATTGAACCTCATTTTCCAGTTTGCTGCCCCAGTTTTCCAGTTTAGACAGATCACTTTGCAAAGTGGCAGCATCCTGCATGGAACCTATAGTTCTGCACAATTTAGTATCATCTGCAAAAATAGAAACAGTACTTTCAATGCCCACCTCCAGGTCATTAATAAACAAGTTGAAAAGCAAGGGACCTAGTACAGAGCCCTGCGGTACTCCACTAACAACACTGGTCCAATTAGAAAATGTTCCATTTACCACCACTCTTTGTAGTCTATCTTTTAGCCAGTTCTCTATCCAGGTACAAATACTATGTTCCAGGCCAACATTCCTTAATTTAACCAGTAACCTTTTGTGTGGCACTGTATCAAATGCTTTAGCAAAGTCTAAGTAAATCACATCCACTGCCATCCCTGAATCGAGGTCTCTACTTACATTCTCGTAAAAAGAAATTAAGTTAGTCTGGCAAGATCTATTACGCATAAAACCATGCTGGCACAAACTCATAGTATTATGATTTGCTATGAAGTCCAGTATCTTATCCTTTATTAACCCTTCGAAAAGCTTTCCTAATACTGACGTCAGACTAACTGGCCTATAGTTTTGGGATCCTTTTTTGAATAGTGGCACCACATTAGCAATTCGCCAGTCTCTCGGCACTATGCCAGATCTCAATGAATCCTGAAAAATTAAGTAAAGAGGTTTGGTAATCACAGAGCTAAGCTCGCTAATTACCTGTAATGGAGTCCGAAATTAGTTTACAAGATGGCGTCCAAGATGGCGGCCCAATTATAGGTTTTAGCTTGCTATTCCTGGGTGTGTTCTTGTGATATTCTTGCCTATTTTGTGTACCGACCTCTTGCCTGATTCTTCGACTTCGAACCTCTTCTGCCTGGACTGATATTATTGCCTGTTTGACCATTCTCTCGTCTCATCCCTATTTGTACCGCGAACTTGGACTTTTGCTACCTCCTCCCTTGGTCCTCACTACCTCTGAGGCCTTTTGGCCTTACATTATAATTGGGCCATGGACCCTTCGGAGGAAAATCCAGCGCCGCCTGATGTCGGTGGAGCGCTTCGTGGTCTGGCTTCCCGGATGCAGTCCTATGAGGTACAGCAGTCCCATTTTGGTCAGGCTCTGGAAACAATACTGGCAAAGCTGTCGGCTCTAACACCCGCTGATCCTGAACCTGTACCTGTGGCTGCACTCCACGTCTCCGAGCCCCGCATTCCGGCTCCCCCACTCTACAGTGGTGATCCTGCAGCCTGCCGTGGGTTTATCAATCAGTGCGAGGTCCACTTTGCACTCTCACCCAGCCAATTCGTTTCCGAACGTGCCAAGGTGGGCTTCATATTCTCCCGCCTGCAAGGGAAGGCATTGGAGTGGGCTTCACCTCTATGGGAAAAGGAGGATCCTATTATCGACAATGCCAGGTCCTTCGTTCACGAACTTCGTGTGGTCTTTGATGCTCCAGGTCGGGCCACAGCTTCTTCTGCACGCCTGTTCCATCTTCAACAGGGAACTCGCCCTGTCTCGGAGTACGCTATTGAATTCCGCACCCTGGTTGCAGAGACTTCGTGGAATAATGACGGGTATCACGCTGCCTTTTACAATGGCCTGGCGATACGCATAAAAAGTGATCTGGTGTCCAGGGAAATTCCATCCCGTTGGGAAGATCTAGTCGCCTTGGCCATAAAGGTAGATACTCGGCAGAGGGAGTTTCAAGCTGAACTCGACAGAGAGCGCTCCCCAACCAAGAGATTCCACAGGTTCCAACCTACTCTGGCTCCTCGATTTCAAAGACCCTTCCTTCCCAATCCGGCTTCCACCTTGCCTTCTCCTACTCCTGCGGCTTCCTCTTCTTCTTCCCTGCCTGCGGAAGAGCCTATGCAAATCGGACGGGCCTGTCTGACCGAACAGGAGAAGCTTCGGAGAAGGGCGGCTGGACTTTGCCTCTATTGTGGTGGAAAATCCCACTTCGCCTATGAGTGCCCAGTGAAGCCGGGAAACGCCAACACCTAGGTAAGACTGGGGAGACTTACCTGGGTGGAATTGCTCCTTCTCCCCATTCTTCTGCTCAACGCTTCCTCCTTCCTGTGCAGATTCGTTTTGGAACCCAGACGATTTCTTCTGAAGCTTTCCTTGACTCCGGCGCAGCTGGGAATTTCATGGATAAAGTCTTCGCTGAAAGCCACTCCATTCCCCTGCGATCTCTGGCTGTTCCCCTTCGTGCATTGGCGATTGATGATCGTCCATTGTCTTCTGCTACAATTTCCCACTCCACCAATGAACTTTCTGTTATTGTGGGAACCATGCATCTTGAAAGACTGTCCTTCTTTTTAATTGATTGTGCTTCTACTCCCGTTGTGCTTGGCTTACCCTGGTTGAATATTCATAACCCAGTAATAGACTGGGCTTCGTCTCAGATTTCCCGATGGAGTTCTTTCTGCCAACAAAATTGTTTACCCACCAAATCCATCATTAAAGTTTCATCTGTGTCTTCAAATTCTTCTTTGCCCTTTGTTTATCAAGCCTTTTCTGACGTCTTCAATAAAAAGTCTGCCGAAGTCCTGCCTCCCCATCGTCCCTATGATTGCCCCATCGAACTCCTTCCTGGAACCATGCCTCCCAGGGGTCGCCCCTACCCGCTTTCTCCTTCCGTGAACCATGCCATGAAGGAGTACATTCAAGAGAATCTGCAAAGAGGCTTTATTCGTCCTTCCTCTTCCCCGGCTGGAGCCGGCTTCTTCTTTGTAGAGAAAAAAGATGGAGGTTTGCGGCCCTGCATTGATTATAGAGGTTTAAACAAAATTACTATTAAAAACCGTTATCCCCTTCCTCTCATCTCTGAACTGTTCGATCAACTCAAAGGGGCTTGTCTTTTCACCAAGTTGGATCTTCGTGGGGCGTATAATTTAATCCGGGTCAGAGAGGGAGATGAATGGAAGACCGCATTCAACACCCGCGACGGGCATTATGAATACCTTGTAATGCCATTCGGCGACTGTAACGCCCCCGCGGTCTTCCAAGAATTCGTAAATGACATTTTCAGGGATTTACTGGGCCAATACGTAGTGGTGTACTTGGACGATATCCTTATTTTTTCCAGGAACCTTGCTGAGCACCGTCTTCAAGTCCAAGAAGTCCTTTCCCGTCTGCGGAGAAATAACTTATTTGCCAAGTTGGAGAAGTGTTCTTTTGAAGTATCGTCCATCTCTTTCCTTGGTTACATTATTTCTCAACAGGGTTTCAGAATGGATCCTGCCAAGATCTCCGCTATCCAGGACTGGCCTCTCCCCACCAGTATCAAAGCTATCCAAAGATTTATTGGCTTCGCTAACTATTATAGACAATTTATCAAGGGGTTCTCATCCAAAATTGCTCCCATTCTTTCTCTTATCCGAAAAGGGGGTAAGCCTCAGCATTGGCCATCTTCAGCTTTGGAAGCATTCAAGAATCTTAAAGCTTCTTTTTCTTCTGCTCCCATTCTCAGACACCCTGAACCTTGCCAGCCATTCTTCATTAAAGTTGATGCCTCAGATGTCGGTGCTGGAGCAATTTTGTCCCAAAGAGCGTCTACTGATGGAAAACTACATCCTTGCGCTTTCTTCTCGAAAAAATTCACCTCTTCTGAACAGAATTATGATGTTGGAAATCGTGAGTTACTGGCCGTTAAACTTGCCCTAGAGGAATGGAGACATTTGCTGGAAGGCTCTTCCGTCCCTGTGACCATCTTTACGGACCATAAAAATCTAGAGTATATCCAGACACTCAAACGCCTCAACCCTCGTCAGGCCAGGTGGGCACTATTCTTCTCTCGTTTTAATTTCATTCTAACTTTTCGTCCTGGTGCTAGAAACAAGAAGGCGGACGCTCTTTCCAGAAGCTTTCTTCTCGAAGATATCTCTTCTGTCGAACCAGAATCCATTGTACCTCCTACAAAGATCATCGCTGCTCTATTTCCTTCCTTGGCTTCCCAGCTATTGTCAGTTCAATCCTCTGCTCCTGTAGGAACCCCTGCTGGTATTGCTTTTGTCCCTCCTGAACTCCGTCATTCCATTCTGGTTCAGTCCCACAGCTCCAAACAGGCCAGGCATCCTGGAATCAGAAAAACCACTGAACTTCTGTCTCGCCTTGTATGGTGGCCTTCCCTAAGAAAGGATGTCAAAGACTTTGTTTCTTCTTGCTCTGTGTGTGCTGTATCCAAGTCTGGACGTTCCCCTCCTAAGGGGCTACTCCTACCGTTACCCATCCCTTCTCGCCCATGGACTCATCTATCTATGGACTTCATTGTGGATCTCCCTAACTCCTCTGGTTATACAGTTATTTGGGTGGTAATTGATAGATTCAGTAAAGTCGCACATTTTACTCCTCTTCGGAAACTCCCCTCTGCTCCTGAACTTTCTTCATTATTTATTAAACACATTTTTCGCCTCCACGGTTTCCCTGCTGAAATTGTCTCTGACCGTGGTTCTCAATTTGTTTCCAAGTTTTGGAGGTCCCTGTGTAAAGCCCTTGGTGTTTCTCTTCAATTTTCTTCTTCTTACCATCCACAGTCTAATGGAGCAGCCGAGAGGGTTAACCAGGCCCTGGAACAGTTTCTTCGATGCCATGTATCGTTGTGCCAAGACGATTGGGCGGATCTACTTCCGTGGGCTGAATTCGCACATAACAATGCTTTACACGTTTCTTCTGAAAAATCCCCTTTTTTTTTGTATGTATGGTCTTAACCCTTTGGCTTTTCCTCAGGACTTATTACTCACCAATGTCCCTGCCGCCAATGACCAAGCTGCCCACATGTCAGCCATCTGGCACGCCACTGTCGTCAATCTGGAGAAAAGTTCCTTGGTCCAGAAGAAATTCGCCGATCAGAGAAGAATTCCTTCCCCTCCGTATGCACCCGATGACAAGGTTTGGCTGTCTACACGGAACATTCGTCTCAAAGTCCCCTCTCCTAAACTTGGTCCCAAGTTTATTGGCCCCTTCTCCATCGCTGAGATCATCAATCCGGTGGCGGTCCGATTACAACTTCCCCCGGAAATGCGGATTCCAAACGCCTTCCATGTCTCCTTGCTCAAACCTGCAGGTACTTCTTCTTCTTCCTCCTCAGCTCCTGTCATGGTGGACGGTCATCAGGAATTTGAGGTGAAAAGAATCCTGGATTCCCGGGTTTTGAGGGGTACCCTACAATACCTCATTGAGTGGAAGGGGTTCGGCCCTGAGGAGTGCTCCTGGATAAGAAGTTCGGATGTCCATGCTCCTCTCCTGGTCCGAAAATTTCATCGGCAGTTTCCTTCTAACCCAGGTGGTCCTGAGGCCCCCCCTAGGGAGGGGGGTACTGTAATGGAGCCCGAAATTAGTTTACAAGATGGCGTCCAAGATGGCGGCTCCCTGGTTCCTCACGGACGCAGCCGGATGACGACGACCTCTTCCCGCACTCTGATTGGTCGCCGGCGACGGAATAGACGTCGGCGTCAATAATTGGCGCCGGCGTCAGTCGCACACGTCAGCGCGTCGGTCGCTGACGCCAGCGCGTCCGCGCGCACGTTATGACGCCGATGCGTCCAAATTGGCGCCAAAATCTGGGACTATATTAAGGAGCTCTGGGAATTCACCTATGCCCAATTATAGGTTTTAGCTTGCTATTCCTGGGTGTGTTCTTGTGATATTCTTGCCTATTTTGTGTACCGACCTCTAGCTTAATTCTTCGACTTCGAACCTCTTCTGCCTGGACTGATATTATTGCCTGTTTGACCATTCTCTCGTCTCATCCCTATTTGTACCGCGAACTTGGACTTTTGCTACCTCCTCCCTTGGTCCTCACTACCTCTGAGGCCTTTTGGCCTTACATTACCCTGGGATGAATACCATCTGGCCCTGGACCTTTGTTAATCTTAACATGTTCAAGTCTCTTTTGAATTTCTTCATGTGTGAACCATGCATCATTAGTTGTATTACTAGAATTGGGAGTGTTAAGAAGGAAACCTTCACTTACTAGTTCTTCATTTGTGTAGACAGATGAAAAATACGAGTTCAGAATCTGCGCTTTTATTTTGTTTTCATCAACCAGCTGACCCCCCTCTGATAGTAAGGGTCCCACCCCTTCCTGCTTCATTTTTTTACTATTGACATATTTAAAAAATAATTTTGGATTTTTTTTACTGCTTGCTGCAATATCCTTTTCTATAGCAATTTTAGCTTGCCTTATAGCTTCTTTGCATGATTTATTGGCCTCCTTGTACCTTATAAATGTTTCGGCTGTACCAGCTAACTTGAAAGCCTTAAAAGCACGTCTTTTCTTACCCACCTCAACACCAACGCTTCTATTGAACAAAAAAGGTTTTGCTTTGCAACGACGTTCCTTGCTTACAAGTGGAATATACTGACAAGTATATTTATTAAGCAGCATTTTAAAGACTTCCCATTTTTGTTCTGTGTTTAACCCTGTGAAAAGCATTTCCCACTTAATATGTTGCAGAGATGCCCTTATACTGTCAAAGTTTGCACGTCTGAAATTTAGTGTTTTAGTTACTCCCTTATAGAATTGCTTCTGCAACAGAATCTCAAAGGAGACCATGTTATGATCACTATTCCCTAAATGCTCACCCACACAAATGTTAGCATTTGGTTTCCTTTCATACCTAGATATACTGTAAAACTTTTAGGTATCCTTTCCTGCCTCTTTGTTTTGCTTGAAAAAAGGGCATGCAGCCCTGAAATGTTGCAGCATTATTTGTGTAAATATTAGATTTATTTGTATAACTATATAATTTGTAACTCACTAGCAACCTCAAGCCAGTTGTGTGACTTTTTATTTATGCAGGTAATGCTTTATGTACTGTGAAGTGTGAGGAGTCTGTCAAGATATTTTCTATAAGAGGGACATCCTTTGAGGCTGCACCAGCATCAGGTGGAAGTGCAAGCTCAGACACAGGTAAGACTGTTGTAAAGATTTAATTGGAATGCAGTGGATGAATTAATCCCCAGTCACTTTAATGATTAGCCCATTGTTCCAGGATTTTGTGGCTGTTGTTCAGATATGTTTTTTGTTTTGGACCACAGTCATAGAGAATATTGGAAACGGCTTTTATTAATGTAAGTCATGGTTCTCTTGGTATATTGACTACTTAAATAAAGTATAATGAGATGCCGATCAGAGGTGTTAATCCCGTGTTAATTGTTAAGTATTATTGTGCTAACTATTTGAACAAAAATATGTTTTATAGATGCAATGCTGATGATTTTGAGATGTATTAACCCTTTAAATAATCATCTAGTAATACATCTGTTCTGCTTTTTATTCTTATATTATTAATACATTCTAAATTAGCTTTTTTCCTCCCCAGTATTCTCATTAATTTCCTAACTGGTATCACAATCACATGACTATTTGCTACATGTCCATAAATTCAACAAATTAAGCTACACTACTCTATAGGGGTGTGTGAATAGAAACAGCTTGTATAAAATGTGAGGGACATATAGATCAACTGACACACCCATGTCTTAACCCTCTTCCGCACCCTTTTTTTAAATAGAAGGTCAAATATAAATCACTTTAAACAATGTATAGATTACCCTGATTTTAAAGCATGGGGATACTTCCCTGTGGATAATTAATACATGGGGTATTTTTTAGCTCATCATACTTAAGTTGGCTGACAAGAACCTTTCACAGCTCCCATTGGAGCTCTAGAAATGGGAAGGAACTTCTGTTTCCTCTTGTTATTGCAAACAGACATTTAGCAAATTGACATTCTTTACTTGCACTGTGCTATCCTACCCTTTAAAGTTTACATCAATAGAGAAGCTTAAAAAATATGCGCTTTGTGGAGATGCACCGAATCCACTATTTTGGATTCGGCCGAACCCCCGAATCCTTCGTGAAAGATTGGCCAAATACCGAACCAAATCCAAACCCTAATTTGCATATGCAAATTAGGGGTGGGAAGGGGAAAAATGTTTTACTTCCTTGTTTTCTGACAAAAAGTCACGTGATTTCCCTCCCCTAATTTGCATATGCAAATTAGGGCTCGGGTTCGGCCTGGCAGAAGGATTCGGCCGAATCCGAATCCTGCTGAAAAAATCGAATCCCGAACCGAATCCTGGATTCGGTGCATCCCTACCGCTTTGCTGTAACAAATCCAGTTCCTGTATTTATAGACTTACAAGCAAACAATGTTATTGGAAAATGATTGTTCTAATAAAAGCTTTTTATCCAATCTCTCTAGTGGCTCCATCTGCACCAGTTGGATTATCTGAGTGGCTTCATCAGAGTTTGACAAAGAGCGACCGTCCGGAGCTGACTAGTGCCAAGGTTGTTGTATCTGGAGGTGAGAGACTCACAATGCAAACTGTGTTAATTCCATTTTACAAAGGATCAGATCTAAAAAGTAAATAAAAAATCAGCAAGACTATGCCAGGGGTTTCTCAGCATTAGCCACAACTTCACTCCCATGCTCCTCACATGTTACAGTGGACGATGTTGCTACTTCTAAATAGAGTAAACTATAGTGCCAGGATATTGCACACTCCTTGTTCTGGTTACAACATTCTGTAGAGGAAAGCCTGTATCTTCAATAGTAATTTTGCTAGTCATATGTCAAATAGACACTAGAGCCAGAGCCACAAGTTTAGGAACGTTGCATGAAAATACAAAAACCAATGTAACTACATTTTCTAGTAATTGCTTGCCCACTTTTCTTAAGTAGATCCACACTGTTGGGTTGGACCCCTGGTAAGCAGCCTTATTGATAACACACTGGATATACACCTCTAATATACAGCTGACTGCTTATTGTCCATGACTGGCTATTTATAAGTTAAAACGCACATATAGGGGCACATTTACTAAGGGTCGAATATCGAGGGTTAATAAACCCTCAAATTCGACCCTCGAAGTAAAATCCTTCGAATATTGAATTCGAAGGATTTTGCGCAAATCCTGCGATCGATCGAAGTAAAAATCTAAGGATTTTATTCGATCGATCGAAGGATTTTACTTTGATCAGAAAAAAGATTAGAAAAGTGCTGGGGAAGGTCCCCATAGGCTAACATTGAACCTCGGTAGGTTTAAACTACCGAAGTATGTAGTCAAAGTTTTTTTTAAAGAGACAGTACTTCGACTATGGAATGGTCGAATAGTCAAACGATTTTTACTTCGAAACGTTCAAGTCGAAGGTCGTAGTAGCCTATTCGATGGTCGAAGTAGCTAAAAAAATACTTTGAAATTCAAAGTTTTTCTTTATTCGAATTCTTCACTTGAGCTTAGTAAATGTGCCCCATAGTCACCTGGTCGCAAAATCAATTACAATAATGTGAGACAAGTGAAAAAGCACAATCTTTCTGTGCACTTTTCTTTTTGCACTGCTCCCTGCTACACACGTTCGAATCGGTGAAAACCCCATCACCTATACACACAATTCTTTGGATTATTTCAGTGAACCAACAACCCTAATCTGTATATATCCGCAGTTCTTAACCTTTTATCACTAAGGCCTTAGCAGAGGCAACATCCAGGCCTAGCCTACATTGAAAAACACACTAGTGACATTACTCTATATGCTATAGGCAAGCTATGGAAATGCAATTTGATGGCTCTGTGTAGGAGGCGCTACTGTCGTGTTGCTATGTTTTAGGAACAAGCAGTCCAGTAGTGCATCACTTGATTTCCAAGCACATCCCACATTTTAAGAATCCTGGCTTCATGTCATTGCAACTTCACTGATATCTATTTTAATTGATCCCCGGTTATTCCTAGGTCTTGAATGCATAAAAAAGTAGCTTAATCACAGTTTAGAACAGTTACCCTGAGGGGCATACACCTTGTGCTATGTCATATGATTCATTCATTCATTCTACCCTTTGGTGTAGGTTCAGGCACATGAATCCCTTATACATCTGGTCAGGTAGTCAGCTGGTTAGGCCTTGTATATGCTTATGTGAGTAAAATTCACTTCATACACTACACACTTATTTATATGTGTTTAACACCTTTAACTTGTGCCCAACATGTGGCATTGTTTCTTCTGATTGGCGAGACTGCATGGAAACGAATTTAATAGAGACACCTAGATTTTTGAAAGAGCTATTAGCTCATGGTTTATTTAGCTACAGCCTGTAACATGGTTGTATAAGAAGTTAATTTACCTTTTCTCTGCAGGATATGCATACATTGTGCTGGCAGTATGATCAGCACATTGAGATTCTTTTGTACTTTTTCTAAATGGCAGATCTAGAAAAGAAGGATAAAAACTAAGCATGCTGAGCATCTACCAGTCAGATATAATCTAGGCAAATATCCCTATATTAAATATTTGCCCTTATTACTCTTTGTGTTTTATTTTAGGACGAGGTTTAAAGAGTGGAGACAATTTCAAGCTGTTATATGATCTGGCAGATCAGCTGAATGCCGCAGGTAATTTATGTATGAGAGAGCCCCACTGTAAACCTATAGGGAGTGCATATATAGATCATAACTGTATTATCAGCTACCGTTTCCCAGGTTTAGAATAACTAAAGCAAAATGTGTCCTTTCCAGGAAAGAATTCTCTATTCCATGAATATATTGTGACAGATACAGATATGTATCAAGTGCTAACTAAAACATTTATACATTCTGGGCAGCCATGTAGTGTGATACAGGGGTACAGTTGCTGGGACTCTAACAAAAACAGCAATATTAAGTACTGTAAACTTAGACAGGACCCTAGAGAAATAAGCAGTTCTGATGACAGCAGAAACCTTATACCTGTAGGTTTTTAGATAAAATAGACAGTTTCCGGGAAGAAGTAATGTGCATATGTCTGCAGTTTAGTTCGGCTGCTGCTAAAGTTGGGTACATTATGCATATAAGCATTTGTAAAATGTTTATTAATGTCTTGCTGCAGGCGTAAAGCCTAAAATGTTTCGTTCAGGGGGTTGATCAAATATTATTGTCTGTTTTGTCTGTAGTTGGTGCTTCCCGTGCTGCTGTAGATGCTGGCTTTGTACCCAATGACATGCAGGTGGGACAGACGGGCAAGATTGTTGCTCCTGTAAGTATTTCTAAGTGTTAGGCTAATGGTACATAAGATGCAGCCTCAGCTTCTCTCTGCCTGAATTTGCCATAGGTGGAGGATTGAAGTTGATATCAAGCTCACCATTTGCTGTTTCGTGACAGGCACCAATCGGCTGGAATAAGTAGCAAATTACATTCATCTGAAATCTGACAGACATATTGTTCTGACTTTGGCTTATCCACAGACCTTATTTGAATCTGCATTATTTATATATGACTTTCATGGGTGTGGTCTGTATGCATTATTATTATCACAGTTAACCTGCAGTTGTTGATGCAGATGCACAATGAAAATGAAACGCCATGCACTGATAGATGCAGTGATATTATTTTTCCAATGGAAAACAAATTTAGAAGGTTATAAATATATATATTCACTAATGGTCCTGTAACTCATGCAATCCAATACAAAGCAAACACAAGCTATTATAATCCCAGTCTTGATCTAATGGGTGCATGGTGCATTTGTGTGTTTACCTGCATTTGTCACAATATAGTAGGACAAATATATGAACTGAATAGTGCCTACAAATCAGGGAAAGGCTATAAAAAGATGGCAAATTTCCATTGTCCGTATTGTCATCAAAAACTTCCCTGACTTAAGGTGGCAGAAATAAGTTGCCTACTTGGTCCACCTTATAGGTCCGTCCACCTTATCGGCCCGGCCCTCCGACTGTCTGCCTGACCAATTTTTGGCCAATAATCAGCCAGTTATCAATCGGGTAGGTTTAAAAATGCCAACAGGAAAGGGACCGTGCATTTAGTTGTCTGCATGAGGACCCAGCATTTACCTGCAGGATGAGAAGTCTGCATTTACCATTGTTGTGGTCTGACGTTTTTGGCCAATGGCCAAATGATTATATTATAACGATGTAACCTAGCTCGAGATTGCTGTATCTGGGAAAGAGCTGTATTTTAGGTATGAGATCTTTAGATGAATGGCAAGTTTTATAAATCTGTGGGTCGATCTTAAACATACAAGACAGCCCAAGAAGATCTTAGAAATAAAAGTGATATGCAAGAAAGATTAGGCTAAAAGCCCTAAAAGTATCAAAAGACTTAGCAGGATGCCAAAGAGTTTTACAAGCTGTGATCCATGTAGGGTTGCCAGCTGGCCAGTATTTTACTGGCCATGACTGGTAATGATGGTTGACCTCAATGTTATAATTAGGGAAAAAATCTAAAGGAAGGCTGGTATTTTTTTCCAAAAAAGGTGGCAACCCTAGAACCATGCCAAAAATGGTTGACTAAATACTGACTTAACTAACTTTTGCACATCACAATTTTCTTTGTTCCTATGTTTAGAATTTTGAAAAATAAAATATAACTGTGCATTAACATCGGCATATAAGTTGTTTTCTAACACACGGATTTCTGCAGTAGTTGTTTCCTACTCTTCACTTATGAAATTAACTAAACGTAGTAATTTGGCCAGTGGTGCCCAAACTTTTGCATTCAACTTTATGTCTTCACTTCTAGCTGCAAGCAGGGTTAATTATTGAGATTAAAGGGAAGTTCAAAATGCGTCGGCCAAATAGCTTTTTATGTTTAACCCCTGGGGACCAGCACATCAACTGCTTTCAGCTAAATGCACTGACATATGAATATTTTACAACAATTTAATGTTTTTCCGGCTGCCCCCAAGGACTCGTGAATCAATTTGTGAAGCCTGTACTATTGCAGTTAAGGCTGACTTGGATAATTCAGGATGAAAGAGCCTGTCAGCCCAGAGCTTTTTAAAGGGTTTAATAAGGAAATAAAAGAAATGCCTCTATCCTTCCATCATCTGCTTAAAGTTTTATGGATGGAGTTTGTTTCACACTCTGCTGGCCAGCAAATCACGCAATTATTTCTGAGTGCTTTGTGTTTCCTTATTTCTCAACAAAATGCTGTAGAATTCTGGAATTTTGTTTCACTTTCAAATGTGTGCTGATACCTTTTATCAGAATTTACTGTAATAATTTACTATTTCCCACCATTTATATCCATCCTGCCAGCCTGTGTCCCTGAAGCTCTTGATCAACCCTCATGTATAACTACAACAGGATGCCTGCAGACTGGCCTTCCCTGTGTTATCCTTTTCATTTAACCTTGCACTGTACTATTAGAAGTGTTCCACAGGTGGTAGGACTGAATATTATTTTCTCTGAGAAGAAACATTACCCAGACTTAATTGGGGAGTATAAATCAAAAAGTAAAATTAAGAAGAAACTAAAAGGATGTATATGTTGTATAATGAGTACACCTGCCCACCTTGGGTAATGTCTAAATATACATTCAAATAACTGTTTAATTCATTGTAATTTATTGTACTACTCTTCTCCGATATCCGTTATATTCTCAGAACAGTTTCGACTGTTTTTATTAAATTTGATTGTAATGATTTTTCAATTAACAGGATTGATATTGAAACTGAAACCTAACAAGTTCATGTGTATGTGTTCATTCAATAAGGGCTTGGTAAGGTAATGTTATGGTTAAAGGGTGGGTCACCTTAAACTTAACTTTTAGTATGTTGTAGAATGGCCAATTCTAAGCAACTTTTCAATTGGTCTTCATTAGTTATTTTCTATAGTTTCTGAATGATTTGCCGTCTTATTCACTTTTCAGCTTTTAAATGGGGGGTCACTGACCCCATCTAAAAGACAAATGCCCTGTAAGGCTAAAAACGTATTGTTAGTGCTACTTTTTATTAATCAATTTTCTCTTCAGGCCTCTCTTATTCATATTCTAGTCTCTTATTCAAATAAATGCATGGTTGCTAGGGTAATTTTAACTTTAGCAACCAGATTGCAAACTGGAGAGCTGCTGAATAAAAAGCTAAATAACTCAAAAACTACAAATAATAAAAAAGGAAAACCAATTGCAAATTGACTCAGAATATTGCTCTCTACATCATACTAAAAGCAGCTCGTGTGTATAAAGGTTTGTCTCCAGTCTCCTGGTCACCCTGTGTGCTGTTGGTTGGGGTGAATAAGAGTGGTATAATCCTTACTGCATTCTGATTTTCAAGGAGTTTTTTAACTTTTCTCAGGAAGTCTACATTGCTGTCGGGATCTCCGGAGCTATTCAGCATCTGGCTGGGATGAAAGATAGCAAGGTAATTCTGTAATGTATAAATTGTTTGGGGGGGAAAATATCAAAAGATGACAGTTTGATGTTTAATTTGAATAGAAAATGTGTACAAGCATAAAAAAACATATTTTCTTCCATCTTTAAAAATGAATAATTAGGAGCAAGAGGCTTCATGTGCATTGGGGGTTACTACTTGAAGTGGCTACAAATGCCATGGTTCTGTCTGCAGCCACAAAACCGCTCAGGAAGGGCATGCTGGTGTATTTTAGGCATTTGTAGCAGGTGGCAGCATTTCTAATTCCATCCCACAAATGGACAACACCAGCACATCATCAAGAACTGGCAGGGGACACAAACTGTAGCCTGGTTTTATTTACTCATTTGCCTGTGGCATTTTATAACAACAAAGTGGCAAAAATGCCCCTTGCTTGTTATTTTGATCAACTCTCTGTATCCATAACCTTGCAATTCATTTGATTTGTATCATGTGAATATAATCCCTGTGCAGTCCCAGTACAACTTTTAATATGATTAAAGACTGTGACCTTTCAGTTCACCAGAAATAGACTTTTTCCAAAGATTTTCTGTGTGACCGTTTTACTAATATTGAAGTGTAAAGTTTAATTTTTCACCTTCTAAAGCAGCTCTAGAAGGGGGGGGGGGGTCTCCGACCCTGTAAACTGTTCTAAATTGATACATTTAGTTGATACATTTCTTGTCTGCTGAGCAGAATCCCTAAATTTCATTAAAAGCAGCTGCTAGAATTGATACAACAGTTGCTGAGATGCTGATGAGAAATGTATCAACTAAATGTTGCAAAATTGTAACCGTTTAGAGTCTGCACCACTGAGCTGCCAGACTCAAACATCAGAGACAGGGACATTCAACTTAGATTTTGGAAAAACGGTAAAAAATAAAGAATGGAAAATAATTGGAAATTGTTTTGTTTTGACGATTATCCTGTATTTCCTCCCTTCGATGCTTCTGCAATGTCTTTGTCTAACCCCAACCTATTCCTCATACCCTTGTATCTGTGAGACAAAACCATTTCCATTGGACTCACACAAACCTCATGTGTATTGTAATCTATATTTTCAGACTATTGTTGCTATAAACAAGGATCCTGAGGCACCAATCTTCCAGGTGGCTGATTATGGTCTGGTGGCAGACTTGTTCAAGGTAAATTGATTTGAATCTCTATGTTTCCCCTTGTGACTGCCCCAAAAGCATGTAGTATCCAAGACAACTTGTAGCCTAAAGGTCAGGTCCCACGTTCACAATCAGCAATTGATTAGAACAGGTATGGGATCTATTATCTGGCTGGTTTGGGACTTGGAGCAACATGTCTTAAATCTATTAAAGAACAGAAAAGCAATTCTTTTGTCATCAGTATAAATGTATATTTTTGTTAGTTAGTTACGATTAGTTCCAAGACATTGTCTTACTTTTTAAAATATTTTTTATAATGTAACGAGAGTGTCAGGACGGCCTTTTTCAGCAGGATCCGGATTTAGCCGAATCCTTCTGCCCGGGTGAACCGAATCCTAATTTGCATTGGGGCTGGGAGGGAAATCGTGACTTTTTGTAACAAAACAAGGAAGTAAAAAATGTTTTCCCCTTTCCATCGGTATTCAGCCGAATCTTTTGTGAAGGATTCGGGGGTTCAGCCGAATCCAAAATAGTGGATTCGGTGCATCCCTGATAGATGCATCTATGGGAGTCTTTGCATTTAATAACGGGTGTGCCCTCCTTGGGCAGCCATAACTGCAACTAAACATTTCTGGTAACTGTTGACCAGTCCTGCACATGAGCTTGGAGGAACTGTAATTTCTCCTTACAGAACAGCTTCAACTCTGGGTGGGCTTCCTCACATGAACTTCCTTTCCTGCTTTCAGGCCTTTCCACAACCAAATTCCACTCCAAAGCATTCACTTTCTTCTGCATTAACCATTCTTTGGCAGATCCATTTGTGTCTTGCTGCATGTCCCACTTTCTCTTGAGCTTCAATTCACTAATTACTGGACATTTTCCTACAGAATTTGCTGGTACCATTTAGAATTCCTAGCCCCATCAATGATGACAAACTGTCCTCTCCAGAGGAAGCAAAGCAGGCCCAAACCTTGATATTGCCATGTTTCACTGTAGGGTTACATTTTTCTGCTGTAATGCAGTGTGAGTTTAGGAAGTGTGTATAAAAAAACACTTAATATTTAAATAGTGTTCACAAGCTTTCAAGCACCAGTGTAGTCATAAAGCTAAGGGCATGTTCTCATATGGCAAGACTTAAAGTAAAGGTATTTCTTTCCCTTGTGGATTCCTGTGACTGGCAGCCCTGTTGTTTGTACATGATTAGGGACCCCTATTTTACAGGATCAGTTATGTGCCCGAGATGTGGCCATTTGGGAGAAGCAGGTGGCTCAGCCAGCACTGGCTGTTCCTGAACTAACGCCTGCTGGCAGATATAAGCCCCTGCACTTGCAGCAAACAGCATGTCGACAATTCCCCCAATAGATATTGTAGGAGCCTATTAATTCCACCTGCTGGAAATGTACATATGCTTAATAATTGAAGGAATATTTCCATCAGAGGAGATTTGAAGCGAGACTGCAGGACATGTCAGAACAGTGATAGAACCTCATAATAAACAGAGAGGGGAAATCTGGAAGCAATACAAAGTTACAATTGAACGATTCTCTTATGAAAGTAGTAGTAGTAGTAGTAGTAACAGTAGTAACAGTAGTAACAACTTTATTCCTGTGCCCTGGAGCAAGCTGTATGAATGTTGAACCGCTTGGTAGCAGTAATGCCAAACATTCATTCTGGCAGTCCATTTATGACCCAATAATTGGTTTATAATTACTATTTTTCCCTGATTGTTGGAGGATAAATGTCTAATAAAGATCCTAGAAAGCCAGCTAGAGTGACTCAACATAGCACAGTCCATAAGGTAAAGGGGTGGTTCACTTTTAAATTAACTTTTAGTATGATGTGATATTCTGAGACAATTTGCAATTAGTTTTAGTTTTTTTTTATTATTTGTGGTTTTTGAGTTATTTAGCTTTTTATTCAGCAGCTCTTCAATTTGCATCTTAAGCAATCTGGTTGCTAGGGTCCAAATTACCCCAACAACCATGCATTGATTTGAATAAGAGACTGGAATAGGAATGAGAGGCCTGAATAGAAAGATAAGTAATAAAAAGTAACAATAACAATACAGTTGTAGCCTTTCAGAGCATTTGTTTTTTTAGATGTTGTCAGTGACCCCCATTTGACGAGTCAGGGACGAGTCAGAATAAGGCAAATAATTAAAAAAAAAAAAAAAAGTATTGAAGACCAATTGAAAAGTAGCTTATAATTGACTATTCTATATCATACTAAAAGTTAACTTACAGGTTAATAACCCCTTTAGGAATCCTTGTTGTAGAGACCCGGAGAGATTGTAGCTTTCTGTAAAACAGAATTTTAATGTAACACAATGTTATACAGGCATGGAAACAATTATCCGCAAACTTGTCATCCAGAAAACTCAGAATTACGGAAAGCCGTCTCCCGTAGACTCCATTTTTAAAAAATGATTTCCTTTTTCTCTGTAATAATAAAACAGTAGCTTGTACTTAATCCCAACTAAGTTATAATTAATCCTTATTGGAAGCAAAACAAGCCTATTGTTTTTTTTAATGTTTATATGATTTTCTAGTAGACTTAGGGGCATATTTATCAAGGTCCGAATATCCGAACCTCGAATAATTTTGTAGTGTTCAAAAAACTAATAGATCTTGAAAAATTAGTAGTTTTTTTAAGTCCAATGGTCTAAAAACTCGGAATCCCCGGCACCTAGAGGCTCTCGAGGTCCTGTATAAGTTAATGGGGAATGTCCCAGAGTCTGCGCTGATTTCGGGGTTTTGGCGCAAAAACTAATTTTTACGGGAAACTCTAAACAATTTTTTCAGGGGAAGCTCGGAAGTTTGCCCGACCCTATTTTTTCGGGCTTTTTTCTTCATAAATAAGGTCCATTCAGGAATTCGGAGTTGCTCGAAGTTAGATATTAGAAGTACTGAGATAAATTCGGACCTTGATAAATAACCCCTTAAGGTGTGAAGTACATAATAAAAACCTTAGGTCCCATACCTGTATATTTCAAAAGCGGATTGATCCCCAATAATATCATGATAGCAAATACTGCCATAAATATGGGAATATCTTATTTCCAGCAATATACACAGTGTATAGTCACTGTGCTGAAATTGCTAAAGTAGAACATGTACTTTGTATACTTGACTTAATACATCATGTATTGCTTGTCATGTGACTGTATTCTATTCTAATGTTTAGGCAGTTCCAGAAATGACTGAAATAATGAAGAGAAAGTGACCTCTGCACTTGGATGAAGAAAAGGTGCTTGTTAAATCATCGGTGATCAAGCCTTAAACCCAAACAAGACTCTCATTCACCACTCACTGATCCCTGCAAAGTAATGGAATGTTGGCAAATTCTTTTTCTACAAGCTGTGGCTGATGCGTTCTAGCAATACTTCTGCTGCTTCAAAAATCTGGATTAAATATTTAATTGTAACACTGGTCGTTGCTTTTTAAGGTAAATCATTTTAAGTAGCAGCCATGGTACAAATGCAGTGCCAAAGAGGATTCCACTGATCTAACATTACCCTGAGATCTACAGTTGGAAAGTGAACCATGAAAAAAAAAGAAGAAACACTGTTTAGTTCCCCTGAGCTGACCAGCTTCCCATTGTGCTGGGGGGAACTGCAGGACATAAGCTTAATATAACTTAAAGGGATACTGTCATGGGAGAAAACATTTTTTTCAAAACACATCAGTTAATAGTGCTGCTCCAGCAGAATTCTGCACTGAAATCCATTTCTCAAAAGAGCAAACAGATTTTTTTATATTCAATTTTGAAATCTGACATGGGGCTAGACATATTGTCAATTTCCCATCTGCTCTCAGTCATGTGACGTGTGTTCTGATAAACTTCAATCACTCTTTACTGCTGTACTGTAATTTGGAGTGATATCACCCCCTCCCCCCAGCAGCCAAACAAAAGTACAATGGGAAGGTAAACAGATAGCAGCTCCCCAACACAAGATAACAGCTGCCTGGTAGAACTAAGAACAGCACTCAATAGTAAAAGCCAAGTCCCACAGAGACACATTCAGTTACATTAAGTAGGAGAAATAACAGCCTGCCAGAAAGTAGTTTCATCCTAAAGTGCTGGCACAAGTCACATGACTGGGGGCGGCTGGGAAATTGACTATGTCTAGCCCCATGTCAGATTTCAAAATTGAATATAAAAAAAATCTGTTTGCTCTTTTGAGAAATGGATTTCAGTGCAGAATTCTGCTGGAGCAGCACTATTAACTGATGCCTTTTGAAAAAACATGTTTTCCCGTGACAGTATCCCTTTAATATAATAATACTAGAATTCTATACTAAGGGATATTTATCTGTGTCAGCAGAGTGTCTATTTGCTATCAATGGGAAAAATTACAGTCCCCATTCCTAAGCCTGCATTACAAATCAGGCACCACTGGATCTATTCCAAGCAATGAATTATATATATGTGTGTGCATAAATCCTATGGGCTCTTACTCATCCAAGGCTTTTTGGATCAAGTCAAATTTTCCATCTATTGAGTAGAATATATAGTCAGTTTTGGGCAAAAACTGCAGTTGGAAAAGCTGTGTAACCACTGGACCACACCAGAAGCATTTTCTTCCTCCAAAAGAGAGAATTGTGGAGTGAGGAGGCATGTAAATCATTTGGAAGTAGAGATAGAAGCTATTAAATCATATATACGGAGTAGAAACTGCAGAGTGATATATTCTTCTGTCCTGTACCAATGAGCTGTGCTCATACTTCCTAGTGCTGCTGCTGGAGCCATGCTCATTTTGACAATAAGGGCTCTTACTGACGAGTGGTTGAAGCTGCGCTCCCCAGCGTTCCGTTTTTCTGCGTTCAGCCGCAGGGGAGCGCAGGAAAAGACGCAATTAGCTTTTTTCAATGGCGTATAGGCGCCAAACGCAGGAAAAATGCAGCACGCTGCGTCTCAACCTGCGTTCGGCGCCTACACGCGCCTGTGTGAGTACAGCCCCATTGAAAAAAGCTAAATGCGTCTATTCCTGCGCTCCCCTGTGGCTGAACGCAGAAAAACGGAACGCAGGGGAGCGCAGCTTCAACCACTCGTCAGTAAGAGCCCTTAGGATTCACTGACAGTCTGGATGGAGAAGAAAAAGAAAAGAAACCTTGTTTGTGACCATATAAACTTCTCCAAACCCTCTGTGCTTAATACACACTTTCCCAGGTATAAATTTGTCTCGGTTATAATTGTTACTTCGTTTCCACTTGTTTAACAATTCAATAAAAACTTAATGTGTAACCTTTTCCACTTCAGGTCCCCAATTGATACTTTATTGTAAACCTCAACGATGAACTGATAAGACTAGGTTACATGAACATTATATACAATGTTGCTCGACTGGAACCAGCTGTGCAATAAATATAAAGTGCCACGTGCAGTAATCACCATATAGGTTTAAAGATAACTCGTTTTAAACCTTCTCATTTGTTTAATTATCTTTATATTCTAAAATATTTTTCTTAGCGACACCTTATCAGTTAATAACACTTGTAATTAATCACCATTAATTCTTAATACCACTAATTACATTAATTCGTTCTAAGTACCGGTACTGTATAATTACTTCAATTAAATGCGAACTATGAATATTAATTGTTTTGATGAATTCATCTGATTAGTACATAAATTATAAAGTGACTTGTGCAGTTAATTGATCTCTTAATTTACATTTAAAAAGATAAATAGTGCCCAGTGTATAAAGTGACTTTTGCAATTGATTATTCTAATCATTTTCTAAACAATTTACTGCATTTTTATATATAAAGTGGCTTATGCAGTTAATCAATTTGATGACTTAATTAATGAATAAAGGTACACAAAATTTAAAAAATAAATATATCGGCTATTCATGCAATAATTGAATACACTTTGCTTTGATACACGGAAATCCTGGTGTTGCTGGTCTTTCTTGAAGTATATATATATATATATATATACATACATATACACATATATATATATATATATATATATATATATATATATATATATATATATATATATATATATATATATATATATATATATATATATATATATATATATATATATATATATATATATATATATATATATATATATATATATATATATATATATATATATATATGTGTATATGTATATATATATATATATATATATATATATACACGTGATCTGTGCAAATTTGTTGATTCTAGTATTATTTTTAAAAAAAGGAATTAATTGATCCGTTATGATTTTAGACAAAAACCCAGGATTTCATCCTTCTATGTAGTTAAAGAAAGGTGAAATAGAGGGTGGAGTTGCTCCCAAGAGCTAGCTCTTATTTTACTTGGTCCTTAGGAGCACCACAAAGATGGACAGGTGCTGCGAGGCTGCAGTCTCAAATTTTACCTTTCTAAATTTCTTTGAAGAGGCTTCTATAACCTGCAAAACCTCACAGTCCTTAGAATAGAAAATAGATAAGAAAAAGTCTGAGAAGATATTTTTAAAAAAGTTCATAGTTTCAATCCCACCCCACCATCTGGTGAATATTAAAATCAAAGAGTCCGTCTGCTGCCCTGACTCACATTTCGCTTTTTCAAAAGGCAATTGACAGTCCGGATGGTCCATTATGCACAATGTCCGCTATTTGGCTTTCTGCAGAAACTGGGGCCCCTGATTATTCCACATAAAGGGTTCATTTTTTTTGCATGTACCAACAATTTCCTGGTTTTAGGCCTTGATACTTCAGTGGAAGATTTCATAGAGGAGAAGAACACACACAAATGCATCTTGCACATGATCATTTATTTGCATTTACCAAATACTGCCAAAATGGTTTGTGCATTCAAAAATATAGCAGCATTTGTATAAAATATCTACTCGTTGCTTTATACTGAAATATATGAAAGCAGCTTGGTAAACAGTGTGACTATGCAGAAACAACCCCTCGTTCTTATATTCCAGGGGTGGACCCTGTATTGTCCTCCCAATAATCCTAAACATGCAAATAGTAAAGGGCCATATTTACCAAACACAACGTATCTCCCATTGCTTATATGTTCTCAGAGGCACGGCTTTACAGTGGGACATAAGCTGCACATCTTTGTTTTGCTCCTGCTGATTCCCAAGTGGATGTGGGGGGTGGTATTCACGATGTGACACAGTTGTAAAACTGACACTCGGAAGCAGCCAAGACCCCTATTAGTTACGTGGCTAAACTAAGAATCTTTATATCCAGCTTCAGCATCGAGGCGGCATCATGTATAGAGATTTCATGTCTATAGGAAGCCCCCTGTTTGGGAATTCCTGATCTGCCTACAGAATACTCTCCCAGGCCTGGGTAGAAGGTACAGGTGCACAAGACAAGGAAGCTCAGGCTCTCCCACCCTGGGTGTGCAATACTTACAGGGCCAAAGCTAGAAACATTTTCGGACATTTTTATGACTTTCAGCACATGCGCAGTTGTTTGGGACCGGGAATATTACTCCAACTGCGCTTGCGCTGAAAACGACGATCTGCTTCTGAAGTTTAACTAAGAAAAGAAGATGGCTGCCGTTAACTCCTGAGGACAGAATCTGCACCAAGGGGTAAGTAAAAGTCAGGTAGGCTGGGGGGGGGGGGTGAGGTAGGGTTTTTTTATGTTACAGGTTGAATTCTCCTTTAAAGGACAAGGATGCCTGGGAAGATGGCAGCATGGTGTTCAGTATCCCTGGATAAAAAGTAAATGATGGTTGGTGTGTGTGTGTGTGTGTGTATATATACTGGGGGCAGTTTAGGACCCCCCAAAACACCTGCTAAGGTACAAATAGATAATCTATATGTAATCATGCAGAATTCAGAGTAAAGACTATTTCTATGCATGGTAACAGATATGGGGGGTGTATAAAGCTGCAGTAGCATAAAAAAAATGAAAGCAACAGACATAGCGCCTGTTTCTCATTTAGAAAAGCCATTACTTTTTTCCTGGTAATGGATGTTAAATCACATAGGTGGATTGTTAGTAAATTGAGCCCTAAATATGCGATCAGACAAGTGATCGTTTATGCGAAATCTTTATCTCCTGAGAATGAGAACCTGAACTGCCAAAGTAATCTGTCTAGTGAGGAAGAGCTCTGAAATGCAGCTTTGCTTTGTTTCACAGTGCGGGAGCAGCAACCCTTAATTTACTGCACAAGCCTAAACAGGAACCTATTGCCTATAAGAATCAGTATTAAAATCGGATGAGGGACTTTTGCATCATGTTGCAATGTAATTCTGTTTATTTACTTTCTAGAAGGTGAAGATTAATGGGTAACTTTGCTTTATCATGGAATGTTCCAAATCCCTCCTGGGTCACCCGGTTACTGATGTTTATTCCAGCTATGTGTTTAGGGCTAGATGAGCTTAATAAGGCTGCAGGTTTGCTCAGATGAAGGTTGGCTGGATCCAGCCTCTTGTGAATTAAAGATGTGTCTTCAGAAAAAGATGATAGGAGTTCCTTGTCTGCTACATTATTCACGGTGTGTCTGACAGTTTGGGCCAAAGGACAATAATCAGTGGACTCTTCCCTGGTACTGAAGTCTGTAGATGAGCAAAACACCTGACTGCTGATGCTCTGGGCTAATGTTTCGGAGCTTTCAGGGGATCGGGAGACGCTCCCTGACGTCACACTGCCAGAGCTGCTGTTCTGTTCTGGGTTGAGTTGTACTTCGTTGGAGTAGAGGTCAGAGGAAATGTTAGGGTGGTGATGAACATCGATGGCAGCCGTAGTGAAAATGCACGTGCCAGGAATGCCACTTTCTGCACACAGATAAGAATTTATATACGTTACATATTAGGGATGTACCGACTCCACTATTTTGGATTCGGCCGAACCCCCGAATCCTTCTTGAAAGATTAGGCCGAATACCGAACCAAATCCTAATTTGCATATGCAAATTAGTTGTGGGAAAACATTTTTTACTTCCTTGTTTTGTGACAAAAAGTTACGTGATTTCTCTCCCCTCCCCTAATTTGCATATGCATATTCGGATTCAGTTCAGTTCGGCCAAATCCGAATCCTGCTCAAAAAGGCCGAATCCCGAACCGAATACTGGATACGGTGCATCCCTATTACATATGCCTTCTCAGAAACCAGAGAATATTCTCTCTATTCCAAACTGCATTAAGATTGCTAGACAATATGGAAAATGCACTGCTGAATGCAAACATATAGGCTACAAAGAGATCGCTGCTTAGAAAGGAAAAAGTGAAAGTGTCTGCGCCTCTGCTATAGGCAATGTGCGTATTCTATACTTCTGTTAGGTGCTTGGAATGGTATTCACAGTTGTTGTTTTCAACTGAGCACATAAGCAGTCACAACATCCTGTGTCTTAATCAGAGAGCTGCGTTTCTCTATGGAAAACGGTAAAAAAAAAAAATTCAGGATCCAGGGGATTCAAGTGTTTAATCACATTGTAGCCCTTCAGTAGTAATCGAAGTCTGTTACCTTTGGATACGTTAAAAAGACTTTTAAAGATTAAAATTTTCTCCAATTTGGGTCTACCCAGCCACTTCATAAAAACTTCATCAATAGGCAAGAGTATTTAAAACGACCCCCTTTAAATGACCTGCTTATACCTCACTGGGTGAATGGTTAATGCCCTCAGTGGCCCAAACTAAAACCACATGCAGAAAACGCTACACGTGAGAGCATTATGAATTCTACTGTGGATACAAGTTAGAACTTAACATGTTTGCTTGCTTCAGTCAACTCCCCCAGTATAAATGTTGCCAGTTGTGCAGCACCTGATACTAAAGGTGGAAATAGATGTAACAATTACCATCTTTCTTGGAGAAGATCTTTCCAAGAAAGATCATTCGCTGAATTGTCAGATGTACAGGTAGAAACTATAGAATTCTACCTGTATCTGATGATACATCACTAACAATGGACGATGTTTAGGTGCCTTTAAAAGCACCCGATCAACATTTTCTGTCCAGTCCCATCGACAAGCCAAGTCCAAGTCTTCTACTGATATTGACGGCTCTTTTCCCACCATACACGCACCAAATATCGTATGAAAATTTGTTTTGTACGATATTATCTGTGCGTTTATGGCCACAACCCTCTGCCAAGTATAGCAGAGGGACATTACTAATGTAAGGTTAAATCTATAATTTATACAATAATTATGCAATATCATTGCTCCCCAAGGCCAGGTAACGATGGTTTAATATGTAACAATAATGTCGATTGTATAAAATCCTTATCGTTATGTTCAAGTTACAAAACTGAATCTTAATTTTAAAAAAATGTAGAAATGTTAAAAGTCTGTATAGACAGCTGGTGTCTAGGTTAATCTTTATATTGTCATACACACTATACACTAAGTACAAATACAGCCATAAACCTTACCACTGCTGGGTTCATTATA
This sequence comes from Xenopus laevis, assembly GCF_017654675.1. Taxonomy (NCBI): domain Eukaryota; kingdom Metazoa; phylum Chordata; class Amphibia; order Anura; family Pipidae; genus Xenopus; species Xenopus laevis. Next base: position 95,904,435 of record NC_054375.1, on the reverse strand, counting down.
ATACTGTGTGATGTAATTGTTCATGTCGTCCTTCGTAATGACTTCTGAAAAACAAAAGTACCGGCCAGATGTTACATAAAGTTGGGAGTATACTGCATTATGGTGCACAAACAATTACTTGGAAACCAAAAGTGATACAAACACTTTTTCTTCTGTAACATTAAAGGTAAATGCCACCATCACCTTCAAAATGTGATGTACACAGTTTAAAAATCTAAATCCTAGTCCTTAGTGCTACTGGGTACAACTGATAAAGTTCTCTTGGCATTCCTGGTGCTGCACTTTTCATATGGCCATGTCTAGGAATAACAGAATAAAAAAGGGGGCAAGCATTCACAGTTATTTAATGTGCCAGTATAACTCGATGAATACAACTTGGAGGGGTCTCTATCTCCATGCAGGCTGCAATTTTATACCACTGCAAGCTGGTTACATTATAGAGACAAAACACACACACACCACCCCCACCCCACCAATGGTGCAGCCCACATGAGAATGTGTCTAGTGTCGCTTGTTCCCTGGTGGGAAAGTACAAGAAGGAAAGAGGGAGGGATGTTAGACATATATAAGATGTAAACCATTTACAGCATACACATAGGGACTTTATAAGTTAAGCATCTGTAGCAGCTGAAAATAAAACCAGTTCTGTTAGGGAAAAGGTTCAAGCTGTATAAGTAGCAACCAATGAATACACAAGTCTAAATAAATTGGGTTCTACTTGTATGAGACCTGTTATGCAGAATGCTTGGAACCCTGTGTTTTCCAGATAATTATAGATCTTCATACCTTAAGTCTGCTAGAAAATCATATAAACATGAACTAAACCCAATAGGCTGGTTTTGCTTCCAATAAGGATTGATTATATCTTAGTTGGGATCAAGTACAAGCTACTGTTTTATTATTACAGAGAAAAAAAACATTTTTAAAAATTTGGATAAAACGGACTCTATAAGACACAAAGTTCTTGTAATTTGGAGCTTTTTGGATAACAGGTTTCCGGATAATGGATCCCATACCGGTATTTGTGAATTTGGAGGTGCTACAGCACTTATTGCAGTCATATTCGAATCATGTTTGTGACTCCCTGAGAGCCAGATGTATGACTGGCCACTGGGAAAAGAAGTGTCGCTACAGCACTCTGTGGTTTGCAGGTAATTGTTGAACATTTTCCCCACTGTGTACCACCCAGACTCAGCTGCCTGTAACTCTCATGTATCCTGAAGACAACAATCAAAGTTGACAGGAAGACAAAATAAGCCTGATCTGTTGGTCTTGGTTGAGGTTTAAAAGCTTTTTTGGCCATGTTGAGGCCAGATAGCCTGCAGTTAGGGGAGGGCTAGTGCTAATGGGAGAGCTTAGAAGAGCCTGAGTGTAGCTGAGGGCTGTTTGACTCATGCACAAAGGCTCGCCTATCTAATGTTCAATCCCATCATTGTTCTTATCTATAATTCATGCTAAATATTATCTGACCACAAATAGCCGCACAAACACCCGTTCCATTTGGTAGCACAGCAGCTGGACTGAGCAAAACTAACACAACTCTTTATACACAAAATGTTGTGATTAAAGGAAAACGATACCCCCAAACATTGCTGCCCTCTATAAAAATATATTGCATAAAACAGCTCATGGATCCATTACCTGGATCCCCAAAGTTAAGCATTAGGGGAAGGTCATCTTGCACAGACTCCATTTTAATCAAATAATTAACATTTTTTCTACTGAATCAACCTAAAACCCTATTTCTGTAGTAATTTAAATAAATATACCAAATATCCCACTTTGCAACAAGACACATGCCTCTTCCTACTACTATTGCCTAATGAAATCTGCACAGTACAGGTATTCTAGTGTAGTACATGTGTAAAGGGGAATTAATCCTGCTTTACACAATGTTCTCTCCCTACTTTAGGACTTCATTGCACCTACTAATGTTTGTGAGATTTTCTTCTCTCATCATTGTTTTAATTAAACCAATGCACAACACTCAGATACCACCCTATAACCCAATATGTGCAACATCTAGCTCAGCAGGTGCTCCATTCTAACCTACTGTATCTAAACCAACACGTAGTCCCGTGTAACCCAACAAATGCTCTTGTATCACCCAGCCAGACTGCTAAATTGTTTGCCTAATCCTTCTTTTACGTCACTTTCCACCCAATCCCACTAAACCAACCCGCTCTTGCCCTATCAGCCTTGTGGCTCTTACAGCGATAAATTAAAGGAATAGTTCAGTGTGAAAATAAAAACTGGGTAAATAGATAGGCTGTGCAAAATAAAATATGTTTCTAATATAGTTAGTTAGGCAAAAATGTAATATATAAAGGCTGGAGTGAACAGATATCTAATAAAACAGCCAGAATCCAACTTCCTGCTTTTCAGCTCTATAACTCTGAGTTAGTCAGCGACTTGAAGGGGGGCCACATGGTACATTTCTGTTCAGTGAGTTTGTAATTGATCCTCAGCATTCAGTTCAGATTCAAAAGCAACAGATATGACCCATGTGGCCCCCCCTCAAGTCTCTGATTGGTTACTGCCTGGTAACCAGGGTAACCAGTCAGTGTAAACCAAGAGAGCTGAAAAGCAGGAAGTAGAGTCCTGACTGACATGTTATACATCAAATAACTCCAGCCTTTATACATTACATTTTTGGCTAACTAACTATATTAGAAACATTTTTTATTTTGCACAGCCTATCTATTTACACAGTTTTTATTTTTATACTGAACAATTCCTTTAACACTTTATTTACATATACAACACTTGGCTTATCACATTTTCTAGGGGTTGAATATTGGAAATGGAATACTTACCATGAGGTAGCTCTGCAATGTTCTCGGTAGCATCATCATCCGAGTCTCTGTTTGTGATCACTTTGAATCGATCATTTTGTTTCTGGAGTTCATGGGGGATTTTTAGAGCTCTTTCTCTCTCTGCAACCAGATCCAAGTCCTGTTGTGCAAGATGAGCCCTCAGCTGTCTAATCTCAAACTGGAAAGACAGAAAGAAAATGACTATTAGCTTGATCCTTACAGAGTCCGTTACCTGAGTAAAGGCTTCTTCAATGATCTTTTAAAAGAAGTGGAAACATTTGTGCCTTTACCATTGTTGGACACCATAAAGGACAAACCATCACCTCCTGCCTGCTAGATACACTACAGGATACATTTACAAATGGCTTAATTTCAGTAGTTAAATTATTCTCCATTTCCAGTCTATTTGTATTCTTTATTCAATAGTTATAGGCCTCCCTTTTGTATCCAATAAAGCCTTAGTGTTCGTATTTTTAATAAAGTCTAATACCCATGCAGACATTGCTTTGCATTTCCTATACCCCCACATAAAAATTCCAAGTTGAAAAAATTCTTAAATAAATTAAATTCTTCATTTAAAAAGGACACATCTGCACAGAATGGATTGCAGAATTATGCTCAATACACAAAATACCTATTGTCAACATAGTCTAGAGTTAGCTCTCTCTGTGCTACAAGCAAATATAAAAGGTTTTCCCTGATAATGTTAATCCTGGGGATGTCCAATATTGACATTTCTGACAAGTCGTGCCCATAGCGACTCCTTTGTGCATTGGCTCATGTCACAGAACAGCAACCATAATGGTCTTCAGCATTAGGAGTTTATAATGGCATCCCACCCATGGAAACCCTTGTTAGTATGATATAGTGGTATGAAACAACATAGTTATATAGTTAAATCGGGTTGAAAAAAGACAAAGTCCATCAAGTTCAACCCCTCCAAATGAAAACCCAGCATCCATACACACACCCCTCCCTACTCTCAGATGAATTCTATATACCCATATCTATACTAACTATAGAGTTTAGTATCACAATAGCCTTTGATATTATGTCTATCCAAGAAATCACCAAAGCCATTCTTAAAGGCATTAACTGAATCAGCCATCACAACATCACCCGGCAGTAACAAAGTGGCAGCACCCTGCATGGAACCTATAGTTCTGCACAATTTAGTATCATCAACAAGCTGACACTGGTCTTTATTTTTTGGGGGGCTGGGTTTTTTGATTGTATACTTGTCTTGTAGAACAGCTGTCAGGCTTGGAATTTGTATCTGGTTGCCAGGGCTTATTTTTCATAACAACCAAGTCTAACAGTCAATCTGTTTTTGGTTGCCAGGGCCACTGTCTCCAACAACCACAAATAACTTTTTTTTTTTTTTAAAGGTAAGATTTATTTCTTTTTTTAAACACACAACAATCAGACATACAACAAATAAGTACACTCGCAGACTAAACTGTACAAGTTTGGCAGGATGAAAACATGGCACAGGCTATCACCAAGCATAACACAATACAGTGATCGAGCAGTTGAGATGGACACTATCAAACTCAGGTGAACTTTACATCTGAAGGCTAGGTTGGGACCTTCGAGGATATGTAGGATAGCTAACCATGAAGGATTCCATAATAGGAGATGGACTTGGTTAAGACTTGCTATAGAGGGGTCGGGTCAATGTCATTCCACAATCCCCAAATTTTACCAAATTTTGTTGGTGTTCCCCTAACTTCGTAGGTGAGCTTATATAGGGGTACTGCTTTGTTAACCAGTTGTATCCAAGCATTAAGAGAGGGTGAAAGGTGACCCATCCAGTGAAGGGCTACAGTTTTTTTCGCATAAAAGAGTAGGATACGAAAAGAGATTCGAGTATACTTAGCTGGGATTATCTCTTCTAGGACCCCCAAAAGGCAAACTGTAGGTGAAATTATTCTCGGAAAGTCAAGATTGTCCGCTAGAAAGTTTACGACTTGTGTCCAAAAGCTCAATATGTAGTGGCATTCCCAGATTAAATGGAAGAAATCCGCAGCTTGTTGGTGACACCTGGGACAGGAGTCGCAGGGGATCCGGCCCATCAGTTTGAGTCGTGTGGGAGTTATGTAAATATGATGCATAATTTTATATTGTAGTAGTTTGTCTTTCAATGATATCAGGCCAGTGTATATGTGATCTGTTGCTTCGTCCCAGCTATCCTGCTCAAGGCCTACAATTTTGGTATTCCACCAGTCTTGTGCTGATCGAAAAGGTTTGGGGCCGGATAAAAGGAATTGCTGGTAGAGCCGGGACACCAGCTTTGCTGGGTTGGGATCATGAAGAATTTCTTCTATGACTAGACAGGATTGCTGGGGAGTAAGACTGTTAAATTGGGAGTGGAAGGCATGTCGTAATTGTAGGTACTTAAATAATGGAATATGTGTTGGCTGGCACTTTTGTTGTAGTGTGCAAAGGGTGACAAAGGTATGATTCTCAAGGAGGTCCTTCAAGCATTTAATGCCTTGCCTTGGCCAGAAAACAGAGTGTTGCAAGGATCTAAAGTGATTTAGATAGGAATTCCCCCAGAGGGGGAGGTGAGGGGATAGGAGGGGTGGTGAACGGCCCAAAATTTTGAGAGCTATCAGCCAGCCCTTCTGTGGGGTAGTCAGTGTCGTCGGTAATGGGCCAGAATCCCTGGGACTCCTATAGGGAAAATTGCGGAGACCTTCCCACGAGGATAGTAAAAGAGCTTGTAACTGCGAGTTTGGGTTATATGGGTCAGGGTTAAAGCACCAGTGGAGGTAATATACTTGTGAAGCTATGAAATACCAATGGAAGTTGGGGAGGGCCAGACCTCCCACGTCGCATGGTGCACACAGCTTTGACCAAGCGATTCTGGGTGTTTTATTGTTCCAGAGGAAGGGGATCACGATTTGGTTTATACTTTTAAAGTATTTTTTGGGGATATATATTGGCGCATTATGGAGTAGGTAGAGAATTTTGGGGTGGTAAATCATTTTAATGACATTTACTCTACCCCAGAGAGACAGAGGGAGTTTAGTCCATCGATTTAAGGTATTGGTCAGATTAACTAAAATAGGGTCGAGGTTTAAGGTAGTGTATTTTGTGAGATCTGCATGGACTATCACTCCTAGGTACTTGAATTGGGTGGCCCATTCGAGAGGGGTCTCTTGTGGTAGAGATCGAGGTTGGTCAGGGTCAATGGGGAATAAAACTGATTTTTCCCAGTTAACTCGTAGTCCAGAGAATGAGCCAAAGCGGTTGACCAGGTCCAGGAGGGCCGTAAGAGAATCATTGGGATCTGCCAAATATATAAGGAGGTCATCTGCAAAAAGGGAGATTTTTTCCTGAATAGTCCCGTAGGTTAAACCCTTGATTAAAGGAGACTGTCTGGTCAGTATTGCTAGTGGTTCTATTGCAAGGGCAAATAGAATTGGGGAAAGGGGGCAACCCTGCTGAGTTCCCCTTGTTAGTAAGAAAGGGGGGGAAATATGGCCATTAACTCTCACGCGTGCCGTGGGGTTCTTGTAGAGAAGTTTGATCCAGGATATGCATCTAGGGCCAAGTCCGAAACGGGCTAAAACCTCCCATAGGTAATCCCACTCCACCGAATCAAAAGCCTTAGCAGAGTCTAGGGAGGCTACTACTCTGGTGCCTGTTTCAGTATGGGCGATCTGCAGGTTGGTAAAGAGTCTGCGGAGGTTGATGTTAGTGGAGCGTCCTGGCATAAAGCCAGATTGATCAGGGTGGATAAGGTCAGGGACTACCTGTTGGAGGCGGGAAGTGAGGACCTTAGCCAGGATTTTAGCATCTGTATTTAGGAGAGATATAGGGCGGTATGAAGAGCAGCGAGTTGTATCTTTACCCGTTTTAGGGATGACAACTATGAGGGCCTCTGTAAATGATGGAGGTAGTAAATTACTATCGAAAGCACTTTGCAGCGTCTCTAGGTATTTCGGGACTAATTGACCACAAATAACTTTTAGCTGCAGCCCAGAAGGATTGGAATAGGAAGGCAATTCATTTGAAAAACCATAAAAAAATAAATACTAACTGAAAAGTTGCTTAAAACAGTCCAATGTAACATAGTAAATTTTCATCTATTCTAGAAAGGAAAGAGATAACTGTAGATACTGTACATTTATTTTATTAATAAATACAATTATATTAAAACATTATAAAATATAATTATACCTGTAATACATTATCATTACATTTCAAGACCCTCTACAGCATTCTGACTATTTACATTGTATTTGTTTAGAAATTTCCACGTCTGACTACTGAAACAAAACGATTTGCTGCTGCCCACAACTGTGCTTGCCAGGGGGATCAGTAGGTCACTTGAGAAATCAATAGGCCATCCAAGACATGGGCACATGCCAAGACACTGATCCAGATGATTATGCCAGCAATGGGCAGGTATGTGGGAGCTGCCAGTCTTTCCTACCAATGTGATTCAGAAAGTGAACAGAATTCAGACCACTTACACTTTTGCACTCTAACAGGGCCCTCTGAGCACTCTCTCATTACAATGCCCTGACAGTAGGTTGCTATACAGTTGACAACTAGGTCCTGTGTTCATACTGATATTAGCTGAAAATTTACAAATAAACTGTAGTACTGCAAATATTTCAGCAACTGCACTATATTTGAAATATAAAGCTAAATCTAATCCTATAACTATGCGTTAATCTGAAACTGATTTCTGAACAAAGAGCAGTTGCTGCCATCTGCTGATAAGAACAAAACAACTGTATCAGAAGCAGCTAAGACTTAAAGGACCAGTAACGTCAACATTTTTTCTTTAAAAATTAGTTTGTATATAACGAAAAAAAAAAAAACAAGACATATTTAACTTTAAAATCACAAAGTCTTTATTAAAAAATTAACTCCCGAAATTCCGTTTGCGCTCCTCTTCAGAAAAGGCGACAGGGCGACGATCTATCGTGCGGCGTTCGATTTCTCCTCCCTGGCTATCTCCTATAGAAGGCAGGGAGGAGAAATCAAGCACCGCGCAATGGATCATCGCCCTGTAGCCTTTTCTGAAGAGGTATTTTTTTGGTATTTTTTAATAAAGACTTTGTGATATTAAAGTTAAATATGTCTTGGTGTTTTTTTTCATTATATACAAACTAATTGTTAAAAAAAAAATGACTGGTCCTTTAACCCGGCGCTGTATCTAGGGTTGCCACGTTTTCTAAAATTCTTTACCGGCTGGTGGGGGGTGGGGACACAAAGGGACCGGTCGTAACGTCAAACGGGGCAGGTGCGCCCACAGACACTTCAAGATGCAAAAGAAAAGTTAAGTTCCAGGGGATTGGGGGCAGGACGAGGAGTCTTTTTAAGCGTATTACAAATTTACCGGCAGCTACATTGCCGGTAAATTTGTAATACAGGCTTTGGCAGGTATTTTACCGGCTAGGCCGGTTATTACAGGCCGGGTGGCAACCCGGCGCTGTATCTGAACTGCATTCAGAAAAGACCAGCAGCATTTTTGAATAAAGGAAGGACGTTGTACAGCAGCCCTGTGCTTTATTACACATAGAATAAACAAGAGTTTGGGTTGAAACTTACTAGGGAATTTTAAATGAATTCAGATCTAGGAGTGATTGTAGATATATCAATGATTGGACAGAAATGCTATTTTACAGTAATGACAGCAATACACAGGCGGAATCTATTTGCTTCTTTATCTAAAAATTTACCTAAAAATAGGTACAATTTAAGCCACGCTTCCAATCCACCATTCATCACAAAGTTGTGCCCTAATCTGACTTGAAGCCTGCCCACACTGCGGTGAGTCTTGTCCATTTCAGGATGTGCTTATCAAAGGAATAGTGACATGTTCCTAATGTGGAAAGTGTTTTAATCAGCATAGCAGCATCAGCTTCCATGCCAAATCTAACCTCACTTTTTGGTAACATTTGGATGATGATTTCTTATCTGATTTCTCATCACAGCCCAAGAGCACAATGAGCATGTGCAGTGCCACTGGCACTCAAAATATGTTCTATCAAGATAAGAAGATGGGGAACTTGGATCTTTACTGTTATAGGACTGCTGAACCTCTGGGCTGGTACATTAAGGTCAGTCAAAAAATATATGTCTATATAAAATTCATACCTAATCCACTTGGGCCGTACATGCAAGATATATCTTGTGTATAAAACAGGTCCACATAAGTTCTGGGACATGGAAAATTCCTCATAGAGACAGAGACAAAAGCCAGAAAGTACCATTCCGCTTCCCATGAACATGAATGGGACAGCTGACAGCAACAATATAATCTAATGGTTTAAAAGGAGCCAGTACTGGCACTATCAGATGGTTTCCATGCAAATGAATAGGAGATTGTAGAGGCAGTTATGGGTGCTTCTCAGCTAGCTGAAATACACTGGTAGAGAAAATGCTTGGTGTTTGAACATGCCTTCTTCAGAGTATTTGCTTTGTAACATTCATTGGAAGTCATAGAACAGTCATTATATAAATCGTATGTAATGTTTTTATTCCAAGTCCCCTGAAACTGACCTCCAAAATAGGTCTGATTAACTAAGATAGGTGCTAAAGTGCACTGATGTACCCATAGCAACCAATGCGATTGCATTTATAATTTGCAATTACAAGTAATGCTGTTATGAGTAACTGCACCTGCACCCGGGTAGCTGACATAACCCCCACAACCTATTCAGACTTCTATGGCTGCTTCCAACCTGATGTACTGATAGCCTTCTGTAGAATCTCTTGAAATATCCTTGTTATCTGATATAGATGGCTACGTGGCAGGAAATAATTTTCTCCAAAACTGAACTCATCTTCTAAAAAAAAAAATATCACATTTCTGCTCTTTTCCTGTGCATATTTCTCTCTTTGCTCCTATAAGTTTAGGAAGAGACTGAACCACTGGTTTCACATGCATCTTAGGAAAAATGAGTATCTGTTAAAACCTTTAGTGACTCCTGTTAATTTGTATCTTAACACATGAAAAGGATTTCTTTCAACTTACTGCTTGCTCTTGGCACATTTGTGTTAGGTGTTCCAGCTGCTCCTCCTGGATGAGTTTGGTTTTCTCATACTGCTGCACCATAATCTCCATCTCTACTTTCATTGGTAAAACATAAGCTACAGGAAAAACAGAGGCAAAAAAACGAAATTTGCTTGCTCACATGCTGTTTATTTCTAGAGATTTTATGATGGAAATGGAAGTTATGCTCAACACTAAGCAATTTTAAACCATTAAGTGGGGGTGCAGCATTTATACATAAACAAGAAGCTCTTTGAACTTTGTGCATTAAAGGGGTTGTTGACCTTCCAAACAATTTTTCCATTCAATTTTTTTTTCCGATTATTCCCCAGAAATAAAGACTTTTTTAAAATACTCTCCATTTTTGTATTTTTTTTCAAAATAGAAGTTTAAAATTTAATGTCCCTGTCTCTGGGGTTTGAATCTGACAGCTCAGTAATTCAGGTGCTGATTCTGAACTGTTACAAATTTTGCAACATTTAGATGAATGATTGCTGATACTCCACAGATGCTGTTGAGAAATGTAGTAATTTCAAAAGCTGCCTTTAATGAAACTAAGGGATTCTGCTCAGCAGGGACAAAGATAAGAAATGTATCAACTAAATGTATCAATTTAGAACAGTTTACAGAGTCAGTGACCCCCCCCCCCCCGAGCTGCTTTAGAAAGATGAAAAATTAGACTTACACTTCAATATTAGAACAATGGTCACAAATAGAAAATAGAAAGAGATTGGAAAAATGTATTTCTGGTGAACTATCTGAAACCAACTGAACTGGAAAAAAGTGTTGGAAGGTAAACTTCTTTAAGCAATTAAGGAACACCCTCCCCTTTAAACAAAACAGTAATTGTTTGTCCATATATTGCAATATATTTAAGCTGGCCAACTACGTCAAAGTCATCCCTGGTATGGCCAGTCCTACACCGACTTTAACCTAATTTATTAAGAATTCTACTGCTCCATTATACATTTTACACAGTGTAGAGTCCTGCAGCGGGTCGGGTACCCACGGGTTACCTGCAAAAAAAGCAGGCACCCTGCAGAATGAGGGGAGGAGTTTCAGTTGCGGGTATACCCGAGGGTCGCATCTAAATGTCTTCTTTTATGTAATATTGTCTATATTTTACTCCTTTCAAAGTTTTACAAAACTTGTTTCTGTCCCGCCCACTTTTGATAACGTCACTTCCGGTTTGCAGCACCATCACTTAATGATGGTGGTCGGCGGGTTGCGTTGCCGATAAGGCAGTGACGGGTCTGGGTCGGGTAGCAGATCAAAGTGGCAAAATATGTGGGTTGCGGTTCGGATCGCGGGCTGCTGGTTGCGAGTTCGGGTCTTAGAAATTGGTTCCACGCAGGACTCTAACACAGGGACTTAGTTTTACCTGCAACTTATTTGCTGCTTTCAAGGTTAAAACTGCCCTTTTTTTGGCCACCACTGGGATCACCTGACTTTAGCTGGAAAGGGTGGAGCTACAACATAGAGTTGACCACTCCTGTATAAATTATAACAAACAAGGGAAAGATGTGCTCACCACGAAACAACTTTAAATCATTAGGCGGGGGTACAATGAGGGTGTGAGCACATAGTTCATGTAGACAGAGGTCCTCTGCACTCAACCCATTATCATTATATTAAGGATATTACAACATTTTGTGCATTAAGCTACTAAAAATGCCCTCCCCTTTAAACAAAACAGGGATTGTTTGTCCATATATTGCAATATATTCGGTCTGGCCTGTCGTAAATTACTTTAACCTTATTTATTAAAAATTCTATTACTTCAATATACAGTACATTATTCGCATGGACTAAATTTTACCTGCAACTTGCTTTCCAAGGTTAATACTCCTAAATGATTGCCCTTTTGTTAGTCTGCCGTGACATCCAAACGTTTGCCCAATGGTTGGCCACTCATTATGATTCTTCATTACCCATACTTTTAATTCTGTACTCAGAATTTTTTCAATCACAGTTCTTTTCTCCCCCATAAGGCCTACCACCCAAGGTTACTTGATATTTAAGGAGAAGACATGGCTTAAGATCTGTCACCTTCTATTTTGTTTGTCAAGGAAAATAAATTTTACCTACACTATATGATTTAATTCTTGTTTCCTTCAGTCTTGAAATTCCCCATCACAGCAAGCAGGCAGGCGCCACTTTGTGAGCACTGTCATTAATACAACATTTGTACATGTGGGCAGTGAAATTTGCAGAATGAAAAGTTTAAACACCTTTATAACAGCTATGGATGTTTTAATTAAAAAAAAATGCATTTCATGTGTAATTTGTACATACATACATACCATCAATAATTCGTTTGATTCTCCAAATGCGCAAGGAGATGAAGAGACTGATAGCGTCCCAAGGGCTGCTGGGACCATTGGCAACAGTGGAGGCAACCATAGGAGCCAATGAGAGAACAATTACTGCCCCATCAAACACCTGTTACAAACACAGTACAGTAATATTAGCACATTGTTCTCATTATTATGTTCCTAGCTAGCTTTAGGCACATACATAGGACAAACTCATGATTTTATTCATGCAATGCCAGTGGTTCAGAGCCAGAAGCTGCAAACAGCTGTAAGGGCACTGTAGGAAAGCTATCACAGGAGATTCAATATAATCTGCAATTCTTAACCACTTTTAACCGTCACTAGCTGAACATATACAACAAAATGCCATTGGTCAACGTGACATGGTTAATAAGCTTCAGTAAGCTCTTTACCCCAGCAGTCCTCTAATCTTTAAATAGAATTATGTAACCACCAATTGTTATCTACTAGAAAAGGCTTTATTGAAAGACAGCATTATGTGAAAACCTGCAATGTTTGGGTATAGTTTCCCTTTAACCACTGTATTGACTTTATTTTATATTTCACTAACTATAAGGCAAAATTTCTATTGATAAGCATACATCAAATAAAAATTGCTTGTGCTTTAAATTCAGAAGACCACAGATAGGTACTCACTTCAACTTTGTTTTCAATATAATCCCATATACCCAGTATAACGATCCTTAGGACAGTCTAATTAAAAAGAGAAAAACTCGTTACTTAAGAGTAGACATACATTGTACGGTTTACTTCTGAATATGGATTTTTCATAAAAGTATAAAGACGATTATCACTGCAAATAAATATTCCATTAAGGCAATATTTTTATCACCTTAACTTCCTTTGACCCCCCAATAAAAGTAAGCCTCAATACCTCGAAAAACAGAATCATATTGGTAGAGAAAGAAAGTACTCTGATTTCTTACTACTAGTTGTAAGAATTGTTGGATTTCCTTACCTCCACAAAAAACATTGACAGGATTGCTAAACTAATCCAGTGGATGATTCCTGAACACTGAGATGCACTTGAAACTGTAAAAGAAAAAAAATAAGTCAATCCCCAAGCCCACCTTTATGCATTGCAGCCATTATGCACCCGAGGTGAAGCCTGTTGTTTCTGTATTTGTTCCACACTTTGTGGAGTAGAGAAGTATGATACAGTTTTCTCTCTCTCTTTATTGCTTATGATTAAGGATAAAGGAACACGGGGCTTTGGAATAAATCATTAGTGTCATAGGGCTGCAATCACATAATTCAAACTTGGTCACGTGGAAAATCACCACTCCGGAATAAATACATTTGCCCATAGTGCTGCTATTCTTTGTGGACTCCCAGACACTTTGAATAACTTTGGCTGTTAAACAGGAAAGTATTTGCTTAACATGTGGGCATAGCACTCATTTATAGTTCAGTTACAAATATAACATTTCAGTTACAACATACATGAGACCATATAAGCAATAAATATGATAGATCTCTTGATGTTGTGACACCTCATGTAGACACATACATCATATAATGGAATCCTTTTCCAGACCCACCACACAGCCTATGCATCAGTTTATAACAAATCTATACTCAGTTAAGCCACTTTCACCTTTTGTTAAAAGAATCTTTAGAGGCTATCCTTACTATCGACTCGCACCTGATCACTCTCAACACGTACCCAATCCGACCTAACACCTCTATTTGTAGACCCGCACCCCACCAGGCCCAGACTGGCAATCTGTGGGTTCTGGCAAATGCCAGAGGGGCTGCTGTAAGGTCCCATAGACAGTCAGTATTTAGTGGGCTGGTGGAGGACTATTTGAGCCTCTTTCTACTTGGAAAGCCAGGGCCTATTTTGACTCCCAGTCCAGAACTGCACCCGACCCACCGCATCTCTGACATCACAAAGGGATGGGGCGGAGCAGTCAACCCTCTATAAATAGAGGCTACCAGAGGCAGAAGTGGGGCAATAGTAGTAAGCTTGCAGGTGGGAGAGGTGGAAAGAAGAGTTCGATCAGAACCTACCTGTGACACACAAATCTTGTGTGAATGTCAGCCCAAATCAACGGTTTCAGGCTGACCTGCACATTACTATTTCACGCAAATCCAGACCCACTGAAGAAGACAGCAGTCAATAGCCAGGTAGGTGTCTGCCTTACTACATGCCACAAAGCACATCAACTCACCTGTAACTATACCAAGAGCACTTACCTGTACATGCTAAACACCGATCACCAAATTTACTTACATTGTAGCAGCTTTGTGTCTATCAGTAGCTCCATTGTCAATAGAATGACCACCAGAATCACACAGGCCATCAAAAAGCTGTTTAAACCAGCACTTAGCAGAAACATGTGCCACATCGTGGCTCTTCTACCACAGCAAGGCTTCAGCCAGCTAGACCTAAGGATAAGAAAATACACTTGGATTAAACATTGCCGGTAATTTATTAAAGCACTTTAAAGCAGTACGATAATGTTTTGTCATCTACATGATTTAATACAATTCCAATTAGCCCTATAATCTTCTTTCATTACCGATACTATTTAAAATGAAAATAAGGCAAGGCAAGATACCAAACTTGTGCATAATTAGCCAACAGATTAACATTGTTAGCAGCATTTGAAAAAAAGATTCTATGGATGCCGCATGCAATGAACCAGAGCACTTTTGCAATCTCCACTAATTTTTTGAACATGTGTATATTTTTATTTATACAGCACTGCTTGTATACACAATGCTGTATGTTCAAACATTAAAGAGTGTGGGAATTCACTCAAATGTTAGCCTTAGCAATAGCTTGTAAAGCAGCATCCACTTGTACATAGAAAAGCAACAACATCAAGGTATTTTAAAAAGGTATTTTAAAAAGAAATACATATTTTTTATTCAAAACAGAGTTTTTAAAGGAGAAGGAAAGATACGGAGGCATTTTATTGCCAATAGATTAGCTGCAATAGTGCAAGCTAGAATGCTATATTTATTCTGTAAAATGTTTTGCCATACCTGAGTAAAAAGCTCTAGAAACGCTCTGTTTGTTTAGGATAGGAGCTGCAGTATTAATGTGGTGTGACATCACTTCCTGCCTGAGTCTCTCCCTGCTCTGGGCTCAGATTACAGCAGAGAAGGGAGGGGTGGGGGAAGAGGAGCAAACTGAGCATGCTCTTGCCCAGGGCAATGAGGTTTATGCTGAAAACAGGAAGTCTGATACAGAAGCCCATGAGTACACAATAGAAGGAAAGAAATGCAGTGTTTCTTTTGACAGGGGACTCAGAGCAGCATTACTTTGGGGGTTTACTGGTATATTTAGATGGACCTTTCTGATAAGGCTTACTTAGTTTTAACCTTTCCTTCTCCTTTAAGAGAGAAGTGACTTGTAAAAATGTGTAACAAAAGTAACAGTAATTGACAGTTCTTGTTTATTAGCCAGAACAGCCTGTTCCACATGTAGTCTGTCTGCACAGGTCTTGCTCTTTACTGCAAACTCTTAGCCAATTTAGGACAATTAATCCATACAGCCTTGGTTTTTCCAAATGTGTTTTCACACAACTTCTCACTTAGCATGTACCTTACCCAGACTTTCTATTTCCCACATCCCTGGATAGCAACTCTTCCACGGCTGGTGACATCACTCACCACACCTGCATTCATTATATCACATGCTGATTCACCAGCTTCTATTATTCTCCTCATATGCTGGGTATCATGGGACATTCTGGGAGATTTGTACCTACTTTCTAGTGTTTTCTCAGACACTGTGCCACAACAGGTATGGGACATGTGATCCAGAATGCTCAGGACCTGGAATTTACCAAATAAAGGATCTTTCCATAATTTGGATCACCTTACTTTAAGTCTACTAAAAATCATTTACACATTCAATAAATCCAATAGGATTATTTTGCCACCAATAAGGAATTATATCTTCATTGGAATCAAGCACAAGCTACAAGGATTTTATTACAGAAAAAAAGGAAATCATTTTTAAAAATGACAATTATTTGATTAAAATATAATCATTGGGAGATGGCCTTCCTGTAATTTGGAGCTTTCTGGATAACAGGTTTCCATGCTGCAAGAATTACTTGAGTGTGAAAAGTAAATCATTAAATCTTTTTACAGAATATCAACCAACATTACTGCTCAGTAAAAAATATTGGGTGAATGAATCATCCCCAAAAACGTTCTTTATTCTGTGTAGCTTATTATTTGCTTTTCACTTCAGTCTTTTTTCCCCAACCGGAAAAATTTTAAATGAAGCTGTCGAGTAATAAAACCTTTTTCCCTGGACATACTCCATATCAGAACTCACCGGGATATCCCCGCCCCCCTGCCCCATCAGAAGGACCCTCCCCTAAGCTTTAAAAGCCACCCCCACCCCCTCCACGTCGTCTTTTTTCCTTCTGCTTTCCTTGCTCCATTGAAAGCAATATTTTTGCTTTTTAACCTTGGGAAAGCATTAGGTGACCGGAAATGGCACCTAGGGACTGGGGTTTTTTGATCCATGAGATCTTTTCCCCTGCACATTACCTCATATTTGGGACCTTCAGCGCTGTTCAGCTGGAAAAGGTAGGACAAAGCTGTTACAGTATGCTTGATCCCATGTGTCTTCCTGGCTGTCTGTATGGCATCCAGCGGCAAGTGCCTGTCCCCCCATCCGTGTGCCCTCCTGGCCTGCCTAAAAGCGTCCAGTGGCAATGGTGTGTGACCCTGCACCCCTGTATTTTTGCGGATGGGCGTGGGAGGTGGAAGGTTCTGTTCACAAGTAACAGTTTGGTTTATAATGTATTCTTGCACAGAACTGTAAGTTCTCTATGTTATATTTTTAGAGACTTGGATACCTGCTTAGGATAACCAGTATATTCCAATTGTGATGCATTTCAATCTGTTCTGCGTACACCTCTTCACAAATAAGTTCTGTATGTTGGTCCTATAATTGGTTGACACTATCCACCTCTGGCTAGTGATGTGAGATGGTCTGTCTCAGGGTGAGTTCCCTTTTAGGACTGGGTCCTAGCAGGATTTTCTTCCTCTTCATATAATTCGCCATAGGGATATGAGATGGTCAGTCTCAGTGTGAGTTCCCTTTTAGGACTGGGTCTTAGCAGGATTTTCTTCCTCTTAGTATAGTTCGCTATAGGGATATGAGATGGTCAGTCTCAATGTGAGTTTCCCTTTAGGACTGGGTCCTAACAGGATTTTCTAAGTATAATTGTTCATTGGTCTCTTCCTCTAGGATTGGAGTTGAGATCAGTTAATCCTGTACATTACTAGGTTCTGCACCTGGAGCTGATAGTATGTCGAGTGCTGTACTTCACAACAGTAAGTACTGCAATATTATCCAGGAGTCCATTAGAGCCTAGTTTCCTCCCAACTGGGCATTAAGCTTGCTTTGTCTCAGGTCATTTCATTTTGTACCCATATAACCATGTATATATTGAGACCTACAGGCAACCCTACAAAACTGTCTAAACTTAGAGGAGAACTAAGACTTAACTAAAGAAGTAGGGCAGAAATGTTGTACATTATGTTTTGGGCTTCTGTGCCAGCCCGAATTTAATAATCAGAGCTGGAGCATCAGCTTATATGACAGACAAACCTCATTTTCTACTTGATGATTTGTGAAGACCCCTAAGCTTAGCTTTGCAACAGCTGGTTTGAGCACACTGAGCATGTGCATGTCATAGACACTCCTAACAGAATTCAAGATGAGAAACTCCTGTGACAATTCTGAAGGCCTGGATCTTTAATACTACAGAGATGCTGAACCTTTAAAGTAAAGGAAAGGTTCTCAACAAAAATGGCACTAAAAGATTTAACATACATGTGCCTCCTGAGTCGCTGTATTAGCGCTTCTCTATTCAGATCTATTTAGAAGTTACGCGTCTTATAAGTGTCTTCTTTATGCAGGAGATTGCCGGTGCCATTTTCAAATCGGTGATGTCACTTCCCCCCCCCCGCAGCTCCTCCACATTGCGCATGCGTTCATTTTTTTTTTCACTTCGGTTGACACACCATCAAAGCTGCTGCGCATTGTGTGGAGATCGTAATTCTACCTTTCATTTTAGGCTCCTGCTATTAAATAACTCCCACATGTCTGCGCTTACTACACAGCAAACCACTTGAAACATAGAGGGGAGGTTAGCTTCAATGGAAAAAGTTACGATGCAAACGTGGATTAAGTGGGTGGGGCTAACGGCGTCAAGCATTTCTGCACGTTCAAGCTCAGTATGCAAACGAAGAATGAGAAGAATGGAGCTCTCTGCTGTGAAGTGCGCATGTCTTTGCCCGGGGAAATCTCTGTTCAGGGAGAAAGGGAAGCTTCACAGGCTTGGAACAGGTACTGCATTCAGTGACACGACTTTGCCATTTCATAGGCAAACTAAGCAACAGGACGGTGAGTTAGGGAAACATGTTTCTGACTATATTAAGGCTAGGTTTTTGAGATAATGTTGTTTTTAGACTTTCCTTCTCCTTTAAGCTGGATGAATAAATTCAATATATAAAATATGGAATTTCTAGCCATATTCATTTTTAGGGATTAGCTCTTCTTTAATAATATAACTAGTTTACTATGATGTCATCACAGGGAGTTTTGTCTCTAAAACTGCATTAGCGGGTATATAAATCCTATGACAAATGGTATGTAGTTTGTCTTAAAAAACGTTCCCTTGCCATTGACTAAATATACGAAAAGATCGCTAAATAATAATAATTTTGACAAGTATATAATTTCACAATCTCTAATTTTAGAAGACTGTCCTATCCCTATCCTTATCCAACATTCCACACCCACATTTAACATAATCCCAGTTTTGGAGCATATTTTCTGGACTTGGGAGAGTGTTAAGAGTTCCCCAGTTTTCTGAGTGTTTCTTAAAATGGGAGGTGGAAGAAGAAAACCAAAATTTTTAACATATTAGAAAAAAATTATATTTGCAGTTACCAAAAAATTATTTGCAAAAATAAAATAAGAATAGTAATTAAAAAACAGAAAAAAATAAAAAAATAACATCACTCACAAATTAGAAAACTATGTGCAAAAACAAATGCTTTAGTACTAGTTGCTTTTGTAAAGGCCAAATATGTACAACCACGCAGTTAGAAACATCCACAAAATCAGCCGTACAGACCTCATTTTAAGTTTACTTTGCAGCCAAACCCACATCTCACACAGAAAAGATATACAATAACAAAAGTTGTCTATGTAATTATGACTAGGGATCTACTGACATAGAAATATCCAGTCACGGGCAGAATGGGGATATCTAGGTGTTGCTAACCACAGTTCCCAGGGCAGGTTAAATCCAGTATTCTCTGGCTGTGGATGAGCAAACAAACTCTTGTTCTGAAAAAGTTCTTTTACAAGTACCTGTACATGTCACCAGCAGCATTTATTAACCTTAAATGCACTCTTTAATGCTGCAATAAATAATCCAAATACACTAAGGACACACAATTTCTTGATTCAGATGAATCTCAAAATCCCTAACTGAATACAGAACCAAAAAATAAAACATTTACATCATGTTGTCAACAACTTTAAAGATGAATGAATTCTAGGATTTGATTCCTGCAAAAAGTTGCTAGAACTTGAAAATGTACCTAGTAAATTTAAGGTATGGAGATCCAAATTACCGAAAGACCTCTTATCCATTGGCAATCCCTGCATTGTTCACACTTGTAACTAGGGTTGCCATCTGTCTAGTTTTGACCCGGGCAGCCTGGTATTTTGAAGGGCTGCCCGGGTCAAAATTTCCTGCCCAGTTTTCCAAATAAGGAAAACCGGGCAGGATTTCTTTGATTGACACTGCGATTTGCCATTCGCCGCAACATAGCCCCAGCCCTGATGTCACAGACACTCCCATCTACGCCATGGCCCCGACCCCTGGCGTCACAATTCATCTAAGATTCAAAAGCAACAGATATGACACATTTCTGTTCAGTGAGTTTGCAATTGATCCTCAGCATTCAGTTCAGATTCAAAAGCAACAGATATGACCCATGTGGCCCCCCTCAAGCCTCTGATTGGTTACTCTCTGGTAACCAATGTAACCAGTCAGTGTAAACCAAGAGAGCTGAAAAGCAGGAAGTAGTGTTCTGGCTATTATGTTACACATCCAGTCACTCCAGCCTTTATACATTACATTTTTGCCTAAATATATTAGAAACATGTTTTATTTTGCACAGCCTATCTATTTACCCAGTTTTTATTTTTATACTGAACAATTCAAAATTGGTCTCTCTTTCTTTAACTTTATTTTATATAGATGTTATTGCACTATTATATTTTTTTTACTCTTCCTTTTAGATATTTATATTTGGACATTTACTTGGAGGTTCTGGAATAAACCTTCAGGCATTAGCACTGGCCTAGCCACACGCCAGTTAACAATCCAGAAACAAATGAACAGCCAGTACCTTAAATGTTGCAGGGTGATTCCAAATTTATTACATGGTGCTTCAACCTTACATGAGATCAAACGTTTCGGGGCCACATGTCCCTTCCATAGTGATAAGGTTTTTGAAACTTTTAGGCGCTTAGCTATTTAGTGACGTATTTATTAACACTGGAGCTGAACATTTGCCCACAGCAAACAATCAGCAATTAGATTTGAACACTCACCTATAATTTAGAAAACAAAATCAAAAATCGGATTGGTTGCTATAGGTAACATCACCGGTGATGTTTGTCTCCAATGTTAATACACGCCTTTGTTTCTTTTATAATATAGGGTTTGGAGTACATGGCAGACAGAACAGCCTTAGTAGAGGGGTAGTTCCGGCAAAAGCTTGGCAATGCATATATTATAATTCTCACAATATTATACTGACACCCCTTAGCTTGCAGTGTGAACTATATGACTATATCACTGTTGCTCCCATAGCTATTATGCTACAAGTTAGGCACTCTTATGGGAAGCTGCTACAAAAACCAAGAGACAAACCAACAGTATTCTGGCAGCCATTGATTTTGCCATTACACACTCAGACTTACCAATAGGACTGGTGAGTTAGTCAAAGTGCCTCAAGATGGCTGCTACACTGACATGTAAATGTCCTTAGGAATGGGGTTGGAAAGTTCTGACAGCTGAGTTGTTAATGGTCTTGCTTAGTAATGTTTGCACTTTTTCCTTAAAAAGTATTTACATTTACAGCTTTAAATACTTTCACGAGTATACATTATAATAAATGTTACTATTAGTACGGTTATACTTTTCCCTTAGAGATATAAACAACAATGTCAGGGATACATACTGTGGATATGTCATAATGACAGAAGCTGCCTCCAACAATACACGGTTTTCATAATTCAGCCAGCCTTTTCTCCTGGTAGAGAGAAAATATATCCGTAGATTGGTCTAAAAGGTTAAAAGAAAATATAATGTAAGACAAAATCCCTACTATGTATGTGTATATACACATACAACATGTATTATCTTAGGAAGGCAGACACAACTAAATAATTAAAAAATGCAATAACAACAACAACTGTAATACTGCAGATGAATAAAAACTACAGATTAACAGCTCATTAACCTCCTCCTAAAAATGGGGATCAAACGTTTTCATCTGTTGAAATGCAGTTCAGACCCATAAATGAAATCTGGGCAAAGATACCTTAGCCAGTTTTACAGTAAAGCTAGTATATGCTTTATGCAGTAAAAGCAAGATGAATAGTTTGTCAAGGACACAAAATATACCAAACAGGTGTCTGTGTGTAGGTCTATTAATAAGCATTGGGCTACTGTATGAATTTCAAGTAAAGTTATGGTCCTTTTGGTTTACCTTCTCTACCACATTCTCTTACCTACAGGAGATGCTAGACTGTCTGGATACTGCCCATATGCCCATCTCAGCATGTGCTATTATATGTTCACTCACCCCATATTTATGTATGTATAAATAAATTTGTTTTTGAATGTCTCTAAGTTTATGTTGAGAATTATACCTATAAATATAAATCAGAAGCCACTGTAGATTATAATAATCAGTTTCAAGAGGAACTGAAATGTTCAGAACACGGCTTTGCATGGAAGCTATTACTATAACTTTTTTAAGGTTCCTTATGAAACTTACTGCAAAAAAAAAAAGAAAATTTACTGCAGTAAAACAAGGATTAACTAGGGATGCACCGAATCCAGGATTCGGCACCGATGCGGCCGAATACTTCTGCCTGGCAGAACCGAATCCTAATTTGCATATGCAAATTAGGGGCGGGGAGGGAAATTGCTGGACTTTTTGTCACAAAACAAGGAAGTAAAAAAATGTTTCCCCCTTCCTACCCCTAATTTGAATATGCAAATTAGGATTCGGTTCCGTATTTGGCCGAATCTTTCCCAAAGGATTCGGGGGTTCGGCCGAATCCAAAATAGTGGATTCGGTGCGTCCCTAGACATAACACACATTTCATGTGGAGATTTCTGTTAATGCTGACAATATGCAAATCCCATTCAAGTGGACCCTTAGGATAAAGTAAATGTTGTGTTTATATGAGTTATTTTAATGGTTGACAAGAATGACAACAGCTGGGGGCCACAAGTTACTCATTGCTGCCAAAGTGAAGCTGTAACTGTCAGATAACAGATATATATTTATTGAACTGACACAGTCAAATAAAGCCCATGGGACCCCCTAGAAGTAGTGCATGTAGGGTCCCCAGCATGTAAAAGAACTTAGCTTTTCAGGGCCACAAAACTGACTGCAAGCTCTTGGGAGCACCAGATCACGTGCATGCCATTAATGAACTGCAGGTAGCAGGGCTGAAATAGCAGCAAACAAATGGAATTTCCACTGCATTGGCTAGACACACAGCCTCCTGCATCCAAGGCTTCCATTCAGCTGATCTGGTGATACTACCCTCAACCTGCTCTTCTCCCATCAGATCATCTCCACCAGCAGTAACGACCTCCTCCATCAATAGGGGCAGACGCCGGGGTCTAAAGGATGTCACGGCTGTGCTGCACTTACTTGGATTAGCAGCCTCTTGCTGTCAGAGCTGCAGACTCGGGAAGGGAGGGCGGTTGCTTAAATGCTTGCATACGCTTTCCTCACACTGATTCTGTACTGCTCGTTCTGTGTGTCACAGAAGTTTAAGCCCCGGTAAAGCTCCATGGGGATTGGATATGCTGCAGGGGAAGTTCCAAATCCTCTTCCGAAGTCTACAGCTCACTTACGGGAGGGCGTCTAATCCAAGCAAGTGCATAATTCCCAACAGTCTCGCTTTTCCTAACACAGCCCCGGATAGTTACTTACACCTCCAGCAGAGCTGTTAATTGGAAGCTTCCTGCCTCCTGTCATACAGAAGACCCTGACGCTACTAATCTCATCACGCGAGACTATGGCGTCACGACTACGCGTAAACGCGCTTATGCGTCACGCAACTGCCTCGTGAGAATCTTGAGCAGAGATTGCATATATAGCGCAGTTTTACACAATAGAAGCTCCTTGTAACTGGCGGTAGATGCGCTCGTTTGGTTTTCCTCTGGTCGCACCTTCATTTTTTAAGAGGACAATAAAAAGTAAAAATACGTTTCTTTCGTGTTGGTTGCTTTAATTCCTTCTCAGCCACCTCAGCTCCCAATAGTTTCTAAGAAGTCATTTATATTTCCTATTTGTGGCAGGGAACCAAAATAACAAAAACAGACTTTCCTAGTTGGGAGTAGTACCTGCCGCCATCAGAACATCTTTTATCAATTAAACCTTAAAAGGTTTTTGGATTATGTAGTAAAATGCACAAAGTTTGCCAGGCAGCAGTAACCCATAGCAACCAATCAGCAGGTAGCATTAACTGGTCACCTGTTTAAACGTAAACATCTTGGTTGCTATGGGTCACTGCTCCTCGCCAAAGGCCATAGACGCACAAATAATGTGGTACGAAACTAATTTTCGGACGATATTCGGTGTGTGTATGGTGAGAAACAAGCAGACCGATATCGGCAGAAGACTTGGCTATCGGTCGGCTAGTCGATCGGGCTGGATGGAAAATTTTGATCGGGTGCCTTTGAAGGCACGCGAACATCGCCCATTGTTAGTACTGAATCGTCAGATGCAGGTCGAATTCTATTGTTTCTCCCTGTATATCTGACAATTCAGCTCTACACGTGTGTATTGAAACAAATGATCTGCTATAACTGATACAGTTCTCTTGGCATTCTTGGTGCTGCACTTTTCCTCTGGGGCTGCCACTGATATACAGTATAGCCGTGTGGGGTGTTCTATTGTTCTAATTGTTTTGCATCACTGGGAGAAATGAAGATCTGCGGAAGTTCTTGAAAAATCATAATCCTGTCTGATGATAAAACTCCTGACATCCTCCAGTGTGTTCTGCACACCTACCCACTAACTGAACTCCTTCCCCTGCTGCTAGGGTTGCCACCTGGCCGGTATTTTACTGGCCTGGCCGGTAAAAATGATGGTTGATTCCAATGTTATTAATAGGTAAAAAAGATAAATATCTAGGAAGGCGGTATTTTTTTACAGAAAAGTTGGCAACCCTACCTGCTGCTCATTTCAGTTCTACAGCAGTGCAACAATAGTACCTAATAAGTGCCTTTTATTACATATGGGAAATGTATACAAGGGCCAAGTGAACAGAAGTTTTCTTGTTAGTTTTCCTTTGTCCTTCGAGACTTCCAGTATTTTTGTGCAAACAAGTAGTTATATGTGGGCTGGCACGAAACCCACAGGTTTACCCACGGTTCAGGTAGGTTTGGGCTGATTTCCGCAGAAGATTGTCGGGTAGGGTTGCCACCTGTCCGGTTTTGACCCGGACAGCCCTGTATTGGAAGAGCTGCCCGGTTTTCCAAATAAGGAAAGCTGGGCAGGATTTCCCATGATTGGCCAATCGCTGCGTCATAGTCCTGTCCCTCGATGTCATGGACTGCCCATCAATGTCACGGCCCGCCCCCTGCCCGATCTCCACCAGGGGAAAAGGTGGCAACCCTATTGTCGGGTCGCAGGCGGCTTTGGTTGAGCTCTTCCTGCTTTCCCCACATGCGACCTAACACTGCAACAGCACCCACTCTCTGTTGTGATGTTATTATTTGTATTAATATGAAACAGTTTTACTCTTTTTTTTTTTTTTACTTTTATCCAAACTGTGCTTTACTGCTGATGATAATAATAACTGGCTTGCAACAGCCAACAGTTTTATATAATTTTCAACATCTTCCCAACTCCTCTGGGAAATGTGCCATATTTTATAATAATAGTGTCTTGTCCTAGGCAGGATTTAATGAGATCCATCTGAAAAAAAAAATCATACCTGCTTACATTTTTAGCATAACTAATATAGATCAAAAGTAATTTCTTGTAATTAGGTTACCTTAGCTACAAAATTGTTCCAAAGGTAGGATGGAAAGGAAGACAATTTCAATAACAATATTTGGGTAATGGGAGCAAACACTGATGATTGTTCCCAAGAGGTAAAGGTGATGGTCAAATGCTGTTTGCAGTACATGCAGGATGTTGCATTCCTGCATAAACTGTGAGACCAAAACCTTTGGCAGTAAATGTAAAATCCTTTAAAAAAAAAAAAAAATGAAAGAAAGCTATGAATAAAAGTTATTAGCCTTGAAGAAGCTTAATTCTCCCCTCCAGAAAAGCATCACAGTGTACCCCTCTATACAGCCCTATTTTCCGTACCTATGCAAATAAAGTAAAGTAACATAGGAAGGTTGTTGGGTACCATATTACTTAATGTTCTCTTGCAAGCAAGTGCTCACACTGAGCATACACAGTTGACACAAACACAGGCATTGCAACAACATTGTAAAATAGGACACACAAAGAAGCAGTACAGCAATCAATTGACAGAATTTAAATGGTGCAGCACAGCAAGAATTATATAGTGTTCGACCTGTCAGGGGATAAACTGTTCTCTTTTCTAAGCAGAGCAACATCAGAAGACTCCGAAGATGGTACTGTTGTAAACATATCTAATACCACAAAACGAGAGAAAAATAATGTAAAGTGCTTTGTAGAGCATTGTGAACATTTTTTTATATTCATTCGTTTTAAGGGTTTTCATTTATTTTAATGAAAACTGGGAAACAAACATTGTGTAGTTATGGCTAAACTCGTGTCAGATGTGTTTATATACTTAGAAAATAAAAAAATATGTGTATTGTGGGCTGGAGTTGTTGACTTGGGGGCTAAGCTTTAGGAAGGCAAGATCTCTGCTATTAAAGGAGAATTCAACACTGGATTAAAAAAACCCATACCCCCCACCCTAGGTAGACCCCCTCCCTCCTCCCCCCATGCTAACTGCCCCCCTCGGGGAAATGCCCCATACTTTATATTTACCCCTCTGCGCAGGTACTTCCAGCAGAGTCGCATGCATCCATCTTCCGGCTCCTCGGTAAGCTGACTGGGAGATCGGTATTTTCAGTGCATGCCCAGTTGGAGCAATTTGCCGTTTTTCGACAACTGCGCATGCGAAGAAATTGACGGAGATTGCCGATCTCCCAGTCAGCTTACCGATGAGCCGGAAGATGGATGTGGGCAACTCTGCTGGAAGAATCTGCGCCAAGGGGTAAGTATGGAGAATGGGGCATTTCCCCGGGGGGGGGGCAGTTAGCCTGGGGGAGGAGGGTGGTGGGTCTACCTGGGGTGGGGGGTATGGGTTTTTTTTAATCCAGGGTTGAATTCTCCTTTAAGAATGCACTGAATCATGGATTTGGTTGTGGATTCGGGCAAATCCAAGCATTTTTAAGATGGATTTTCCAAATTCAATAGCCTGGACAAACCAAATCCTAACCCTATATACCTGAAAAATTTGTACACACGTCAATTTTTGAGCATGTTTCTCATTTATTAGTCATTTCCAACAGCAAACTCGTAATTTTTAGGTTTGGATAGCGTTCCGGATTTGCCTGGAACCAGAAAACAAGATTTGGAATTCAAAGGAATCACAAATAATTGGGTTTGGTGCATCCCAAAGAAGAAAAGATATACTGAAAATATTATTATTATTGTATATGATGAAGCATTTTAATGAAACACAGAAATCTGTGTAAATGTGGAATTTAGTGAAATGATACAGCACTTGAAAGAATGTTAAGTGTTTGGTGTATGCAGTGCAAACTGACTTTCTCTTAAGCTGCCTAGTTCCTTGCCTTGAAAAGAATGCAAGGCATCACCATGAAACTGGATAAACTGCCTGATGTAACCATTCCTTTTCCTTACAGCATCACAAATGTTTTTCTTTATGTATTTGCTCTTATCTATTGCTATTAATCTGCTGACCATGAAAAGCAATTGTAAGTGATTTCATGAGCAGTTCAGAAAAAAAAATCCCTTTTAGCAATCTGGATAAGTAAACACTACTTCTGAGCAAACACCTATCGGAGTTTGCTTTTGGTGTAGTCATATAATCTTTTCAGATTCTTAAAAAACTACAATAGTGTACCCCCCGATTTTTCATCACCTTTTCACCAAAAAAAGCAGTTAATGGTAAGCTTTGGGCTTCTAGGTTTAATTCCAGCCATATGAATTCCCTGTGTTTGTATTTCCTTCAGTTACTCCAGTTTCCTCCCACTTAGACTGTAAGCTCTGCTGGGGTAAGACAGATGTAAATTATGTATAATTTATGTGGAATATGTTGGTGCTATATAAATAAAGAATATACAAGGGAAGAGAGGAAAGAAGGATGAACTGAAGAAAAAGAAGGAGAGATTCCCAGAGATATGGTTGAAACTTCAAGAGGAATTGGAGGAAATAAGGGAATAAGTTACAAGTAGAAAAAGGAATATGAGTGACAGCCCAGAAGAGGAGGAGCATTAATGCAATGCAGGAAATTCCCTAAGCAAGTTATGACTGCATGTTGTTTCGCACAAGCACACGGCTCAGCAGCATCAAGCATTCGGTACTACTCTAAATATATGCCAGGTAAGCCCAGTCTTTTGGTGTCTGCTTTGTTAAAAAGTTTTGTATATCTGTTTGTGCCTATCTATAAATCTAATAACTGTTCAAGAAAAGAATACATTTACATTGTAGTCATAAAAAAATCCATATAAAGTGTATAGTGCATGTATATATGTAAAATGACAGCATAATAATAAAGGCTTAATAAAAATTTAAACATCTCTGATATAAACATAAATTGCACAGTTTGATTAAGTGCATCTAGAATTTTAGATAAGAATCATTGTCTATATAGACTTCACAGTGAAGTGTTGGAAAATGCAACCTGAATCTAAAAAATACTTATTCTCATCTATCCATAATACTGCCTTGCTGATTCTAACTCTCAGAAGTGAAAGTGTGTTAGTACCCCCAACATTCCCCCAGCCCTTGCCAAGAAAAATGGTTGCTACGAGTTGCCATCTGCAACATGTAAAATAGGATATGTATGAAAGCCCCATACAACATGGTTTATTGGAAAAATATATTCTATTACAATTCATACTGCATTCGACTTTCTATCTAAATGAACTGCTATTTTGCTGGCAGCCCTGTGTAGTATATATATTATGGAAGAATAATAATTTCCTTGCTACAGCTATGCAGTGAAGATATTAACCTGTACTCTATAAAGCCCATATCCCAGCAATAACTGCAGCAGTGGCTTGGGGCTAAGGAGAACTCAGGGCAGCAATTTCATACTGTAAGCACAACCCACATACTGCATGGCTGAAAAACAGCCAGGGTTATGTACGTTGCACACTACATTCATTTCAAAGCAGCAATAAAGCCTTGCTCATTACTAAGGAGCATTGCAGCTTGTGAATGTTGAGTCCAGTTTTTTAAAACAATGAGAAAGTATATACAGTGTAAAAACCACTAAAGCAAAACTTTGCCAGGTAAAAGTTGTTCAGGTTCTATAGAAGTCAATCAGAGCTGTGCTGTTCTTATTAGATCTTTTAATTATTTTCTGTTTGTACTTTTTTTATTCAGATCTTTTAATAATAACATTCACAGTTTTAGATAAAATGAGTTTATTTGTGGTTTCAAAAACCTCTAAAACCACTAAAATCTGACCTTTGATAAATAAGCCTCCATGTGTGATGCCTGGGAAAGTAGGATGGTAGTGCTGTGTTGTGCTAGTATTTTTCTGAAGCTGGTGCATTTTTTCCTAAAGTTAGCCATTATATTCACTGGGGATGCCTAAGATATTGTCACCCCCTAGTCGTGGTGATTTTCTTATCCTTTAAGGAATTAGTCAGGAAAAAGTGCATCAGAAAAGAAAAACACATATACAAAGCAGCATGTAGTATAACATTTTTTTTTAAAAGAGTAAGAATACATAAACTGCACAGTAAATATGTGCTCTGCATGCTAACTGTAAGTGATTGATTAGAGGGGGGGGTGTAGAACAAGGCAGTTTTTTGAATACGCAAGAATAAAGAGATTAATAGAACAAAAATAATACCTGTTAATTGCAGATGTTGCTGATTTAACACCCTAGATAACATATTAAACACTTTGAGACTAAGGGTAGAACTACACCGGCGAACGCTGCGTGTAGCGTCTTCATCCGACAGTCGTGTTGTGTCGGATGCACGCTTTGACAACGTTCGATATTCCTATTACCTTAGTTTGGGCGCATCCGACATGACGCCTGCGCTTCTTCGCTTCGGAACAGAAGGTATCGGATGTCAAAACACAAGTGTAGTTCTACCCTCACACACATCTTTTGTAACAGAAGGTCCATTGTTGATTTGAGGGGACAGGGGGCACAGACACATGCTTTTGTTCTCTAATCAAACAGAAATATTAGGAGCAGATTTGCATAAAAGGCAACTGCAGAACACATGTGCACCTGTGTGCCATCACTCTCATGTGTGCCGTACTAACTTGTGCTTCTATCTGATTAGATGTAAATCATTTACATAACAATTATTTACTGCAATGTACAAGCGGAACCTGAGACTATAAAAATCTACTATAATTTCTATAAGCTCTATTTTTTTGTAATTAAACAAGTTAAGATAGTTACGATAGTTGAGATCACTATCCTGACATCATACAAATGTAAACATTTGTCTGCTTCTGATTACATGTCTATGACAGCCTTGGTGTAAGGCAACATGAAACAACCAGATCATCCAATTCACATTTTTCAATGATAAGGGCTGCTATCAGTTGGGATACAGTCAGATTTTGAACCACTGGAATTTTTTAGGATCTGACTAACTGGACTCGGGCAGGTAGGTATTGAGCTAATTGCATGCTGCCACTGTTAATGGTGTTCAGTGTGTCCTCTCTGCCCCACCTGTGCCACCAATTGTTCTGGTTGGAGAAATTTGGAACTCCAAATGTGAGTGGATGGAACATGGAGATGGTAGAAGTGAGTAGAACACATCCCAAAAGAGATTGCTTATACTGTGCTTGGGTTTAAATGGGGAACGCTGTTAGGGGAACAGTAAGGATATGAAGGAAACAGATAGAAATTGGAATGGCTAATGGGATTGTAATGGGAAGTGTAAGAGAATGGAAAAGTAAAGTAGGGAAAAGGAAGAAGGGGTGAAGGATGAATTTAAACGTTAAAAAGTAGGTGGAAATGGAACATAGAGAAAGTGAAAGGAGGAGAAGAATAAAATGGGGCAGACTATTACTGGATTAGTACAGAAAAAGAAGTGGTGTAAAGGGAAAACAAGGCAGAAATAAGGGGATATGGTAGGAGGGAATGATGAAAAGTCAAAAAGCACATCACACAAATTGTTATAAGTAAATATTATAGCACAAGATGAACTGGGGAGTGAATTAAGGAAAAGAGTAAAAGGTGAAAACATTGGAGGACAATGGAAGTAAGAGGCATGAATGATCAGTTAAGGGCAACAGAAAGTGAAGAAGAGAAAGAGTAGTAAAAAAGTAGGAAGGAAAGAGAAAACGGACAAGGGTAGAGAGAATGGAAGATAAAATAAATGAAAGTGGTGGGAAAGAACATATGAAATAGGGCTGTAGGAGAAGGAGAGACAGGAGAAAATGGATAAGAGAGTGCATACCAGATGGTTAAAGGGGCAAAAATAGAGAAATTAGAGATTTGGCTTAGCATTAATGCTGCTGATCCTAATGGTGTCTGTGCTCCACCTCACAATAGTCGATTGTAGAAGTATCTGATAAGGATCCATTATCAAGTGTCATTGATAAAGGGCTAGGCCCAAAACATGTAGAGTGTTCTATCAATGCTTGAATTAAAATTTTCACTTGAAAATACAGCCGTTGTGCTGCATGGATCCTTATCAGATACTTCTACAATAAAGGGGCAAGAAGTAGAATGTCAAGGAGACAATGGAATAATATGAAAGAAAAAACAAAATTGGGATTTAAGAATGAGAAGTGGGAATAAAGGTGGCCATACACATTACAGTTACGATCCTTCACTATGACCATTGATATTTTCATTACAAACAACTGAATTCTCATATATAGGTAGAAACAATAGAATTTTACCTTTATCTTAATTCAGCAGTATCCCCTTGATGATTTTCGCGTGCCTTCAAAGG
The DNA here is from genome assembly GCF_017654675.1 of Xenopus laevis. NCBI lineage: Eukaryota > Metazoa > Chordata > Amphibia > Anura > Pipidae > Xenopus > Xenopus laevis. The sequence continues at coordinate 95,872,826 of NC_054375.1, read as the reverse complement.
CGTCCAATCAAAATTTTCCATCTTGGCCGATCAACGAGACGACAGATATCTAAGTCTTTTGCCGTTATCAGTCGCCTCATCTTCCACCATACACACACCGAATATTGTTTTGTATTATAATATCTGTGCTTGTATGGCCACCTTTAGAAGAGAAAATGGTGGAATAAAATGAACAAAAGAGAACAGGAAGAGGGAAGAATAAAGAAAAGTGGAGCTTAAAGATATCATAGAATAAGAGAAGCTGAAAGGAAGAGTGAGTATTATACAGTATATTGGGTATTGTGGGTCTGTGCCCCAAGTCTTTTGTGTAATTGCAAAGCAGAATTGAAACACACTAGAAGAGAGGCAATATTGAAATAATGACAGACAGACTGAAAGGTAAGAGTTTAACTAATAAATCTGGTCTCATAAAGAATTTGAATGGTTATTATTTTGCTGTAATAAAAGCATCACTACATACTGTATACCTTTGTTGAACTCTTGAGACAGAATCTTACACAGTATTGGGTTGTTGCATTGTAGGTGCTCTCTTTTACTTTTAGGTACTTGTTCTTTGTTAAGAACAACCAAATGTAACTTAAATAACAGATATAGTAAAGTTCTTTGTTTTTTTCCCAGATTTTTTCTCTCCAGAAGATTGTCATCCTATCAAAGCCTAGATATCTGTCTGCATAATATGACAACAGGTATAATTGTTCTGAAACACGTACTTGACAGTGTAATATGTTTTGTTAGCACAAAAGACAAAAGCAAAGACCATTGCGAATGTTAGTGACCATGTTTGCATCCAGTGGGGTAACTAGATGTTACTGGGCCCCACAGCGACCTGCAGTCTCAGTGTCTGCTTTCTCTATAGTAATGCCATGGTTTGGATCCTTTTTGACCAATTACAGACCTCAATGCCTTCCTCGCAAAGTTTGCGACCAAATTACTTTTTTGCGAACATTTGGGGGCACATTTACTATGGGTCGAATTTCGAGGGTTAATTAACTTTCGATATTCGACCACTGAAGTTAAATCCTTCAACTTCGAATATCGAAGTCAAAAGATTTACCGCAATTTGTTCGATCGAACGATCTAAGGAAAAATCGATTCGAAGGATGTTAAATTGCTAGGAAAGCCTATGGGGACCTTCCCCATAGGCTAACATTGGTGCTCGGTAGGTTTTAGGTGGCCAAGTAGGTGGTCGAAGTTTTTTTTAAAGAGACTTCGACTATCGAATGGTCGAATAGTCGAACGATTTTTAGTTCGAATCGTTCAATTTGCAGTCGTAGTATTTTTCATTCTAATCCTTCACTCGAGCTAAGTAAATGTGCCCCCAGCAGTGTATGTAATAACGTTTCGCAATTGCAAAATGTATTAAGAAAATAAATTCAGTGCAGGTGTTAACACTAAACCTTTGCTTAGCGATAATGCGCTATAATATATTAGTCAGCAAATGATTTTACATTGCGAGCAGTGCTAAACATTTGTAAAGACACCATTTTAAATAAGAATTGTGACTTTTAATTACATTTCCCCTAATATATATCTGTTTTAGTAAATCAAATCAACTGGACTTGTATTTTATCTCTTGAGGTGACTGGCTTTCTCAATTAAGAATGACCTGTACAATAATCTTTCTATGGTTTAATACCCTGGAATCTTGCTTCAATCGGCATATTCTGTCTAGTGTAACCAGCATGGGGTCAGAGACCTCATGAAGGCAAAGTATTGATTGTATTAGTATGATTGTAGCTTTGAGGTGTTATTAAACCTTCCAGGGAAAGGTGCCAAAACAGCATTGTATGTGGTAGACAAAAGATCTTGCATCCCCCCCCTTGTTTTTTTCCGTTTTCGCATATATGGCTTCTTTAACACCTCTTTTGAACTAGTCATCAACTGGTCGCCCCAAATCTGGACCCGCGGGTCGCCCCAAATCTGGACACGCACCTGACTCTATCCCGGCCCAGTAGCACACACCCGACCTTAATCCGGTGTCCCGCTGTGATGTCATGGTAGGGGGCGGGCATAGCCAGTGGGAGGATATAAAAGAGCGCACAAAATCGGCGGTAAAAGGTTGCGGGCCGAGTGTGCGTAGGTTAAATTTCAGCCCTGAACCTGCCCAACCTGCTGGCTTTGGGCCCATCCGCACATCACTACTCCAAACGCATGTCCTTTTTCTTTTGGGTCTAGGTACACAGCAGAGTCCTGACCAGAGGAGCTGGCTCTCCTGTGCTGCACCATACGTTTGTGTAATGGATGTTTGGTTTCTCCCACACAAGTCAAAGCACTGCATACACAAGGTTACTCCTCTTATGCTTTGGTATTGGGTCTTTTGGGTAATCCAGTTGCTGCAGTGTTTATTAAAGATCTTTTGGACACCCCAGAGGCTCAGGCAAAAGAGTTCAAATATCTCAGAGGGGCCCTTGAAATGTGAAATGTGTGGGTATCCTGGGCCTTTGTTAAAACCAGTAAAAGGAGAAAGAACACCATCAAAACTACCAGTGAAGGTGGAAAGCAAGACAGACAAAAGAACTTGATCCTCCCATATATTACTGGGGTCTCAGAAAAACTTAATTTATGCAGTGCAGTGAGGAGTGCTTAGACTTGTATGTGGGAGAAACGAAACAACCTTTACACAAACATATGGCGCAGCATAGGAGAGCCAGCTCCTCTGGCCAGGACTCTCATATATGGCTTCTTTGACCCCTCTTTTGAACCAATCCTCGCCCCGTCCAGAATGTGAACTTCGTAGTCTTCAAACATGTGTCTTTTTTCCTTAAGCCTAGAACTCCACGACACGTCCCTGGAGCCGACACGTCCCTATGTGTCAAAACGCATGTGACGTGAGGGATGATCTAAAGAAAGAGGAAGTGAAGGAGAAATTGTAAGTAAGAACTACATTTATCCGACTGTCGGATGAAAACGCAGTGATGCGTTTTCGTTTTGTTGCATAGCGACGTGTCGGCTCCAGACGCGTTATGGAGTTCTAGGCTTAAGGAAAAAAGACACACGTTTGAAGACTGTGAAGTTCACATTCTGGATGGGGGGAGGAGTGGTTCAAAAGAGGGGTCAAAGAAGCCATATATGTGAAAATGGAAAAAGCAACTTTAAACAGAGGTGTTTGGGGGGGGTGCAAAATATGTTGTCTGCCACATACATCAATACTGTCTTGGAACCTCTCCCTGGATGATTTAATAACACCTAAAAGCTCCAATCATGCTAATACAATCAACCCCTAACTTCATGACATCCTTGCTGATTATGATAAACAGATTATGCTGATTGGAGCAACATTCCAGGTTATTTATTCCAGAAAGATCTTTTTACAAGTCATTCTGAATTGAGAAAGCCAGTCAGGTGACAGGTGAAATGTCTTCAAGAGAAAAAAAAATACACTAAGTCTGTTGATTTGACTTACTACTATAGATATACTATGGCCTGGTTGATGAGAACCTTCACAGACTTACTTGACACAACTTTTCATTTATCACAGAAACAGTGATAGTTTATTTTGATATGTAGCCTTACTGGAATAGCCAACTAGGGAAATGCTTACATTGTATATCCCTTCCTAAAACCAACCTTAACACAACCAATACATATTACTCATATGGCCATCCTCAGATATATAATTCACTTTGGATAGATTATCTATTACAATCATAGCTCTTGAGCAGGGAGAAGTACTGAGCAAGTCAGGGATTTATAACTAGTCAAAGTGATATTTCAATGACAATTATACATTCAGAGATTGTATTAGATCTACATTTGCTTTTGTTCCATAATCCTCATCGCCTTCAAAAGTCCACATGTATTCTTAATCATTGATGGGAATCGGCAATTGCTGGCACTTGTTCTACAAACTTAAAATTCCACCATACTTTGTGGCTTTAACAAAATTTGTATTTTGAAATGGTAATATTACCTGTATTTCAGGTCATGGAGAACCCTGTGATACTGATCAGAGTCTTTTCTGTCTGAATGGAGGTGTATGTTACATGGTACCTTCAGTTTCCAGTCCTTTCTGCAGGTATTTGCTAGTTCTTCATCTTAAGTTGTTGTGTAGAGAATGACCTGGATAAAAGACTGCCCTGGTCGTTTATGAAGTCGCAGGGTATTTTAAAGAACTACAATGATATGGTATCCATTATAAGAATGATAGAAGCCACAGCCACATGAGTTTTCTGAAAGTAAAAGATGACACCCTTTGAATCCCAAGAACCATTTGAATCCATTGTTTAGTATCTGCTGCTCCTCCCATTGAGCATTAACAAGTTTTTATTAAACCAGCTCTAACTCTAATATATCTATATATAGGCCCATCACGCATTTAAGTAAATATGTACATTTCCTGTGTAAAAAGTATAAAGGATATGAGAAAGATACCTTATATCTCTTAAGCAAAGTGTCAAAAATGTACCAAATGCTTATTTTACAGATGTATTGGAATATACACTGGTGTCCGCTGTGAAGCAATTTTACTGTCTAGTGAGAAAACTCAGCCCCAAAGTGATTCATTTATTCATTTATTTGTGTTGGCCATTTTCATGGGGCTCTTTTTCCTTGGTTTTATCTGCTGCCTTTGTCGGTAAGTTATTAACATGTTATTATTAACATGTATTTATATAGCGCCAACATATTGCGTAGCACTGTTAAGTTGAGCACTTCTTAACTTAAACTGATTTACTACATAGTAGAATTTACAGTCTTTGTTTTTCGTAGAAACTATAGGAGAAAACTGAATAATCAAAGTGGAGAGGAGCTGTAAACAAGACACCAATGGCTTCCAGGAAAGTTACAAAATATGTATAAGTACATGAAAGATGCAGCCTCGACCAAAAAAAACATCTAAATAGGACATCCTTTTCTAGGTGACTGAAGACAATCATGGGTGGATCGTTGAGCAGAGTTCTGTTAGAAAAAATGTTGCCTCACACTATGAATTGATCATTTTGTTGAAAAAATGTGTTCTTCCCTTTGGGAAAATGCCTGAAAACACTTGCTGTGCTTCTCAAAGAACTGTTGATTGTATAACAGACTGCTAAAATTATCTACGGAAGGATACACTGACTATAGAATAAATAAGACTTCAATTATGAACCAGTCATTACTTACTTTCTAATTCTAAAGTAGAATAGGACAGTGAAGATAAATCATTTGTTTTTAAGCATATGTTAAAAAAAATATACATAAGGCTCATTTATGAATGTGGTTCAGAGTGCAAAATCAACATTTTGTATGCAAATTGCCATTTTCTTGCAAAATTCCAGTGTCTGAAGCCTCTCTGTAAGGTGTATTCAGCGCAGACTAGAAGGGCATATTGACTTTCAAAGGCAAGGAGTGTGGCATCAGCCTTAACAGGGTACAGGGTCTTAACAGGGTACTTGTCCAGTGAAATTCTGAAATCATTTGAAATTGGTTGCTAGGATCCAATTTACCCCAGCAACCAGTCAGTGTCTTCTGTGACAGATGAAGATGAATAGGAGTGCCTGCATAAAAGCTAACAATAGTATCACTAGCAATAGTGTTTTTGGCTGCCCCCCCCCCCCAAGCCCTACTTGAAAACTGGAAAGAGGCAGAAGAGGACAAAAAGACACACACACTCTGCTAAGGAATAAATCTTTAATGTATTTTTTAAACTTTAAGAGCAGCTTTACGTAACAGATGGATTGAGAGAATATATTCAAACAGTTTTAATGAAGTCTGAATAAATATCCCCCTCACTGCCTAGAACCAGATGCCTTCAAGAGCACATAATGATTCTGCCATTGGTGTGCTAACAAACCAAAACAGTCTATTTCAGTAAGTGCAAGCACAGGCATTTACTCAGTTTTTATGATAATAGAACCCAAAACATTTTACATTTATATTATTTTCCTATTTTAAATAGAAGATCAACTACTATGCATCTATTTAATGTTGGTGTTTAAATTCTTAACAGGGTTTATAATGCAGAAATCACTCACATGGATATACATGTTCTACGAATATAATGGCTAATCACCAGTCAAGGTCAATCTCACATCTGATAAATGCAGATTTATTAATAGTCTATTCTAGGCTATCTAGGTCAGTGTTCTCCCCACTGCTTTTAGCCATGTGCTCCACGCAGTATTTTTACTAAGCTGCTCGGTTCTGCTTCCACCTCTCTGCCAAATCCCTTGGCAACCCAAGTGGCTGCGGGGGTTCCCAGTGCTCCATTGATCTTCACAGAAGTGAGCTTTCGGCTTACAGCTGCTTTAAGAAGCAGTGATCTTATATGATTACTCATCCATATTTCCCCCACCTGCCTGGAAAAAGTATCTGGGGAGAACACTGTGGGTACAAAGTTGCTACATATGTAATTTTGCATTGCACATGCTAAGTGTGCTCTAAACTGCTGTTGAGAAGCTAATCTTACGGGTCATTAGAAATCATCAAAACAAAAGCAGAAAGCATTGTTTTATCTGTTGTAGAAGCTGATGCTACAGGACCAATTATGCGGCCATGTAAAAATATATATTGTAATTTATTAGTTTTTACATGGCAGCATAATGTACATTACATAAACAGATTATTGTGAGTTGGTCCCTAAACTTAGGTAATGGACAGTAGCCCAGAGCATGTGCAGTAAATCAGCAGAAAAAATTAGGAGCAGCTACTGGGGGTATCATCAGAGACAAAGATCTTCACTTCACTAAAGCTTGTCGGTGACCATGTCCTAGTAAAGAAGTCCAAAACATAAGCCATAGCATTTGTAGTCTAATTCTGCTTTCTGTTTCATCTACTACTGCGCAGCTGTATGATGAAGTGAAAAATGTTTTTATAAAGAATGCCAATATGCTCTGTTACAAACTAGTATTTTCCTGCATGAGCATAAATGCTACATTCTACTGAATAAAACTGCATACAAGTGCTTTTAAACTAAAAACCCGTATCTAATATCTATTCAGCTGATCTAGTGGAGAAGTAGGAAAAAAAAAAAGATGAAAAAAGGATTTGGCTGCTCTAGACTCACCCTCTGTATGTTCAATTTAGTGCAGCTCCATTTTGATATACCGGGTGCCGGTGTACAGCCACCAGCGTTCGTTCCCACTGTAATCAGATTTGCAAAGGGATGGAAAGGCGGCACTCCCGTTAAAAAGAAGGTGGTTTATTGCAACAGGTCACAAAACAACATCACCTGACATGTTTCGGGAGCAACTCCCTTAATTATAGACTATGATTAAGGGAGTTGCTTCCGAAACGCATAAGGTGATGTTGGTTTGTGACCTGTTGCAATAAACCACCTTCTTTTTAACTGGAGTGCCGCCTTTCCATCCTTTTGCGAAAAAAAATGAAAAAAAGATACTTACAAAAGATACTTACTTAATGGGAAGATTTACCCCACTATTTGACAGGGCCTCATTCAGCTGGGCTTATGTAGAAAAGGTGCAAAAACAACTTCCAAAAATAAATAAATTTTTTTTTTTTTTTAAACACATATATACATAGTTCCAGATTCCACAAATTGAAAGAAAACCATCATCACTAGTATGAGCAATTTCCCAACATCCCTTGGCCATTTACAGCCTTTATTTGGTACCCCCAGGAACATTTTGGAAGCTTGTCTTGCTCCCCGCTTATTTTTACATTTGAATGTGCTTGATGGGTAAAAAAAGGGGTCCCACTATGGAAAGCAGAGAGACTCATAACATCATTTCACAAAAAAAACTAAATATGGGTGGGGTTTCTGTTTAAAGGACAAGGAAAGTCTAAAATAGAATAAGGCTAGAAATGCTGTATTTTGGATACTAAACATAAGCATGAACTTACTGCACCACAAAGCCTAATCAAACTAATTATTTATGCTTTCAAAGTTGGCCACAGGGAGCTGTCATCTTGTAACTTTGTTAAACATCTTTGCCTGACCCTGACCCTGCACATGCTCAGTGTGGTCTGGGCTGCTTAGAGATCGTCATAAACAAAGCTGCTTGAGTTCTGGATGGCTGGTAAGTAAGGCGGGGGCTCCCCCTGCTGTTCATAAGTATGATTGTTTCCCTGCTCAGCACTTAGGGACCATCTGACAATTCCTATCCACAGCAGTAAATGAAGGGAGAATTTCACTGAATACAGTCAGGTTTCTTATAAAAATGGTACACATTTTTTAATTAAAGTATTTTGGAGATAGGTTTCTTTTTCATTAAAGTAAAAATGGGATTTTATTTTTTTGCCTTTCCTTGTCCTTTAAGACTAAAGGTGGCCATACACGGAGAGATCCGCACGTTTGGCGATGTCGCCAAACGAGCCGATCTCTCCCCGATATGCCCACCTTGAGGTGGACAATATCCGGCTGATCCGATCATGGGCCCTAGGGCCCAACAATCGGATGCTAACGAATAGTAATGGGGGGTCGGATCGCGGGACCGCATCAACGAATAGATATGGCCACGATCTGACAGGATTTTTCGTCCCATCCGATCGAGGCCAGATCTCGATCGGGGAAGCCCGTCGGGGGGCCCCATACACGGGCCAATAAGCTGCCGACACGGTCTGTCGGAAGCTTTTATCGGCCCGTGTATAGCCACCTTAAGGGGCGATAGACTTTAAGCAGAGAGAGTATCATGGGTTCCTTTCCTTCTGTGGAATCAGGTATATTTGTATAGAAAAAAAAACAACTATATTTATTTTTGAAAGTTTGGCCGAACTGGATCTGAAAAACCAAGTAACTTTTTCGTCACAAAACAAGGAAGTAAAAAAAAACGTACTCTCTTTTTCCCTCGCTGATTCGCATATGCAAATTAGGGTTCAGATTCTGTGTGGATTTTCGGCCAAATCCAAAGTAGTGGATTCGGTGCATCCCTAATGTCAACAGGGTGAAAGAGCACAAGATCCAATATTTCTTTAGAACTCTGATCATAAATAAACAGAACCACAAGGGAAAATCCTCACAAAAATACTAAGAAGCATTTCTATAAAGCTGTGTAAACGGATTTACAATAAAGAAGTGTTGTAAAATAGATAGGTTATTTATATTGTTCCCTTATGTGAGGATGACACTATCAGAAAAACAACTCATTAATGAAGTATAAATCACATTAAATGTTTTTTTTTCTTTGCTAGTCTAATGTTATTTATGCCATTATTTTACACCTCAGAGCTACAGTAACCTATTAAAAAGAATGGGACAACTTCAGGCTGCAGATAAATTCTAGTGTGAAAAATAAAGAAGTATTCATGCTAAAAAGTTTTTTTTTTACACCAGAAAAATCATAACACCATATGGATGCACCTGGATTCGGCCAAATTTTTAACGGCAGGGTTTTGCCAAAATTTCCAAGCCAAACTGAATCCAAACCCTTAAAATCATGAGATTAGATCATGTGATCCTCCCCCCCCGACTATGCTTATTGGTATAGGGAAATTAGGATTTGGTTCAGAACATGGCAGTATCCAGAAAAATGAATTTGGGCATCCCTATGTACCATTACATTGATGTGGCAATGTGGTGCATTTCAATATTTTCTTTACACAGCTTTTTAAAAAGCCACCAAAGGACACTAGAAACATTACAAACATGGAAGAGCTTGAAAGTAGGAAGCAAAACATACTAACATCTACCCATCATCGTAAAAGGTCAGGAAATTAGGTGTAGCAGGTACAGGAAACCAATTTTATATGAGAGGACTTTACTCATCTTTAATTATTATGCAGTGTGATCATGTCCACAATCAGTGTCATGTCATGAGAGTGAAATCTACTTGGTGGATCCAAAATGTATGATGGCCATTACTGTGGTGTATCCATGTAGAAGATTGTCCTTTTTACCATTACATTCCCTCAGTATAAAATTGTTACTTACTACCCGGTCACAGCCAATTTCACCGTTGCCAAAGAAACCAAGCAAAGGCACATTAGGGAAGTGTTTACGAAAGGAATCTGCCTCAACATTTTTCTTCTTGTAATACTGCTCCCCTCGGGCAACACATGCAAACATAAACCCCACACTGTTCTCTTCAGGAATGTTGGCAGCTTTCAAACGGTGGATGGTGGAGTCTACAGTCTTTTCATCATACACATTACTTTCAAGGAGCACTGATGCCCCCTGTATTTGTGGGCCATAAAAAGCCAGTCCCACCACACCAATACACCGGGACACTTGAACATTGCTGCAAGAGAAGAAACAGACAGAGATTTGCTATACCATTACCACCAACTATGTCCCAAAATATATTTGGTCGTAATAATATATGAATATATGCAGCTGTACAACTTACAATCCTGCAGTGGTGGTGAACACTCCACTAGATGGCAGGCACACATCATATACCATACCACAAAAAAATACATATATATGCCTAGCTGTTTGTGTGGGGGTTTACTAGGTTACGAACTTAAATATGGTTGAAAATCAAGGGCACATCTGCTATAAAATCATTGTTTTTGCTGCATAGTATAACACTTATTAAAACTCTAGTGCTATTGGTGGTTATAACCCTACATGATCAGGCCCAGCTTTATATAAACATATGTGGTGAGGAATAAAAACCCTAGCACAACTAGATTTCCCTGTACATTAACAAATAACAGATATAGATCACTAATATGAAATAACAGAGTATAAAGTTAACAGTGTGACATACCTTTTCGGAGAAAAGGATAACAGATGTTCAACTTGCCCCCCTGCTATTATAATGCTTCTCTCATTTAGGGGGTTTAGAACCTCTTGCAGGAAACAATCTCCTCCATCTTTCCAAGTATTGCATCCAAAAACTAGTACAAACCTCAAGTCTGGATTATTTTTTAGGCCTGTGAAGCAAGAGGAAACAAGGAGGTAGAGAAGTTTATGAATGTATAAATTCTGTCTTGCTCTGTCTGTTAAATAAACAGACTCTGTTATTCAGAAAAATCCCAAAAGCAAAAAAGCCATTCCTTAGAATCTTTACTTCATGAATTTTTTTCTTCCGATAGGGAAAGTGTACCTGATATAACTAACCCAGCATAAATCCATGTTCATGGCAAAACAATTCTATTTTGGTAATTATTATTTAATAGTGTACATCAAGATCATAATAAATAAAACACTGAATGGATGGGAGGAAAATAGAAATGGGGAAAGAGAAAGATTTGGACTTGTTATGATGTACAGTTCAGAGATATTTGTAAAGCTTGAAAATCATCATTAGAGCTGCATTCAGAAACTTTGGGGCCCTGTACACTTTATCCGACCACCTATACCCACTGATTACAACCATGTGAAATTTTTATGGGGTTAATCAGGGGCCTGCCCTTAGAGGAGTCTAAAGAGAACACAGAGCATGTGCATTATTAATAAATGTGTTGTTACATTTTTTGATACATGTTTGTTAAATTTTTTGATACAATTTTTTGATAAAATTCTAGATAAAAAACAGAGAGAAACAATATGGGGGGGGTTACATGGAGATATATATATAAACATCAGAAAAGATATATCAGGTTAAAAGAAAGTAAGTTACTATTTAAATTCTACATACTCTATTTTTACACTAGTATTTTTTTTGTTTATAACCTTTACCTACGAAAACTTCTGCTTTCCTAAGTCTGTCTTTGCTTACCAGTTTCTTGAAGCTGACTTTCATCAAATCCATTGCCTCTAAAGGAGCTAAATTTCTGGATTTTCACTCCATTAATTCTGGGTAAAATAAACGCGAATCCTGCCTCCTCGTCTTCCAGCTCTAGGGGTCGGTTGCCTGCAGATCCCATTGGAGTAACTGCAAGATAAAAAAATCATACAGATCATAAGGTGAAAAGTGTAATTAAACAACGAGTTTGAGAATTAAAATCCATAGGGACACATGCAAATAAACTTAAAAATCAGTACTGTTAAAATATGTCAGAGACTTGAGAAACGTGCCAGATATAAGGTCTAGGCCAGAATTTTTTTTGCTGAAAAACACACCAGCCAGAAGTACTATGCTACTGAGCAACAAAGCATCATCTTTTTTCCTGTCCCCAAGATCTTTGATGCCTATGGGGTGCCGTTTGTGCCAAATACATTATGTATACAAAAATATCTCTAATACACAGAATGAATGTCTCTCAGGGTACATAAGTATTTGTGGCCATATACACAGATAAAAAAAATATACAAAAGACTTATTTCTATTAAAGAATGAGAACAACATCTTGTTTCTGCACAAAAGAATATTTTATTACAAACTTCATTCTGTACAGTTTACAAGCAATCGGTTTTACAAATGTATAACATCCATTTAACAAACACAGTTATGTTTAAAGTCACTTATAGAATGATTTATGTAAAATTTAAGAGACAGATTGCTTACGATTTACAGAATGACGTTTGTGATATAATGATATCCTTTAGTGCAGAAACCAGATTGTGTTCTCATTCTTTAATAGAAATAGGTCTATGGTATATTTTTTATTTGTGTATATGGTCACAAATACTTATGTACTCAGACAGACATTCATTCTGTGTTCTAGGGATATTTTTGTAAACAGAATGTATTTGGGACAAAAGTGGCCGTGCACACCAGAATAGTACCCAGAGGCAGTGCATTTTCTAGCAAAGAGGAGCATCTGCTCAGGGTGTAAAGTAAGAAATTATAATCACTTGGGGTGCCTAACAAACGGCACAACTCTGTGATTAACCCTTTCCTTCTTATCTTTGACTGCTTGCTATGTTACCTGTTTAGCAGCAGCATGATCTACATGTTTTTGTAGCTGGGAAGTGAAGTCACAAGCCATAGAACATACATTACCTACTACACCAGGTGTGGCAAATCCCAGTATCTGGCAGTCTTGAGGTAATAACTTCTCTAGTTCTGCCGCTGCCGCAAGCATCTCCTGTTTCCTTTTTGCTGTACAAACATAAAACAGGATTAGTGAGAGGATTACTTTCTTATGACAAATCAATCTATTCAGAAATATTTCAATAAATATAAAACCCAGGGAGTAATAGAAAAAACAAATACTAAAAAAAAATACAAAAAATATAGATTTATATTACAAGTTTCAGAAATATTCAGAAATATACAGGGACCTGTTATGCAGAATGCTCGGCACCTGGGGATTTCCAGATAATGGATCTTTCCGTAATTTTAATGTTCATACCTTAAGTCTACTAGAAAATCACGTTAACATTAAATAAACCCAACAGGCTGGTTTTGCCTATAGTAAGCATTAATTATATCTTAGTTAGGATCAAGTGCAAGGTACGGTTTCATTATTGCAGAGAAAAAAAATAAATAAAAAACGGATCCTATACCTGTACATTTTAAAACGGAAGGGGCTCAAGGATTCATATTTAAGGGATACATTACTGAAAGGAAACGGTCAGTGGGAATAATTCACACACTTTATAAAGGGCCAATGAAACATATTATCCGACTAGTTATATATCATACACTGCTTACGTTTTAAACCGTTTGATGTTTTCTCAATCTCTTGAAGGAAAAACCCTGTGTTTCATCAACCACTGCAACCCCATGTAATGTGGTCTCGCATACATACAGGAGGGGATGAGCTTTGGGATTATGCATTTTGTTTTTTTATGCACCAAATAAATGTTTTGATGTTTGGAACTGCTGTTTTCTGTATTTCATGTATGCATACATGTGCCTGGTTAAGTTATGTACTAGATGCAGATTTATTATTTTGCATGGGGCATCATTAAGCAATATAATAGGAAAAGCAATGTTAAATTTTAGGTTATTACAGTATATATATATATATATATATATATATATATATATATATATATATATATATATATATATATATATATATATATATATATATATATATATATATATATATATATATATATATATATATATATATATATATGTTATCCAGAAAGCTCTGAATTACAGAAAGTCTCCCATAGACTCCATTCTAATAATATAATCCAGATTTTTAAAATTGATTTCCTTTTTCTTAGTAATAACAAAACAGTAACTTGTACTTGATCCCAACTAAGATATAATTAATCCTTATTGGAAGCAAAACCAGCCTATGGGGTTTATTTAATATTTACATGATTTTATAGTAGACAAGGTATGAAGATCCAAATTACAAAAAGATCTATTATGTGCAAACCCACAGGTCCCGAGCATTCTGGATAACAGGTCCCATACCTGTATTTGCTTCCTTAGAAGACTAATCATGCTCTATGGAGTCAAAAAAAAATTAATGATTTTCTGTCTGGAAGGGCCAAATATTCCATTATGCCACTAGCCATCTTCTGTGCAGGATAGTAGAAAACTACTCTCAAATAACTACTGTTGCATAAGACACCACAACTGCCTTAACCTGGCTAGTACTTTCAAAATGTGGCTTCTACATAATTTTCTGATGCCTGAGGACTGACGATGAAAGGAGTCATAATGATGGCCAAAATAACTGCAATAGGGAAACAATGTTTAGTCATTTTCCTTTAGATGTAGGGAAAAAGTGGGTGAAGAAAGTAGACATAGTTCTGCTCAATGCTTCCTCCTGTTTAGTTGGAGTACATATTGAAGCCCACAAGCAGGCTTTAGAATGAATGAGACACCACAGTAAATGGTAAGAGGATTCAAGTAGCAGTGTGCGTTATTGTTATCAATTGTATGACAATGCAAGAGTCCTACTTGATTTCTGATGCAAAACATCAAACATCAGCAATACTAGCAGCCCTGTTTTTAGAAACCTTACCCTTTGTTGGCCCACGCCGATTATGTCCACTATATATTTCAGTTTGATTTATATAAAGAACGGTGTCAGGAAGTATGTACATCTTCTGCAAAATAGTTAAAAGAGACGTTAACAACTGCAGCTCCCATTCAATTCTGCTTTAAAGGGGTGGTTCACCTTTAAGTTAACCTTTAGTATATTATAGAATGGCTAATTCGATGCAACTTTTCAACTGCCCTTCATGTTTTATTTTTTTGTAGTTTTTGGATTATTTGCCTTCTTCTTGTGTCTCTTTTTAGGTTTCAAATGGGGGTCACTGACCCCATCTAAAAAAAATGCTCTGTAAGGCTATAAATGTATTATGTTACTTTTTATTACTCGTTTTTCTATTCAGACCCTCTCCTATTCATATTCCAGTCTCTTTTTCAAATTGCATGATTACTAGGGTAATTTGGACCCTAGCAATCAGATTGATAAAAACTGCAAACTGGAGTGTTTCTGAATATTAAGATAAATAACTTGAAAACCACAAATCATAAAAAATTAAAAACAATTGCCAATTGTCTCACAATATCACACTCTACATCATAGTAAGAGTTCATTTTAAGGTGAACAATAACTTTAAAATACTGACTATGGCCAATCAATTCTTTCAAATGGAAATACATGGTTGGCCTGTTATGCAATTTCAAGGAAAAATTGAAAAAATAATTTATCTGCAATTATTTAAATTATTTAATGTTTCATAAATGTAAGTGTCCCTTTACATTTGTGTAACACATAAAAAACTTCAAATATACAAACACATCCTTGTATTGATATAAAACACAAAAATATCTATGAAATATCAGATAAAACTGAACTTACAGTGTTCATGAAAATTATCTTATTGGGCCAATCAATTTAGGTGGTATAGATGATCAATTTTCCCACAGCGCACACCCCCCCCCCTTGTTATTTCTTATAATACACAAGAGCTATGTAAATTATAGTAAGTATTATAGTAAAGAAAGTACCCCAGTATAAAATATAAATTTCATTAATTGACTAGCAAATCCATACATGGTTTTTCTGGTATACAAATAAATAGCACTTACTTCAAGCTCTTCTCTGACCACCTGAAGCAATGAGTGACTTGATGGCTGTTGACTGGACACACAACTTCCAGAGCAGGATATCCAAGTCATACGCTGCCTTGCTTTCATCTTGCGCCTTGCACAATCTCTCCATAATCTGCAAACACTAAAAAATACATAAAGCAGATGTTGCAGCCCAAACAAAATGTTCTATTAGTCAATATGCCGGAGATCAATTTATTTTCTAGAACACAGCCATTCAAGGAACAGTTCACTTTCTCAATAGGGATCCATGAAACCATATTTTTGGAATTCAGCCAAACACCTCTACAGTTGGAGTTTCAATTGAAAAAGGCGTTATGTATTTATTGTCATTGCTACTTTTTATTATGAATCTTTATATTCAGTCACCATCATACCCATATTCCAGTCTACCGTTCAAGTCACTACAAGGTTGCTAGGGTAAATTGGACTCTAGAAACAGGCTAGCTAATGAAATGCCAAACTGAAGAACTGTTAAGCAAAATGCTTAACAATTCATAAACTATAAAAAATTCCAGTTTCACATTGTCTCAAAATATCATGGTTTACATCATACTAGATAAAAAACTAAATGTAAAACTAAATCACTCCCTTAGTGTTAGTGATACTGTGAGAAGATTCGCAACTGGTGTCATTGGTTTTTAATGTTTCTTTCAATTATTTAGTTGTTTTCTACAGCAGCTCTCCAGTTTGGGATGGACTGGGCAGGTGGGACATCGGGAAAAAAATCAGAGGGACCACACAACTCAGACTTGAGTACAGGACCCTGCACCCTAACTTCCCCCGGCCTTAATTGCAGCCGCAACAAGATAAAATACGGTACGTGCAGGGGGGGATGTGGGGGGGTTGGAAGGTGCAAGCCCCTGAGTTGTCAGCCCTGGTGGTCCTTGGACTACCCAGTCTAACATTGATCTGGTTGCAATGAATAGCAACTTTTTAACTGACCTTTCTTCATTGTTTGAGCAGTTAAGAATTGCAGATTTTACAAACTGTTAAATGTTAAGCTAACAGTGCCTTTTAAAATCAATTCAAAATCAAATGAAATTTCAATATTCTATGAGAATACCCATTGTATACTGAAGAGCACATGTTGAAATCATTCTAGTCCAATCTCCAGTGGAACTGGGGCTATTTTTCAGTAACATACAAGCAAAAGTGAACCAGTGCAGTGATCAGTAGTAACACCTTTATTTTTGGAACAACTGATGGGTAACTGCAGTGGAGAATTTTAGCACCTATGTTAGTAAATACGCCCTCCAATATATTTTTGAGAAAGCTGCAGCTGCATGGTTACAAAGATGTCAGCACAAGCATCAGCCATGCACCATGCCTTACACTCCCCATATGCACAACTCTATGGCATGCATTTATTCAGTAAAGAATCTGCGCAGCACCTCTATATATGTATGTATGTACTTTATACTGTTAGGGCCAGCAGTTGTGTACAAGAGAAAGAGCCTCATATGCCTTGTATAACCGACTGCTGCCATGACACAACAGAGCTGTTTTCCAGACACCTACCAGGCTGATCTCAGCAGGTCCTTGCAGGGAAGAAAGCTCAGAATCCTCTCCACCACCTCAGCCAGGCTGCTCAGCACACAATGCCCAGGCACCTCCAGGCTGCCTAAATTTCTGAGGCCGCGGTTTTCATATTCCTTAAGATTCCCC
Source organism: Xenopus laevis (assembly GCF_017654675.1). Lineage (NCBI taxonomy): Eukaryota > Metazoa > Chordata > Amphibia > Anura > Pipidae > Xenopus > Xenopus laevis. The sequence continues at coordinate 95,855,421 of NC_054375.1, read as the reverse complement.
AACTCTGCCCCAGCCATTGTCAGATAACCAAACTTCCGCCAGAATCCTTATAACGTCACAAAGTTCGGCTTCTGCCGTGGGAACCGTCATACGATCATGGAACTGGAAAGATACCGGTGGCCATCTTTGATACTGGCTGATTAGTGCATGACTTGTAGCGATAGGTAGGACCACTCTGCTTCATGCAGCAATTCAGCTTGCTTCACTTCCGCCCACGTGACTTTCCTCCCAGTGCCTGCAGGGTCCTAATGCTCAATACAGATGAAATTGTACATTTCCAATTTTACAAGTAGGATTCCTAAGCCCAGCCTAACGCATTTCATGCATTTCATGTATACAATTACAATACACTTCTTCAGAGGTTTTCTGTGTACCCTTACCACCCTCCCCTAGTATTTATAGGTTGAAGGCCATAGGGGCATATTTGGATTGTCCAATTTTAATACTGGACATAAATAGATAAAACATAAAGTTATTTAAAACCATATGAATTGGTAAAACCAAAGTTCCAGATAGTATTATAAAAATACAGGTCAAAATCAGTGGTCAAAATCAACACCTGAGTCTCCTCCTCTCCAACTGTGTATAATTTAACTAATTCCCATAGTCATAAAACCACAAGGTCTTTTATAATGTTTCCTAGCAAAACATTCAGATAAGTAATCTGGAATGACTATTCGGCAGTATTGTGAGTGAAGGCACAGGAGAGTCACAATGAGAAGAAGGGAAGCAAGCTGAATCTGTGCATGAAGGAGAGTGATCCTCAAAGTAAGTTGCTTAAAGGAGAAGGAAAGTCTTTTTTCCACTTGGGGTAGGGTTGCCACCCGGCCGGTATTTTACCGGCCTAGCCGGTAAAACACCTGCCAGGGCCTTGGCCTGTATTACAAATTTACCGGCAATGTACCTGCCAGTAATTTGAAAACATACATTTTCGTTGGCTTCGGGCCCGTCCCTTTTGTGGCACTACCCCGGGGCTCCGCCCCTTTTATGGCGCACCTCATTGGCTCAGCCCCTTTCTGCGTCACGTTGCGCCCCTTTATTTTCCGCCCCCACCACTGGCCGGTAATTTTTATTTTTTAAAATGTGGCAACCCTAACTTGGGGGTGCCAAATGTTAGGCACCCCTCAAGTGGTTGTATTGACTTACCTGAAACCCTGGGCTGGGGCTCCTATCAGCAGAAACCTGCACTGGCCCAGGGTTCTTCCAGCGAGCACCACGGAGCGATCCACTTCCAGCTTCTTCTTTCTTCTCGCAGCTGCGCATGCGCATTCAAGTGAAAAAGCAAACTTTAACTTTAAGTCGGCTATTTTCGTTCTACTGCTCATGCATTTCCCCCGGGAAATTTGAAGAAAGAAGAAGCCGGAAGAGAAAAGCTCCATGGTGCTCGCTGGAATAACCCCGGGCCGTTGCAGTTTCCTGCTGATAGGAGCATCAGCCCAGGGTTTCAGGTAAGTAAACACATTCACTTCTCCCCTCTGCATAAGTGCCTTTGTAAATTTCAAAGTGTGTTTAGGGTCATTGTCTTGTTGACTATCCAACCCCTGCGTAACTTCAACTTTGTGACTGATGCTTGAACATTATCCTGAAGAATTTGTTACATAGTTACATAGTTAATTCGGGTTGAAAAAAGACAAAGTCCATCAAGTTCAACCCCTTCAAATGAAAACCCAGCATCCATACAAACACCCCTCCCTACTTTCACATAAGTTATATATACCCATACCTATACTAACTATAGAGTTTAGTATCACAATAGCCTTTGATATTCTGTCTCTCCAAAAAATCATTCAAACCTTTTTTAAAGGCATTAACAGAATCAGCCATCACAACATCACCCGGCAGTGCATTCCACAAACTCACTGACCTCACTGTGAAGAACCCCCTACGTTGCTTCAAATGAAAGTTCCATTCTTCTTGTCTAAAGGGGTGGCCTCTGGTACAGTGATCCACTTTATGGGTAAAAAGGTCCCCTGCTAATTGGCTATAATGTCCTTTAATGTACTTGTAAAGTGTAATCATGTCCCCTTGCAAGCGACTTTTTTTTCCAGAGAAAACAACCCCAACCTTGACAGTCTACCCTCATAATTTAAGTCTTCCATCCCCCTAACCAATTTAGTTGCACGTCTCTGCACTCTCTCCAGCTCATTTATATCCCTCTTAAGGACTGGAGTCCAAAACTGCACTGCATACTCCAGATGAGGCCTTACCAGGGACCTATAAAGAGGCATAATTATGTTTTCATCCCTTGAGTTAATGCCCTTTTTTATGCAAGACAGAACTTTATTTGCTTTAGTAGCCACAGAATGACACTGCCCAGAATTAGACAACTTGTTATCTACAAAGACCCCTAGATCCTTCTAATTTAAGGAAACTCCCAACACACTGCCATTTAGTATATAACTTGCATTTATATTATTTTTGCCAAAGTGCATAACCTTGCATTTGTCTACATTGAACCTAATTTTCCAGTACTTTCAATGCCCACCTCCAGGTCATTAATAAACAAGTTGAAAAACAAGAGACCTAGTACAGAGCCCTGCGGTACTCCACTAACAACATTGGTCCAATTAGAAAATGTTCCATTTACCACCACTCTTTGTAGTCTATCTTTTAATCAGTTCTCTATCCAGGTACAAATACTATGTTCCAGGCCAACATTCCTTAATTTAACCAATAACTTTTTGTGTGGCACTGTATCAAATGCTTTAGCAAAGTCTAAGTAAATCACATCCACTGTCATCCCAGAATCGAGGTCCCTACTTACCTTCTCATAAAAAGAAATTAAGTTAGTCTGGCAAGACCTATTACACATAAAACCATGCTGGCACAAACTCATAGCATTGTGATTTGCTATGAAGTCCTGTATCTTATCCTTTATTAACCCTTCAAAAAGCTTTCCTACTACTGGCGTCAGACTAACTGGCCTATAGTTTTGAGAATGAAAACGGGATCCTTTTTTGAATAGAGGCACCACATTAGCAATTCGCCAGTCTCTCTGCACTATTCCAGACCTCAATGAATCCTGAAAAATAAAGTAAAGAAGTTTGGAAATCACAGAGCTAAGCTCGCTAAGTACCCTGGGATGAATACCATCTGGCCCCGGACCTTTGTTAATCTTAACATGTTCTTGTCTCTTTTGAATTTGCACATTTGTGAACCATGCATCATTAGTTGTATTACTAGAATTGGGACTATTAAGAAGGAAATTGTCATTAACTGGTTCCTCATTTTTTTCATCAACCAGCTGACCCCCCTCTGATAGTAAAGGTCCCACTCCTTCCTGCTTTGTTTTTTTACTATTAACATATTTAAAAAATAATTTTGGATTTTTTTTACTGCTTGCTGCAATATCCTTTTCCATATCAATTTTAGCTTGCCTTATAGCGTCTTTGCATGATTTATTGGCCTCCTTTTACCTTATAAATGTTTCGGCTGTCCCAGCTAACTTGAAAGCCTTAAAAGCACGCCTTTTCTTACCCACCTGAACACCAACGCTTCTATTGAACCAAAAAGGTTTTGCTTTGCAACGACGTTCCTTGCTTACAAGTGGAATATACTGACAAGTATATTTATTAAGCAGCATTTTAAAGTCTTCCCATTTTTGTTTCGTGTTTAACCCTGTGAAAAGCATTTCCCACTTAATATGTTGCAGAGATGCTTTTATACTGTCAAAGTTTGCACGTCTGAAATTTAGTGTTTTAGTTACTCCCTTATAGAATTGCTTCTGCAACAGAATCTCAAAGGAGACCATGTTATGATCACTATTCCCTAAATGCTCACCCACACAAATGTTAGCGATAAGTTCAGTATTATCACTTATTACAAGGTCCAAAAGTGAGCTATTCCTAGTAGGTTCTTGAACAAACTGGAATAAAAAGTTGTCATTCAGCATATTACAAACCTACTAGCTTTTTCTTTCTTGGCAACCCCATTACCCCAGTCAATGTCTGGATAATTGAAGTCACCCATAGCAACAACTTGACCCAGCTGTGAAGCCGCTTGTATCTGCAAGAGTAGCTGGGCTTCATAATCGACACTTAAACGAGGTGGTTTATAGCATACACCAATGATAATTCTTTTTTTTTAACCTTTTGCCCAGTCAAAAATCTCTACCCAGAGGGATTCTACACCCTCACCAGTGCCAGCTATTGTTATTTCTTTAGCGTATGGCTTTAATTCAGGCGTTACATACAAACACACTCCTCCACCCTTTTTAATCCCTCCTAAAAAGGGTGTAACCATTTAAATTCACAATCCAGTCACATGTTTCATCCCACCAGGTCTCAGTGAAACCAATTATATCGTAATTTTTAGAGCATGCAATTAATTCTAGGTCTCCCATTTTACCTGACAAACTCTGTGCATTTGCCACCATACAGCAGAGGTTAATACTTTTACTTTTGAAATTTGCATTACTTAGTGGAGAATTATATGTTATTTAGCATTATTCTGTTTTCCTTGTAACAGAGGGACCTCCTTAGCTGGTAAACTGTATGTCCCCTCACTCCTCCCCCATGACCATTTACTAATCCCACTGCCCCGTCTACCCTAGCTTCCCCATAATTCTTTATCTCACCCACCTCCCCTTGTCTAGTTTAAACACTCCTCCAACCTCTTAGCCATTCTTTCCCCTAGCACCATGGACCCCCTTCCATTGAGGTGCAAACCGTTACGACTGTATAGGTTGTACCCCAAGGAAAAATCAGCTCAGTGCTCTAGGAACCCAAACCCTTCCTTCCTACACCAAGACTTGAGCCACGCATTTAGCTCCCTAAACTTCCCCTGTTTTTCTAAACTTGCACGTGGCACGGGCAAAATTTCAGAAAATATGACATTGGAAGACCTTTCCTTGATCTTAGAGCCTAGATCCCTGAAATCGCTCTTTAAGGTCTTCCATCTACCATTTATTTTGTCATTAGTACCGATATGCACTAAGACAGTTGGGTCATGCCCAGCCCCACACAATAAGACCTTTCCTTGATCTTAGAGCCTAGATCCCTGAAATCGCTCTTTAAGGTCTTCCATCTACCATTTATTTTGTCATTAGTACCGATATGCACTAAGACAGTTGGGTCATGCCCAACCCCACACAATAATTTGTCTATTCGATCAACCACATGCCGAACCCTGGCACCAGGTAGACAGCAAACTGTTTGGTTGTATCGATCCGGACAACAGATTACCCTATCCACTTTCCTAATAATTGAGTCCCCTGCAACCACAATCTGCTTAGGCCTGACTCTACTCTCCTCCCCGCCAATACTAGAGAAACTGGTCTTCCCGCTGTTAGAGAGATCAGCCCCATCTAGAATTGCCAATCCAGAGTTCATTTCCAACATCATCACACTATCGGGCAAATTTGTTGCGATGTATAAGCTCCCGATCAGCCTCCATTTTCCTTTTGCCCACCTCAGATTTTCTAACTGTCACCCAGCTAGCTGCCTCAACATCCTGCTGCTGTTCTGTTCACCCCAAACTATCTGACCCCGCTAGGTCCTGCTCAGTGAGCAAAAGACTTCTTTCAAGATTGTCAATCGACCACAGTGTTGCAATTTGTTGCTCTAGTGCTCTAACTCGAGCCTCCAAAGTGGCAATTTGCTCACAACCACCACAAAGGTAAGCATTTTGGATCTCTTGTTCCAAATCTGCATACATATGACAGATTGTGCACTGAGTCAGACCTTCAATCTTGCTAGTTCTCATTATCCCAGTTACAGATCAAAACAGGAATAAAAAAAATAAAATAAATAAATTAGGGTTTACAACAAACTTATGACCTAGTTTGAACCTCCTTTAGTTTGAAACTCCTGTGTTTGTAACTCCACTTACAGATCCCCCACTTATAGAGCAAACACTTCAGAGCAGCTAAACACTAGAGCGAGCTCCACTGGAGTCCCAGGGGTTGTTGTTATTGGGTTAAATTCTTCTGACCCTCGACTTTAACAAAGGCGCCAGTCTCTGAACTAGCCACACAGCCCAACAGCATGATGGAACCTCCACCAAATTTGACAGTAGGTAGCAGGTGTTTTTCTTGGAATGCAGTGTTCTTCCGCCATGCAAAGCGCTTTTTGTTATGACCAAATAACTCAATTTTTATCTCATCAGTCCAAAGCAATTTGTTCCAAAATGACTGTGGCTTGTCTAAATGAGCTTTTGCATACAACCAGCGACTCTGTTTGTGGCGTGAGTCCAGGAAGGGCTTCTTTCTCACCATCCTGCCTGACAAATTCTTTGTGCAAACTGCGCTGAATTGTAGAACGATGTACAGATACACCTTCTGCAGCAAGATGTTCTTGGTCTTTGGAGGTGATCTTTGGGTTGTCTGTAACCATTCTCACAATCCTCCACATATGCCGCTCCTTTTCTTGGACCTAGGTTTTACAGCAACTGTGCCTGTGGCCTACCATTTCCTGATTACATTCCTTACAGTTGAAACTGACAGTGTAAACCTCTGAGATAGCTTTTTGTAGCCTTCTCCTAAACCATGATACTGAACAATCTTTGTTTTCAGATCTTTTGAGAGTTGCTTTGAGGATCCCATGCTGTCACTCTTCAGAGTTGAGTCAAACAGAAGCACAACTTGCAATTGGCCACCTTAAATACCTTTTCTCATGATTGGACACACCTGCCTATAAAGTTCAAGGTTTAATGAGTTTGGTGTTGCCAGTAATCAGTATTGAGCAGTTACATGCATTCAAATAAGCAAAATGACAAGGATGTCCACATTTTTGCAACAACTGAATATTGCTTCACTGCTTCTTTGTTCAGAAAACACCTCAGTACTCAGATGTTCCTGGGAAAAATGAAAGACATACCACTGTTATCTTTTTTTATTGAAAGTGGAGTAAATTATTATGCAGACTGAGAGGGGTTCTCAAACTTTTTCATATGGCTGTATTGTCTCTACACTATAACACAGGGCTGTCCAACCGGATGCTTGAAGGTAGCCCTCCAAGAGTGTTATATAGCCTAAAGCCTGCTTAAAAGTTCCACAGACTTTTGTATGTCATTATTTAAAGGAGAAGGAAAGGCTTGGTGCACTTGGTTAGGCACCCCCAAGTGATTGAAATGACTTACCTGAAACCCCGGGCCGTTACTCCTATCAGCAGAAAACTGCACTGGCCCAGGGTTATACCAGTGAGCACCACAGAGCGTTCTTCCGTCTTCTTCCTTCTTCGCGCGGCTGCGCATGAGCAGTAGTCCGAAAAGCCGAACTTTAACTAAAAAGTTGGCTGTTTCATTCAACTGCGCAAGTGCTTCCCATGGGAAATTTGAAGACAGAAGACGGAAGTGGATCGCTCCATGGTGCTCAATGGTATAACCCTGGGCCGGTGCAGTTTTCTGCTGATAGGAGCACCGGCTTGGGTTTCAGGTAAGTCAATACAATCACTTGGGGGTGCCTAACATTTTGCAACCCCAAGTGCACCAAGCCTTTCCTTCTCTTTTAATATTATTAGGCTCTCACATTTGAGATCTGCCCACTGCATGAAAAATGTTATACAGTATGCAGTTTAAGGCAACGGGGTGCAGCCATACTACCAAAATTGCCTACTATTACAATTTACTGAATATAACTCCTCCATGTGAGAAGTGATTGCAGTAGTGTTTTCAGGAGACTACCATAGTAAGCAATACAGGCACAATATAAGCATTCCCCATGTTTTCAAGCAACTATCAGAGGGCAAGTTCCAGTGTTGGAATGATGTCACCAGTGTCAGATTTACAGGATCCATTATCTAGAATGCTTAGTAAGGCTACAGATTCAACATTATTGCTACTTGTTATTACTCATGTTTCTATTCTGGCCCTTTCCTATTCATATTCCAGTCTCTTATTCAAATCTATGAATGGTTACTAGGGTAATTTGGACCCTAACAACCAGATTGCTTAAAACCGATTGCAAATTGTCTCTACATCATACTAAAAGTTTTTAAAGGGTTTGCTGGCCTTTACATTAACTAAATAGTATTACTTTGACACCAACATTAATTTATGCAGATTAGTTAGGCTCAAGTACAAGGTACTGTTTTATTACAGAGAAAATGGAAATATAACTTACTTATTACAGGCTCTGTGGGCTTTATTTAATAATCCTGTTTTTCCTCCAAATTTGGAATCCAAACAATTTCATTGGTGGATAGAGGGGACCCAGTCATATACACCACTGTCTACTACATGACTAGATTATAGGTTAGTCATTCCTTCAAGAATTCACCAGGGGTGGAGGAAAAGCCATTCCTGGTAATTTTAAGAGCTGAATTTCCAGTTATTTAACCAGAATTGTTGCTTTTCTACTGCAGTGCTAGTGATACAGCCCCCTGGAACCCCTCCGGCTGTGTAAAGGTAAGTGCTGATGGCAAGGGGGTGGAGGGCGGCCTCAGGCAGATTTATGGCAAGGATCTCCCCTGGATACATTGCCCTACTATTAAAGACTTATTGGTTTCCTTTACAGACAGGGAACCAATGCCCATCCCATTGAGTCTTTGAAATATGTACTGGACTGGAGCACAGGCCTCTAAATCAGTGCCGTTCATTTCTGTGGTACAGTGGGCCAGAATTTTTCTGGCCTACATGGTGGAGGGCCAGCATTGACCGTTCTCCATTTTTAAACCACACCCGTGTTACCACGAGAACTTGTAAGACCATATCCACATTAATGGTGGAAGCATACCAACCCCCTGTACATATTTAAACACCTTAGCAAGCAGAGCATACACACAAAAGCAGAGTAGGGCAAGCTCCACTCTAACATGAACGGTTCACAGTAAAACAATCTTCATTTATGCCCATGTGATACTACCTAGTATGCATGCTCCTGGTCTTGGTCTTAATGCAGGAGCACTAAATTATGGAATTTTAATTCCATAAACTAGGAGGTTTTTATAAAGCGAGGCATTTAAACAGCTAAATGGATGGAAATTAAAGGGGAGGTCCAGCTTCCAAACCAAAATTTGATAAAGAGGCCCACGTAACACAGAAACCCCTAATATACCCATTACAGTTATGGGTTTCTTTAAAAAGTATGAATAAATGCCTTTTTCTATGTGGAAATTCAGCTGTTTAACAGTTCTTCTCTTTCTGTATCATTTGAAATCCTGGCAGGGAAGGAGGGACTAAAACACTGATGTTACAAATTGTAACGAATTCACAGCTCACAACATGCAGGAACTACATAACCCACAATGCATTGCACTATGATGGTCTGTTCCTTATTGAAATCACATGTGCAGGGAATTGCGTGGTTTGGAGGATGCAGGCTAAGGAGAGCTGGCTGTTGATACAAAGTTACGGTAGTCAGACAGATCAGCAGGAGAGCAGGGGGCTAGGCTTAGAGAACTGTTCCAAACCATTAAAAATCATGAAAAGTCTGCATATTTTTAATTGATGTATATTGCAAAGTTGTTTGAAATGATGTTTACTTTTCAAAATGCTTACGTTATGTTTTTGTGGAGTTCCCCTTAAAGCAGATTCAATAGCACTGCAGAACACACTGGAGGTATGCCTGTTCAATGAGTTTAAATGTATATTAGACCTTTCTTGTCCTTTAATAAGTCAAATGAAAAGATAAAACATATGCCTATATCCATGTCAGTATCACTGATATTAAGAGAATACGTACAGAGCAAAACCAGCTTCTTCAAAGGCAGAAAATGAAAACACAATAAGTTATTTCTTAAAATGGTTCTTTAATCATAAACTTGATGCAAGTTTACAGATTACTGTACATTGCCAAATAAGTCTGCAATGGAAGAAAAAACAAAAAAAACAAAAAGCATGCCAATCAGCAACTTTCCAACCCAATAAAATATCCATAACATTTAGATTTAAGCCATAGGGAAAATTCCCCAAAACTAAGCAAAGGCGTATCTGAAGAAAAAAAAAATCAAGACCTTAAAATACACACAAATATATATATAAATATATATATATACACACATGTGTGTACAAGCCCTTGACACAGAATGGACATTTATGAACTTTTGTAAGACAATCCCCTTCTGAATTAAACTGTAAACATACTAAAATATATATTGGATTTAAAGGGCTTTGATACCCCCATGTTGACGGACGCCAAGATGCTTTCAGGATATAACATGGCAGTCAAAATGCTCTTCCCAGTGCACTATACAGGCAGGGGTGCTTCGCCAATGAGGCTGTCTCCTCAGGCGGCAGCCCCCCACTGGGTACCAGGGGAAGCAAAAATGCTACGCCTGGTACTTTAAGAGCAAATTTCTGGGGGAGGCGGAGGGGCCAGGATCGCCCCTGTATACAGGTACAGCAATGCGAGTGTTCCAGAGCAGTAGCTACCCATCACTGCCAGCATCTGTCATAGGCAGAGCATTTCCCGTTCTTGTTATTGAAAAGTCGATAGACAAGTTAGGGTGTTTTGACCACAAGGTCCTATCTGAGAGCATCTGCCACTGGTCTTATGCTTTTAAACTGTAGCTAGAAAATTAATATCCAAAGGGCAGTAATATACTTAATGTTGGGTAACATGTATTTGAAGAACCCCTTAGCTTTCAGTGTAAAGAAGAATGCAAAAAAACATTCTTCTTTTGGGCCTACAACATCAAAACAGAGGAAAACTGGTTCAGAGTCTAGATTAAAGGTCAAATGTTGACATCTGTTAATATTGTGGAAGGACAGGTGTACCCTAAAGTGAGAAACACTTTCATTTCTATCTTTACCAATACTCTATTATTCATGAGGATATTAAATATATAGATAGCTCAGGATTCTGGTCTGATATTTCAGATTAGTTAAAATGACTACATGAATGACATGAGATAATCGCTGAGCAAAAATTTCTAAGGTGACATTAAGAAAAATGGAGAGAACAGGGAAATGACACCATGTTAAAGAATTTCTTTCACCACATACTAGTGAAACATTTAAAAAAAAAAACTTGCATTGAATACAAAAGAATTGCCCTTTTAATCGGCCAGTTGGCTTTAAATTTACACTTTTTACTAGACGCCATGAGTTTATCAGTCACATAAAGGGTATGGTCAACCCTAACAACAAACAGCAGACCAAGTGGATGGAGTGGAGTTCAGTTTACAGCATGCAGTACTTCATGGCACAATCTTGTCCATAAAGTGGCCCTTGCAACATCCTGCCTGCAGACTTTGACAATGTGCTTTGGACATCATGAATAGACTTTCTGTGCTTATGCATTTAATGATAAACTGTTCTATAGAGCAATCTGTGCACAGCAGCACAAACAGCGCCCCTACACTCATTAAACTGCCGACGCATGAAGAGCAATCAGAGGCAGGAAGGACTGTTGTAGCTGTTCTACAGTGGAAACAGCCCAAAGAATAACAGACTGCGTTGCCAAAGTGAAGTTAGCAGAAGTCTGATCATTTTATTCCCTCACTATAAGGGATGAATGCCTACAATGAAATAAGTTTACTTGGACAAATGACTAAACCTAACTGAAATGGTTATGTGTATGCACAATGTTCTTGAAGTTATAGCTTCAATTTAGTCACAGCTCTACAAAAATGACTGGTTACGTGAATGAAAAAAAATGTGCATAGAATACACTATTTGACAACCTGATTGTGTGTCAATTCTTTCTATAGATAGAACAAAAATCCTTTATGGAAATGTCACATTAGGAGTAGAGTAACAGCTGCACATTAAATTACTGAAGGTAAACTCAGACAGAACTAAAAATTCTTCAGGGTGGAAAGATACAAGGCAAAAGAATAAATTCACTCCACGGTTATATGTCAGAGCAGCTTAATGCACTGGTATAAAGATGGCTCATCTATTGACACAAAACCTACACAGCTGGATTTACAAGAAAAGTTTTATCTATGGTCTTAACCTCCTTTATGATTAGGACAAGGATAACAAGATTTAAGGCAATATTAGGGGAATAGATAAAATATAAAAAAACTCCTCAATGAATTGTGCCAAAACTCAAAATGTTTACTATGAAATGGTGCAGGTTATGCTGATCTTATAGATGGAAAATACTCTGCCATTTATTCCAGCACGTCCATTTTGAACACCACAAGCCAACACAAGATGAAAAAATATAAGAAAATTCTTGTGAAAACCCTAAAGTAGAAAATTTGGTACACGTCAAGCGTAATTTAATGGCTTCATTCACTATGCATCTCCTCATCGACATCCATCAAATTTGGCAATGCTACAAAAATGTATCTTGTGGGTTTTTTTTTTTTTAGAATTCTCAGCAGAAAAAATAAATTACCTACTTTTATCCATTTTTAAAACTGCATTCTTAAACAGTGTTATTAAACAGTATCAAACTTTTGTTTGGCTTTAAATGAAACTATACAAAGCAAAAAAAAAAATTCTTGCAGAATAACTCCTGCAACAAACAAAGAAAAAATATGTGAAAGCAATTTACAATAGTCTAATAAAAGTGGAATGGATGTAACTAAGCTATACCTTTGATTTAAATAGAACATTAAAATATTTGGAGTGGCCTCTCATCAGTAAAGGCAGTTGGTTCTCATTTCAAGAGAAGCAGACATGGTATAATATACAGGTCTGATAGTTCCTATTAAATATCTATTAACTAACATATGCTGTACAGAGGACCAAAAAGGGCAATGTGGGATCTGTTTTGGAAAGAAATAGAAAAAAAGTTTGTTTTTAAATCCTGGTCCAAGAAATGTTCAAGTTAACCATCTTCTTTAGGAGGAGTGTACCAGCCTGTGAACAGAGCAAACAGAAATGTAAATGTATGATGTGGTCATACCCTCCAACCAAACTACCTCATTGCAAGATCAGCCCACTCTTCTCCCACAGAGTATCATTCCAATAAGAACAATAAATGTATAGATTTAATTATAGCAAAGTCATGCCTCTGTGACAGCACATAGGTGAAGCTGTAATGGTGCATAAACAGGTATGAATATTTGAGTGACCTTATTAAAGACATGCAAGAGAAGCTGTTAAACTGTAAACACAGAAAACCTTTTTTTTACAAAAATAGATTTTTGGTCCATTTTAGTACAGGTATTGGACCTATTATCCGGAATAATCGGGACCTGGGGCTTTTCGGATAACGGGTCTTTCCGTAATTTGGATCTTCACACCTTAAGACTACTAGAAAATCATGTAAAGATTAAATAAACCCAAATAGGCTGGTTTTACTTCCAATAAGGATTAATTATATCTTTATAGTTGGGATCAAGTACAACCAACTGTTTTCTTACTACAGAGAAAAAGGAAATCATTTTTAAAATTTTGGATTATTTGATTATAATGGAGTCTAAGAAAGACAGCCTTTACGTAATTCGGAACTTTCTGGATAATGGGTTTCCGGATAATGGATCCCATACCTGTACAAGAAAGGAAGTTTGCTCTTACAGAAATAGTCCTAGGGTGAACAAATGGAATACACCTAACATGTTTACAGCTCGCTGCCCTTTTCAGAGGAAAGTTTATATCTAAAACAACCAAATGCTTAGCCTACTCATCCCAAGGATGTTATGAAGCGTTCTCTCTGTATTAAAGCCTCTGCCCAACAGAAAACAAATTAAAACTTACCATTCTTCTCGTGGATCTGTACTAGTGATTTGTAGGATTGCTGTGCTCGAGCAAGATTATACTGATTCTGTAAAAGAATAGCAGGAAAATTAGAATACTATATACGTTATATATCTTTGGACAGAGAACCTTTTTCTAATTTTGGTTCTGTACATTACCACAATGAATTTTATATGAAACAACTCAGATGCAGCTGGGAAATTGACAATTTGTCTAGCAGCATGTCAGATTTCAAAATTGAATATAAAAAAAAAATCTGTTTGCTTTTTTTGAGAAATGGATTTCAGTGCAGAATTCTGCTGGAGCAGCACTATTAACTGATTCATTTTGAAAAAAATGTTTTTCCCATGACAGTATCCCTTTAAGACAACCACGCTTTAGGAGTAACAGCAACATTACTAGATTAGTCTAGTCTAGTCCAACATTGACGGCTTTTGTTGATTCTTAGAGTAGTGACACAGATTTACTCAAGCAAGTTGTTAACAGGGTGAACAGCAAAATGCTATTTGCAGACCCCAAGAGTATAGAAAGACTGATCGACTACAACGTTTTTATAATAAAAGTTGAGCACTTACTGATGGCATGTTATTGACAATACCACTATAACTAAATCACTAACTGGAATCAAGTACAGTGTACTGTTTTATTACTACAGAAAAAATTATTTGATTGCGAATCTATGGGAGATGCCCTGTCTGTAATTTGGAACTTTCTGGATATCCTGGATAGTAGATCTCATATCTCTAATAAGACTATTGGTTCTTAGATAAGGAGATTGCTAGAATTTATTAACCAATACACACACAGTAAATCAATACAGTGCACTTACCTTGTTTGCACCAAACTGCACACGTGCCTTGCCCTTCACTAGGGTAGCATTGATCTGCATAATTACAGACTCTATAGAATAGGCACTGCTCCAGCCCTTAAGGAAGACAATGGGATATAATAAGTACACAGAGGGCTATGAAAAGGTCTATGCAGAGTAAATCTTGTATGTACTTATATTATATGTCGTTATAACATGTAATATTACAATTATGTAACAAATGTATGTTACATAGGACAGCTAAATGCACATTTGGGTTCTTTGACAAAAGCATTTGACCACACGCTCCCCTGTCTTGTCCATTCCACACCAAGGAAACGCTAGTGTTAATGCAGGCCATTCTTTGCCGTCTCTACTCAATGCACTGCATGGAAGAGTCAAATGCAGGTGGAATACAACTTCCATATGGAGCATTTAATAGACAGATAGCAAAGAATTGGCGGTGTTAACTCATACTTTCCCTTTGAGTGGAATACATAAAATAACCACCACAGGGGAACACATGTCCAAACACACGTTTGTTGAGAAGAAATGCTTTCCTTACCTGTTTAGTTAACAGCTCCATGCAGAGAGCTCCACCTCCCAGCACATACCTTTAAAAAACAAAACATATAACATTGTTTCTTATAACTTCTATACTGTCCGATTGTGGATGTTCTATGTAAACCAAGGGTTATGTTATGGTTGAGATATTATTTGCAAACACTGTACCTTTGTAAAGTACAGTATATTACAGGATTTATTAAAGGAGAACTAAAGCTTAAATAAAGAATTAGCTAGGAATGCTTTACATTATGCTTTGGGCTTCTGTACCAGCCCCAGGCAACCAAATCCCTTTAGCAGGGAAGATCTGGGTCTCAAAAGACGCCCCAGTAGCTCCCCATCTTCTTTTCTGCTGATTCACTGCACATGCTCTGTGCTGCTGTCACTTACTGAGCTTAGGAACCGATTCAAAATATACAGTACACATAGAACAGAAATGTCACAATATAAGGCTGATTAGTAATTAATACAGATAATTACTACATGGCAGCACAGAAACCAGTGCAATTAGCATCAGTTTATATTACAGACCAACCTCATTTTCTGCTGGATAATTTGTGACGACCCCTAAGCTTAGCTTCTCAACAGCTGCTCAGAGCCCACTGAGCATGCGAGTGTCACAGACACTTTCCAAGATGGTGACCCCCTGTGACACGTTTGAAGTCCTGAATCATTGCTGCTATTGAGAAGCTGAACTTTTATGCTGGTACAATAAGTTTAGTATATAAAATATGGAATTGTTAGGCATATTCATTTCAGGCTTTAGTTCTCCTTTACAGTTAATACAGGCAGTTCCCGGGTTACGTACGAGATATAACGGCAAAAAAATCCCATGTTTACTTTCTTTAATGAAAAAGAAATCTATCTTCAATATATTTTAATCAAAAAATGTGTACAGTTTTTAATAAGAACTCTGACTATTTGCAGTGAAATTCCCCCTTCGTTTTATTTGCTAAGACAGCTGTAGATAGGAAACTTCAGACGGCCCCTAACTGCTCTGCAGGGAAACAATCATACTTTTAAACAGCAGGGGGGTACTTCCCTGACCGCGAGCAGCTTTGTTTGTTTCTCTGTAGAGCAGCCGGGCACTGTGTAGAGATTTGTATTCGCAGACCCAATGCAGTCTGCATATTCTGCTTATTAATCAGTCTTGCTGTATCAGCTTCTATGGCAGAAATTATTTAACTTGTACTGTTTTGATAATTTATGACGATCCCTAAGCTTAACCCCCAACTGAAGCCCAAACCACACTGAGTGTGTGCGCAGTCTTGGTCTTGCAAAGATGTTTAACAAAGTTACAAGATGACAGCCCCCTGCGGCCAACTTTGAAAGCATAAATCATTTGTTTAATTAGGCTTCTGGTGCAGTTAGTTCATGTTTATATTTAGTATACAAAATACAGCATTTCTAG
The DNA here is from genome assembly GCF_017654675.1 of Xenopus laevis. Taxonomy (NCBI): domain Eukaryota; kingdom Metazoa; phylum Chordata; class Amphibia; order Anura; family Pipidae; genus Xenopus; species Xenopus laevis. Next base: position 95,839,105 of record NC_054375.1, on the reverse strand, counting down.
CTTTATTCTATTTTAGACTTTAGTCCCTCTTTAACACATAAGAAACTACAACTGAACTACAGTGTGGTTAAAGGGATCACCTCACACTCATTGCATATTGAAGTTACTTTCCAATATACATTAAAAAAAAGTTTTCAATGATTTCAAAGCTTATTGCTACTGAAAGCAGTTTGTCTGACTCTTCATATTCTCCACACTCCTGGCTCGGACTTTTGAAACAATATTGCAAGCCATCTGATTAATGTTGATTAACAGACCAGGAACAGTAATAAATGAACAAGAGTAATAATAATGATAAACGGTGGTGGTGTGATCAGCTGATGACCACCAGAAAGGAGTGATCCATAGCAGAGCTTTCAAACAGCCTGTACAAACAGTCTATAAAACACTATTCAAGGATAGGTTTGACTGTCGAAAGCACAATATTTCAAGAGTGCTTATAGAAGCCATAACAACTCATTAACTATAGATTGCAAACTATAGCAAAACTATTCCTATAGATTTTAATAGTATAGCAACTTGAGTAAGTGGAGTCTTAAAAAGGTTTCCATTCAAACAAATGATATCCCCATCGGCTTAGAGAGATCTTGGCAGGTGCAAGCTCTCTCCAAACTCTGTAGAAAAAAAAAAAAAATCTAAGTATTCCACTGTATTCAGTGAAACCTCAATTTTATATACAGTACCCTGATAAGTTTTCCTGCATTGTACACTACTTTTTTTCTGGTCCCCTGAAAAGTAGTTCTACTGTATTAGATTTAAATTTTCAGTTTCACTGTTGTGAGGTTATAAACCTCAACCTGTTGTTTCTAACAATATACAGCAAACAATTTTTACTGCTTTACCAACATACAGCAATCACGATCTTGAACCTCTACATATTAGAAAGGAACTATAATGAAAAAGGTTAACACAATTAATTGCATGAAAATAAGGAATCTTCTAATACAATTAGAAAAGTGTATGTAGATAGTAAGCTTGCATTTACAGTAGATAAAGATTGGCACCATTTCAAAAATAACAAACCCATCACTATCACTGTCTCGCAAAGTTTTCAAATTTATGGATTTTAATAGATTTTAAGTTTCACCCTTAAAAAACACATGATCTGTAATTCAATGCAGATAACTCACCCGCCAGAGAGTACTGGAGACACAACTCTAACAAATGGAGGATCAAACGGAAAGTTATCCTTAAAGGAGAAGTTGAGTAATATACACTCTACTCCTTCCTTCTCTTTTAAGACCAAAAGGTCACTGTGGAGAGGGCTGTCTGGGTCAACCCTGAAGAAAAGAATGAAAGAAAACAAAAACATAAAACTTGTGTGAATCAGATGCCCACAACCGTTCATCTAGGTTTGATATAAACTTTTAACCCAATATTTGCACAACATAGACCGTTACAGTTATAAATGCAATGAAGAAGGGATGGAGCACAGCATTCATATAACACCGTGACACCTGTGCTTCCCAGAAATCAAAAATGCTTACCTAAGAAGCTTAACATGCCATTCATACAAGCTGTCATTTACAAGCTCCACTGAATAAATTCCTGCATGAGAAAAAAAAAAATGTATTAAAAAAAAAAAAAACAACACCCCCCCCACACACACAATATGCAGCCCTCGTACCACATGTTCTGGCACACTGGTGGCTTTTGCTGTTTGTAGCTTTACACTGCTCAAGTCAAATGATTCAAGGCTTTTATCAGCACTGTTGATTTTAATCATATTGTTTGAAGAGTTTTAAAACAATACCATCACTGAAGCAGAGAGGTCTAACAAATTTCTGAAATGTAGTCATAGACAGACCACACACATTTCTTGAGCTTTTACACTTATGAATAAACTACACCAGATCATAAATGGCGCTCCGTATAGTAATTTGAAAAGAGATTTAGCTGGCAAGCGATCTGCATTTACTTAAAAAGTGCAAAGTTTTCCCAAGTGCAGTAATCCATATCAACCTAGTGATTATTCTAACCGAATAAAATTGTTCAAGGCAAAGTGCACAGGAGCAAATTTGCACCTATGCAGAAAGTGCTGGTCACAGCTTAAAATTTGAATTCTTGGCTAACATTGATTGAAGCAATGGAGCGGTCACTTGTGAGTGGCTAGTCTGGATAATATTCTATTGTATAAATTATGGCAGACCTATACAGACGTTGAAAACTGGAACTTGTCCAGGTTTTCATGCAACAGTTGTACAGGTGTGCAAAGCTCAACAATAGGAATCAGCAGACGGCATGCATTTTGACACTACCAGTATTGGCTAATGGGGTGATGAGGCATTAGCTTTAACCCCTTCCCAGCCAATGACCAAGAATCTACGCTGCTACTCCGTCACGATTTCTTGCAGTGACATGGATTGTGTTTCTGCATAAAAATAAATGCCAAAAAACGTTTTCTAAGCAACAGGCAGCTCCAGAGAAGCCACTTACAGGGGAAGGGTTAAAGAAAGCACTCTGTTCAATATCATTTGCACAAACTTACCTGTTTTATAACTCTGTGACCTATATATATCCCTGAGCTCTTTCATGAGACGATCGGAGGCTTGGACTGATCCAGAAACCGCACCCTAATATACATTGTAGAGAAAAAAAAAAAAACCATACTGAAACATCAAGTATTGCTTACACAACAATTTATCAGGTTATATATAAAAACATTTTTTTTTTTAAAAAAATAAATAAAACTAAAGTCAGACATTACAAGATCAGCTCATTATTTTTGTCTGTACACCTTCAGGGACAAGGAAATTTTTCTTCCATCTTGATTTCCCCTATTACATATTTGTCACGCTAAAAGTTTTTTTTTTCTTTAAAAAAAATGTAATATTACGCAAAGGGAAGCAAAGTAAGCAGCTTTTAAAATTACTGCATTTGCAGTATTTTAGGAACAAAGTTATCTAACACCCATAAGAAAAAAAAACAATGGCACCCTAAAACTTAATTAATACACCACCGATAGCAAAAATTGCAACCAAACACTTCCTAAAAATAGGACATCAATATTTCCGATCGGTGTTGAATTTTACCACACTCTTATTTTCAAAACTGCTGTAAGTCAGACACATTAGCAGGTTTTCATGCATGAATAGTATATTTCAGTGCTGACACAGTATCTCTACTGGGTTCAAGTTGTGACCTTGATTATCCCAATCCAAGACTATAATTTTATTTTACCTCAGCAACTAAGATTTAGACTAGCTTTTGTGTTTTGGATCATTATCTTACTGAACACAATTACGAGCTCATGGACAGATGTCTGGATATCCTACTTTAAGGGTAGAACTACACAGTGTTTTGGATCCGATACCTTCCGTTTCAACGCGAGGAAGCGCAGGCGCCACGGCGAGTGCGACAAATCTAAGTTAAATAATAGGAGTGTCGGACGTTGTTGCAGCGTGCATCCAACACGACTGTTGGATGAAGATGCAACATGCAGCATTCACATCCGACAGTCAAGTTGGATGCATGCTGCGACAATGTCCGACATTCCTATTACTTACCTTAGATTCGGCACATCCGACGTGAAACCTGCACTTCCTCTCGTTGCGTCGGAAAGGGAGGTATCTGATTAGTATATGGGTAGGACTCCACGAGTTTCAATCCGATGCACTGCCACAAAACGCATGCGACAAAAACAAGGTAAGTAATAGAATTGTCGCATGGTGTCGCAGCGTTGATCCAACGCAACACGACTGTCTGATGCAGACGCAGCGTCTGCATCCGACAGTCGTGTCGCATCAACTAATAAATAATTGCGACGTAAACACTCGTGGAGTACTACCCTTAAAGGGCAGTATACTCACTTGATTAAAAAAATACTTACACACACAGTCAGCTGAATTCAATTACATTTGTTCATTTGGTTGACACAGTACCTAAGGGGGAAGCTACTTTTTTCACATGGGTAATGTGGGTGCTGTAGAACTCTGTTGATTAAAGGGGTGGTTTAAGTTAACTTTTAGTATACTATGTAATGGCTAATTCTAAGCAACTTTTCAAGTGACCTTCTTGTTTTATTCATTTTTTTTTTTTTAAATAGTTTTTGGATTATTTGTTTCAAATGGGGGTCACTGACCCCAGTAAAAAAAAAAAACCCAAAAAAAAAAACAAATTTATTGTTATTGCTACTTTTTATTACTCATCTTTCTATAGAGGCCCTCTTCTATTTATATCCAGTTTTTAATACAAAGTAATGCATGGTTGCTAGGGACATTTGGATCTTAGCAACCCGTGCAAGAGTAATTTGGACCCTAGCAACCAGACTACTAAAAATTTCAAACTGGAGAGCTTCCAAATAAAAAGCTACAAATAATAAAAAGTGAAAACCAATTGCAAATTGGCTCAAAATATCACTTTCTACATCATATTAAAAGTTCAGGTGAACAACCCCTTTAAATATATACAGTAATGACTTAAAATTGGTGATGTGTGCTTACTTGGGGTCCCTTTGTCTAATGTTACATTTTGTTCAATGGTCAGAAACTGCTCACCGAGATAAATATGCAATAATAGTGGGCTTCAGCAATAACTTGACGGAAGGGCTTTTGGGGCAGTTGATAATCTCAATTTATTAAATGTGGCTGAACCCAGTTGAGCTGACAAACATGTGACTTTCAAAATAAAACATTTTTACATGTACAGGACAAAAAAAAAAAAAAAAAACACTTTAATATTTGGTGTTTAAATAGATGTCAGTGTGTGTCAGTATGATATAGTAGCACATGAGATAAGAACATCAATACAAAGAAGCTATTGAATTTTATTTAAAATCTGCTTTGGCCCAAATTGTGTTCATCTCTCTGACTGAAGCAGATACTAAGGAGTGATGCTTCCACCTGACCTTATTCCCACAGAGTAGTACGGATATAAATTTTTGCTAGGTACATTCCCATATTGAAGCCCTTTAATTCACTCGCTATCATGTTTAATTTTGAAGACTGAAACTTGCTGCCACCAAATGGCTATTCTGGCTTTGTCAACAGTGGTGTAACTATAGGGAGCCATGGTTTGTTGAGAAATTTAGGAGTAACAGAAATTTACACTTCACACTTTGATGGGAAAAAGAGGCAGTGTGCTAGAGAAAGGGAATGATGGGAAAAGCATCAGTGTGCTTTAGACTTCAGATACGATGTTAGAATGACAAAGTTAGACTGAGCAAAATTACAAATTAATTGTCATGGGCTACACTTGATTTATGGTGTGGATTGGTTTTCACTTACATTCAGGTGATCCTGTCTTTGATTCTTTCTGATTTTCTCTAAAATGGCTAGATTCTCTTTCTCAATGCCTTCATCTTCTGATTTCTTGCCCTCAACTGGCTCTTCCTCCTTCATGTCATAATGATCCAGATCTTCTATATCCTTTTCATAAAACAAAAGAATATATGAAATATTGCTTGTCTATCCAGACGGATATATTTGTATCTGATTAACTAGTATTCCCAGAGCAGGGTGCAATTTTATTAAAACTGCTATAGAACTGCCAACTTGGGAGCGGTTACTGCTTATGTAAATTTACCCGGCAAGATATCACTTGCGAACAGTCATGTAATCAATACAAAGTTAGTAGGACCTACTCTAAAGCTGCACAAACACAGAAAAACTCCCCTGTTATCATGTCATTTGGCCTGATGGGGTGAAAACAGGTGGCAAACTCTTCACATTTGTGGATGGTAGTGTGCAATGGTAATTTTGTGAACCAATGCTTTGGTCCTTACATTGATTGATTTACTAAGCACAGACACCTTATATGGCCAAAATTGTGTTGCTGTTCTCAAGATAGTATGTTAAGATATGTAATCTCTTGCGCATTTCCCCTATAATTGTGATGTGCTCTGTATGTCATAAATGGCATATTAATAGTTACTTACTCTGTTTTCTCGATTTACATAGAGCTGGAAAATCACAATTAGGCTAAAACAAGTAGTTACAGCTTGTGCAATAGTATTTTATATTTAACAAAAGCATTAATTGTAAATATGAATTGTATATAACAATGCCCAAAGTACAACCATTAGCATGTTTAGTACTACTTATTCAGTAACACAACTGTGTCCAATATTTTTTTTTTTGGATTGTATTTTTTTTTACAGTTGCAATGAGGGCAACTCTCACTATCACATTTATCAAAGGAGTTAACACACTCTCTTTTCCTGTCCAATTAACACCTCTGTTCACAGGTAAAGGTGGCCAGGGAAAGGTAAACCTCAGGGCTATCTAAATGATCAGCCAACGTGATCTTGCCATTAACAGGGGATAAAAGGGAGGAGGACTTGCTTCCAATATAACAACATCAGCTGCTGATGTCCCATCCACCTGCTGTGAAGAAGCAACAGCAATTGAAGAGCTGAGTGTGTACAGAACCACATGTAGTGCAGGAGAGTCATTCCACCACCTCTGAGGTACCATACATTAGAGTTGTGCATGGAACCAAGTTCCAAGACCCGGAGCCGATATGAACCTGCAGCCCGCATATTTACCCACTTTGAACCCCTACCCGACCTGGGCCCACAACTGCCTTATCCGCAACCCGACCCGGCGAACACCATCAAACCGGAAGTGATGTTGCTGCAAACCAGAAGTGACAGCATCAAACGTGGCCGATAGTTGAGAGGGTGTACGCCGTGTGATGTAAGAGAGCTGTGACGAAAATCAGATGGGAGGGGGGTTGAATGGAGGGAAAGCTGCACGGAGAAAGCTGCAGCAGGAAGAGACCTGCAACCCGACCCGCGACCCCGCATCTATACCCGCACCTAAAAAAAAGCTTACACTCATTCTGCAGGGTACCTGCTTTTTTTGCAGATACCTGCGGGTACACAACCCGCTGCAGGACTCTACCATACATGCCCAAACATTCAGGCACATTTCCACATCAGACTATCTGACTCAACAAATCTAGCCATGTAGGACGAGAACACTTTGTAGATATTTAAGTATATGTAAAAAGAAACTGTGTCAGTGGCATTGGGCAAAAGAGAAGAGATACCTCGCCCATGTCTTCCTCCTCTTCCTCTTCAGATGTGACTTCTTCTGTAGTTCCATTCTGCAAGAGACAATTTTCAGTCTATTTAAAATTAAAATGGAACAGACATCCCTAGAGATTTAAAATTTAGACCAAATCAAATCCTTATCCAATATTACATAATATTACAGAATATAAAAGACTAGGTAGCACTGAAGATTCATACAGATTCTGATTCATGGAACTGTAAGGATACAAGACAAAGCAAAAGTTACAATGTGCAAATAAAGGGCATTAAAAATGTATTTGCTGCCTCAGATATTCTTAGTACTTTGGCTGAATGTCCAAAACACCAACATTTTCCTATATCTAGCCTAACTAAAGCGTAGATTTTCACAAGGTGTCTTGCAGGGGGGAAGAGAGGCAAGCCCTGTAAAGAATACCAAGGAAAGGCTGGCTCAATTAGAGTGGTGATACACTTGGGAAGCAAGCAGCTTAGCTGGACAGCATTACACACCACACTGCGATAGAGAACATGCTAATGAGACAATCTTCTCCAGGGATGCCATCAAGCCAGAAGCTGGCCAACCATTCTGTGGCTGGAGAAGCAGTCAACCCATTTTAATAGTCAGTGGGGGTCATTTATCAAGACTGGGCAAATTTGCCCATGGGCAGTAACCCATGGCAAACAATCAGATTGCTGCATTCATTGTTCTACTTGCAGTTGGCTTTAAAAGCTAATCTCGGATTGGCTGTTATAGGTAACTGCCCATGGGCAGTGATAAATGAGCCCCATTTGACTTTAAAGAGTTGTTGGTTTAGGCCCTGTTGGTCAAATGTAGCATAGAAGATCCAATGACAGAGGAATACAGCTAAAATGCACGCTGCAGTAGAATTGTGCTGCAGCTGAGAACAGGCAAAATGAACATGATCAGAAAGGTAACATAAAAAAAAAAAAAAGAAAAAAAAAAAAAGATGTCCATGAAGCCCTCTTCTTCAGAGCTCAATAGTATGATTGTTTATTTCTCACTAGTCATTCCTCTACCAAAGTAGAAAACGGAGTAGGTGAGCTTTCGATTGGTTATCAGAGGTAACTCCTGTGGTACAGCAAAAACGGTTTGAGCTCTTGGTCCATTGGCTCCCCAGTCTGTTATGGAGATTTCCCATTGGGGGTGTGCAATTCAAGCTTCAAAAATGGCATCGGAGTTAAAACAACCTACCTCCCTGTTGGATGAGCATGGTCACTTGATGCAGGAGAAGCAAAACAAACCACTGCTCTAAATAAAACACAATGAGGGTCATTTATCAACACTGGGCAAATTTGCCCATGGGCAGTAACCCATGGCAACCAATCAGATTTCAGCTTTCATTGTTCTACTTGCAGCTGGCTTTATAAAGCTAATCACGGATTGGTTGCTACAGGTAACTGCCCATAGACAAATTTGCCCAGTGTTGATAAATGAGGCCCAATATATGGTGTGGAGTAATGAAAGAAAAAAGGGAAGACAGGTTAAATATACAGCCATTTACAATTCCTGGAAAATGTTTTCAATTTCCCACATTTAACATATTACCATATCAAGTCAGTTGTGAGCTGACCACCAACACCTTTAAGCAGAACAGTGTGACAAGTGTTTAAGAGGAACAAACAGTTAGCAACAAATATTATTGAATGGATATGGTGTACCTGTCCAGTGGGGAGAGGTTGGTCCAGCATTTCCACGTCAGGATGCTGTGGTAAATTGTACAATCTGCACAGGTCACAAATCAAACGCTTCAACTGCTGAAGAAGCTACAGAAACAAAACAGTTAATTTTAGTGTTCAGAGATCAGTCAACATATCCACTGGTGACTCCAAAAGATGAAAACAAACTTTACTGATCATGGGATTTTTATATCACATATGAAAAAACACTTAAAGAGGCTAAGTGTATGGACTGCCCCTATTACATAACCAAATACACCATGTACAAAACATTGTGAATCAATAAGGCATAGCAGGCATACTTTAAATACATTTTCAGTTCCAGTATTTTCTTTCCTGAGTTTTACAAATGTGTTGGAGTGTAAATGTAAAAAAACAAACAAAAAAAACCCAAAACTATAACAAGGTGCACTTCTCTCAAGGCCTGTTCACTTCGCAGATCTCCCCTCATTTGACTGAATCCGAGTAAATCTCTCAGTTACTCGAATAAAGGCCCACTTCAATCTAAACATTACCAAGGCTTTTTAACTTGCAATATACCACCGGAAAGAGCTGCAGCATACACCAGTTAAGGATTGACCAGATGTATAATCTGCTATATAATTTTATTTGTTAAAAGGATACCACACAAAACATTGCAGCAGAACTAGTCCAAACTATTTTTTTGCAAAAACATTATGGCCAGTTTGGTTGCTTTCTAATAGGGCTCTTTATACAGCAAGTTAAAGAGGATGTGTCTACCTGAAACCAGTACACTCTCAGCTTTAGTTTTTGTTTTTGCTGCATCAGTGTTTTTAATTAAACCACTGTAGCCCCCCCCACCCGCTACCAAAAATAAAAAAACAAACACTGTTTCTCTGCACTTTTTAGTTTAAGCAATTTCCTGCACTTATAAAGGTATTAAAGTTGATTTCCCCGCCCACTATCTCACTTTATTAGATATATTAGCCCTTACCAAAGTATTGCTTTTCTTAATGTCCTCCAAGCGCTCCAAAACAGAGGTCAGATTTGGGTCATCTGATTCTACAAACCATATTGGTGCTGAGGAAGGGTAGGATTCCTGCAAAGAGAGATAAGAAACAAGACAGATGCTTTATGCCACAGGAAATATAGACTCAAGCAGGCCATTATATGCATATTAAGCACTGCATTAACAATACATTTTCAATGCCAGGTAATGAAGTGAGAATACTGACAGTTACATACCTGAGGACATTTCTGATAGAAATTAGCAGCTATTTGATCTCACCTACAAATAACCTACATCAGGCAAATAAAGCACCTATTTTATAAGCGGGTGCTGCCGAGACCTAAGTAGAAGTGCCCAATGAAACCTATATATAACCTAACATATTGTCCACAATTTATGATAAATACTAAATGTACTGAATCAGGATTTTGAAAAAACTCTGCACTTGTAGAGCAGGTTTAAACAAAGGTGACAAATCTCCCTGTGTGCCCATTAGCCTTAGACCAAGGGTCCCCAACATTCCACCCCCCCAAAAAAATTGGGGAGCAACACAAACATGAAAAAAAACTTAAGTTACAGTGCAACTTCAGGTCGCAGAGTGGAAAGCACCCCTTTTTAGCAGACAATTGTACTTATTATTGGTGTAGAAATTTGCCATGTTAGCCACACTGCAAACCACAATGAACTTTGGCACTTACTGGTATAATAAACCTTGCGAATAGCTAAGCTGTTTTTAAAAATGGTACATAAAATATGTGCAAAATCGCTATCACACAAACTTAACCTTAATAATAATTTTATGCACAAAAACACACACTATAACTAAAGAATAACATAACATACCACATTGCTAGATCAAAACCTATCCATGCACAAGCAGATCATGTTTTCCATCCTAGACAGTTGCAATAAAACTGGCCCATGTACTATTGTGTAGGCCTGATACAAGACAACTTTCCAGATGGCATGGACTTGTCTGCAAAATCTGTGCAGTCTATGAAAACATCAATTAGTATAAACATAGAGACAGGCTGCAAGCTACACAGAACGATCTGGAAACAGACTAACAAAAAACAGAACTGGGCCTTTACTAGCCACCCATGTCGGTTGTCATATTGGACAATTATGTAACTTTCATGCAACACTCTTTATAGGGGCTGCCTGAAGAAGAAATGTATAGCAGTCCCTGATTAACAGTGATTTAGGTTTTTACTACTTCCAAAGAGCATGCTGCTCACTATACAGTAGTAAGAAATGCTGCCAGTTCCCCATCAACCAATGGATTGGGTTCTGGGGCAGATAGTCATAGCTGCCCTCAGGTAGCACAATGGCTGAGAACGCAGCTTGGAGTCATATATAGCACTGGTACTTTGCAGATAAATCAGAAATAATGTTGTGCTTTACGCTTCAAATAGAGAGATATATTTTAAAAATCAAGATCACTGTTTACTTGTGTACTGTGTATAGACAGGGATGTCCTACTCTCAAACCTACAGCCATTATAGGAGAAATATTATAATGATTATATGAATATTACTGTTCCAAGAATCTCATCCACAAGACAAAATGGTGACTTCTAATGAAAACAATATTACAACAAAAATGGCAAGGTGCTTGCTTAGTTCTGCTGTGATTTATTTATTTTTCAGAGGGGTAGCATAGCTTTTCTTTTGAGTAAAGGTGAATTGATCTGTAATTGCATGGCTGGTCTGTATACAGTCTCATTATCTACAACTCACTATACAAATAACTTCTAGCACCCAGGGGGTACTAACTCAGAGAGAGCAAAAACAGAAACAGCCAACCTAGCACAAGCACTAAACAGAACATCATCTGGCACATTGTGGTTAATTTACTCAGATATTACACTACACCAATAAGATTTTCGCTTATGTTTTCTATTTTAAAGACAAAAACAATTAAAACATATAGTTGGTGGGTTACTATAGGTAACTGCCATTGCGCAGCTTTGTTGATAAATAAGCTTAAGCAAGCACTGCATATGCACTTATATTGGACAGGCAGTCAATGTTGTGGATACAAACTACAAAGTATGTATCTTTAACAGGTAGTGTGTAACTTACAGGAAGACTGGTGAGTAAACAGATCCATGTAGGGGGAAATGCAGGTACATATAAATACATATACCCACCACTATCCATGTGGCAAGGGCTAGAATTGAATTAAACAATACAGTAGTCCGATACGTGAGCAGTACAGGGTCTACCCTAAGGGGTTTCTTAGCCCCCTGCAGTGGGTCATACTTTCCCAGTAACTGGAGGGCCATATTAAGGAGGTAGTACATAAGTAGAACATAAATCTACTACATAGTGTACATTTTGTCTATCCCAAGAGCCCCAGGTGATGGAAGCACAGTAGAGAGAGCATTTGTCAGCTGTTAATAGTGTACATGGGTGACGGTCGCAGCCTTTCAGAATACACAGTGCAAATCGCCCAGCCGTCTGGCGAGCGGACACATATAGTGGGCTCTCAAAGAATGGGCAGGTTGGTCACTAAGTGCCTGGGCCGTTGTTTGTATACGTTGGGTATAATACACACCGTGATGTTGCAGTGGATAGTGATGACTACCCCAGTACTCTGGATAAAAACACAGTGCAGCTCGTCCAGCCTCCAGCTGACGATCCGGAACCTTTCGTGCTCTTTTCCGAAAATGGACTCGAGGAGCCGCAGCTCGGCCTTCAGCCCAGACACCGACATCTTGGCTTCATTTCCGCCCGGCGGAGGCCCGAGTAGACAGCGGGATCATGCCCCGGGCCCGAGCTCTCCGCCCGGCCTACAAATAAGAAAGAGGGTCTAGCTTCCCTTTGTATGTGGAGCTACGCCACCGAGAGCCACCGAATTGAAGGCTTCCGGCGCAATGACGTAACAGACGGGGCTTTACCGAGAACAATGCGCAGGCGCGCCACTGTTAAGGGGCCCCTTACCCTTTACGCATGCGCGAAACTTTAGATCCGCTAGGAAACTTTGAAGGCCATCTTTTGTGTTGTTCATCAAGTTCTGCGCTGTTTAGCAAACTAGTGCGATTACGCCTGTGCAGAGGAGCTTGTCTTTGGAATGCACAACTCAGGATCATCATTATCTAAGAGTAAATGCGGCATTGTGGAATGAATGGGCCATTTTATTTACATTTAATCAAAGGTTTAATAATGTTCAAATTGTTTTATAGTAATGAATCCAGCTCTTCACAAGAAGGCTAGTGCGCTTCATTAATAAGATTTCACTACATTTGCTACATTTTGTGGCAAATTAATTTTTTTCTATATTGCGGAAACTAGTCTGCTTAGGCTTATTTTTGGTTGGTTATGTTGCTGCTGCTTAGCTGCCATCAGAACATAGCAATGGTCAAAATTCTCCTTTTAATCTTTATAAAATAACTTGTCGGAAGCACACTGACACAGATTTATCAAAAGGCGAGAATAGAACTCACCACAGAAAAACTCACTCTCTGTTCATTCCTATGGGATTTTTAGAATTGTATTTATCAAAAGGTGAACTCCATTGGTAAATAGGAATTTAAAAATCCTATAGAAACAAATAGAAAGATAGTGAGTGTTTCTGTGGTGAGCTACAGGTCTACCTCGACTCAATTTGATGCCCAATATGCTTAGCAAACAGCAATCTAATAGCATCTAATGACAAAACACCAAAATGACAATGGTGGATATGGATTGCTGTGGCTAACATTTCACCTCTTGTAAAATCAACACAAGTTGAACAACAGTAAACCATATGTTATTGTAAAGTACTTAAGCTGAATCCAAAAGCTGAATCCAAAATTCTTATATCTTCTACTCTAAGTGACCAAAGCTTTACTAAATTTACTGGTTTTGATGAAGAGCTTGTATTTTTAATAAGTTATCTCCTGTATGTCTTCTAAATGCTGAGATACCCATAATGCATAGCATTAAAAAGTATGTGTACCATATGATGATAGACTGACCAAGTTGCGATTGGACTGGAGAAGAGGCACTTAAAGTGGACCTGTCAACCAGACACAAAAAGCTGTATAATACAAGTCCTTTTCAAATTAAACATGAAATCCAATTTCTATATTTTATTAAAGCATTCATAGCTGTTGCAAACTTATTTAAGAATCTCAGCTGTCAATCAAATATTGTCTGCCTCTCCTCTATGCTTTAGGCATAGAGGCGGGGCAGACAATTACTTTCACTTTCCATTCAGCACTTCCTAGATGTCACTGCTCTCCCCACATTCCCCCTGTTCTCTTCACCATTTAATTGTGTAGCCAGGGCATGGGGATGCACATCAGGTCCCCCATTCTGGTGCGCAAACAAGATTCTGAGATGATGCAAGGCTTGTCTTAATAACAGTGTCCACAAAAAGGCTCCTGCCTGCTTGCTATAGTTATGAATTCCCAGACAGAAGGAAGCAAGATTCAAATAATTTATATAGTGTAGTTAAAGTTAATTTTGCATGACTAATGGGATAAAATAGGATTTGGAATATTTTTTTTGGGTGGCGGGTCCCATTTAGAGATATGATAATTATGTTCAAACATAATTCTTTACCAGTAGGTTCTTCCAACATACACAGGAGCATCCATTCCAATTTGAAGAAAGGAGGTTCCATCAAAATATTCAGAACTTTTTTTTAAAATGAGACCTGTGAATTTGTGAAATTCTCTCCCTGAATCAGTTTTACTGGCAAATACCTTAGACAGTATCAAGAAGGGGTTGGAGACATTTTAGCAAGTGAGGAGGTGGTGAGTTTTTTAGTTTTTAAAGAGACATATAATGTAAAAAATCAGGAATGTGAGAGAGTGATATTCTAAGACAATTTGCAATTGGTTTTCATTGATTTTTATTTGTGGTTTTTGAGTTATTTAGCAATTCTCCAGTCTGCTATTTCAGAAATCCAGTTGCTAGGGTTCAAGATACCCTAGCAACTATGCATTGATTTGAATAAGAGACTGGAATATGAATAGGAGAGGGTCTGGATAGAAAGATGAGTAATAAAAAGTAGCAATAACAATAAATGTGTAGCCTTGCAGAGCATTTGTTTTTAGATGGGGTCAGTGACCCCATTTAAAGCTGGAAAGAGTCAGAAGTAAAGACAAATCATTCAAAAGCTATACAAAATCCATAATAAAGACCAATTGAAAAGTTGCTTTGAATTGGCCACTCTATAACATACTAAAAGTTGACTTAAAGGTGAACCACTCCTTTAATTGTAGAAGAATTGTACTTCATAAAATAGTGTTTAAGGCTGGTTTATTGTCTGCAATAAATCTATTAGTTATTGTGGTGGCACTCTGCACACTGTACTGAAGGAGAATAATCAATCCGCACCTAGGCTGATCTGATAGGGAACTGAAACTTGTCTTTTGCCTGTGTAGATGCAGGGCTGTGATTGGCTATCTCTCTCCTCCTCCTGGTCTTCTGGCAGGGACCCTTATGACACGCCTATCCCTCATTTCAACTCGGACAGAAACCATAGCAGATCTGTAGGGAGGTCAAATAAATAGGCAGTTTTTAAAGATGATATTACTTTTTGGCTCAAAGTAAAACCAGCACCATATATTACTCATTATTGCCTAACAGATTGGAGTGGTTATGCTATATGTCTACTTTAATATACCCAATCAAGGACTGCACAGTGGAAAAAATTGTAACGGATGCCTTTTTCTGACATTGATATGGCCATACCTGATGATCGATTGTTCTTAAATGAGCTTTGTTGGTGTTCAGTCACCACCTACAAATACTTTATTTCTTGGCAAAAAAATGTCCTGTAGGTTTTAATTGTATAGCTATATAGAGAGCCATAACGGGCATCTAGCCTCTGTTTATCTTCCCATGTAAACTGTACCTTGTTGCTTTCTTTCAGTGGAATTGATGCTACACAGCAGTTTATATAAACTGTAATAATGTTCCCGAAGCAAGCACATATTTTACCAAATACAGTACGATAGTACATTAAATTTGTTTATATAATTTATTTTCTGACATAAAAATAACACTCTGACATAAAAAGTAAAGAACAACATAAAACAAAATTCCAAAATGCTAATGATGACAGTTCTTGTAGCTTCCAATTGTTAGCAATAGCTTTCCTTGGAAAAAGTGGGATTATGTGGTCAGTATGTCCAAGCAAGTATATTTTGTGCGTGTGATATTTGGGAAAGCAAAGTGGGTTTGCAGGAAAGCCGTTATGTTATTCCAGTAAGTCACTATTTTGGCACATGACATACAGTATGTGCCTCTAGAATTCCAAAACATATAGGGCAGATTTATCAAGGGTCGAAGTGAATTCGAGGGAATTTTTGAAGTAAAAAAATTCGAAATTCGAAGTAATTTTTTGGATACTTCGACCATCGAATAGTATACTAGACTTCGACTTTGAATTTGATTCGAAGTAAAATTGTTCGAATATTCGACCATTCGATAATCGAAGTACTGTCTCTTTAAAAAAACTTTGACTTCAATACTTCACCAAATTAAACCTGCCGAAGTGCTATGTTAGCCTATGGGGACCTTCTACAGCATTTTTCTAAGTTTTTTAAAGTCGAAGTAAAATCGTACGATAAAATCGTTTGAATCGTTAGATTCGAAGGATTTAATCGTTCGATTGAACGATTTTACTTCGACCGCAACTGGGCAAATTCGATGTAAAAAAGCTTCGACTTCGACATTAGAATCGAAGTAAAGCCATTCGATCGTCGAATTGCTAAGTATTTACCACTTCGAAATTCGACCCTTGATAAATCTACCCCATACTGTTCAGGCTAACACCTAGGGGCACATTTACAATGGGTTGAATATCGAGGGTTAATTAACCCTCGATATTCGACCATCGAAGTAAAATCCTTCAACTTCGAATATTGAAGTCAAAGGATTTACTGCATTTGTGTGAATCGAACGATTCGAAGGATTTTAATTCATCGATCGAACGATTTTCCTTCGATCAGAAATTACTTAGAAAGCCTATGGGGAAGGTCCCCATTGGCTAACATTGGTGCTCGGTAGGTTTTAGGTGGCGAAGTAGGTAGTCGAAGTTTTTTTTAAAGAGACAGTACTTCGACTATCGAATGGGAGGCTAATTGCCATATAGCATAAAATGGCTAATGAGTTTATGACACTGGACAGATCGAGTCTGGAGAGACCAAAGGTGGCCATACATGGAGAGATCCGCTTGTTTGGCGATGTCGCCAAACAAGCGGATCTCCCTCCGATATGCCCACCTTGAGGTGGGCAATATCGGCTGATCCAATTGTGGGCCCTAGGGCCCAACGATCGGATCCTAACGATGCCCAAACGGGTGGTCGGATCGCGGGACCGCATCAACGAATAGATGCGGCCGCGATCCGACAGGATTTTCTGTCCCACTTTCGGCCATATCTCGATCGGTGAAGCCCGTCGGGGGTCCCTATACACGGGCCAATAAGCTGCTGACACGGTCTGTCGGCAGCTTTTATCGGCCCATGTATGGCCACCTCAAGTCAGCAGCTTTTATCGACCCATGTATAGCCAGCTTTAATTTATAGTTTCAAGGTTGTTTGCTGTTGATGTCAACATCCATATTTTAAATCATTAAACACTAAAAATATTTAGATTTCTTACAGCCATTGCAATCATTTGATTGGAATTTCTCTCAATCTCTTAAATTTTGACATACATATTTT
The DNA here is from genome assembly GCF_017654675.1 of Xenopus laevis. Classification (NCBI taxonomy): domain Eukaryota; kingdom Metazoa; phylum Chordata; class Amphibia; order Anura; family Pipidae; genus Xenopus; species Xenopus laevis. The sequence goes on along the minus strand of NC_054375.1, from coordinate 95,821,801 downwards.
AATGGAGTTGCCGGATGTCCCTTTTTATCCACTTGTTGTGGTTGCTGAGCCTGCTGAGCCTGTCCTGGAAAAACAGATGTCCTGAATTTCCTTACATTGAAGATTTCATTTAGTTTTATACACTGAAGGTGAGGGATAGACCACTTGTTGCTCTCCCTTTCACAATATAAAGAATACCAAAAAGTATCCTTATAACTTATAATGGCTCTGACTCAAAATTTTTAGTTTGAGTAATCATTGGATTGGCACATTTACAGTTAGCAGTTATTAACACTATTAACCATATATTTTCAGATTTGATAAATATCAATTTGCATCAAAAAGATTTACTCTACATTTGACTACATTTTAGAAGAGAATTTAGCAAGTAGTAGTAGCAGTAGTAGTAGCAGACAAGGGGCCAGATACATTATGCATATGTTGCATTGTCGTTTTTTTTTCCGAAAAAAATAAAATGGCTCCCTGGACACTGGACAATTTTTTAGGTAAGCAATTTTAGCATTTTAACAGTATGCCTCTTTTTGTCACCCAGAATCTAGTTAACTTACTTTTCTGATACATCCAGGGGAGGCTAGAATGGGCCACTCTGCCCTGTTTTATTTTTGTGTGAATTACTAAACTTTCAGTGAAGGAGCAAGCTTATGCACATGCAAAATAACTAATATTTTACTGTTTAGTTATGAATAAAAGTATATTAATGCATAGATGATGGGCTCGAGCAGAACTTTTGCTCACAGGCACTTTTCTTTGTCCAAATAGCAAAAGTTGCCTGGACTTCCTTGGATACACCCTACTTGTTCTTTTCATTGCCTCTTTGTGATGCAGACTAAATTTTTTATCTGATTCCTACTGTTACCACTGGCCATTGAACCACCAGAATATTATCAAAATGTAAAATTTCTGTTCTAGAGATGCAATATCTGTGCAATATTCTCAATTAACCTCTCTTGGTTCTTAATATATATATATAGTAATCGGTCAGCAGGGGGCGCAAGAGTAATGTAATAATAAAGGAAATCTATGGCTGGGTGACTTAAGACTCTCTCTCTCTCTCTCTCTCTCTCTCTCTCTCTCTCTCTATATATTAAGCAGCTGTCATTTGTGATTGTTACCGTTGAGTGCTTACGTTTTAATGTATATTTATTAAATATGTGCCTCCTAATATTAAGTCATGATTGTCTTAAAAAACAAAGTGAAATGATTGTGTATTTTTGTAAACATATTTTCCTAATACTGCAAATGTGTGTAATATGTAAATATACAAAATTATACTTAGACTTCATAGTTATAGAAAATACATTTTATAAAAATGGACAAACTTAGCAAGGAGTGACTCAAACTAACGCTAATAAACAAATCCAATATTTAATTTTACTCCATGTGTTTTTCTGTGGATAGCAGTTTTGCCATAAACCCAACAGAAAATACTGTACCGGAACACAGTGTTTTAGGGCTAGTCCACACGGGGAGATAGCGACGCGTTTGCGGTCGCGGCGACAAAGCGCCGCGACCGGCGCAGGCAACAGTTTTGTATGGGCGCCTATGTAAAAACGCCTGTGCTAACCACACGAGGCGATGCGCTTTTCAACAGTCGCCTGAAAAAGCCTGGCGAGGCATTTTCAGGCGACTGTTGAAAAGCGCATCGCCTCGTGTGGTTAGCACAGGCGTTTTTACATAGGCGCCCATACAAAACTGTTGCCTGCGCCGGTCGCGGCGACTGTCGCGGCGCTTTGTCGCCGCGACCGCAAACGCGTCGCTATCTCCCCGTGTGGACTAGCCCTTATAGGTAAAGTATATTTGGGGGGGGGGGGCTGTCTGTTAACAAATATACTGAACCTTGAGGGGAAAAACCCAAATGAAGTGAAGCTGTAGTAATTATTTCTGCAATCTATAGGAGATTCCGATCTAGTGCAGCAAACCTGCAAATGCAGTTAACAAAGGGATGTTTAAACAACAACAATAACCATATATTTTCTGCTTTGAGTAAAAACCAAACAGCAATTCACTACCTTTAAGAATGAGTTCCAACTGTTTAAGTTTTCACTGTCTAGTGCAACATCCCATTACATAAATATATAAACATTACATATAAAATATTTTTAAATAAATTGCTTAAAATTTTTTAAATAAATTGCTTGCCAGGGTTTAGCTTTTGAAGGGGACCCGTTACCCAAAGAGAATGCAGAGATCTGAATAGGAGAAAAATCGTGCATGCACCGAAGCTCCTGTCCTCTTTTCTGAAGCTTGTAGCACCCTGACAACACTGGTCAAACATTTAGCTTATCTGACTATTATCTGATTCAACCCAGGGCTAAATGGATAGATATTGCATTGCACACTATACACATGGATGGCAGCATTCTATTGCTCCGTTCATTTAGGACTACACCCCAAAAGACTGGAACTACAGGATCTGAGGAGGAGTTGCAGCTCCTCTTTGCTTTCCCATCTGCCAATGTACCATTCAGTCACTAACATGGTGCATCAACACATAAAATACATAAAATATTCACAGAATATAACAGTACACAATATTTAACTGATTATTTATAAAGTTGTTTTATTTCCATGAGATGAAGCTCATATTAAATTTTCATTTTTATTCTTTATTTTTATTTTATGCTTTGAGTGTTGGGGGCAGATTTATCAAAGTTCAAGGTGAATTTTCGAATGAAAAAAATTCAAATTTCGAGCTATTTTTTGTGAAATTCAACTAGGAAATAGTCCAAATTCGATAAGAATTTGAAAAAAATTAAAAATTAGAATTTTGAAATTTATCATGTACTGTCTCGAAATTCGACTTCGACCATTTGCCATCTAAAACCTGCCAAATTGCTGTTTTAGCCTATGGGGGACCTCCTAGAACCTAATTGGAGACAATTTGCGGACTTTAAAAAAATTGAAATTTTTTTTTGGAAAAACTTTGAATCGAATTCGATCGAATGCGATATTCCTTTGATTCGTACGATTCCAATTAGGCCAAATACGGACCTATTCGATCAAAAACTGACCTATTTGACAAAAAAACGGACTAATTTTCGATTGGTCTTTTTGAATTCGAATTTCGAAGTTTTTTCAATTCGAAATTCGACCCTTGACAAATATGCCCCTTAATGTTCTGTTTAAAACTTTTCTTAATAGTAAATTATATTATTAGCACTGCTACATGGATTAGTCAAATGGGTTACATTTGTCTACCACCCAAAAGTAATTTTGAAAATTAGAGTACAATGTATTGCATTATAAGGTTTATATAATAAAAGGCACTAAGTTTGCCCAGGGGCAGAAATCCATAGCAGCCAATCAGCAGGTAGCATTTACTGGTCACCTGTTTAAATGCAACATCTTATTGGTTGCTATGGGTTACTGCTCCTAGGCAAACTTAGTGCTGTATATTACATATGGGGGTATGTCTTTTCCTGTTTATCATTTATCAAGTTTTTAGTCTGAAGTTTGCCATTTATACTGCTATTTGGTATTTTAAAAGAATAGGTCTGATTAATCTGATGTGATAAATAGATTTAAAGGCGTCAAATAAATGCTGTATTATGATAAGTAATTCTGTTCACCAACTTGATGTGAATAGGACATTGAGTTTCTTTCACTTTGTCTTTGGGTAAGGTTCATAAGAAGTAAGTAAAACATTTAAAAGTGATGATGTTATACCAACATGTCTAAAGAGTTCTGGGCACTGTTTAGGGCAAAAACATTTAATAGAGGGCCACTTGGCGCATATTTTTTACAGTAGTACGTTATATTGTTTATTTTAAGATATGGATCAACAACATAACAAACCGAATGAAAATTGTATTAATATTACCCCAAAATTGTGATCTATCTTTATAATTTGCTACTCTTTTTGTTTTCTTTACTACCACTTTGTTTTCTTTTATTAAACTGTATAAAGAAGTACCATAGGCACAAAAACAGTACAAATATGAAGGATTGCTGTTCTGCTGCCCTTTTGTTATGTAAAAACAAACGCAACAGGACTATCACTGAATAGCCTTTTATTTTATTACTGATAAGTGAATACTTAATTTCTTATCTAATCTTGTACCACATGCTTGTGTGTAGTATGACTGGTGCTTTTGCATTTTGTTTTGCAGTGCGGTACAGCAGATCTTACAGTACATCTCATCAGCGGTGGGAAAATCAATTGACATGGTTGGCTTCTCCTGTGAAATTAAGCTGTGTTAATTATATTTTACAGGGATGCTCCAGATTAAGTTGAACTGCTTTTTGTGCTGAATTATAAATAACAGGCTGATGTGTTTATAGGTATAGTGTGTAACATTCTATCCCTTCTAACATGCCTGGCTGAACATTCCACATATGACTTTGAGTGTGCGCTATAGGAACTCCAGAATGGTGGAGTGTTACCAGAGTGCCCTGCTGAAATAGCTCAGGGAAAGTGGTAGACATTATGCATTAATTTAAAGGGGAAGGAAAGGTTAAAACTAAGTAAGCCTTATCAGAAAGGTCCACCTAAATATACCAGTAAACCCTCAAAGAAGTTCTGCTCTGAGTCATCTGTCAAAAGAAACACTGCATTTCTTTCCTTCTATTGCAGGGGTCAGCAACCTTTACTATCAAAAGAGCCATTTTGCCCCCTCTTCCACTAAAGAAAAATAGTCTGGAGCTGCAAAACATAACACAGCTTATAAACTTTTAAAAGGTTTAACCTTTTTTAACTGTAATTGTTACAACAACAGAATACAACAAACAGAAGTGCAGTGTGTGTATGTAGGACTACTTTGAATTCAATTAAACACTGAATAGCCCTATTAAATGCTAGTGTTCTCATCTGTTTAATGTGATTTTTGTTTCTGAAGCTGCATGCTGATCTTCCCTCTCTTGTTTTGAGTATGTGACCACGGTAAGGACCATGATGAATCATCCTGCTGCGGCTCGGTCTTGCCTGTCACTCTTGGGACGTCTATACAGCCCTCGCACCTGCTAGCGGCTGTGCGACCGCGGTAAGCTAACCGTTAGCCTACCGTGGTCGCATACTAAAGAAGCCGCCAGCAGGTGTGAGGGCTGTATGGACGACGTGACAGGCAAGACCGAGCCGCAGCAAGTAGGATGAAGAACCGAATGAGGCTCCAGAGCAACAGGTTGCTTACCCCTGTTCTATTGTGTACACATGGGCTTCTACCCCGGGCAAGAGCATGCTGAGTTTGCTACTCTTCCTCCCCCCTCCCTTCTCTGCTGTAATCTGACTCCAGAGCTATAAGTGAGCAGGGAGCGACTCAGGCAGGAAGTGATGTCACACCCAGCTAATACTGCAGCTGCTATCCTAAACAAACAGAGAGCTTCTAGATCTAGAGAGGTTACCTAAACAATAGACAATCTTAAGAGTTATACGGGATGTTAGAAAAAGCTAGTAATTTCATTCTGGCAGCCAATATTCAGGGTACTGCATACAGTGTAACAACCTCATGATCCAGACAATTGTTAATCTTCATATGCACAGAGTATTTCAAATCCTGCTCAATGGAAAGTCTTAATTATTATTGAGTTATACAGAGGAATATAGTAGACAAACATTTAATTGTTATATACCACAATAGAAATTAGAACCGTGTCCTGAAGAACTGACAGTACTATTTCTATAAATATGCATCACATCCTTGCCCTAGTGAAATACAACACCCTAATACTGTATACCAACACATGAGACTCTCATGTGTGAGTATATTCTGTAAGTACGGAAGTAATATGAGCAGTTCAATCTATTTTGCAATTTATCAAAACTTTCTTGGCTGCTCTGATCAGTTGAACACATTCATTAGTGTTGCACTGAAGACTAATATCCTGTTGTTCATTGCAGCTTGAGTACAAGTAATGTCTGTTTGGAAAATTGCCATGGATGTCATTTCCCCTGTATTTGTGTTACTATGGCGTTATTCTGGTGTGGGCCATTTATAATGGCATTAGCATACAATTCACTTATGCAAATCAGTAGCATTTATTGACACAACTCAGTAGTGGAACCCTCGAAACTACCATCATTCCCAGACTGGCAATAATTCCATAGTTCTTAAAGGAACAGTTCAGTATCAAAATAAAAGCTGGGTAAATAGACAGGCTGTGCAAAATAAAACATGTTTCTAATATGGTTAGTTAGCCAAAAATGTAATCTATAAAGGCTGGAGTGACTGGATGTCTACCATAACAGAATACTACTTCCTGCTTTTCAGCTCTATAAGTCTCAGTTAGTCAGCGACTTTAAGGGGCACCACATGGGACATAGATGTTCAGTGAGTTTGCAATTGATCCTTAGCAGGCAGGTCAGATTCTAAAGCAACAGTTATGACTCATGTGGCCCCCTTCAAGTCACTGATTGGTTACTGACTGGTAACCAATCAGTGGAAACCAAAATAGCTGCAAAGCAGGAAAGTAGTGTTCTGGCTATTATGTTACACATCCAGTCACTCCAGCCTTTATACATTACATTTTTGGCTAACTAACTATATTGAAAACATTTTTTATTTTGCACAGCCTATCTATTCAACCAGTTTTTATTTTTATACTGACCAATTCCTTCTCATTTCTGTCAAGGAACCACTAGTTTCACACAGTTATCCTCTCTTCATAGGTATAATTTGACAGTGCAATGTGGGTCCCTTATAACAACTTTGCGACAAATAGATGGGGGTGGCTCATTTATGAAGTCATGAGCTGCAAAGCACTAAGATGTAACCAACATTTAGCATGCAGTGTTCTTTAATATACAGACTGTTGAAAATAGAGAAATCTAAGGGGTCCATTTGCTAACAATCGAATTTTAGCATCAGAATTTCATAATCAGCCCTGTAGCATCAGCTTATATTATAGGCCAACCTCATATTCTGCTTGATAATTTGTGATGACCCCTAAGCTTAGCTTCTCAACAGCTGCTCAGAGCCCACTGAGCATGTGAGTGTCGCAGACACTTTCCAAGATGGTGACCCCCTGTGACAAGTTTGAAGTCCTGGATCATTGCTGCTATTGACAAGCTGAAACTTAAGGCTGGTGAAATAAGTGCAGTATATAAAACATGTCATTTTTAGCCCTATTCATTTTTAGGGTTTCGTTCTCTGACCCTCTATTCCAGTACTCAACTTGTGTTCAAATTGGTCCATCTTTCCTTCCTTCTGCTTTCTTTAAAGGAGCATCAAAAAGACTGGTGCCTTTTTTCTAGCTGAAAGCTGCTGAATTGTTGGTGGTGAGCATTGTTAATGACCATCTTCTGATTATCAATATGAGTTTTCTGAGATTTAACTCTGTTCATCTGAGATCTTTGTCCTGTAAGTGAAAGAACTAGACTAGAGTAACATGGAAACGAGGATTCTGTTCGCAATTCGGCCAAACTAAATTCAGACCCTTAAATTTTACGTGACAGTAAACCCATGTAAAGGTCTGAAAATGTGACATTTTTGGCTGATGGTATTTATAGGATTGTACTCAAACTTGAATATGCAAATTAGGGTTTGTATGCCTGTAGCCAATTTGCTTTTATTTTTTAACTAGAAGCAGACTCTTCAAAACTATTTGCTGACTGGTTGCTAAGGGCAGTTTAGCACCTATGTTAGTAAATGAGCCATTTTATTTTTTGGCCATGTCTTCATTCAAAAAATAATAAGTGCACAATAGATGTGTCACTGTACCCTATCTCAGACAATTTCTTTAACTCCTGAAAAAATCGTGACAGTGTGAGTGCCACCATTGCTAAAAGTGACAATAAGATTATTAGTCTATGTTTATATCACATACGTTACGCTATAAAAGGATTTGAAAATAATTTAGTGAAATGGCTAGAATCTGCATGTAGTGATTAAAATGACTTTTGGAAAATTAGTGTATATTAAAAGAATAATGCTGTTTAGATAATTTTATGTTTATTGTTTTAAAGTTGTCATAACATTTCAGGTGATATACTAAACAGTACATCCTTATCTCAGCTAAAATCAGTGAAGCATTTAAATGGATGCAGAGGAAATGCTGATGTTGCAAAAGCTAATGGTTCAGTAGCTCATAGTGAGCCAGGCAGGGATTAAACCTGGCACAGTCAGATGCATTTCCAACACAGCTAACACACAAACACAAAAGGTCACTCTTTAATAAGGGAATATGAATTCATAACAATCTGAGAGTAGTTATATTCAGGGCAGGTCTTTAAGTCCAGGGATAATGGGCTGGCTCGTTTTTTGGGCTAACAAAATTATTGATGCATAATAAGCAAAGCAATGTGCTTCAAGTGTAAAAGCCTCTGACTGTGTTTTTTGCCTGGAGAGCCACATGGCTGGGGGGCGGGGTAACTGCTAGAAACCTACAGTATATGATTATCAACATCAGTAAGTAAGTAAGTAAATCCTTGAATTTTTAGAGGAAAAAAATTCAAATTTTTCAAGATTAATTATACCTTGATGCTGCATTTCAGACCTGTCAAGGTCCTGCATGTCAATGGGAGCAGCACCTATATCAATTTAAAAGTTTTTGTGGTCTGCTATGGGTTTAGCCCAAAAATTCTACTTTTTCGGGGTTTTCAGGCAAAAACTTTGGTAATTTGGTAAAAAAGCCCAATTTTATCTCGATTTTATCGAGTTTTTCTGCTTTCTGATTAAATCAAGTTTTTTTTTTATTAATAAATAAGCTAAAATCTATTTCAAATAAAAATCATCTTTAAAAAGCGTTAGTGACATCATTCAGGTTGTAAAACTTAGAATTACTAAGGGCTGTTTATCATATGTGTTGAGAAAGCCTCACAAAGTATCTAGATACACAAGCTTTCATGGTAGGATAACACTGTACATCTCTCCACCATGGAGATATCCCAAGAACCGGTGAACGTTTATATCATTTACAGGTGTGCAAGGGGAATGATTGTTGACATCATTCTAGACATGAGATCCTATAAAATGCCCAAAAATTAGAACCCAGTGGGAAGTGGTGTTAGAAACATAAGGTCTCAGTTTGAAGCCCAAATTGTCTGAAAAAAAAAGAGACAAATCCCACCCCTTACCCTCCTGCATACTCCTGCTGCCCTAAATTCATTTACTTTCTCTGTGCTATCTTTATTTAATGTTTGTATAATTTACATACTGTAGCTAAAATTACAGTGCTCATCAAAATTCTCCAAAATGAAATGCTGCTGCTCTCTGTTTACTTGTTTGGGATTTATATATGCCCTGGTGGTCTCAGGGCAATGCTAATGCTAGAGCAGGCTGTATTAATTTGGCCTTTCTGCTTGAAAACCCATGGAGTAATGTAATACAGGTCAGATATTTGCTTTTACATAGGTGACCAAATAATGCTTCATAATAATTGGTTGTTATAAATTAGTAAATCTTTGTGGATTTTTTTATACTGCCCAGTAGACATCTTATGACTAAACAGAAAATTCTGTACCATTTTTTAGTATTATTATTGAGAAAAGAGACAATTCTTGCTAAAATTAAAAAATAATCTAATCCATCTATATAAGTCAATTTCCTAACCCTAAAGCTGGGCATACATAGACAGATCTATTTGCTGTAGGTATGATCTCCAAATAAACCAATCTTTACTCTGACCTTATCACCCAGGTTATAGAACAGGATTATTCTGTTTATTTGGACCACAGGGCTTGTCAGGATAGAATAGGATTTCTTGTCTATTTATAATGTTGTTTCATACAGCAAGGAATAAAAGTTTGATCAACAACAGTCAGTAGTTGTAATTTCTTTCAGTCCAGCCAATTATCAAGAATAATTTTGCATACATTAGAAAATAATTCCACAGATATGTCACATAAAATAGATATCCTAACAACTTTGCAATTAGTCTCCATTGCTCATGTTTTTAGTTTCTGAATTATTTGCCTCCCTATTCTGCATCTTCCCACTTTCAAATGGGGGTCACTGCCTGGTTGCTAAGGTAAACAAGACCCTAGCAAACAGATAGCTGCTGAAATGCCAAACTGAGGAACTGATGAAAAAAATCCCAATAATGGAAAAATCACTAATAATAAACAATGAAAACCAATTGCAAATTGTTTGACAATATTAATGTCTATGTCAAAACTAAGAAAAGAACATTAGAAACATACTTATATAAATAATTCAAAGGGTAAGGGTAATTTTATACATGAATTATACATATTTAACATAATGTAGCATGATACCAGCCATCCACTATCTTTGTTGATAGATTTTATTAGCACCAATCTAAAACATGGAGGCATACAAGATATCTTACAATGTATTTTTTAATGCTCCTGGTCTGGATATCTGCTGAATTAGGTCTGACTCCACACTCAACCCTACCCAACACGACTTAACACTACCCATGAAGACACTAACAAAGTTATCCTGAATATCATTTTAACTAGACATTAGTTCTGCCATGAGTATTGCTTGCCCATTTCCACTATCCATTCTATTTGATGGGCTATAATAGTTCTCTGGTGGCATATATATACTATATATATATATATATATATATATATATATATATATATATATATATATATATATATATATATATATATATATATATATATATATATATATATATATATACAGGTATAGGATCCCTTATCCGGAAACCCGATATCCAGAAAGCTCCGAATTACGGAATGGCTGTCTCCCATAGACTCCATTTTATCCAAATAATCCAAATTTGTAAAAATTATTTCCTTTTCTCTGTAATAATAAAACAGTAGCTTGAACTTTATCCCAAATAAGATATATTTAATCCTTATTGGAAGCAAAACCAGCCTATTGGGTTTATTTAATTTTTAAATTACTTTCTAGTAGACTTAAGGCATGAAGACCCAAATTACAGAAAGATTCATTATCCAGAAAACCCAGGTCCCGAGCATTCTGGATAACAGGTCCCATACCGGTATATATATATATATATATATATATATATATATATATATATAGTTACATAGTTACATAGTTACATAGTTAAATTGGGTTGAAAAAAGACAAAGTCCATCAAGTTCAACCCCTCCAAATGAAAACCCAGCATCCATACACACACCCCTCCCTACTTTTAATTAAAATTCTATATACCCATACCTATACTAACTATAGAGTTTAGTATCACAATAGCCTTTGATATTATGTCTGTCCAAAAAATCATCCAAGCCATTCTTAAAGGCATTAACTGAATCAGCCATCACAACATCACCCGGCAGTGCATTCCACAACCTCACTGTCCTGACTGTGAAGAACCCTCTACGTTGCCTCAAATGAAAGTTCTTTTCTTCTAGTCTAAAGGGGTGGCCTCTGGTACGGTGATCCACTTTATGGGTAAAAAGGTCCCCTGCCATTTGTCTATAATGTCCTCTAATGTACTTGTAAAGTGTAATCATGTCCCCTCGCAAGCGCCTTTTTTCCAAAGAAAACAACCCCAACCTTGACAGTCTACCCTCATAATTTAAGTCTTCCGTCCCTCTAACCAATTTAGTTGCACGTCTCTGCACTCTCTCCAACTCATTTATATCCCTCTTAAGGACTGGAGTCCAAAACTGAACTGCATACTCCAGATGAGGCCTTACCAGGAACCTATAAAGAGGCATAATTATGTTTTCATCCCTTGAGTTAATGCCCTTTTTTATGCAAGACAGAACTTTGCTTTAGTAGTCACAGAATGACACTGCCCAGAATTAGACAACGTGTTATCTACAAAGACCCCTAGATCCTTTTCATTTAAGGAAACTCCCAACACATTGCCATTTAGTGTATAACTTGCATTTATATTATTTTTGCCAAAGTGCATAACCTTGCATTTATCAACGTTGAACCTCATTTTCCAGTTTGCTGCCCAGTTTTCCAGTTTAGACAGATCACTTTGCAAAGTGGCAGCATCCTGCATGGAACCTATAGTTCTGCACAATTTAGTATCATCTGCAAAAATAGAAACAGTACTTTCAATGCCCACCTCCAGGTCATTAATAAACAAGTTGAAAAGCAAGGGACCTAGTACAGAGCCCTGCGGTACTCCACTAACAACACTGGTCCAATTAGATAATGTTCCATTTACCACCACTCTTTGTAGTCTATCTTTTAGCCAGTTCTCTATCCAGGTACAAATACTATGTTCCAGGCCAACATTCCTTAATTTAACCAGTAACCTTTTGTGTGGCACTGTATCAAATGCTTTAGCAAAGTCTAAGTAAATCACATCCACTGCCATCCCAGAATCGAGGTCTCTACTTACATTCTCGTAAAAAGAAATTAAGTTAGTCTGGCAAGATCTATTACGCATAAAACCATGCTGGCACAAACTCATAGTATTATGATTTGCTATGAAGTCCAGTATCTTATCCTTTAATAACCCTTCGAAAAGCTTTCCTAATACTGACGTCAGACTAACTGGCCTATAGTTTTGAGGCTGAGAACGGGATCCTTTTTTGAATAGAGGCACCACATTAGCAATTCGCCAGTCTCTCGGCACTATGCCAGATCTCAATGAATCCTGAAAAATTAAGTAAAGAGGTTTGGCAATCACAGAGCTAAGCTCGCTAATTACCCTGGGATGAATACCATCTGGCCCTGGACCTTTGTTAATCTTAACATGTTCAAGTCTCTTTTGAATTTCATCATGTGTGAACCATGCATCATTAGTTGTATTACTAGAATTGGGAGTGTTAAGAAGGAAACCTTCACTTACTGGTTCTTCATTTGTGTAGACAGATGAAAATTACGAGTTCAGAATCTGCACTTTTATTTTGTTTTCATCAACCAGCTGACCCCCCTCTGATAGTAAGGGTCCCACCCCTTCCTGCTTCATTTTTTACTATTGACATATTTAAAAAATAATTTTGGATTTTTTTTACTGCTTGCTGCAATATCCTTTTCTATAGCAATTTTAGCTTGCCTTATAGCTTCTTTGCATGATTTATTGGCCTCCTTGTACCTTATAAATGTTTCGGCTGTACCAGCTAACTTAAAAGCCTTAAAAGCACGTCTTTTCTTACCCACCTCAACACCAACGCTTCTATTGAACCAAAAAGGTTTTGCTTTGCAACGACGTTCCTTGCTTACAAGTGGAATATACTGACAAGTATATTTATTAAGCAGCATTTTAAAGACTTCCCATTTTTGTTCTGTGTTTAACCCTGTGAAAAGCATTTCCCACTTAATATGTTGCAGAGATGCCCTTATACTGTCAAAGTTATATATATATATATATATATATATATATATATATATATATATATATATATATATATATATATAGATAGATACAGTTAGGAGCACTCACGGGTATCGTGGTAAAGAAGTATCTTTTATTGGAGTGTTTACAAACTACCCCACATCAACGCGTTTCGGTTCTCTCTGAACCGTCGTCAGGATGATGTGGGGTAGTTTGTAACACTCCAATAAAAGATACTTCTTTACCACGATACCCGTGAGTGCTCCTAACTGTATCTATTTGCTTCCTTTCGAGGAGCACCCGGGATTTGATCAATCGATGGTGAGTGCCGGTGAATAATATGACTATATATATATATATATATATATATATATATATATATATATATATATATATATATATATATATACTGTATATTTTTTCCAATCAGAATTATTGTAATACATATAAAAACATACAGTGTACAATATATGCAGCTCTGAGGCACTTCCAATGTCTTTGAGCATTTTAATGCGACTGCCCAGAGAAACCACAATCTATCTTAAACATTCCAAACATTAAATTATATACACAAAAAATATGAGACAGAATCCACTTCATAACAAATGTCATGAATGTTTTAGTTTGTGAGTATATAAAGAGAATTTAGTAGGCTAAATTATTTATGACCATTTACTTCGTCTGCCCAAAGTAATGCTTCAATAATTTATTTTAAACAAAGGCAACCTATTTCATCCACAGTAATAGTGTTAGGAAACAAACTCTGCTGGCTTTGAAACTTTTATCTGTATAACACAAATTGTTGTCCTTCCAGTATATCCTAGTTCAGAGGCGTTTCTCAATCCTATACAATTGATCAGAGGAAAAGCCTTTATGCTTTGGCAAGAACTAAATACTTGAACATGCAAGGAAGAACATATAGTATGCTTGAATGCTTTGCACACATGAAGTGGAATTTACCTGTGAGGATAACTAAACTCCAGAACAAGTGAAAGAACTATGAAATTTGGCAGGTTTTGCATGTGTGAAGTGACCTGTATTGTTTAGGACAAGCTGTGGATGTTTTAGTATCTGGAGTTATAACATCTAAGCGTTTAGAAAACTCATCTGTAAGGCCTAAAAATTGTATTCTTTTATGAAGATACTGTATGTGCTGAGAGGTAATACAGAGACTACAAAGTGCAACCTGAATATGAAAATGATGGAAATGCTTCTGGTCTAGACAGAGACTACAAGGTCTTGATATTACAAGGGTCGCAACATAGAAAACAAAAAAAAGCACTGGCCGTTGCAATGCAGGGAAACCCTGCACGTTTAATCAGCCTTGAGTTTTCCCCGCTTTGAAACTGCTGAATGCCAGTACAATTTTTGTTTTCTAAGGAAAGTGAAGTGCTGATCCCTTATGTACCAGGCACTGGATGTATTGAATTGAGAAATAGAGTTAGCCTGTGTGTATTACTGGAAAAGTTCATGCTAAGCCCAGACATTACATGGCAGTTTTTTAGATGATCCAAGTTTGAATATAAAACCAAAACCTAAATTATTCTATAAGCTTATGTGAAAATCTGGGGTCATTTTACTGAAAAAAACTCTATTGGAAGTCAAAAAAATCTAAAATTCACACTGTTCTTCCACTTCATTAACTATTGCGTAGTCATATTCTTTAACTATGTTCCAATGGAATACAAATACATGGAAATATGCAAGCATTTCATTAAGAATACATACCCAGAAAAACTCCAGAAGCAGAACAGTAAAACAGCCTGTGCAGAAAATCAAGTTGGGGTTATTGTTTTTATCAAGTTCACTCAAAGTCTCTACAGCAGAATTCTCTGGAAAATAGATTTCAGGCACTTTGCTGACAAAAAGAGTTAGATGCACATGACTAACTTTAATGTGAGCTGAGTTTATTTAAGAGACAAATGGGAACGTCCTATCCTTTTACCTTTAACTTTACAGACGATCTCAAACTAGCAAACATACCAGAGAGAGCAGTTCTCTTTCATTTACTTATCTAGATAAGCCTGAGGTTTAGCTTTCTGAGGCAGTTAAAATATTATGAAATGTCACTCTGAAATGTACACTTTACAGAAAGGAGTAATACAGTATGATGTAAGTAAGCACATGATTTGTTAGCCTAGTTGTACCCTACATGACAAAGCTGTGGCAGTAACTAAGTGTGAAATGTTTATGCAGACACAGAATATAATAAGGGATTTTATCCAGAAACGCATTAGGTTTGCACAGCTACCTGCTACAATAAAACAAGTCCAGAAGTGCCATCAATTTTCTAGTTTGTGTGGTTGTTAGAAAGTCCAAAATTGAATGCTCTTTAGTTATCTATTTAAAATATTAGGAAGGTTTTTTTAAAATGTGTACCCAAAAAAATAATTTTCTTGAAACTGTAATTGGAATTTCTCATTTCCAATCTTTTGGTTTTCACTGACTGTTCAATAATCCCAGTGTACCAAGTACGATTCGACAGGAAATTCAATGAGTATAAACACTATTTGCTAGTATGCTATTTCTTTAATGCTTTACTCAGGGCATACAAGTTTAAGATCCCATTCCCTTTTCTTCTAATACCTTTGTTACATACTCAGTATTAAGAAGTGTCTGACCCCATGACAGTAGACTAAAAATTAAGTAATGGAATAAACTTTGTTGTTAAGTGTGTGTGAGAGTTAACACACTTAGACATTAACATATACAGAGTAGAAGCACACTTTGATCACCTGGCTATCACATTAAATTCCACACTCAATTCCATTCAATCAAATTACACAACAATCACCCTTTTCCCAGGTGTGGCTGAGGTCAGCACCAAGTGCCAGTGCAAAGTGCAGACTCCAGCATCAAGGGGGCACTGGTTATCCTTGTCCTTAGTGCCTGCCCTCTGCCACTCCTAAACTTACATAGTAATATAGTAACATAGTAAGTAAGATCGAAAAAAGACACACGTCCATCAAGTTCAACCTTTTTTATTTTTTTATTTTTAATCTGCCTAACTGCTAGTTGATCCAGAGGAAGGTAAAAAAAAGCCCATCTGAAGCCTCTCCAATTTGCCTCAGAGGGGGAAAAAAATCCTTCCTAACTCCAAAATGGCAATCGGACTAGTCCCTGGATCAACTTGTACTATGAGCTATTTCCCATAACCCTGTATTCCCTCACTTGCTAAAAAGCCATCCAACCCCTTCTTAAAGCTATCTAATGTATCAGCCTGTACAACTGATTTAGGGAGAGAATTCCACATCTTCACAGCTCTCACTGTAAAAAAACCCCTTCCGAATATTTAGGTGGAACCTCTTGCATGTCTGAATAACGTGCAAATTAGGGAATCATTAGGAAACGAGAGGAGGACACATACCTGCCTCCTTCCTTCTGCGTAGTACATAGGTAGATTATTTGATTTGAAAAAAACATCTGCTGTATTGCAGCACTAGTCCAATTAGAATATGTTTAATTTACCACCACAGTAATCTATCAGCCAGTTCTATATCCAAGTACAGATATTTGGTTCCAGGACAATATTCTTTAATGTAATCAGCAGCCTTCTGTGTGGTACTGACTGAAAGCTTTAAAAAAGTAGATCACATCCACTGATGCCCCACTGATATGTTATTACTCACCTCCTCATAGAAGGAAATTAGGTTAGTTTCTCTTAAAACCATGCTGGCACAAACTCACAGTATTGTGCAAAGTATTCAACTATCTTATCCTTTATTATCTCTTCCAAAAGCTTTCTTACAAGTGATGTCAAATGAATAGGCCTATAGTTTTCAGGCTGACAACAGTACCTCTTTTTGAACAGAGGCACCACATTAGCAATTCGCCAATCTCTCAACACCATGCCAGACCTCAGAGAATCCTGAAATATTAGGTAAATTATTCTTTCACTTAATTAGGTTTGGCAAACTCAGAGCATGGCATATTTTGTATCCTGGACTACCATTCCGTTCTAAACCATTTTTTACATGTTTTATTCTCTTTTGGGACTGTACTGAGTCACCCATCAATAGTTATATTATCAGAATTAAGTTGATTAAAGTTCTCCTTCCAGCCTATAGCCTGTTAGTAAGCAGGCAGTGTTGTATTTAAGGGGGAAGGCACATTGTGCTTGTTTATTGCAATCTACTTGTTTGTGTTCATCTGTTTAGAGATGTCACTGCCAACAAATTCTCACTCAAAAGCATATGGATTACATAATTCTTCATTAATAATTATCCCCTATCAATTTTGTGGGGTCCACAAATAGTACCATTTTAAGGTAATATTTTAAACTTTGCTGTACAGTTATTTTGCATGAATATGTTTACCATTCTTGCATCAACACTTTTGCAAGACAGACCCTAAAATATTAATTTACTTTTTAGATTTTTTTAATGTTTAATGACCTGTTATATAACCTAGGCTGACATTAACAACCCCTTCAGTAGAGGTCTACTTTCTTCCTCAAAGACACCCTTAGGCTTGTGGTTAATAACCATTCACAAGAGACATCATTTCAAACACAAATTTAATGGGATTGGACACATTTAAAGAAGCTATAATTATCTGTACCAGTGTCTTAGAAAGTCAAACCAAAATAATATATCCATTGACAGACTGCAGGTACAATAGATCTAATTTTATCCAAAATAGCTATAAAACAAAACATACAGTAAAACACTTCTTACGTTAGTATTTATTATAATATAGTATTTATTATTATATTATATGTGTAGAATAACAATGTGTAGTTACCCATAACTGCACACAAAACACACTTTTCTCACACACACATGTTAAGGGGGTTATTTATTAAGGTTCGAGTTGTGTTTTCCACAAAAGTTTTAGTTTTTGAGGTGATTTTTGGTCAAAACTCACATTTTGGGTTGATTTATTATACCCCAGCCCTGAAAATAGCTTGAATCCAAAAAAAAAACCTGTCGAGGTCATGTAGGAGTCATTAGCAGAGGTCTCTTGAAGATGTTAATAGACTGCATGATGTTCGAGGTTTTTTGGAGGGTTTGAGCAATTCAAGTTTTTTTTTTGCTAAAAACTCGATACAATTTAAGTTTTTGGTTTTCGCAACTCGAACTCACAAAATCAATTTTTTTTATTTGAGTTATTCTTAAATAAGGAACCATTCGAATTGTGAGTTCATTTGAGGTATAAAAAAACTATATATATATATATATATATATATATATATATATATATATATATGTGTATATATGTGCACTGGGCTTCATTTGGAGGGGTTTAACTTGATGGACCATTGTATTTTTTCATCTGAAATTAACTGTGTAACTATGTCCACCCCTACTTTGCCAGAGAGGTGTAAACAGATAGTGTAAGGTGTCCTTGTATCCAAATGTATAAATCTCAGGATAATCAATTCTTACCATGTGAATGGACTGAAAAGACACACCATTAATGTCAGCTAAAAGCAGTGAAGTTCTTTATTGGAATTGCAGGCATGTTCCAAAGAACATAAGAGTACATTTAGATTCTCCCCTATTAAGGCCTGTTGTGCAGGATGGAAACAACCATTTTGTACAGCTTAAGATGGTATTTTCTCATCACATTGGTCACTTCACTTCCATGTACTTTTAATAAGGATAATAAATCTCCTTTTCTCCCTTCTGTAAAAGTTTGTCATAGAACAAAATGGCAATAATTTCCACCATAGTTTGTTCTACATTATACACTTCAGTTTGCCACAAACAGTTGCATATAATTAATTTCAATAAAAATGTCTACCATAGGTGAATAAACTCAGAAATAAGCATAGTTAACATTAAAATGTTTTTTCCCCAAAGGATTCTCCTGACCAGAGTATATTCTAGTCAATAATGTAGACAGATTTTGGGGTCATTGCTAATGTACTATTGAAGGGACAATATGATGAGATAGTTATGCTGGTCTCCAATATTCTGAATTTCCAAGGTGCACAAGGATACACAAATGTAAAGAACCAACCAGTCATCTTATTTGTAGATAGAGAATCTATCAGAATCTATCCTGTGTAGTTGATACTATACTTCAACCACTTGTGACAGCCCTACCATCCTATTTGAGGAATACAGTTCATTATTTATAGATTGTAGAACAAGTAACTTGGATAGGTTATTATACCATAATAAGTATTGTTAATTTCTTTATATTTGATGGGCAGTTCTTCCACCAGATATGTGGGATGCCAAATTTGTACCCACTTAAGCCAACCTGTTCATGGGTTGGTGGGAGCAGTCCCATGTCGATGGATTGAGGAAACCCACAGAGTTCATATTAGAAATTATGATCAAATCATTTAATAAGCTTACAATTTACCAGCTTTGGATGTCAAATTGGAAGGAACCCCACAAACAGTTACAGAAGGACTGTTCTGGTGATAACCCAGTTGGACAATTTTTGCACATATCGTGCCTATTTAAAGTGAGTAAATAATGAATATGACATTATGGTGGCCATGTGTAGAGATCAGTGTAGAGATTTTTTTAATTTTAAAACAAGCAAAGCAGATAAGAAAAGTAATATCAAGGAGAAGAGATATCTTGTAATTGGATCCAGTATTTGGTAACAAAGGTGTTAATCGTTTGTGTTTAGATGGGGTTCCTTGCTGCAGTCCCTAGGATGAGAGATTAAAATCGAGTTGGTTAAATACCCAGGGATGTTATAGATCTGAAAAGGGTGTAAGGTATGTAATTATAAAACTAAAGATAGTTTTACCAGCAGTTTCATTTGAATGAGAACTAAACCCTAAAAATGAATACGGCTAAAATATATACGTATCTACTGACCTTATTGTACCAGCCTAAAGTTTTAGCTTCTCAATAGCAGAAATGATCCAGGACTTCAAACTTGTCACAGGGGGTCACCATCTTAGAAAGTGTCTGCACCTGCTCAGTGGGCTCTGAGCAGCTGTTAAGAAGCTAAGCTTAGGGTCATTGCAAATTATCAAGCAGAAAAGGAGGTTGGCCTGTAATATAAGCTGATGCTACAGGACTGATTATTAAATTCTGATGCTAGTTGCTCTGGTTTCTGTGCTGCCATGTAGTAATTATCCATATTAATTACTAATCAGTATTATATTGTGATATTTATATTCTATGTGTACGGTATATTTTCTGTCCCTATGCTCAGTAAGTGACAGCAGCACAGAGCGTATGCAGTGAATCAGCAGAAAAGAAGATGGGGGGCTACTGGGGCATCTTTGAGGCAAAGATCTTCCCTGCTAAAGGGCTTTGGTTGCCTTGGGCTGGTACAGAAGCCCAAAACATAATGTACAACATTTGTAGACTACTTCTTTAGTTTAACTTTCCTTGTCCTTTAAGATCCATACAGTACAAGATTAGGAGTTTAATTAATTGTGACTCTAATCCGTTATATAATAAAAGGGGCAAAGTATGACCAAGTGCAGTGACTCATAGCAACCAATAAAATGTTTGTTTTTAAAGAAGTAACCAGTAAATGATATCTGCTGATTGCTTTCTAAAGGCATGTAATGTTCGAAACTGCCGCATATAATTTTAAAGCTATTGTCACATAGGCATCTTGTCTGCTGGTGGAAAAATGCTAGTGCACAAAATGTCAATCTGTTCCAATCTGTTCGCACTGACAGGTAAGGTAGAATTAATATACAAACACTGGATATCCAGAACGAGCAAACTTCTAAACATCAGTTTAAAGAGTGAAGTTAGAAAAGTAAGAAATTAAAGGAATTGTGATAGATAAGCTAACTAAATATATGTTTAGAAAAATAATACTCCTTATTTATCAACAGTGTGTCTTTGTCTCTATCTCTATTCCTCCCAATCCCTACATTTGTCCCCTCTAGGTCTATGCCTGACCCTAGAGAGGTGTTTTGCAAATGGCAACTTTGATTTTTCTAGTGTAGCGCTATAGTAAACTGACTTGTGCTAGGGCAGTTTTAGCTACTTTCCTTGGTGGGCTAAGACCACAGATGAGCTCTCTTTCTCAGGGGTAAGCCCTCGCAACGGTGTGGAGGCAAGGGTGTAGTGTAACTGTAACCTGGTGCGATAGCACAATGATGGACGCCAGTAGTTCTTTAACAGTTAAACAAAGAACAGTATTTATTGAACAATAGCACAGAGATCATTTAGCACATTGATCCACAATGGAGTATAGAACATACACAGCAGCATAAAGGAATCATATACTCACAGCACGTATAGGCTGAATCCCCACAGGCTAGGGAATGTACAGCAGAGAGTAAGTTGACAGCATGTGATGGGTATTGCCCAGTTTTTAGGATATCTTCCAGTGGCACACCAGGGGAACTCCTGTCATCCCTATCTCAACACTTGGTTCCTTACTCCGGGTCAGTAATACCCTGGGATCTTAATCCCTCTAATCTCCTCGACGGAGCCTTGAGCTGCTCAACTAAATAACCTCTCTATCACTCCTAGAGCGATCTATAAAACGAGTATAGCTGTCTAATTACTAGGGCCAAGGCGCCTAGGGTCAGCACTACCCATTCCCTTCCAGCCTGCTTGGTTGGGCTAAAGCAATGGACCCAGAGCACATCGTTCCTAAACCTTTTATACTCTGGCACAGTGCCATCTGGTGTACACTGTATGAACTGCAGGGGTTACATAAGCACAAGGTCCCAATAAGGACCCACTAAGGCGTCCATATTACTAGGGATGTGCCTGTCTGTAAAGTGTAAGGGTGTCTAAGATTTTTACATCCCTACACTAGGAATACTTGAGAACCCTGGTAGCTCTGCTTAAATCATTCCCTTCTTCCTGACATCCTATCTCTGTCCCAGTGTTAATGTATTTCAAATTTCTTAGTGCTCCACTCTGTGGAGAATGTTGTATATAAACCATTCAGAAATAGAGGATGAAGCTAAGACTGTCCAGGGCAGCCAGCCACATGAATGAAGAAAAATAAAATAAATGTTGACGTTTCATCTCATCTGATATTAAAGGGTTATTATCACGGGGGTTTCTCTTGGCAGCATTTTATCATGTTCATTTCTAGCTCTCAGCTTTTCTTTTACAAAGTCGTCCAAAAGAATTAGATGCTGGTTTTTAAATTCCCCTGCAGCTTTTCTTTCATTTCTCATCTGAGCTGATGCAAATTCAGAGTGACTGGGTATCACTCCTACAGTATAATGGAAGTGTTGGGTTCCTCAGGGATATTTACTTTGCATATATATCTTATGCTTAAATGCCAGCCTCTGCTCACTCTATGTTTGTGTTCAATGTAAGTGACCTTTCTGTGTCCATACACATAGTTGCTTTTATTCGTGCATCATATTTTTATCCTTTATTCCAACTGTAATTTGTTCAGAGTTCTTTCCATTGAGTACACTTTAAGCATCTTTGATTTGTCTGCTCTTAGTAAGAATGCTTGTGCTCTACTTCCTGAGCTTAGAGAGGGGTCTTTCTAAACCCCTTTCCGTCTGAAGCAGATTAGGGTGCACCCCCTGCATAGCAATTGCACTCTTTGCATTAGAAGAGTTGACTTTTTGGTTTAAAATACCTGAAATTGAGTTCTTAAATTTACCAATAATGTTTGAGCCATGGGTCATAACAAGGTCTCTCTTGGGGTTTACATTTGTTATTGCACCAATTCTTCAAACTAGCAAAAAATCACCACTGCATTTTCTCTAGCACTGAGCTTATTCATAGGATGGCATTGAACCCAGGACTGGGTTTTGGATAGGACTGAATCCAATGATTTTTGCAGAATTTGGATTCTAACAAATCCTTAGTGTTCAAGCCAAGCTTATAGGTAGAAAAACTCACCAGCACACCCTGGCCCTTGGAACTGACCCGGTGCTCAATGTCTCCTGAGGGATTGGCACCCTCCAATTAAAAGCAAGTCGATTGGAAACTGGCAAGACAAGGCTGTTACAAGTGGGATAAATCCACATATTTATTGGTGCAATTGATGCATCGTTTTGGGGCAAGCCCCTTCGTCAGACATACTGGGGAATGAGGAAGTACAATTCTTATAGGATAACAGCAGTGACATCATCAAATTTATATATGTAGTAGATACGAAAAAAGTTTTTCATTACAAAACATTTTGTATAAGGTTTAAATAAAACTGGTGATTGTCCATAATATCCTGAACTTCCAATTATTAGTGTCCATGGAGTCCATATTAAGCTCTGTGTGCGAAAATATTAGCTGTTTTACCATGCCAAGCATGAAGAGGAATATGTTCCTGGTTTATTCAAAATCAAAATTCTTCTCTGTAATTGAAAAGAAATACATGTAAATGAAAGAATTACAATAATAAAACTTACATAATTGATAGTTAGCAAGACAGGTTAAACTTTTCACGAGGGACCCTAGTTTAAAAGGGCCATATGCAGTAACACTCACGCTGTAGTAATACTTTTGTCTTGTCCAACTTTTATTTTTAATTTTTCTAGTATCAGCCAACTCACTTGGGACACCCAATGTCTATTTTCAAAAAAATGTTTTGCCAAGGTAGTTTATTTTCTTTTTTTATTCTTGCAGCTTAGTGCTTGTTCCTGTCCATAGGAAAAAAAGTATCATCCACATAGCGCATATATGCCTGGATGAAACACTCATATTCCCTATTTGAAAAAATGTGGGTAGATTCAAACCAATCCCTGAACACATTGGCACATGCTGGAGCCATGTTTGCACCCTTGGCACAGCCTTGGAGTTGTAAATAAAATTCAGACTCATGACAGAAATAATTATTGCAATAAAATATTTTATTACCGCACACCTCCTTCCACTTTTCTGCGTGGTGGTGCTGGTCCTCCGTTGACCAAGCCCGGTCTCCTTACTGCTATGCAATTTCAAAAAACGGTCTGCACACACCAATGTTGCAGTCGGGGATTGTGCCCCTTTTATTAATCCCACCAACAATCAACGTTTCGGGGGGAACACAGCCTCCCTTCTTCAGGATGGAAGAAGGGAGGCTGTGTTCCCCCCGAAACGTTGATTGTTGGTGGCATTAATAAAAAGGGCACAATCCCCGACTGCAACATTGTTGTGTGCGGACCGTTTTTTGAAATTGCATAGCAGAAATAATTATTGACCAACACAAATTCAAACAGACTGCAAACAAAGTTGGTAGTTGGGTAAATCAGTGCGTGTTAAATACACACGTATGCATTAAATTCCCTCCACATGCGGTATGGAAGTATACAAATCCTTAACATCTAAGGAACAAAGTAAAAATTCACCACTAGGAGGTACTATTTTAGCCAATCGGTTTAAAAAGTTGGTGGTATCGTTCAGACAAGGCTGTAAACCCTGCAACAATTCTTGTAGATATAAATCAATGTAGGTCACTAAAGGCTGCAGTAAAGAACCCACATTTGACACTATAGACCAGCCCAGTGGATTTGTGAGGCTCTAGATCTTGGGCAAAAATTAAATATAATTTGCCCTTGGGTGTTTAGAAAATAATATCTTATATAGTTCTTGAGTTATTATCCTTTCCATTACTGCAGCATATTGATTTCAGCCTTTATTTTAATTGTGGGATCACTGTCCAATTTTTTATAATGTATAGAGTTAGATAGTTGTCTTGTAGCCTCCATCTCATTTTTATTTAACAGAACTGTTCTACCTCCCTTATCTGCGTAATGATGGTAGAAGAGTTTGCCTTTAAAGATTTTAGAGCTATTTTTCAGGGTAAGAAATATTACTCCATTTCAATGTTTTTTTTGTTATTTCCAAATCCATCATTACTGATGCTTTGAAAACATCAATGGAAAAGTAATTACCAGGGGGAATAAAATCACTTTTAATATTAAGTTTTTGTTTCAATGGAACAACCACCTTATCAACGGCCTTAGTGGAACCAGTACCTTAAAAATAAGCTTTCAATTTAAGGGATCTGGTGAACTTAATACAATAGTGAGATTAAACAAAGAATTATTTTGCACGGTTTCCAATTGACTTTGCCGATTTTTAATTGACTTGCAAACCAGGTTTATAGTCAGCACCCCACTGGATTATTCACTTGATTGGGTGCACTTCCCCCTGCGGTCACTTGCCAAAGGCAAGAACAATATTTACATTTTGGGCTGCACTTATTTTTGTTAAATTAAATGCCTTTATTGCACAAATATGGCACAGATATTATCAGCAACTTTTTATTAAACTTGATAAATGTTATGGATGCATCAAAGCCACTCTTTTGAAATTTGGCAAATTATGGAATATGCAAATTAGGTCAAGGAAGGGTTAAAAATAATTACTCTCGAAATGTGCAGACAAAAATTAAAATTTTCTTGTTTCTGTGAGGAAAAGGGTGAAATTCTGATTGAATCCCAAACTCAATCTTGAATTTGGTGCATCCTTAGTCAACGTAGACCCAAATGTTGTTGCACGGGTCAGAATGCAAATAAATCCTTAGTGAACCAGATACAATCCAAACCCTTAAAATCATGTGAAGTTGACTATAGATCAATTGGGCAGGTTTGAAAAGCCAGTTGTGCAAGTACTGCCTCTCATGACAGATATATATAACACTCCCCATATGATCTGATCATTGGCCCTGGGACTAAACAATTGGATTAGCCTAATCTGACCCAAAAAAAATCACTGTTGCACCTGCATTTTACATTTCAGATCATAGAGAGGCAAAACAGAAAGAAAAGTAATTTTTAAAACCAAATACAAAAAACAAAGGAAAAGTTAAAAAAGCAATAGATTCTGATTATAAACATTTTAGAAAATACGAATTCTAATAAATTGTTTTATTGAACCAGTTTATGTCCTGATACACTGCTTACATTTCTGGTTTCATTTTTGGTTGTAATCATCCTTCTTCCCATTTTGAAAAAAAACCCTTCTCATCCTCCCCAGTCACACACACACCAATTATATAAATCCACTATTTCAAGAAGAGATCCTATTTTACTGACATAAAACTGTCCATCATTTCCCTGAGTAATTCACACATTTCCTCTTCCTTTACTGCAGCAGATGGTAAATAAATGGAAATGCAAATGAAATGGCCCTTGCCTTTTCACACAGACTCTTCTGAACTAGGTAATGGCCCATGACCTATGGTATAAAGTATATATAACTTCTTTACCACCATAAAGAGCTCTTGGCAGAAAGACGAAGAACAGATATCGAATCTATTATTCAAAAATATGTGAGTGCTTTTAAACACAGCATTGCCATTTGCAATAAATAAACAATTCTTAAATTGCGACTGGTTTGCATTTTTACAGTACCTTGATAAAATAAGATAGCATAAGCCAGTGTTCATGGCACATAATGTTTATGGAACCCTAAAAGAATAGTGAAATTATGGAAAGACCCATTATTTTGAAAACTACCAGGTCCCAAGCATTGTGGATAATAGATTTCATACCTGTATATACATCAAAGTGTTTGTATCAGGACTATATCATTACTATTTCAAGATAAATGATTTTCTACATTCACTTCTACTCAGTATTTCTACACACTACTAAACTGACCTTTACGAAAGGTGAAATCATTGGGGGGTAGATTAAAAAGTTTGACTATAACATAAAAGATTGTTTTTACACTTTACTGCACATGTGTTGGCCCTGGAGTAGCAAAGAAAGACAGAGCGGAAGAAGAGAATTGCTTTGTGGTGTTTGCTGAGAAGAACCCAAGGCCATTGCTGTTTTCTGCAGACAGGAGCACTGGCCTGGGGTATTAAGTAAGTGAATACATCACTTGGGGGGGGGGATAACTTTTGGCATCTGCCAGTGATTTCACCTTTCCTTTTCCTTTGTGTACCCCATTATCTGTTCTTGAAACTTCTGCAGGAGTAAGCAAGAGCGTATTCCAGCTCCATATTCCAGGGCAATATATCCCGAAAATAGCTTAATCGAAAAATACATTTTATCTGTTTCAGTTAGACACACCAAACCCTTTAAATTAAAAAGTTAAAGTTTCTGCCCTGGCAGGCTGGAGCAAAACAAAACTTTTCCATATTTCAAATTAGAGTTCTAACATCAAGGAGATATTCAGATGAAATAATCTGAAGCAATTCTCACTCTTTTTATACACCAGGGGAAAAATGTGTTTGGTTTTTCCTTTAATAGAAAAAATGTAAAATTAAAATTTCTTTTGAGCACTGGCAGCAGAGTTTTCAAAGATGGTGGTTGCAATCTGCAAGACTGCAGGAAAGAATTCTTTAAGTTATTAATATAGTGTTCCAGGAGGTACATACATGCTGAAATTGGTTCATCTTAATGTTTAACTTGTGTTTTAGTAGATTAAGGGGGTGTTTTGATTAGGGCTCTATGGGGGGAAATGTAATAAAATTCACAAAGAGCAAAACTTTGCAATGAAAAATATGCCTGCCGCTATGTAATATTCTTTGTCAGGCTTTTATTGCATTGTGAATCTTAATAGCACATTGCGAAATCTTTATCACCTGCTCTGCAGTTTTGTTAAATATATCGTCACAAAAAACTTTGCAAAATTTTATTACATAAACTGTGAATGTTCACAAAAACAATGTGGCTGCAAACATTACAAGTAAGTTTTTGAGGTCTTTAATCAGTCCAAACTGGCGCAAACATGGTCGCTTACATTTGCAAGTGTCTTTGCGAACCTTTTTTGTGCTAACAAAGCATATTACATTCCCCCTTAAGAATCTCTCTGAAATAATTCACACACCACACCTAGTATGTTAAGTAGGGATGGGCAAATTTGACCCGTTTCGTTTCGCCAAAAACTTTATTACCAATAAAGTCAGAAAATGATCAAGAATGCATCACCGTTTAAGTCAGTATCATCATCTGCATTAAAGTTAGTAAAATAATCAAAATTGAATCACCGTTTCAGTCAGTATCATCATCTGCACCAAGCGATTGGGAGATCCTGTTTCAGTCAGCAGAGAGGTCTCAAGTGGGAACCAAGGGCCCTGGGCAGCATATGCATTTACTAAACAGGAGAGATCTCAGCCAACAAAATGGGGACCCCCAGTTTTATATACTCTGATAAACAAGGCTGTTTTGTACAAAACTTTTTATCAAAGTATTACTCTGAGCCACTATTGTATAGATAAAAAGCTCAACAAAAACTTCTCTCATTACAGGGGGTTATTTACTAAAACTCGACCATTCCCATTCACGATTTTATCTTATTTATCAATAAAATTACTCGAAAAGGTTTGGTCGAGAAAAGATTTGATAAAATTGAGCCAAAACTCGGATTGTACATTTTTTTCGGATTTGACGCCCGAATCTCTTGATTTTCTTGTTTATTACCCAAAAAACCCAAATTTTTGGGTTATGGGACGAAACCCAGCACAGATCACAATATCTTCAAATTGTGAAAGGGACATTTGCCATTGACTTTTACATGACCATGGCAGATTTTTGGATTTGGACTTTTAGCAGGTTTGGGATATAATACATCTCGAAAATTTGAGTATTTTTTTGTCAACCACAGCCCTTTAGCAGCGAATTTATGTGCCTCTGAGGATAGCCCTAGTAACTCCCTATATTCTTGTTTGCAGATTGACAGCACTGTGAGTTACATTAGCTTAGGGACTGACTTATGTACAAATTAAAATTCATGATAAAAAGGCTGGTTAGTGTTAATTCAGATTTACACTACATTACAGCATTGAGATCAGCACATTCTGCATTAAAAAGCCTGTGCCATCAGTTTTAATCTTACTTTCTACTAATGTTTTGGTGATTTCTTCTCAACAGCAGTGTGCAGTGTCACAGACACTCAAGAGACATCATTTTGCCACTTAGTAAACAAAAATAAAAGTTCCCTAAAAGAAACTGGATAAAAGTACTCTAAGGATCCCATTTAAATGATGTTGATGCACTGTCTATTTCTATCAAAATAATTTTCCCTCATTTTCAAAATTGTAAAGGACAAAAAAGGCGATAACTTGACTTTATATAAAACCAATTTTTCTTAGACAATATATCCTAGCTAGCTGATCCAGGTCAAGTAAGAATATAATGTATATATAAAATGAATGTGTTCGTTCATGCATGTGTGTTATGTGAATTTCCTATGTATTTGCCTCTACATATTATTCCATCAATCTATAACCTGTAGTGGTAATGCTAAAAATGAAATAAAATCTATGATATCTGTTGTCCTCAGCCAGCTCTCTGTTACAAGCGGGTGACTGGATTCTGGACCTGGAAACTGTAAGTAGGAGCACAAATAAAGCAAAATAATAAATAGTTGCATCTGAAGTACAGGTATGGGATTCGTTATGCGGAAATCCGTTATCCAGAAAGCTTTGAATTACAGAAAGGCCCTCTCCCACAGACTCCATTTTATCCAAATCATCCAAATTTTTAAAAATGTTTTCCTTTTTCTCTTTTTGATTCAAACTAAGATATAATTAATTCTTATTGGAAGCAAAAACAGCCAATTCGGGTTATTTAATGTTTACATCATTTTCTAGTAGCATTAAGGTATGAAGATCCAAGTTACGGAAAGAAAACCCTTTCTGGATAATAGGTCCCAAACGTGTATTCGGAAGTGACTACCCATGTCAAGTGGTTAAGTATACAGTATGTGTGATTAGTTGTGGGCTTTTCCAAGGTCCTATGCAAATATAAATAATGCCTAATTCAATCCACACATAGATGTCAGAGCAAATCTAATCAAAGCAGGGTTCTTATTTAATGTGGATTAGGATTAGAATATTCAAGAATATTTGAGTTGCATTTTAGATTTACAGTAAACATCTTGCTCAACTGACCCACCCGAATATGCAAGGTAAAATAGCCCCAGGTAGATGAAACCACCAATGCATGCTTGGTTTTCTATGTTACCATGCAAAGAATGTGCCGAAACAGGCATTACAAATGTACAGTTATCTGTCCAAAAAAAGAGTGCCAAACCATAACACCTAGAAGGAGTTTAACAAATGGAGGGAAGAAGGCTGGACATTATGAATTTATGGTCCTTAATGTACAAGCTGCTGTGTGTTAATCTCATATAATGCATTGGCATATTATAAGATTAACACATAGCAGCCTGTAGATAAATTAATTTCCAAGCAAATATCTGTGTGTGTATGTTTCACAGCATAGATCATATAGTCTGCTCTGGAGGAAAAACCATAATTCTTCCCAGCTGAGTAACCATCAGGAGCTATCGAGTGCCTTCTGGATCTCTCACTTTCAGTAATGAGTTCTGTCTCGATGAGCTTTAAAGGCTCCGTTTTATAGCTTGACTTTTATTGTGAGCGCATGGTTTGTGTTCAGATAAATCTAATACTCGAATGCACAAATGGGATCCTGATTATATTAAGTAGGTTTTGCCCTTCTGCCTTGGAGACATTTCATTATCAGGCCATGCTGATGAGAAACATTTACCTATAAATGTAATAAAAACCCTGTCTGTATTACTATGATATTGTAAATGCCATTGTTTTATGCAAGAATTACATACAATAAAAATGGTATGATAGCAATTTTATAAATACAACCGTTTGATGATTTTGGATTGATAAAGAGCAATAAATAGGGGTAAGAGACCCTGTTTTTGCAGTATCCAGTGCATGTGACTCTTTGCGTCTTTATTACTTATCCAGCTAACAGTAGTCACTTATGAATAGTTGCAGGAAAATTTGCTTCAATTTCATCATAACCTGCACATCCAAAGATGTGTAGCTGCAGGGCTCCCACAAAGGCAGTGCCAATTGATCTAGCGACATACCACCTTCAGGCTTTAATGAGTCCAGGCAGGGGGGGGTGGTGATGTCACAGGGGCAGGGTGGGTGGTGTTGGGGGAAGAGTTGGTGACATCAGGGGTGGGAGCAGAGCAGTGCCATCTGGGACAGGGTTACACCGTGTTTATTGTCGAATCGGCACATTAATCTAATAAAGTCCTACCCAGTTCTCCTAATTTGGAAAACTGGGCAGGCAGTTTTGACCCAGACAGCCCTCCCAAAAACTGGGCTGTCCAGGTCAAAATGGGGAAGGTGGCAACCCTAGTAGCAACTTGTGCCTAAAGAATCAGATGCATAAGTCATTATGCTGCAGTACACTGGAAGTGACGCTCCCCAGGCCAATTTGCATTGAAGTGCGCATGCAAGTGTATACATTTTGATGCACTTGTCCGAGTTTGCATCTGAAAGTGTACTTTACACACTACACTTGCAATAAGTAAATGACCCCTAATATCTTGTGTTTTTCCACTTTGGAAAAAAATTTTTTTTGTAATGACATCTAGCCTCTAGATGCACATCTTGCATTCTTATAGGTATTTAAGTAAGGTAAGTAAAATAAGAAAGATTTGCTAATTTAGCCACTTTAACCACATCACCAATTGACGTCTAAGCCAGTTATTTCCAAACAGGGGAGACCTGTAGCAAAGTTTGAATATGTGGGGGTTGAGTTGGCAACTAATGTGTAACATTGAATAGGCAGTCTATAGAAGTGTCTGAAAGAGAATATTTATGCACCCAGTGGGTGGGAAAAGAAAGAGAATATTTATGCACCCAGTCGGTGGGAAAATAACAGGTACTGGGAAATCTAATACATCCCCTTAATACCTATTGAAAGAACATAAAAAATATGGATCAGTTATAGGAAATATCAGGTAAATGGCACAGGATTTGGGGAAGAAATTAATGTGGCTCCAGTGAACCAGCAGAACCTTAAGCAGTTCATCACTTGTGTTCAATCAGTTCTGCAGCCTACATAGCAGCTCAAAGTCATTGGTTAATAACATAATTCTTAGTAGCCCAACTCTTACATTCACAGAAAGCAGTTTTGTCTGCAACAAGACAGAAAGAAAAATTGTTGGAAATACATTCCGTTTAGACGTTAAAGTATGACTACAGGCTTGGATTTTTTAATTTTTAAATGAAATGATAGCCATTTTACTATCCATAAGACCCTATAGTTAATTGTATATGTTTTTCCCACTTGCCACAGAAATCACGATGGCCAGTCTACACTGGCTGTGGAATTGGATACATGCAGTATGCACAGAAGCAATACATTTTCCAGACGTAGCAGCGAATATGTGCCCATAGTAAGAGTTTTTATTACGATGAGAGGTAAATTAACATAATAATTCAAGGTTAGTGTGACTAACGTACTAGCTAGTGCCTCAATCAATAACGCCCTGTTCCTAGCTGATTTTCTTCACGGATGCCACATGGTTGTATGTATTATTTGTTATCTGCAGGCTCAAGCCTTAATCATTCAACTTCAAGGCTAGCACAGCAATGGTGCTACTTCTATTTCAGCTTCTTCAATCCCAGCTTAAAATAAGATGTATATGCTATTCAGATTTAAATATATACACACGCACATATATATATATATATTATTGAGAATGCTGCTACAGTTATACAAATGTATGTTAGTTTATGTCTACCTGTGTGACGCATGTGAATGTAAGGGTGCTATAGTTTACTGTGCTCCTTTTAGATTGAATATTTCATTGCCACATAGCAGTTTCCATGTGACCCTTTGTGTCATTTGACTGTGTCATTTGTGATCTGACCATGTAAAAGTCTATGACCTGACCAAATGCCATTATTAGTGGCCATGAGTAAATCAATATATTCTAAGTCTAGTTCATTACCACCTTAGGTTTGTGGGCTCTATTACCAGCATTGGTAACAGATGTCTTTTTCCTCCATTATATCAAAAGTATAATTAAAACCAAAAAAATCTTGTTTTTAATTTTTTTAAATTTAATTTTGTGAAGAATTCACTAAATCCAATGTATACAATTAATTCCATGCAACAAATCAATGTGAGTCTGATAGGTTTAAAAGCTTTACTTTCAACCTGTTCCCCCATGAAGGAGATTTGCCTGATAGAGGTCACGTCCTTAAACTGACCCTTACACACTACTGATTAAGTGTGAAGCCCCTTACTTATTGATTTTATAATGAATGGGATGTCTGGGATTTGCTTTAGGGTCCATTGGATTACATCAGAGAGATGCCTGTTTGAATTTAGTTTTTTTAAGAAAATGAAGCATTTAAAAGGAAGGTTATTTGCTTGTGAAATTGCTTACTATCAGACAGAAGTCAATTTCTTTAAATTGTGTTAAGCTATTCAATCCAGGGTTAATGGCTATGTTGTCATGGGAAAATCAATGGAAATAAATCCACCTATATGCAATCCTTTTTAGGTCTGCTGTGTTTTACTGAGTTTTTGTTTAGGATATCAAAAATGCTTATATAGAGAATAGTAATTTATTGTGAAAATACAATTTTTTCCTATCCGGTATTTTTTTAGAATTTATCATTACACAAGATCAAGGGCACTAAGTTTGCCCAGGAGCAGTAACCCATACCAACTAATCAGCAGGTAGCATTTACTGTTCACCTGTAAACATCTTATTGGTTGCTATGGGTTACTTCTCATGGGTAAATGCAAATGTCTTTATTACATATGGGGGAACTGTTCAATTGATCATAGAATTGTAAAGCAGATATGTCAACTATACATATGTTATTTACTTGAGGATGATGGGAATTGTTGCCTCACAAGCTAAAGGGCTTCACGTTAGTTGATTTTGACAGTGCCATGATTTGCATCAGCCAGTGTTCTGCATAGATAAACATTGCCAAACACAAACAAACAGCAACCCAGCTTGAATGCAGTAGTCTCACACCTTTATTATTACTATAAAGTATAAGGGCCAAGCTTTTGTTATCATGCTCAGCAAAGCATCCATCAGTGTGGTACAGTGGAACTGTTCTAAAGAGCCTTAATATTGCTGCTTATTTAAAAACACAAATAACTATGTGCCAGATATCACAGTTGCCCAAGTGCTAAAAGTAGGTTTCTGATTGTGGCTCATGCTCTTTTGTTAAAAAAAGATAAAAGGCATTCTACCATTCAAATGTGTCATTTACTTCATTATTTTTATATATGGCACAATCAGCAGGCAAACAAGGTTAACCTTCCAATGAAATGTCATGTCCTAAATTATTAAAAATGTAGGAACTAGCACATTAATAGTATCTTAGCCCAGAATATGAAAACAATACTGAACCGGTCTGCTAGCATCTTTTGTACGTTCCTAATAAACCCTGGTGGGAATTTGTCTGTACTGATATATATATGTAGCACCACTGGAATATATCATGCTGGGGGGGGGCTGGACAGCGCTCAATGCAATTGGTTGATGCAGACATGTCCATAGTCTGAGCTTGGCAAAATAGAGATATTTTGACCGATTTGTTAACCATGCTGACATTTCATTAGTTAAGGGTTGTAGGTCAACAACATTTGCATTTCCCCAGCTTGAACCTGAATGCAGGGCAAAGACTGTCAATATACCTCTTTGCTCAGACCTCCATTGCCCTCATGCACACAGTTTTTTTTGGTTGCACTTTCGATCCCAGTGAGTTAAACGTAACCAGGATCTCACATATTTGAATCACACTTGCATCACATTTCATTATCAGACATGATTCTGAGATCCCAGTTATACCAACATTTCAGGAAAGACCCAGATGTGAAGAAAAAGCCTTTCTGGTGTGGATACTGGACAACTAATATGTCTTTAGTTTGCAATATGTAAGGTAACAAAAGCAGTTACTGCCACCACCATTGAAGTGAAATATTGGAAGACATTATTGACATTATTGAACTCACTGGCATGTGGATTGCTTTTGGGTATTTTAACAGAAGAGAACATTGTGCTTTATATTCTTGGCTATTGTACCTGTAATTCATTAACACAAAGTCAGTGGAATCCTTAAAGTTCAAACACACAAAGCCGGGGTCGATTTTCTCCTGCCACACTTGAAGGAAAGTACCAAGAGGAAGCTCCCGGACACAGAGGTGGGGTGGCATTCACATATCACAGTTATCAGCAACACCGCTAAAGCCCTAGGCAGATTAGTGGGGAGCTAGAGCAGCAATGAATCATATCTGTTCCACAGCATGGGAGCAATGATGAACAACAGCAACTGCAGTTCAGATTCCAGAAAAGCACATTTTTAAAAAGCTGGGAAAGAGCAGTCAGGACACTGCCATCATGTTTGTTTGGGTGCCTCAGACATGGCAGTATTTCAATAAATTAAAAATCCTTGTCTTATTCTACTACACCTGCAATTTATAGTATACTGTATATTCCAGCCTCTGCAAGCAAATTACCTACTATACTGTGCAACGCCTACCCTAACTTCTAAGCATCCTACTATATCCATGGTCAGCAAGCATTTTGTGCATACACAGAAAACCCTACACTCGGCTCACCATCTCCTTTATCTTGAGAAACTCGCCACACTTTCTGTCCTGGTTCACCTAGCCCTGCGTCCTACTGTACAGATCCCAGGGTCTGCAGACATTCAGTACATAGCACTCAGTGTACCTTTCCCTCCCCCTGCATCTGCTTTGTTCCTTCCCCTACTAAACTTGCATTCAGACCTCTGTTGCTCCCCCTGCTCACTGTAACATCTATCCCTAGCTGTTCAGCCACAATTTCTGCTTCTTCTACACACTATATGCAGCCAGCACTGACAACTCACATTGGGACAATTTCCAGAGGAAACTCTCCCGGACTAGGAGCCCAGCTACCCGGTATCTCTTGGCAAGCATTATAGCAGGCATCGCATTGTGCATGTAACATGAGGAATCTAACTTCCCTGCTCTTATTGTTGACAGCTCTCCTCTGGGTGAACTGTAAGTACCATTTTAACATCTCTCTTAGCCTCAGCAATTCCACTGTGTAGTGTGCTTATTATTTAGAGTCACAGGCAATTGAAAAGGCATAAGAAAAATAATGCAGCCTAGTTTCATACCATGTCTCTCCATTAAACACACAAGCTGTTGAATTACTCCATACAGCAAAACAGGCAACTCTTGTACAGCTTATTAGGAAAAATGGCAAATTACTATGTATCCATTCTGGCTAGTAAGCTGTTGACATATTGCCAACAAATCAATCACAGTCAAAGTTAATGCAATTAATTGAGCAAACTCCTATCAATCTTAATTTGCTTTTGGGATAATAACTTGTGCTTGTTTGGATATCATCTGAAAAATACATTGCTGAAAAAGCCTGGATAAAGGCATGACTGGAGAAATGTTTAAAATCACTTTATTTTACATTACAAACACTATGCTAGCATAATGATAGGTTATACTAAATATGAACATGTGAAAACAATGTCCAACCTACAGCTTCCTCATCAGCAAATATTCTAGTTAACAGGAGGAACCTATAGTGTCCATAATATATCTTAAAAAAACAGAAGTAACATGTTGTGCTAATAGCACATTTCCTAATAAACAGAGTAGCCTGTGTTGTCAATACAGCGATGGGATCTATTATACGAAAACTCATTATCCATAAAGCTCTGAAATGTGAAAAGCCCATCTCCCATAAAGTCAATTTTAAACAGCTTCTAATATTTTTAATGATTTCATTTTTCAGTGTAAATAGAAAATAGTTTTTAATTCTTAATGTTTTTAATTGACTTAAAGGGTACCTATCACTCAAAAATTGTTGGCCCACCAGAAGTGTGGATAGACCCTACACGCTGCTTGAGGAAAACTATTGTACCCCACCAAAAAATGCCTCCCAGTGAGTGCTGGGTGATAGGTGTCCTCTAAGGTATGATCACACAAATTACAGAAAACACCAGGTTCTGAGCATTCTGGATAAAAGATTCCATAGTTAATTAACAGAAGTAACCCGTGATGCCACTTGCAAACATCCCGATAAACAGATCTAACCTGTGATGTATAAAGCACATATCCAAATTAATAGGAGTATCCTATTTTGGATAAAGCACATCTTAATAACTAGGATTATGACATCACACACACTTTTGATAACTAGTTTGTTGTGTACTGTACCACCATCTAGTGGTAAAGGAAGCCCCAAAAGTGTGAATACATGTTTGCAGATAAATATATTTCAAAATCATTTTTAAATCACACACAAAATCTTTTCTAGCACATAATGACTAAATTCTCTGTAAAACATAAATTTACACTTTAAACTGTAAATAAAAGCGGAGGATGATCCTTTTGCCCACATAATCCATGCAGTTGAGTAACTAAAATATTACTGGGCCCCACAGCAAATGATTTTCAAGGCCCCCAAAATGGCTAGAGGTTGAACTCCTTTACCAGTATTTATTGAAATTTTATATGAATTAGAGCCTCATGGGGCCCCTATAGCTCTTGGGGCCCCCTGCAGCCTCAGGGTCTGCTTCCTCATTAGTTACGCTCCCTGAATCCATGTGTTCATTATTTGATTGTTTACCCCCCCCCCTTGATTCCAAAAATGTAAAAGGGTTTTTTTTAAATTTGTTATTATTATCTTCATGGAGTATATTTAAGAACTTTATTGCTTTCACCATAAAAAAAAGTTTCTGCTGCTAATCAAAAATTATGTTCCCAGTACTAAATGCATGTTTACAAAGGACCCATAAGTTATCAGACTACTATAGTGTAATGTAATAACAAGCACAAACTCTGTACCTATTACAGGTGTGAGATCCATTATCCAGAGACCTGTTATCCAGAAAACTCCAAATTATGGGCAGGTCACCTCCCATAGACACTATTATAAGCAAATAATTCTAAAAATGATTTCCTCTGTAATAGCAAAACAGTACCTTGATCCTGACTAAGCTACAACTAATCCTAATTAGTGGTAAAACAATCCTATTGGGTTTATTTAGGGGGGTTATTTACTTAAACTCGGATTTTACCTTGATGCTGCAAAAAGTCTGAAATCTGAAAATCCACCATCTCAAACCTGTTGAGGTTGTGTACTGTATAAGTCAAAGGCAGATCTCCCTATCCCAATTTGAAGATTTGAGCCTGATAATCCAAAAAATTCAAGCAATTTGGAGAAAAGTCTGAGAAAATCTTACAATTCGGGGTTTTGCTCGATTTTATACGTTTTTTCCCAATCTAATTTTTTTAAGTTATTTTAATAATAAATAAGGGAAAATCATGAATGGAAGTTTGGTTGATTCTTTTATTAAAATAATGAGATAAAATCGAATTTTAGTAAATAACACTCCTAATGTTTAAATAATTGTTTAGTAGACTTGAGGTATGATGGTCAAAATGATGAAAAGAGACATCCTTATCTGGGAAAACCCCAGGCCCTAAGCATTCTGGATAACAGGTCCCACACCTATTCATTAACAGTGCTTTTTCTGTAATGTAACTGCCTGCATGGGCAGTTAATGCAAGACCTTTGCCTTTCTCCATGGTCTCAGTAGTTCTTTAAATGAAATGTAGCTTAAAATTGCACTGCATATTTAAGAAGAAGCATTATGTTGCCAGCTGTGCTGTATTTATTGGGGTGGGGGCTGGAGGTGTCTGTTTGGAGATGTAAATCTCCAACTGGATATTAGTTAATGGTGGATAGTATATTGCTATAAATTTTGAGGGCTTGAGGCACTCATCGAAAAGAGGTGTTGGCCAAGGAAAGCTCTTTAAATAAGCACTTCAAATAGAAGACATGTTTCAGGAAAAGACACATTTTGAGTGACTTTGTAATAAATCATATGTAAAAAAGAAAACACAGAAGGTCAAAAGACAGCTTTAGGTATAAATGGGCTCAGTTACTAATGGTACAAGCCAAGTGCTTGAGCTCTAAGATTAGGGCCCAGAGATACACAGAGTACTTGCAGTTGTAAGATTGTATGGTGCAGACTGTGATCCAGGGCTGAGTCGGGCCAAGTCAACCAAGCATTTGTGATTCATAAATATTTATTTGCGGCAGAGTCTTTGAGTTATGTGCTCCATCCAAACCTATGTTTGTTAAAGTCAACTAAGCACCTTAGGTGACCCTATTCCTCCCCCATGTGCGTATGCGAGCACCTAAGCGAAGGGGAGAGCAACAGAGGGGAGGAAAGGGAGAGTGACAGAGGGGAGAGTGACGGAGGGGAGAGCAACAGAGGGGAGTGAACATGGACTAGTGGTAGGCAGAGAACAGTTTAACAGGCACCTGTCCAGCGCCCCCCTATCATTGCTCTCTAGGCAGGTGCCTCTTCTACCCAGTGCTAAAGATTTTTTTTTTTTTTAACCAAAAGCCAACTGATCTAGTTGTGCATCAAATATGTGTAAAGTAAGGTAAACCAAACCCTGCTGGAACACTGAGATCCTTGTTTCAGAATATACTATCTCCTGTAACAGTCACCTCAAGTACCACCAAGAATTACATACATAAAGGGTTTCACAAAATAGACAAATGTAGTCAATCAATAAAAAATGTTCAGTAAAAAGGGAAAGGCAAGAAACCTGGAGGAGCAGGAATAGGCTAAGGGCTTATTTCTGTAGAAATAAGTTAAATCAACTGGACTTGCTGCGTTTATTATATTATTATATTCCCGAAGAAAGATCCTATTTACAAGTTATTCTGAATTGAGAAAGCCAGTTGGATGACTGGGGAAATGTCTTCAAGAAAAAAACACAGCAAGTCCAGTTGATTTCACTTATTTCTACAGATATACCATGACCTGAATGAATGAGAATCTTCTCAAACTACCGTAAGGGCTTATGAAAGGAACAAGTTACTTTTAACTAGGAACTATAACAGGAAACTGATAAATGCCAGCCCAATACTCCATGTTAAAGCTAAAAGTATACCATTACTGCTATAAATGTGCAAATCAGCAGCTTTTCTGACATCAGCACACGAAATATTACTGGTATACACAGGAAAGCCCTTTACATATATGTCACATATTACTTGAAGATCTTGATTTAATTGAGACTTCTTTATCTGGAGAATTCTTGTTTTTCTGCTCTCTAGGCTGCAAAGCAGCAGATTCAGAGGAACGATTAATGAATAATCTTCTAAGAAAAGACAAATACAATAAGCTCATTCGTCCAGCATATTACAACTCTCAGCTGGTCTCTATTCAGCTCCAGTTGTCTCTGGCTCAGCTCATCAGTGTGGTAAGCAAATTGAGATCTCATTTTCATCCTAATGTATACCTTACATTACTGCTATTGTGTTTTTAGCTCTGCAGTAGCATATACATTGTTACAGAAGTTACTTTTCACTATACAGGTATGGCATCTGTTATCCAAAAACCTGTTATCCAGAAAGATCCGAATTACGGAAAGGCTGTCTCCCATGGACTCTATTTTATCCAAATAATCCAGATTTTTGAAAAATGATCTTTTTCTCTGTAGTACTAAAACAGTAGCTTGTACTTGATCTAAACCAAAATATAATTAATCCTTATTGGAAGCAAAACCAGCCTCTTGGGTTTATTAAATGTTTACATGATTTTCTAGTAGAATTTAGGTATGAAGATCTAAATTATGGAAAGATCCATTATCCAAAAACCCTCAGGTCTCGAGCATTCTGGATAACATGTCCTATACCTGTACTATTTTCTATAGAAAAAATAGTACAGGTTAAATATCCTTTCTCCCAAATATTATTAAATTCAAGTCGACTAAAACCCCCTTTTAATTTTCTATTGATTATGCAATGTAGTGAATACAGACATCTCTCCAGAGTGTAGAGAAGCTGCAGATGTGAAGGGCAAGGGGCAGAATTTATGTCTGCTGGGAGTGTTTTTTTTTTTGTATGGAAAAACAGGCCACATAGAGAAATTATAGCCCAGACTCAAGAAAAAGTTGGTTGTGGGTGAAAACGCCAATTCTATAAATCTATACTTGGTGAAAAATCTATACTTGGTGAAAAATTTTGCTCATGAGGTAGTCCTCCAAGTGACAATGTTTAAAAATCAAAACGCTTTATTGTCAAAATTCCTTTAAGAACATGGATCAGATACCATGAAAGACACATTCCCATCACCTGATGCATTTCATGCCTCCATCTGGCATTTCATAAGAATATAAAATCTGTTTACTAAAAGGACGCTTTTTGTGTTTAAAATAATATGCAATTCTGGTACAGTGGTGAAATATTTCAACTGACAATATTTTCATGTTTTAAAAAAAAATATTTGCAATTCATATCATTGTGCAAACAGCTGCTTTAGATGCATGTACCTGTAATGGTGGCAATTTGCACAATGACTGCAGCAAAAGTTGCACGTAATAAACAAGCCATGTGATCTACTCTCTTTGCATGGGAAGTATATTCGTTTTCAAAAAAGGAAAGAGAAAAATCGCATTAACCACTTGAAAAGGTGCAGAACAGGAAGCTGTAAGAGTTTAAAATATTCTCACTCAGTACAGAAAAAGCAGTACAGTACAGTACAGTACAGTAGTCTCAGTACAGAAAAATCAATGACGTGTATTTAAATCAAATTAGGAATTTTATTAGATTTAAAATCCATTACCCTCCTAATTACTTTCAGTACTGTGTCCTGTTCTCTGTCACAGACAATGTTTTTATTTAACAGACAGAAGCGTAGGACATATAATATCATGTTCATATAGAAGCTCAAATTGTAGATTTTCTTCAGTGTCTCACAAAAATTGTAACTCCCAATATAGAGTAGCTTATCCTTATTATTATATAAATGAGCTGTTCTTTCTTACAGCAGTTAAGACATATTGTCATGATAGAAAGGGTAAACCTTGATATTGTGTTCTGAATAAACAGCATATTTCATTCGAACAAACAGCTGAATAAACACAGTTATTTCCCTGAAAGACTGCCAGACATTTTATGAGTACTTTGAAATTCTGTACCTATTAAATTACTCCAAGTGTATTGGATGCAGGTCCATTAGGAAGGAGTTGGGCTGCATAGAAGCTTTCTAGCTAAATGATTGTTTTAAGGATGATGCAACTCTTTAAAGGTGTAACTGCTGGGCTGTTTTAGATGTGAATGTTTTATAATCTACAAGGAAAATATTACCACCCCATTACATGGACCTTGTGCTTCAGACATGTCAACTCCTCAATTTTTGCCTGGAGTTATGTGATTTGGATCCACTTCCCACTGGCCTCCCATCACCTCCCTGTCATTCCACTGGGTATTCCAGTTTTTCCAGCAAATTCAGTATACGGTAGGCATTCATTCAGCAGGTTCAGAAGAGTGTGTGCACATGTAAAGTGATATCACTTTCAGCAGCAGACATGCAAGATTATGGCATATCCGGGAAGTGATGTAAACATTTTCAGTGCTGCTTAATGCACCATGCAGTTCCCCTTGATTGACATTTCTGTTTGCTTTGAAAACTGTCAGAACTAACTGGAGGATTGGCAGCCTCCCACCCACCTGTATTTTTGAGTGGGATAATAATAAATGGACTTTAGAAGTTATTTACTAACAAAGGGGCCCACAGCAACCAATCAGCAATTTGTTTTGATTAATCTACTTAGAAACCGCACTGGCACAGTTTAATGTCTATATTAGTAAATCAGCCCCTATGCCAGTTCTCCCAGCCAGTGCCTCCCCTTGGTTGACATTTCTGTGTGATTTGACAAAGGTCAGAAATAACTGGAGGATTGGCAGTCTCCCACCCACCTGCATTTTGGAGTGGAATACAAAATCTACTTAGAAACTGCACTGGCGCAGTTTTGCGTCTATGTTAGTAAATCAGCCCCTATGCCTTGGACTTTTATTAGGATGTCAAGGTATGTCCAG
Organism: Xenopus laevis; assembly: GCF_017654675.1. NCBI lineage: Eukaryota > Metazoa > Chordata > Amphibia > Anura > Pipidae > Xenopus > Xenopus laevis. Next base: position 95,779,205 of record NC_054375.1, on the reverse strand, counting down.
GGATGACCAAAGTAATTATAGGTGTTCTTTAATATTGAGCAATTCAAATCTGTGATGGAGGTAAAGCCAGTGAGGAAAGTCCAACCTATTGTTATTTTGGTAGGGGTTATTTGTATATATTTCAGAGGCAAATATCCTTCTACCCAAACCAATGGAGTAACTAGCTGGGGCAGGGCCCAGGTGCAGGCCCCATCACCCTTCAAAATCGTGGCTGCTGCACATGCCACTGAAAAATTCCTCTGCCCTGCCACCCTCGACTCCGGCAGGCCCCAATGGGGTGTGGGCCCAGGTGTGATCACAACCCCAGTAGTTACACTACTGACCCACACCTGACTGTCAGTGGGGCTGAAATAGGTAATGTAGGGGTCACCAGAGTATTAATTTGGTAAATTTGTCTTCACATTTATTCATGTTTTTCTTATATTGATTAAAACAATGTACAGAAACTGACATCAGGAAAGCATACTGCTCAGGCAGGAACAACTAGATGTATTACTCAAAAATAAATTACGTAGAAGAGGCAGAAGATTTGAGAAAGGAATAAGGTTTCCTTTAATCAACTATACAAGACTAATAATTGTTACCTTTGTCTTTTTCTTACTACACTGAATAGAATGAACGGGAACAGATTATGACAACAAATGTGTGGCTTAATCAGGCAAGTATTATTTACTTTATGTAGAATGGTAAGATTTGCCATAATACTGAATGAGCGTGGGGGTGTATTGTACACATTAAGATGACAAGATTAAAAATGCTGCAGAATACAAAATATAATAAGCATATAATATATAATGATTAGTAGAAATTATACGAATAACAACAAAGAAACAATACACCAAATAAATAAATAAATAAAAAACAACAGTTAAACATTTTACAATTGCTGGTCTTGTAAAAATATTGAAAGAATATTTTGTTCTGGTAGTTTTGACCAAGATAATTATCTGTAGTATGGGGGATGGTGTGACAGTGTTTCTGGGAAGCACTTTGCTGAGATGATCATCATGGAGGTTAATGAGGGTGTGATGATGAGAGAATGATATCAGAACATTCTGCTTGTGTTAATCATTGAGCTGTGTCACGCTTAAGCTGGCCTTGCACCAACGAGATCAGCTAGTTTGTCAACCTCGCCAAAACTTTAGCTATTATTGGCCCATTCATGGCTACCTTCACTTTCATTACTATTTGCAACCTTTTAAAAGCCTAATGAGGGATGCACCTGTGGATGGCTCCTTAATGCTCAAATGGTGACAACCAAGTGAAACCTGTGGTCACCTTTAGGGCTCTTACACACGGCCGTTCCGACCTGCGCTCCCCTGCGTTCCGTTTATTGGCGTTCAGCCGCAGGGGAGCGCAGGAATAGATGCAAGTAATGATTTGAAATGGGGCTGTACTCACTCAGGCGCGTGTAGGCGCCGAACGCAGGAAAAATGCAGCATGTTGCGTCTGAACCTGCGTTCGGCGCCTACACGCGCCTGAGTGAGTACAGCCCCATTTCAAATCATTACTTGCGTCTATTCCTGCGCTCCCCTGCGGCTGAACGCCAAAAAACGGAACGCAGAGGAGCGCAGGTCGGAACGGCCGTGTGTAAGAGCCCTAAAACTCCTCTTTCATTTGGCTTCTTGAATGGCCTGACTCTCCTACACACACTGAAGGTCATGCTCTAGATATCTCACTAAATTTAAAATTCCCCTCTGTCACTCTAACCTGAAGCTTGGCACACTAGCTCATATTGCCACCTCCAACTATGCTCGCAGTCTAATGCCAGAGAAAAGAAGTGACAAACTGATTCTAACTTCCTTCACTTCAGGTTGATGAAGACAAAATTGTCTGCATTAAACTCAGCATTACATTATGCAATAACTTTATACAGGTATGGGATTCCTTATCCAGAAACCCGCTATCGAGAAAGCTCTGAATGATGGGAAAGCCATTTCCCATAGATTCCATTTGAATAAAATAGTTATGATTTTATTAAAAATATTTTCTTTTTTCTGCAATAAATACTTTTTTCAATTGCTTTCCATTTTTAATTTTTTTTTTACTGTTTTTTTAAATTTGAAGCTTAAAGCTTAATGTCCCTGTCTCTGGTGTTTCAGTCCGGCAGCTCAGTAATTCAGGTGCAGATTCTGAACAATTTGCTACATTTAATTGATACATTTCTCAGCAGTATCTTTAAAATAGCAACTATTGTATGAATTCTAACAGCTGCCTTTCTTGAAACGCAGAGATTCTACTAATGTATCAATTTAGAACAGTTAAGGGGTTATGTAATCAAAGGCACTAAGTTTGCCCAGGAGCAGTAACCAATAGCAACCAATCAGCAGGGAGCATTTACTGGTCACCTGTTTAAAAGCAAAAATCTTATTGTTTCCTATGAGTTACTGCTCTTGCGCAAATTTAGCGCCTTTTATTACATATGGGGTTAGAGAGTAGGCAATTACCCCCCCCCAAGAAATAAGAAACTGAAACTTTACACTTCAGTATTAGAAAAATGGACACACATAGTAAATAGAAAGTAAGATTAGTGATTAGTGATGGGCAATGTAATAGAAGTGATTAGTGATGGGCAAATTTGCGCCGTTTCGCCGAAAAATGTGTGAATTTCCTGCGAAATTCGTGAAACAGCGAAAAATTCGAGAAATGGCGCCGGCGTCCGTTTTTTTGATGCCAGCGAATTTTCGCGGGCGTTTCGCGAATCGCGAAAATTCGCCGCAAATTTGCTCCTGGCGAATAAATTCACCCATCACTAGAAGTGATTAAAGGTGAAAAACCCCTTTCACATTTCCCATTGTATATTGCCATTAAAGGAACATCTGCATTTCTGAAATTTTATTTAGTCCCTTTAACCACAAAATTTTGTGACCAGTAAATCATATTGGGGAGTAGTTGCAGGTAATAACATAGCTTGGAACACACAATTAGCTCGCTAGCTATGCTCTATTGCCTAATGGTGAATGTGTACTATTATAAAAATCCACTTTAGTGAATGTTTAATAAATGTTCCATACAGCATGTTTCCACTAGGTAACATTTTTTAAATTGTGAGCAAGCGCAAAAATTCTTACTATATCAAAATCTATAGGAAAGAAATGAAACCTATTTGTGAAAAGCTGTTTAAGAATACCGTTGCCCTTTAAGTTTAACTGGAACTACTTTAAACTTTGTACCCCCAGGAGTGGGTGGACTATCGTCTGACATGGAATCCAGATGATTATGATGGTATAAAGAAACTTAGAATCCCATCTCAACAGATCTGGCTACCAGACATTGTCCTTTACAATAAGTAAGACTATATGTTTTTTTATAGCTCAGAGTCATAATCTATATACTGTCTTTTGCAGAGTTAGAGAAAGAGAAAGAAAACACCAGCACCAGGGGTCTTTTTGCATCAAAAAATATTGTATTTTTTTTGGTCCCTATTCGGACCTTTTTCAAGGTGAAAATACATACAAAGTAAAACCTTGCCTCTTATTTGGACACTATAAAAAAGTGCCATTTGGCCATATAAATATTTTAAGAATGTCCTAAGGCAGGGCTGTCAAACTGGCGCCCCCCTTGTGTGGACCCCCACATGCTGTGTCTACAGAGATTAACTGCTTCAATTGAAGTAGACTCTCGCACACCGTTATGCAGTTATAAAGATTAGCTCGGTGCTCAATGGGTGGAGGATACGGTAACCTCCCGGTAACTGGTACAAGAAAAGAACACACTGGCACACGAGGCTTGTATCTGCAGGGCGAACCCTTGCAAAAGTTTTTACTGCAGTAAAAACTTTTGCAAGGGTTCGCCCTGCAGATACAAGCCTCGTGTGCCAGTGTGTTCTTTTCTTGTACAGAGATTAACTGTTTAAACCTCAACTTCAGACTGTAATACCCTGTATTATTCACACCTGTGACACCTCTATTGTTTATATCCTAAAACCCTGTACTGTTCACACCTAAGACCCAGACTGAAACTGCCCACATTCTTCACCTGTTCACACTTTATTCACAATGCTAATGGAGTAGCAGCACTGTGTCACTGTATGTAGTACATATTAGAATGATAGGTTTCCCTGTCTCCTGCTCTGTTCTGCCTTCCCTCCCTGTGTGTGCCATTCTCTGCTTGCCCAGTGCTGCTTGTGTGTGCCATTCTCTGCTTGCCCAGTGCTGCTTGTGTGTGCCATTCTCTGCTTGCCCAGTGCTGCTTGTGTGTGCCATTCTCTGCTTGCCCAGTGCTGCTTGTTTGTGCCATTCTCTGCTTGCCCAGTGCTGCTTGTGTGTGCCATTCTCTGCTTGCCCAGTGCTACTTGTGTGTGACTTTCTCTGCTTATGGAGTGCTACTTGTGAGTGCCATTCTCTGCTTGCCCAGTGCTACTTGTGTGTGCCATTCTCTGCTTGCCCAGTGCTGCTTGGGTGTGCCATTCTCTGCTTGCCCAGTGCTGCTTGTGTGTGCCATTCTCTGCTTGCCCAGTGCTGCTTGTGTGTGCCATTCTCTGCTTGCCCAGTGCTGCTTGTGTGTGCCATTCTCTGCTTGCCCAGTGCTGCTTGGGTGTGCCATACTCTGCTTGCCCAATGCTACCTGTGGAATTTAAGCCTGTTAGGGGTTTGTTCTTGGGTTTGTTAGCATTTGGAAATTGTTGTTAAGGGTCCCTAAGGTGTTTAATCATGTGTTGGGGGGGTTGTTGTATTATCCACAGGGGAGGATGAGGCATATGGATTTAAGGGTATGTTTTAACATGACTTCAATTTTTCACATGAGTGATGAGGGATTTCCCTGCAGTGAGCACCAACCATTTGGTTTTTTGGTGTGCTACCCCCGTTAATGTGGATATGATCTTAAACGTTATTTTGGTAACATGGGTGTGGTTTACAGTGGGTGTGGTTTAAAAGGGGGAGTGGTCAACACTGATTTCTATTATCAGCCCCTTCACCACATAGGCCAGTAACATTTTGGCCCTCGGTACAACAGAAGTTGGACAGCACTGCCCTAAGACATATTAAAAAGTTCCTGCATGGAAAAGTGCCGTGTTATTTAATGGGGAATTGACTATCCAATTGGCGTTTTGGCCTAGTTTTAACGAGGTCACCGATAATTTTTCCCCCGTCTGTATGAAAAAAGTGGGAGAGACTGAAACACCTGACCATACTTAAAATCTGTGCTCAGAAGACCCCAATATTTCAGAAGGATTTTTCTGCAGACCTTAGACTCAAAGGAAAGGTATTCTTGGGGCCTTATTCGGGTTCATATCCCTTTTTCCAAGCAATTGTTGCCTGGGAATAGACCGCACCTCCTCCCTATGACATTGTAGGTTACTCTCGTCATACCCTTTTGCCACAAATTTCTCTACCATCTGTGTAGAGGCGTTGTCATACAATTCATTTGTAGATGCTATGCGTCTAACACACAACAACTGACTTCGGGGCAGACCCTTAAACAAACCTGGTGGATGATATGATGTGGGTTTCAATAAATTGTTTCTATCTGTGGGCTTGGTGTAAACTGAAGTTGTAAATTTGTGCCCTGTGTAATTAATGCTTACATCTAAAAAATCCAACTCCCTGTGACTGACCTCGAGGGTGAACTTAATTGTAGAATGTACATTGGTCAAATAGACCAGGAACTCATTCAACCTATGCAATGTACCAGACCATAAGAAGAATGTATTGTCCATGTATCGCATATAGGCATGGATATTCAGAGAAAATTCAGTATTGAAAAGAATAAAAGTATTTTCAAAATAGTCCATATAAATGTTGGCATATGCAGGTGCCATGTTAGCACCCATGGCAAGCCTTGCAACTGTAAAAATAATTCATCATTGAAATGAAAATAATATCATATTTCTAAGTACTTGATACTTTTTTAACACTTATCTATTTAGATTGTTATGTTTGTTGCCAATTTGTTTCTTGGTATTTTGTTTAGTTTCTTCCTTGGGTACTTTGTTTCAAATTTCAAAATTTATCATACTACACGAATCTACCACAAGGAATATATGACTATGAACTGAATCTGACTAATTTCTTTGGGTCTTTATGGACAATAGGATTAATCCCTATCATACTTACCGTGATTTTCCTTTCCTGGCCATCCCCCTGGTCAGCATTAACACTCGGGTAGCCCTACCCCCCCCCCCGTGTAGACTCGTCCCCAGCAATCTTTTAATTCCCCTCCTCCCCTACCCACCGTGTCTATGTAAAAAGCAAGTGAGTAAGGGTGGGCATGCTGAACAGGGTGATGGCCAGGAAAGGAAAATCATGGTAAGTATGATAGGGATTTATCCTTTCCCTGGCCATTCCTGGTCAGCATTAACACTCAGGATATACCAAAGCAAATCAAAAAAAGGGAGGGAAACGAATGCTTTAAGAATTTAATTAATTTCTGGTCGCACTTAAAATAACCTTCCGACCAAAAGAAGCCTTATTCTTGGTTCTAACGTTGAGTCGATAATGTTTAACAAAAGTATTAGGACTGGCCCAAGTGGCTGCTCTACAGATGTCATCCGCTGGCATGCCTGCTTCTGCCGCCCAAGACACCGCCACACCTCTTGTAGAATGAGGCCGCACACTTTCAGGTGTATTTTCTCCTTACAGTAGATAAGACTTCCTTATGATTGTTACAATCCACCTTCTCATTGTTACTGTGGAAGCCATCTCACCCTTTCTTGCTCCTGCCGGAATTACGAAGAGCCTATCTGACTTACGAATAGGCTCTGTAATCTCTAGGTAGTCTTCCAAACATTTCTTCACATTCAGAGCCTCAGTAACCTCCTTATCTTTTGCTGGTAAATGAATAGGCTCGTTAATGTGAAAACTTGAGACAACCTTCGGCAAAAATCCCAAAACTGGACTGAGTGTGACACCTTTCTCATTAAAAGTTGTATGTGAAGGTCGAGCTGATACAGCCTGAATCTCTGACATTCTACGACCTGAAGCAATAGCCACTAAGAATAGAGCTTTTAAATAGGGATGCACCGAATCCACTATTTTGGATTCGGCCGAACCCCCGAATCCTTGGCGAAGGATTCGGCCGAATACCGAACCGAATCCGAACCCTAATTTGCATATGTAAATTAGGGGTGGGAAGGGGAAAACATTTGTAACTTCCTTGGTTTGTGACAAAAGTCACTCAATTTCCCTCTCCGCCCTTAATTTGCATATGTAAATTAGGGTTCGGATTCGGTTCGGCCGGGCAGAAGGATTCGGCCGAATCCAAATCCTGCTGAAAAAGGCCGAATCCTGGCTGAATCCCGAACTGAATCCTGGATTCGGTGCATCCCTACTTTTAAAGTCAAATTCCACAAAGAGATCTTCTCCACAGGCCAGAAAGGTGGTTCTGAAATGACCTCTAGTACAAGCGGTAACTCCCACGGAGCAGCAAGTCTCCTCACTGGAGGCTTAATTCTCACTGCTGCTTTAAGAAATTGTATGACTAACGACTCTGCCATAAACTTCTGCCTAATATCGCTGACAATGCTGATACATGCACCCTTAAAGTGCTGGCACTCAAGCCTCTTTCCAATCCTGACTGCAGGAACTCCAAAATCTGCATCACTTCCGGCACTTGGGGATTGATTCCTCTGGATGATGCCCATGCGCAAAAGCAGTCCCAAATCTTATCATATCTTTTGGACGTGCTTCCTTTCCTAGACTTCGCCAGTGTTGCAATGACTGCCCCTGAACATCCTTGATGTCTCAACCTGCAGAACTGAGTCTCCATGCTGCCAGTCTTAACTGTCTCGGCTCTGGATGAAAGAATGGACCCTGCTGCAACAGATCCCTCCTTACGGGAAGACTGAATGGATAATCCACCATCAACCTTTTCAGCAGTGGAAACCAAGGCCTCCGAGGCCAGACAGGAAGAACTGCTATTACCTCCATCCTGGATGAAAGAATCTTTCTCAGGACTTTGAATATCATGGGGAGTGGTGGAAAAACATACGCCCAGAGACCGTTCCAGTCCTGTGCCAAAGCATCTCCTGCTAATGCCTGGACATGGGGAGACCTGGAATAAAACTTTGTTACCTTGCAGTTGTTCGGGGCCGCCATGAGATCCACCACTGGCATCCCCCATCTTCTTGTTATTAGTCTGAACACTTGTTTGTTCAAACTCCACTCCCCTTGATCTAATCTGTGATGGCTGAGGAAGTCGGCCTGCTGATTCAGGACCCCTGGAATATGCACTGCCGTCACTCCCGTCAAGAACTTCTGGCCAAAGAGCATTATTGGCTCCACTTCCTTCATCATTGTCAGACTTCCTGTACCTCCTTGATTCTTTATAAAGGACACTGCCACCATGTTGTCTGATCTTATACAGACCTCCTGTCCCCAGATTAAAGGTTTGAAAACTTGAAGAGCTTGAACCACAGCCCTGAGTTCTAACAGGTTCAACTGGACATGTGACAAGTCTTGGCCCCAAGCACCCTGGACGGAAACATCCTGAATATGGGCTCCCCATCCTAGACCTGAAGCATCTGTAAAGATATCCAGCTGCCTTCTCTTCCTCTCCGGAGATTTGCTGGTGTCATCCACCATAACATCTGCTCTTTCCCCTCCCTGGACAGATGAATGGGCTGTCCCTAGTCCTCCTTCACCCTGTCCCACTGAGAAAGAAATAGATACTGTATGATTCTCATGTTCCATCTTGCCAACTTGACCATGGCAATCGTAGACGTCAGAGTACTCAGGAACTTCATAAACTGTCTGGCCGGTATCCACTGTTGTTGCACTATCCATGTTACCATCTTGGTAATCTTGAGAATCTTCTCCTTTGGAAGAGATATCAGACCTAAACGAGTATCTATCAATGCGCCCAAATAGACCAACGTCTGAGTCGGTTCTAACTGACTTTTGTCTAGATTGAGAATCCAGCCAAATCTTTGTAGCTCCTTCATCACTAATTATCGATGATTGATCAATGTCTCTGGATCTCTTGCTACTAAAAGTAGGTCGTCGAGATAGTGGTATATCTCTATTCCTGTTCTTTTTAAACTTGCTATCACCACTATCAAAACCTTTGTAAATGTCCTGGGCTAGGTGGATAGCCCAAATGGAAGACATCTGAATTGCAGATGTTGATTCTGGAAACAAAACCTGAGGAAGCGCTGATGAATGTTTGCCACTGGAACGTGTAAACAAGCGTCCCTTAGGTCTATAGAAATTAGCCAATCTCCTGGGTTTACTGCTGCTTTCACCGTCTGTAGCGACTCCATCTTGAAATGTCGAGGCTGTATAAATTGATTCAGTCTTCTGAGATCCAAGATGGGCCTCATCTCGCCCAAAGCCTTGCGGACTAGGAAGAGGGGCGAGTAAAATCCCCTTCCTCTCTCCGCTTCTAACAACTGCATCACTGCCTTCTTCAAAATTAATTTTTTGATATACCGTATATACTCGAGTATAAGCCGAGTTTTTCAGCATCCAAAATGTGCTGAAAAAGTCTACCTCGGCTTATACTCGGGTCAGCGGGCAGTTGCCGATATTGCAGTCACCTTTAATCATTCCTATACCAACAGTTTACTTGGGGAGAGACTGCAATATCCCACAATGCCCTCTGTTGGTTTTATGAAAGAATAACAGTGCGCCCTCTGTTGGTTATATCAAAGAATAACAGTGACTGCAATATCACACAGCGCCATCTGTTGGTTGTATCAAAGAATAACAGTGACTGCAATATCACACAGCGCCATCTGTTGGTTATATCAAAGAATAACAGTAACTGCAATATCACACAGCGCCATCTGTTGGTTGTATCAAAGAATAACAGTGACTGCAATATCACACAGCGACATCTGTTGGTTGTATCAAAGAATAACAGTGACTGCAATATCACACAGCGCCATCTGTTGGTTGTATCAAAGAATAACAGTGACTGCAATATCACACAGCGCCATCTGTTGGTTATATGAAAGAATAACAGTAACTGCAATATCACACAGCGCCATCTGTTGGTTGACTAAAGGATTAACAGTGATGGCAATATCACACAGCGCCATCTGTTGGTTATATGAAAGATCAGTGATGGTTTTATGACACACAGCACTCTCTGCACAATTCTCTGTCACCATCAACTTTGCAAAGAAGTCCGGTCGATCGCTGGGGGAGTCTCTTTGGCGGAAGGTGCGCTGCTGGGAGACAGGGCTGTAGTTGTGTCTAGGCTTATACTAGAGTCAATAAGTTTTCCCAGTTTTCGTAGGTAAAATTAGGTACCTCGGCTTATACTCGGATCGGCTTATACTCGAGTATATACGGTAATCAAGCAAAATAATCCTCTTTCGCTCCTCTATCGGTGCCTTTGTTTCTACAAATAAATCCTGAATTGGAGTACAAGAAAACTCTATCTTGTACCCCCCTGTGACTACCGAAGTCACCCATACATCTTCCGTTCCTTCTGCCCAGACTCCCGCAAATTGCAACAACCTTGCTCCTACTGGAATCTGGACAGGCGTCTCCTCATTGCTGTTTCGGTTGGCCCTTTGGAGATCTAGCCTCCCTGGCCTTACCTCTGAAAAAACTTGACTGACCTGTCTTCCAAGAAGCTGTTTGAAAAAATTCTCTTCCAGGCTTGTAAGCCTTCTCTGCGTCTAAATGGGAATCTATCCTGACGCTTCTGAACATTTTTAAAACGTTTAGGTGTTTGGTGTAGAAAGGTGCTCTTCCCTCCAGAAGATTTAGCTATAATTTCATCCAGTGCTTTCCCAAATAACATCTTTCCCTCAAAAGGAAGCTTACAAAGGACATTCTTTGACGCGGTGTCCGCAAACCACGCCTTCAACCACAAAGCACGCCGAGCAGTTATAGAAAAAGCCATGCTTCTTGCAGCTAATTTCGCCAGGTCTACCGAAGCTTCCAAACAAAAATTACAGGCCATCCTGATGTCATTTATAAGATGCATGCACTGCTCGTTCGCTGTACCTCCAATGAAGCCTTGGGCAACCTCGTCCAACCATAAAGCCATGGCCTTAACAACTGAAATTAAAGCCACTGCAGGCTTACACATGGCTCCAGCAACCATATAAGCTTTCTTCAATTCCGTCTCCATTCTCTTCTCCATAGGATGCTTTAGTGCGGATAGATCGTCTATTGGAAGTACCGTTTTCTTTGATAAACGTGCCACTGGAGCGTCAACAGTTGGTGGTGTATCCCAAATCTCTGTACATTCTACTGAAAAAGGATACATTTTCTCCAGCCTGGGTTCAACTGGCACCTTCCTAGAGCCTTTCTGCCATTCTGCAGACAACAAATCTTGCACTTCCTTATGCATCGGAAACACCTGTTTCCTCTTCCTAGGAATAAACATAGACGTGGATGGCTGTTCTTCATCCTGAATATCTAACGTCTGCTTGACAGCCGTAATTAATGCTGGAATCAGGTTCATATCAAAAACGGAGTCAATTTCTTCGCCTGAAGCATCCACCTCTGATTCCTCATCTACTTCTATTTGCTTATCCTTTGGGGCCACAGAAGACTTTTGCACAGAAGCCTCCTTAGGGCTATTCCACACGGGGAGATAGCGACGCGTTTGCGGTCGCGGCGACAAAGCGCCGCGACAGTCGCCGCGACCGGCGCAGGCGACAGTTTTGTATGGGCGCCTATGTAAAAACGCCTGTGCTAACCACACGAGGCGATGCGCTTTTCAACAGTCGCCTGAAAATGCCTCGCCAGGCGTTTTTACATAGGCGCCCATACAAAACTGTCGCCTGCGCCGGTCGCGGCGACTGTCGCGGCGCTTTGTCGCCGCGACCGCAAACGCGTCGCTATCTCCCCGTGTGGACTAGCCCTTAATACCTTGTGCTACTGCCTGAGAAATCCAAGTCAATATATCCACAGAGGAAGGCTCCCCCGAAGTAACATCAGACTTAGCTGAAAGAGAATGAGTCTCCTGAGACTGAGCTCTACTCCTCTTCCTGCATGGGGAAGACTGCTCCAGATCACCATCTAGCAGTTCTTCAATGCATAGCCTGCATAATCTCTTCCCCTTGGCAGCAGGTTTGTTACAAGCGCTGCATGTAACAATCACTTCAGCATCCAATTCCACAGCAGGCTTCCGCTTGCTAGATTTCTCGTCCATCTGAAAACATAAAGCCAAGGGTAAATACTTAGGGCTCTTTTCGCAGGAAGACTTACCTGAACATGACTCACCATACACCTGAAGTGCGGCACAATTCTCAGCAGCCAGCTCAACTTTACCACCACAGCAAAATGTTTGCAGCCAGGGCATAGGAACTAACTGCCGGTATTTTTTATGAGCAACTGGTTGTTTTGAAATGTCTTGTTTCACCGTTTTTCTAGCATAATCAGGATCCAGAGCTGCCAGTATCGTGGAGTGATGAATGCTAATCCTGTCTTTTAGTGGTCTAGTAGTTTTCTCACAATATAGCAGCCCACATGGGCATTTAATAAGACATACCACATTTTGGGACTGGCATGTTAATCTGTGTCTAATCTTGTATAGTTTGCTGCTATCTGGGTGAAAAAATCTATCACCCAAAATCAACGTATTGCACATGACACAATTGCCACATTTAAAAACTCCACATTTTATGGATCAGTTTCTTGTTCACCAATTTTGACATATCTGAATCAGTGTACACCACAGGCCAGTACTGTAAAAGAGAATTTTTAAAAATTTAACGACACGATCCGTATGTGCTCATGAAAAACAACTCGTCACCCTTTGCATTAACTATATCTTGCTTCTCCTGCAATACTGTGTTTCTGTCCGGGCTCAATGCCCACTGTTTAGCTTGCATTGCTACACTCGAGGGATATCTCATTTACCTTTTAAATGCATGCCCATTGACTGTATTAGAGCTCCACTGAGGGGAGGGGACATGGAACAGTTGTTGTTACAAAAAGAAGCCTATTGGACATATGAACTAGGTTGTGTGGCCCCTAAAGGGCTGAACACAACCTAATGGGTTTGAACTGAGCACTATTTTCCTCTTTAGGGGACCTGGAATCTACCCATGGATTACACCGATTTTTACTTTATTGCTACAATATATTTTCTGACACTTTACAATGGTTGACATATGCAATAAGGGGTTAAAATTAGATACAGGTTATCTGCAAGTAATAGCTGTATATGGTTTTAAAAAAACTATTCTCTAATGATTTTGACATATTTACCAGCACTTTTTAATATGCCTTGGGGCATTCTTAAGATATTTATATGGCCGAATGGCACTTTATTATAGTGTCCAAATAGAGGCACCAATATTTAAGCTGGTTGATTTCCAGCCATACAAGAGTTAAATTGTACATGTGATGTCATTGACACGTTCATACTATGTAGGAGGTGGTTATTTAAGGGTTCACCTTGCATGTATTTTCACCTTGAAAAAGGTCCCAATAGGGACCAAAACGTCGGTTTCACATGCAATACAATATATTGCTTTTTTGATGAAAAAAACCCCCTAGTGCTGGTGTTTTCTTTCTCTACATATGCACTGCTTCTCTGTGCACAGGGGCAGCCAGCTGTACTCATATACTCCTCAGCGTGAGCCTCTAGCACTCCCTAGTCCGAATAGTGCACAAGCTAGAGGGAGTTTCATGGGCCACCCATATACTGCTCACCACCTACCCCCTATACTGCTGAGCACAGGCAGTTTGGTATTCAGAACTTTAATCTAAAGTGGGTCTTCACGTGCAGCCTTTGGTGCAGGTTGCATAGTGCAAAAAATGCCATTGAAACAATTTGCAATTGTTTTTCATTTTTTATTATTTGAGGTTTTTAATTTATTTATCTTTTTATTCAACAGCTCTCCAGTTTGCAATTTCAGCAATCTGGTTGCTAAGGTTCAAATTACCCTAGCAACCATGCATTGATTTGCATAAGATACCAGAATATGAATAGGAAAGTGCCTGAATAGAAAGATGAGAAATAAAAAGTAGCAGTAACAATAGATTTTTTAGCTTTACAGAGCATTTTCTTTTAGATGGGGTCAGTGACCCCCATGTGAAAGCTGGAATCAGAAGAAAATAGCAAATCATTCAAAAACCTATAAAAAAATAAAATATGAAGGCCAATTAAAAAGTTACTTATAATTAGGCATTATATAACATATTAAAAGTAAAGGTGAACCACCCCTTTAAAGGAAAATTCAACCCTATTGTTAAAAAAAAAACCCTACACCCCATCCTACACACCCTCCCTCCTCCCCCCAGCCTAAGTGTTACCCCAGGCAAATGCACCTAATGTTTACCTTACCCCTTAGTGCAGATACAGGCATTGGAGTTCACAGTCGCCATCTTCTTCTCTTAAGAAATCTTCGGAATGAGACCGGCGTGGCGGCGCATGCGCAGTTGGAGCAATTTTTTATTAAGCAACAACTGCACAAGCGCTGATACTCGTGAAAATTGCAGAAGCACCGGTCTCATTCTGAAGATTACTGAAGCGGCTAAAGATGTCGCCCATGAACTCCGATGCCTGAATCTGCACTGAGGGGTAAGTAAAATGTTAGGGGCATTTGTCCGGGGTAACACTTAGGCTGGGGGGAGGAGGGAGGGTGGTCTATATAGGGTAGGGGGGTATGGTTTTTTTAACGTTAGGGTTGAATTCTCCTTTAATATTAGACATAATATATTGTATAGGAGTAGCCTTTAGCTGCTAGTGATGTAGTAGTGTATTCACAAAGTTTTCACATCACAGCTCAAAAATATTTCTTACAGAATTTTTTAAGATCATCTTCATTCTAACTATAAGGATACGATTACAAAAATGAAGGTTGCATTGAGGGAACTACTAAGAATGTGTTGCCAGCAAGGAATATTTATTTGGATGAAATCTTAATAGGTTCATTTTTACAGAGACAATATAAAGTACAAGGTTTTATAATGTTCTTGTTTTTAATAAATACGATTCCATTATCTTACCGGCAAAAATGGTAATATGGTATTATTTTGTGTATTGATAGTTGGCTTATTTGACATGTTATGCACAGTCTGCTAAATCTGTTGCTGTGTCAGCTTTAATTAATATATTGACATCTCTACACTCCTTTTCCTAGTGCTGATGGCACGTATGAAGTATCCTTGTTTACCAACGCAGTTGTTCAAAATAATGGTAGCGTGGCTTGGCTACCTCCAGCCATTTACAAAAGCGCGTGCAAAATAGAAGTAAAACACTTTCCTTTTGACCAACAAAACTGCACTCTGAAGTTCCGCTCATGGACTTACGATTACACAGAAATAGACCTTGTGCTGAACACAGGCTGGGCCACTATGGATGATTTCACACCAAGTGGAGAATGGGACATCATAGAGCTGCCTGGAAGAAGAACCATCTGCCCTTTGGATCCTACCTATGTTGATGTAACATATGATTTTATTATTAAGAGGAAACCTCTATTCTATACTATCAACTTGATTATTCCTTGCATTCTTATTACATCGTTAGCTATATTAGTGTTTTATCTTCCGTCTGACTGTGGACAGAAAATGACTTTGTGTATATCTGTCCTCCTTGCTTTGACTGTGTTCTTACTCTTGATCTCCAAAATTGTTCCACCAACCTCATTGGATGTTCCACTTATTGGGAAATATCTTATGTTTACTATGGTGTTGGTAACATTTTCTATTGTTACTAGTGTTTGCGTTCTTAATGTTCACCATAGGTCTCCAAGCACACACACCATGCCGTCATGGGTAAAAAACTGCTTTATTGAGAGACTTCCTGTCTTCCTCTTTATGAAAAGACCAGAAAACCATTCAGCCAGTCAAAAACTCCGCAACTACAGGAGGAACATGCAAATGGAATCATTCCAAAACTCCAACTACTCTGTAAACATGACGACTGCAAGACCACGTGACCCTATGGTCAACGATCCATCGGAGAATCTCCGAAATCAAGAATCTCGATACAGATATCCGAGAAGGTATAATCAGGAAGTTCATGAAGCAATGGATGGTGTGAAGTTTATATCAGAACACATGAAAAGTGAGGATGAAGAACAAAGTGTAAGATATAATGTTTTTAGAATAAAAATACATATGCTATCTTAGATTTTTGTATGGGTTAGATAAATAAATGGATTGATTTTATATGTTGATTTTAGGGATGCACCAAATCCAGGATTTGGTTTGGTATTTGGCCAGGATTCTGCCTTTTTTCTGCAGGATTCGGATTTGGCCGAATCCAAGTGCCTGGCTGAATCGAATCTGAATCCTTAAAATCACATGACTTTTTGTCACACAAACAGTATTAGTGAAAGAATGTTAATCTCATTCATGCTTCCCGTGTCTAATTTGCATATAGAAATTAGGATTCGGTTTGGTATTCAGCCAAATCTTTTACAAAGTTTAAATTTCGTATTATATATGGTTCTAGGATGGAGTTTAGTTCTTTATTATACACCATGCATATTTTTTTTTTCTCATTTATTGGGAGTAAGCACTTTAACATGGGAAACCAATTATCTGGTACCTACTGTATGTGACTATATTTATTTTCTTTATGGCAAAACATTCTATAAACTCACAAATGGAGTAGGAGCCTCACAAGAATCAAAGCAGGATCAATAACTATGTATTTTGTCTTATCTAGCTCGGGGGGGGAGGGACCCAAAGTCACCTTTGCAATGTCCTATTCACGTCTAAATGCCAGAACCCCCAATGCTGGTTTTTGAAAGATATGCTCCAGTAAGAATTTTCAGGGCTAAAAACTACCAAATATGGTACCAAATAGGTGTTGTTTTTTATGTGTAGTTTCTTAGTATGTTCTCAGTTTGTATATTTTTATTTATTTTATTTATTCTCAATCTAATATTTTTTCCTCATCATAACACTACAGTTTGAATGTGAGACAATTTCAGTTGTGCCCCCCTCCCACCCACAGAGTGAGAAAATACTGGGGCACTGAAACTGTAGAATTGTGTCTGTTTTCACTGACAGCAGGACTTAAAAAGCATGTCTTTTATAGGTCCCCAAGGAAATAAGATATGAGAAAATCAGACTAGATGAATTAGGAGTATGTCTGTCAAATATACATCTTTCTGATTAGTCACCCAATGGATCTACAGACAGGATGATGCACAGATGTAGCCAAAGCTTTGTCCATTTACAAACAAGTAAAAGCGACTTCTGCATTCAGAGATTGCTTTAGCATTCATTTAGTCTAGCTCAGCCAATGCAGGGAATTTATAACCATGTAATTCTAATACGCATATCTTCTCTTCCAGATAATTGAGGACTGGAAATATGTTGCCATGGTTGTGGACAGGCTGTTTCTGTGGATATTCATTATCGTGTGCATAGTAGGCACTGTTGGACTTTTCATGCAGCCATTAATTCAGAACCATTCGCCAGCTGATTACCACTGAAGGGCAGAGAGAATGGCAGCAATATTTCTCCAACGTATTGCGGATGCTAAGCATTATGGACATTTCATTTTGTATGAAAAGATTTCTGGGGGAAGTAATAAACATTTGTTCACATTTTTTTTTAAAAGTGTAATCTGATCTTTAAGTCTTTGGTATCTCAATTTCAAGCTGTACACAGACAGAACTCTATTCCACAGAAAGGTGAATTATATTTTGCATTGATTTTAAAAACATTGTAGATGGAACTATTGGTAATGTTAGCAACTTTGGAATTGGCCTTCATTTTTATATTATGTGCTTTGATAAAATTATTTTCCTTTTTTAAACCAAACAAAGCAAAAATGAGACATAATCCCCGCTTGAATCAATCCAAATAAGTAGTAATCCAATTGGAATCATATCATTAAAAGTAAAACATCATTATTTTATGACTATAAAGTTAAAAATAACCCTAAACTTTAAAACCATGCTGCAGGGTAGATGGGGGCCCTGTCTCCCAATAAATAATATGCAATTAGTACAATACATAACAGCACAAATTAACACAAGTGCATTTAGTATGTAAATATGTATAGCCTGTTGTTTGTTAATTTACTGGAGTAAATGAAAAAGTGTCCCAGCCAGAAATTTCCAGTTAGACGTTCTGAAGATTAAAAGTTCACTAAGTCTGGTGCTGCCAAACACTTGCCTGAGAGTGTAAAAATCCTGTAAAGAGTGTTGAGCGTGTAAAGATACTGGAAAGAACATATGTCTATATGTTCTCAAATGAACCAGCAACACGGATATTTTTCAAAAGCAAAAAAGTGTAATTAGTGAAGCATGTTCCAGCCAAGGTAACGTTTCGGTCCCTGCTGGGACCTTTCTCAAGGCAACCATACCCTAAACATCATGTGATATATATAGCCAATAAACCATAGGCAATTAAGGAATGACATCACATTCAAAGCATTAAAGTGATTGGTGCAGGACATAAAAGTGATTATGTGCACATCATTTGAATAAAATTACACCTTCGTAAATAAAGTGAGAAGATATATATATATATATATGTATGTATTGTAACATTTGTTTTATGATTAAAAATTTAAGTAGATGGAATAGACAAGTAAGGAAAGTTGTATCAGGGGGCCCCCTCAGCATTATAGAATACAGTTGTAGCTAACTTGGATTTTTCTATATCGGTGTTAGATTTTTGTAACTTGTTTTTATTTTTAACTTTTAACTTTTTATATTGCACAAAGTATTCTTTTCATGATAAGCATTTATCCACTGGATCCGCTTAATGCAGGATACAAAGCACCCAGATATTATTTGTTGGTGGTCAGATTTATTATTAGTTGTTAGTTATAGTGTAGTAGTAGATACCATTACCAGTTGACCAGAGGTAATGTAAAAAATCACAGACAGGTTTTGAAATTGGCAACATTGGAGTCTTTTGTCTATTGAAAAAGCAGTTGAAGCACAGTGGATAGGAGGTCCTCTAACAATGTAAGGCACGTGTGTAGCAGTATACTTAGTGAAAAATGCATGTGATTTTGCCCAAAGCAGAAACAAGGGGCCATGAAAAAACTAATGTAGTTGCTACAAAAATGATGCGGAACAACAACAAAAAATTCACAAGGCAAAATATGCTTGACAAAAAAGATTAAGTACATTTTTCGCTGTTTCTATATTGGTGGGATAACAATCCTGCTGGTTTTATTTACTGTTTAATTTTGCAGACTTAAGGTATGGTGATCCAAATTGTGTAAAAACAACCAAATCCAAAGCAAGACAAAACATGGTTAGCATCTAGATCTCTGGAAGGAAAGGATGAAAAAAAGATATATAAAAGTAATGAGGACTGATCATATATAAAACCATTGAGTTTTTCAGGTGGATTACCAACACCTAAAATGTTTTAGGAAACATGTTAAAGATCTTAAATATAATTCCGAAATAATGTGAGCTACTTAAGTGCTTACTTTAGGGTTACCAGGTCACTCGAAAATTCATAGACGCATTAGAAAATCCAACTGGAAGGGATGCATTAATTGCAATAGGGCAAACCATATTCACTGGAGCACTGGCCCTGGAATCAAAGCTTTTCCTCAATAGGCAGCTGTGAGCAAATGGATATACATTTATAGCAGGAAGACCAAGTAGGTGTTCTAGCAAGTCTTCTCAAGTGCTAAAATGGACATAACAGGTGAGGTAAGGATGGTAATAGATGGCTTTTTCTCTTTCAGCATCTCTCAATTCTGCACAGGCCAGTGTTTAAGAAAGATATAGTTAATCAAAATGGCTGTTTGATCTTTATATGCCTTCCTGCACTATGTACTTATTTTGTTATTAATTAATGCCCAACAACTCTCAAGCCATGCAGAAACTGTATATAGCAGTTCAAGTGGCATATGACATTACAAGGTACAATATTGGGTACATGAAATTGACAATGCTCACTCAGCTTGTCTGATCAGAGATGTAGCAAGTGAGGGATGAAGTATGTAAGGTGTAATTTATGTCTTGTAGTCCCCAAAATTATACTTAGCTATCTTTTGTCTACATGCAAAGGTCCTGATGGTATACATAATAGTCAAAGTTATTGTAAGGGGATCATTTCTAGATATATTGAAGATAGCTTCAGAAATATAATAAATAACAACAACAGCAACAACAACAATAATAATGATAATAATAATACAATATATAAAAATATAATAAAACCCTAAATAAACTTTACTTGCACTGGAAACAGTCAAGGCGGCATTCTGCCCAGCCACATCTTCTTCCTACTGCACTGAGGACTGGATGCACAACATGTTTACTTACCCACACTAATGCAGTCCTCAGTGCTGACAGGGACAGGGAAAATGTGGTCTCGTGCGAGCATATGCACCTGGGGTGGGCAGGGGAGCGTACAGATAGTGGCCGGCCTAAGGGAGCCAGAAAAAGAAATCTGGTCCTGCATATAGCAGCATGATATATTCCAGATAGGACAGTTTAATGATTAGGGTACTACATATTGCACAGTGATACACTGGCTCAGTAATAAGAGCTTGATGGAAAGGGGGGTGTAGAAAGGGTTCAGGCCAGCAAAGCATAACTTCAGTGGGTTGTGGATGGGTGGCAGGCCAAACCCCACCCACAATGTTAGTGTCCCCTGATTCCACCAGCAGCTGCCTGGTGAGACCAAAGATAGGTAGGTTCGATATGTAAATAATAATGGCTTGCCACATTAGGTTGGGTGCGGATTGGGAGAGGTTGGTCAGTGTTGGATGTGGGTCAGCTTTTGTGGACCCACACATCACTATGGGGCACTATACTGATCTGGTCCTGGACTGCTGAAAGGGCCAAAGATGTTGGCACTGTAAGGAGAATACCCCAGGCTGGTGTATTTTTCAGCAAAGAGGTGCACCCAGGGAACAAAGTGTAATCACTTGGGGTATCGTGATCTTATTAGATACATTCAGTAATGCAAACAACAGAATGCAGTAAACAATTGTCCTTAAAGGGGTTGTTCACATTTGAGTTAACTTTTAGTATGATGTAGAGAGAGATATTCTGAAACAATTTTTTAAATTGGTTTTTCGTTTTTTATTATTTGTGTTTTTTTTTAGTTATTTAGCTTT
Organism: Xenopus laevis; assembly: GCF_017654675.1. Classification (NCBI taxonomy): domain Eukaryota; kingdom Metazoa; phylum Chordata; class Amphibia; order Anura; family Pipidae; genus Xenopus; species Xenopus laevis. Next base: position 95,758,289 of record NC_054375.1, on the reverse strand, counting down.
TTATTCAGCAGCTCTCCAGTTTGCAAATTTGGCAATCTGTTGCTAGGGTCTGGAATATAAATAGACTGGAATAGAGACTGGAATATAAATAGGAGAGGACCTAAAAGGAAAGATGAGTACTTACAAGAAGAAGTAACAATAAGGGGCAGATGCATCAAGGGTCGAATATCGGGGGTTAATTAACCCTCGATATTCGACTGGGAATGAAAATCCTTCGACTTCGAATATCGTAGTCGAAGGATTTTGCGCAAAAACTGCGCTCGAATGATCGAAGGAATAATCGTTCGATCGAACGATTAAATCCTTTGAATCGAACGATTTGAAGGATTTTAATCCAACGATCGAAGGATTATCCTTCGACCAAAAAAACTTAGCCAAGCCTATGGGGTTGGGTTCGGTAGCTTTTAGGTGGTGAACTAGGGGGTCGAAGTTTTTTCTTAAAGAGACAGTTCTTTGACTATCGAATGGTCGAATAGTCGAACGATTTTTAGTTCGAATCCTTCAATTCGAAGTCGAAGTCGTAGTCGAAGGTCGAAGTAGCCCATTCGATGGTCGAAGAAGCCCAAAAAACACTTCGAAAATCGAAGTTTTTTTACTTCGAATCCTTCACTCGAATTTAATGTATTGGCCCTTAAATGTGTAGCTTTACAGCACATTTGTTTTTAGATAGAGTCAGTGAGCCCTATTTGAAAGTTGGAAAGAGTCAGAAGTAGAAGGCAAATAATTAAAAACAATAATGATAATAAAATGCTTAGAATTGGCCATTCTATAACATACTAAAAGTTAACTTAAAGGTGAACTACCCCTTTAAATATCCACCTTGGTAGTCATTTACCCAACCCTGAGGGAAGAGTTAGAAACAACTGGAATTATGGGTTCATTTGTAGGAATAGACAAAGAATTTTAGAAACCTCAAAAAACAGGTGTCCTTAGATAATGTATTTACACACTTACCCATGATAATGGAGCACTAACTCTCTCCAATCCAATTAGCCATTTCCAGGAGCATCTGTTCCATCTCAATGAAATAAAAGCACAATGCACAAATGACTGGCTGGGGAGAGGAAATAAAAAGCTTTCAGTCGCATAATGAGTGAAATGCTTGATCATTTTTCTATAGGGAGATTGGGGCAGGCTTGGTAAGGATAAATAGTTCTTAATATGCAGAGTATTAAACCCATTGGTATCTGGTTTTAACACTGGTGGAAGTTTGTTACTGTATCTCTCATTGATGTCAGGGACTGTATTAATGGCAACATATTCAATAAAGTGAAGTCTGGTTTCTTATTGGCAGGCTGTCAACATTTTAATAATACATAATTCATCATCATAGCGAACAAATGGAGTGTCCCTTTTTTGACACAAATGATTCTAAATCAGAAAGTAAGTGTAAACCACAGGCTCTACCTGTCACATCTCCAACTGGTAGCTATCTGCCTGATCACAGCCCTATTGTGCTCACCCCCATTCTGCTCTCTGTTTTGCTGCTTTAGGGGACTTTGTGTGTCATTTATATGCAGCTTTGAGGCATCTAAACTGCTGTCTGGTTACTATGGCATATATACCCTAGTAACCTGGCAACAGTTGGAAAGCTAGCATGGTAGATGAATATGTAAGAGCTTGAAAGGAAAGATAAGTTTAGAAAAGGTGTCAGTGGGGGCCCTCGAAACAAGATGGCTAAAAATTTGAAATCATATAAAATAAACAAAGAAGACCAACTGAAAAGTTGTTAAAAATAGATATCTTCATAACATAGTAACATTTTAGTTAAATTAGTTTTTCAGTATAAAATAAAAAATGTTTTCAATATAGTTATTTAGCCAAAAATGTAATGTATAAAACCTGGAGTGACTGGATGTCTAACATAATAGCCAAAACATTACTTATTGCTTTTCAGCTCTTCCAGGCAGTAACTAATCAGAGATGGGAGGGGGCAGGGGCGATCCTGGCCCCTCCGCCGCCCCTGCTGCCCCCCTCACCCGGAAATTCGCTCTTAAAGTACCAGGAGCGGCATTTTTGCTGCCCCTGGTACCTAGTGGGGCGCTGGCGCCTGAGGCGACAGCCTCAACTCGCCTCATTGGCGAAGCACCCCTGGGAGGGGGGCCACATGGGTCATAACTGTTTGCTTTTAAATCTGCATGGTAAGGATCATTTGAAAACTCATTATGTCCCATGTAAAGTCACTGACAAACGCAGAGTTAGAAAGATGTAAAGCAGGAAGTAGTGTTCTGGCTATTATAATAGACATCCGGTCACTCCAGACTTTATAAATTACATTTTTGGCTAACTAATTATATTAGAAACATTTTTTTATTTTGCACAGCCTATCTATAGGTATTTAACCAGTTTTTATTTTTACACTGAACTGTTCCTTTAAGGGTGTACAAAAAAGGTTTTGGCATAAAGTGCAAAAGTTTATTAAGGAAAAAACAAAACTAGATATAGTTATGACCCCATTATTCACCTTATTGGACCAGAGAGACTATTCAAGTGGAAAATAAAGCCTCAGACTTCATCATTTCTGAAGATATCTTTCACTTTTCTTTTTTGTTAATGGCTGCAGCTCGTAAGTTATTATTTTTGTATTGGATAAAGGAGAACACACCTACGTTAGAAATAGTTTTGCGTTACCTATACAACCTTTGTTTACAAGAGGCAATACGTTGTAGAACGGGAAACCAAAAAATGAGAAACCTTTCTTGAATATATGGTCCAGATATCTGAGCATTATAGAGGTGAATAAAAGGGAATTTATATTAAACTGTATGGATTTTGAAAGATGCTACTCTTCTCTACAAACATAATAGCCAACTCATTCACATTGTTGGTATATTACTCTTAACAATAGTTTACCCTATTTATTTAGTTGTCGAGTAGAGAAAATTGCAACTTGGAATAGTTTTTTTTAACGGGCTATCACTTTATTGAGTTTTTATTTAATTCATATGAATTCAAACTTTATATTGTTATCTGAAATGTTTTAAACCTTTTGTAACCTGCAATTAACCTGTTGAAAGCAATCAGCTGGTTTTTGGTTAAAATCAATAAAAAAAATTTATTTAATTAAAAAAAATGTACAAAAATGTCATGTTTTTTTCTAAAATAATATTTCATTAAAGGAAATATGAACTGCTCAGAGTTCTGCAATTTACATTAATTATTATTTTCTACTTTTCAAGATACTGGCACTTTTTACACTGCAAATAAAATGAGTTTGAAACAACAGCTCCACCTTCTGTTTATTTCAGCCAACTCGACACAGTCAGTATCAGTCAAAATCCTAAAAACGACCCAGCCACTTCCTAAAAAAAACATTTGTAGCTAACGATTTTATCTACCATAGTGCAGTTTATCCGTTAGCTTACTTTGAGGTTACTAGTGCACTTTACTATAAAGTTGGAACGTGTTTATCCCTACCTGGTGTGTGCATGTGGTATCTGTGAATATTATATTCCATGTAGGAGCACTTTTTCAGAAAGCACAATTGCTGCTGTACAGTCTGCTGCCTAGAGGATTACATCCCATGGAACAGTCAGTCTGTATTGCTGGGGGAGGAGAGTATCATTAGAAAGAAATCTGTTTTACTGTCTGTATCTCTGCTATTGTAGTGCCTGCCCAGATATACATTTGCTCAGTGCTAGATAACACTTTCTCTGCAATGGAGGAATTGAATGGACTTTTCATCTGCTTATTTCTCCTCTTCCTGAGTGCAGGTAAGTACATCTCACTCTCAGTATCAATTGCTAATATTCCACCCAAATGAAGAGATGGATTTTATCTTATGAGATGAAATTTAGGAGTTCTCCATCTATGATAGTAATTCTTATTTGCCAGACGGAGTGCACTATGATGTATAAGTGTCAGGCATGCAATAAGAGGACTAGCTGTTTGTGCATACACAGGAGCTTATATGCGGTGTAAATAGATTGTAATTATAGATAGTTACTGCTCATTGTCAAGTAATTGCTTGAGTGGCTTGTGATATGTGGCTAATTCTGTCATATATAAGGAATTACTAGTATTCTAATCGTGTTTCTAAACTTGCTCTTAGTCAGAAATCAGAAATTGAGTTTTGGCATTACTAGTGATATTTGTGCCCTTATGGCACTCTTGTGACTATTGTTTTCAGTTAAAGAGGCTTTCAAAACGTTTAAGCAATGATACCAAAAAGGGTAACATATAAGTATATTCCAATTATTTCTGTTGGATGATGATTGGAAATCAATGTGGTACAAAGCAATATGCTTCGTATACAAGTGGCTGAATACATTTACTAAAGGGAAATATGAAACAAAACAGATCAAGGAAAATGAAAACATGACACAATTAATACGAATACTTTATAGTCTGGCAGCCCAAATTCCCTCTCCCATCCCACCCAGGGATAAGTTAAGAAATCTTGCTTTCCAGTGCAGTTTTTACTCATTTAAACCACAACTGCTAAAATGTCAAGAACAGACTGAGCTTCAGACTGATATAAACTGTTTCCATTCAGGATTCTTTTGCTCAAATGTAGAACACCGCCTTTATGAGGATTTGTTGAAGTCCTACAATCCATATATTCGGCCTGTGAAGAACGTGTCTGATCCAGTCATTCTCCACTTTGAAGTATCAATGTCTCAGCTTGTTAAAGTGGTAAGAACCATCCTTCAGACTGAGCCTGGAAACTATATGCGAAAGACTTTTAACAAGTTCCCACAGTGCCTGTTATTGGAGCACCATACGGCTATTGTCTCTGAAATGACTGATAGGTTATCACACTGAATTTAATAGAACTGAAAACCCATGCTCAGCTTATTTACTAACACAGGATAAATTTGCACTGTGCAGTCAACCATGGCAACCCATTAAAATAAAAAAAAAATCCTGCCGCTGTCTAAAAAACAAATATAGTCACTTACCAGTTGTTGGGCTACTGCCCAGATGCAAGATGCCTAGTGCTAGTAAATGTCTGCAAAAAATAACTTCTTTAGTTGACTATATAAATATAGTTGACAAAAAATAGTCAATTTATTTTCATTTTGTAACGTAAATGTTATTTGTTTTCTACAACATTTTTATACATTGCGATTGTAATACACTGTTAAAAAACCTGTATCACAGGTTGAAAAAGCTTTATAATAAAACAAACACATGTGAACATATGAATATGATAAAACAGAAAAGCAAAAGAGAAAGTATAAAGAAACCTGGATAAACACCAGTTGTTTCACATTACCAATGACTTTAGGCCATACCTTGTTTTACTAGGGAGATCTACCTACTGGGAACAACTCGTTTTGCGATATTAAATAATCCCATTTGGACCATATTTTCTCATGTTGAGGAATTGTCCCTGTAAGCTTCGCAGTCGTCTCTTCCATGAGAGCTCTGGAGTTCTCATCTAGTGAACTGTAGCAAGCTCTGTTTTAACCTCTCAATGAATAGTGACCATAATGTCAGGGCTGTTTTAATAAATGGGTGAAAGGGGCATTGGCCAGTCTCCTCCAGGATAGGGGGCAACCATGAGACATGTAAAGCTAGATTTAATTTGATGAGAAAAGCTTATCTTCAAGTTCAGTTCCAGCTTTCCAATAGAGCCAGATGCAATTCAGTGACAAAAACTTTTCACACTGTTTATCACATGAAAACTTTATTAAAGTCTAAAGGGAAAGAAACTGGAATTGAATGAGGAGTTTTTCTCCTCAGATTGAAACTTGCCCATAAATTTTCATGCGATTAACCATAAAATAACCTTTTCTCATGGAATTGAATTCGTAACGTTTGACATAAGCATCCCTCAGAAATGACAGACTTGTTTTAATCATCAAGAAGAACTCTACAACATTATATTTTTAATGACTTTGCTCTTTTTTCTTTTTTTTAATCTTTCTTTTTTAATGATTTTACAAAGCATCAGCGATTATAACAGTACAATTGTCTTTTAGCATATACAATTTGTCCATTGTAACAAACATGGTTGTATTTCTTGCTTAACTGGATTTATGTATACAACAGGGACATGCCCATTAATGATGAGCAAATTAACAGTTCCATAAATCTCATTAAAGAAGAATTCAACCCTAACGTTAAAAAAACCCTACCCCCCTACCCAACATAGACCCCCTCCCTCCTCCCCCCCAGCCTAAGTGTTACCCCGGGCAAATGTCCCTAACGTTTTACTCACCCCTCGGTGCAGATTCAGGCATCAGAGTTCACAGGCGCCATCTTCAGCCGCTTCTGAAATCTTCGTAATGAGACTGGCATGGAGGCGCATGCGCAGCTGGAGAAACTTCCTTTTTCGCAATAACTGTGTATTTGCCGAAACTCACTAGAATTGCCAAAGCCCTGGTCTCATTCCGAAGACTACCGAAGCTGCTGAAGATGGTGCCCGTGAACTCCGATGCCTGAATCTGTACCGTGGGGTAAGTAAAACGTTTGTGACATTTGCCTGTGGTAACACTTAGGCTGGGGGAGGGGGGTCTATGTAGGGGAGGGTAGGGTTTTTTTAAATTAGGGTTTAGTTCTCCTTTAATAAACTGTAACAGTCTGACAACTGAATTAGTGTGTGTGTAGAGACTGAACAAAACAAAAAAAAAGAAATGAGAACAAGGCTCATAGAAGGAACATACACTTTAACGTAACGAATTAAGACCTATTGATTTCGGATTAAAGCTTATTGTATATTCGATCTGTCCTGCTATGCCATAGTACTGTTAAATTGTAATAATTCCCCAAAATAACCATAACTATCCTGGAGTTAAGTTATATTTATATACTGCAAGCCAAATGACATTGGGCAATAAATGTGGGCAATAAGTTCTACATACAATCTATCCTTAATCTACTTTACTTAAAATTGTGAAACCTGATGGTTTGACAGTAAATGAGGATATATTTTTATTCAAACACTACTATATATGTATTTTCATTTACAGGATGAAGTCAACCAGATCATGGAAACAAACCTGTGGCTGAAACATGTAAGTAATAGGTCCTAGTTAGTATATTGTTTTTTGTACAGCAATTGTTTTTATATTAGACTCACATGTCTGGTCAGGGCTTACATCTGCCTTAATTGATAAAACATAACCATATAATCAGGCCACTTTCCCACTGTACACATAACCCCAAAAATATAGTGTAGGTAAAGCCTTAAAGTGATACTGACACTGATTAATTAAATATTAATCTACATTAAAAGTTACATATACAGATGCAGCCACTTTGGTTTGTCTGTTTGACACAGAATAACTAAACACAGATATCCCATTTATCTCATTTAACACAGAAAACTGCGTCACAACATCCCATCTAATTAAGGCATTCACCATTGTTCACAATGGTGCTTTGGTATGCTAATGGAAAGGTTAAATGCATTAAATGAGCTAAGATGACTTTAGATAACGCAGTTTCTTCAATTAACCATGAGTCATGACGCATTTATCTCACAAATCCAAGTGGCTTCATCTGTAGGTTACATTGATAGTTTTTTGCTGATCTGCTTTGTAAGTAAATATTATTTGAAGTTCCTAAACCTGACTGTTTTCCTGACTGAGTTTCTAATGGTAACTGACTACTTTTGCCCCCTTATAGAGGAACCTGGGGTAAGAAAGGTAATGTAAAAGCATCAGGCAAATACTTTTATGGCATTATAAATAGCATTCAAAGATAATGTTATGATGGATATAAAAAAAGGTTATTTTCTGGTGTCAGTATCTCTTTAAGAGTAAGAACATTCTAGGGAGTTGTGCAGTGAAGGCGGGGTGCAGAATGCAAAAAATAGCCACAATTTTCACTCTTTTCACTTTTTTTTGCATAACTGTATTTTTAAAGGGAGGAAGAAGGGAGGTTCTTCGGAGTTCCTCTACCTGTTCCCTACCTTATGCATTGTTCATACAGAGGGCATCGAGAGGTGAAGGCTGCAATTGCAGCATTTCTTTTAGAACCCACTTATAACCCCCATCCAGTCTTTGTGGAAGGATTTATTAATATAACCATGTTCCTAAATGCACCCATTTGCGACAATGGGTATGGGGCATTTCAACTGATTTGCTAGAAAATGACCACAGCTATTACATCTATATCTCACACCTAGCAGGTAAGCTGGTTATTCCTGACTGATCTTCAGCTTTAATAGGTGCAAATCTGAGTCTCACTCCTTTTGCGATGAACATCTTCACATACATAAATAAAGACTGATCGCAAGTGCAGTAATCTCTAACATGCTCATTTAAAAACCGAAAAGTGTTGCTTTTCTAGTTTATTTGTCTAATAATTGTTTCTTTTTGTCTCTTTTTTAATTGCAGCTATGGAATGACAACAAGTTGCAATGGAACCCAAGTGAATATGGTGGTATTGAATTTCTTCGAATTCCTGCCAGTCAGATCTGGAGACCTGATATTGTCCTGTATAACAAGTAAGACTAATCTGTGTATTTTGCATTTTCTGATGATGCTGTTTAATACATGGACACAAAAGTGCTTCACAGTGCTGTAGTAGGAATAAGCCTGTGGTGTTGTATATATGCATTGGTAACCCAGAGTTACTGCAGGAAGTGAAAGTGAGAGGTTAGTATAGTACTTTTAGACCATGCAAACGATTATTACATAAAATAGCATGGCAGATATCACAGTGTTGTTTGTAGAGCAGGTACTAAAATAGCAGTGCTCCAAGCAGTTACAGTTGAAAAGGTGTTTATTGAAGTTCAAGCATAGATTACAGTGTTACGCGTTTCATGTTCTCACAACACTTAAGGGATACTGTCATGGGAAAACATGTTTTTTTTCCCCAAAAAGGCATCAGTTAATAGTGCTGCTCCAGCTGCACTGAAATCCGTTTCTCAAAAAAACAAACTGATTTTTTTATATTTAATTTTGAAATCTGACATGTGGATTTACACAATTTCCCAGGTGACCCCAGCAGGGCCGGAACTAGGGGTAGGCAGAGTAGGCACGTGCCTTTCTTTTGCGATCCTGCGCATGTGCACGCTCCGTTTTTGCATGAGCGCCAATTCGCCTGCACGAGATCAGCCGGGCCAGACAGGTTGCCTAGTATGCCTGACTGGCCTGACCCGGCTCTGGCCCCCAGTCATGTGAATTGTGCTCTGATAAATGTCAGTCACTCTTTACTGCTGTACTGCAAGTTGGAGTGATATCACCCCCTCCCCCCCACCCCAGCAGCCTAACAACAGAACTGTGGGAAGGTAACCAGATAACAGCTCCCTAACACAAGATAACAGCTGCCTGGTAGATCTAAGAACAGCACTCAATAGTAAATTCCAGGTCCCACTGATACACATTCAGTTACATTGAGTAGGAGAAACAACAGTCTGCCAGAAAGCAGTTCCATTCTAAAGTGCTGACTCTTTCTGAAAGCACATGACCAGGCAAAATGACCTGAGATGGCTGCCTACACACCAATATTACTCCTAAAAAAATACACTTGTTGGTTCAGGAATGAAATGTTATATTATAGCATGATTTATATGCAGTGTAAACAGTGTAATTTAGAAATGAAAACTACACCATAAAATCATGAAAGAAACCCTTTAACCATAGGCTCTATGATTAAGTGTTGTGAAAACACAAAACGCATAAGGCTGTAATCTATGCCTGTACTTCAATAAACAAAAAAACACCTTTTTTAACTGTAACTGCCCGGAGGACTGCTCTTTGAGTGTCGTATCCGCCCCCTTAAGCTGAAGGCTCAGGACAGGGCACCTGGGCCTCCTCATATACGTGGTGAGTCTCAAAAAACAAAAAAGGTTTTTTTATGGTATTAAAAAACAAGATGGGCTGATATTAGGTATAGCTGTTTGTAAGATCTACCCCTTTGGGTTCTGATTTCTCTCTGGCTGTTTTTTTGCTTAAAGTGCAGTGGGAGCATTCCAGGTGGATGATAAAGCCAAAGCAGTTGTGAAATATTCAGGAGATGTGACCTGGATCCCTCCAGCTATATTCAAGAGCTCCTGTAAGATAGATGTGACATTTTTCCCGTTTGACTACCAGAACTGTTCTTTAAAGTTTGGTTCCTGGACATACGACAAAGCAAAAATCGATCTAGTGATGATTGGTTCTGAAATTAACCTGAAAGAATTCTGGGAAAGCGGAGAGTGGGTCATTATCAATGCTCCAGGATACAAGCATGAAATTAAGTACAACTGTTGCGTAGAAATCTACCAGGATATCACATACTCCCTGTATATACGACGGCTGCCATTGTTCTATACTATTTATATAATAATCCCATGCCTTCTTATGTCCTGCCTGACCATCTTAGTTTTTTATTTGCCTTCTGATTGTGGAGAGAAAGTTACCTTGTGTATGTCTGTTCTTTTATCTTTAACAGTCTTTCTTCTGGTTATAACAGAAATCATTCCCTCTACATCCCTAGTCATTCCCCTTATAGGTGAATATCTGCTTTTCACAATGATATTCGTAACCCTTTCTATAGTTATAACTGTATTTGTGCTTAATGTGCATTACAGAACTCCAAAGACACATACCATGCCCCAGTGGGTAAAGAAGATTTTCTTGCATTTGCTTCCAAGAATCATGTTTATGACTAGGCCAGAAAAGAAACTGTATGCATTGAAGCCTCACGCAAACTTGGACATTTACAATATAAATAGCACTAGCAGTTCTGATATCCGAAGCTGTCAAGACCAATTGTATTATCAGGACAGTTCATGTGCATGTGGCCAGCTGAGACGACTTTACACCTCAGACATTGCCTGTAATATCACGAGAGGCTCCAGTTTAGATTCTGTGTATAATCTAGGTCTGCATTTAGGTCCAGGACTATCACCAGAGATAAGAGAAGCCATAGGAAATATACGTTTTATTGCTGAGAATATGAAGGAACAGGATGAAGCCAAAGAGGTAAGGTTATTTAGCTTATATAAACTGTGTTTGTGTAGCATGTGAGATTATCTACACATAACTGTATGGTGTACGCACTTTCATTCTTGTGTCTTTGCACAGAGACCCTTCTTCTGGGTCTAAGAGTATTTAGGAGTATGTGATACAATCTTCATTCCAGCTATTGGAAATGGAGACTATTTCTCGTTTATGCTATTGATTTGATTTAGCCCGTGGATCTTTGAGTAGATTCACCTGTATAATACCCAGTGGTTTCTCCTCTGTCTCCATTTCTGCACTTGTTATTTGAACTACAGTATGAATGCGAGATTTCAGGTCAAATCAGATTCGGGGAGATTAGTTACCCGGCGACAAAACGCCTCTTCTTTGGGCAACTAAACTCGTCCTAGGAGAGGCAATTTGTCGCTGGATGACTAAATCTTTGCGTGTGTCTCTGCCCTAAGTCATGGGTCTTTGCACAATTAGAGTGGAGCACAGAAAAGAGTGTCTCTGTGTCTGCTTTCAGTAAAGCGAAGGGTGGAAGGTTGGCAGTGCATGGGCATCCCCTTATAATGCACAGACTAGGTACAAGGATACTTTACTTAATGCCATAGTCCTGTTTTTAATGCCTTTCTACAGCAGCAGCATTAAGCTCTAAGGGCTGTGATTCCCTTAGGGTTCCTGCAGTTGTGCCTAATTGATGGAAAATTGATTAATAAGGAGGGTCAAACACAGCATGACAATATGGGGCCCATTTACTTAGTTCGAGTGAAGGAATAGAGGAAAAATAGTTCGCATTTCGAATGGTCGAATATGGCTACTTTGACCATCGAATGGGCTACTTCGACCTTCGACTTCGAATCGAAAGATTTGAACTAAAAATCGTCCGACTATTCGACCATTCGATAGTTGAAGTACTGTCTCTTTAAAAATTTCTTCGACCCCTTAGTTCACCACCTAAAACCTACCGAGGCCAATGTTAGCCCATGGGGAAGGTCCCCATAGGCTTCCTAACAATTTCCTGATCGAAGGAATATCCTTCGATACGAAGGATTTAATCGTTCGATTGAACGATTATTCCTTCGATCGTTCGATCGTAGGAATAGCGCAAAATCCTTCGACTTCGATATTCGATATTAATTAACCCTCGATATTCGACCCTAGGTAAATGTGCCCCTCAGTGTTATTTAAACATCATTTCTGCCCACAATCTTGGGGTCAGGAAAATTATTGTTGGCCCTCTAAATGAAAAGTATTCCTTTACAGGTTCAAATTTAAAGGGGAGGTTCACCTTTAAGTTAGCATTTAGTATGTTATAGAACGATCAATTATAATCAACTTTTCAATTGGTCTTCATTGTTTTTTTTTTTGTTTGTTTTTTATAGTTTTTGAATTATTTGACTTCTTTGAGTCTTTACAGCTTTCAAATGGGGGTCACCCTATTTAAAACAAATGATCTGTAAGGCTATTAATCTTTTGTTTTTGCTACTTTTTATTACTCGTCTTTCTATTCAGGCCTCTCCTATTCATATTCCAGTCTCTTATTCAAATTGATGCATGGTTGCTAGGATAATTTGGACCCTAGGATCTATTATCTGGTTAGGATAATTTGGACCCTATCAACCGGATTGCTGAAATTGCAAACTGGAGAGCTGAAAAAAGCTAAATAACTCAAAAACCCCAAATAATAAAAAATGAAACCAATTGCAAATGGTCTCAGAATATCACTCCCATACTAAAATTCAGAGGTGAACAAACAACCCCTTAAAATTTATATGCTACAGATCTGATAAAGTCACTTTAAATATAAACTATTTACAGGCTGAAAAAAACTAGTTGAATGATATAATATAAACTTTTAGTGCATTCTGTATAATTAATAAATAATTGACCCTTTTCTCATTTTACTCTTTATTTCAGATACAAGATGATTGGAAATATGTTGCAATGGTAATCGACCGTATTTTCCTGTGGGTTTTTGTACTGGTCTGTATTCTGGGAACTTCTGGACTTTTCTTACAACCGCTGTTGTTCAGTGACTAAACACTTCAGGGTTTACACATTTGAAAATCTATTTATCTATTTACAGGTTAAGGATCTATTATCTGGAATGCCTAGGACATGGAGTTTTCCAGATGAGGGATGTTTCTGTAATTTGGATCTTCATTGCTTAAGTTTAAAAATCATTTAAACATAAAATGAACCCAATAGGATTGCTTTGCCACTAATATGGATTCTTGCAGCTCAGTTACTTTCAAGTACAAGGTACTGATTTATTATTATACAGAAAAAAGAAATCATTTTTAAAAATTTTAATTTTTGATTCTATGGGAGAACAAAATAATCCTATTGGATTTATTTAAATGATTTTTAGTAGACTAAAAGTATGGTGATCCAAATTACAGAAAGATCCTAATCCGGAAAACCCCAGGCCCAAGCACTCTGGATAACAGGTCCCATACCTGTACAAGGTTTTATTATTACTCAGAAAAAACTAATCATTTATAAAAAAAAAAATTTATAAAAAAAAAATTATAAATCCTGTGCTTCTGGATAACAGGTTTCTGGATAAGGGATCCCATTGGTTTCAGAGCATGTGTTTGTACATACTGCATATAAGTTTATCTGTAAGTATGAGCAACTGTTTGATGGCAGAAATGTACAGTTTTTTTTTTTAAAAAAATGTTACCTGTAAATCTCTAGCCACTGAAGTGTTTAAATACAGGTCTTATCTGAATAAAGAATGCTATGAAAAAGAAAAAAGAATGACGCATGCAAAGTTATGTTCAGGCTTCAGTTGTGTGTCTGACAAGTGGTTGTTGTGAATGATATTAAAATGCTCTCATGTCTCTTTAGTCTTCTTACTATAAAGTTTCCCCTGGATAAAATGGGAAAGAAACTTGGCTGAGCTTCTTTGATTTGTTCAGTTTGAGACAAAGGGGGCGATTTATTAAAGGAACTCCACCCTAGAATATTTCAAACAATAGATTGTCCAGTGCAAATACTTCCTATATAAAGTTTGCAATTATTTTCTATTTTTTTAAAGCCTTTTATCTAAAAATGGAGTTGACCTCCTAGTGCAACCCTGACTGATGGCGGCCCAAACCTGTGTATGTTTAAATTATAAAAGGTAATGTAAGTAGTCTCACCCCATCCTCTCATGCTGACAGTTCATGCAGTAATATGAAAAGAAAATTTGAATATCACTGTACTGTGTGTGCTTTTATAATACAAAAATACAGTATATGCTCTTGAGTCCCAATGATGCTGCTGGTGCAACTATGTCCAGCATATAACCTCTCAGAATAAATTAAGGTTTATTAAATTAATTTAGGAAAGGTCAACTACTTTGACATGTGTAGTGCCATATTTATTTTAAAAGAACCTTGCCCACTGTTGTTATCATCACTATGGCATAAAGCAGTGATCCCCAACCAGTAGCTTGTAAGCAACATGTTGCTCTCCAACCCCTTGGATGTTGCTCCCAGTGGCCTCAAAGCAGGTGCTTATTTCTAAATTCCAGGCTTGGAGGCATGTTTTGGTTGCATAAAAACCAGGTGTACTGCCAAACAGACTAGGGGAGATTGTGGATGCACACCTAAGGCCAATTTCAAAAAGTTTAAAGCCCTGTCTAAATGATTCAAGTAAATATGCAAGTGCATGTAATTTTGAAACAGGGTTTTTTTTTGTTACAAAGTTATGATCATAATATTGATAAGCCACCATACCACGTCAAGGTAAAACCCCACATACACAAAAAAACCCTGTTTCAAAACTACATGCACTTGCATATTTACTTGAATCATTTAGACAGGGCTTTAAACTTTTTGAAATTGGCCTTAGGTGTGCATCCACAATCTCCCCTAGTACTGCCAAACAGAGCCTCAATGTAGGTTGACAATCCACATAGGGGCTACCAAATGGCCAATAACAGCCCTTATTTGGCACGCCAGGAACATTTTTGATGCTAGTGTTGCTCCCCAAGTAATTTTACTTTTGAATGTTGCTCACGGATTCTAAAGGTTGGGGATCCCTGGCATAATGTAAAGGGCCTATTTATCATTCTGTAAACAGGGCCCCTAGGCCCGCTGCTGTTCATTGCCCCTGTCCCGTCAGCCTTCCTTTGTGCACATGCGAAAATTTTCAGCATCAAGTCCGGAGTACTGGGAATTGGTGTACAGGAATTTTTTAAAAAACTATAGTATCTCCTATGACTCTCCAGTGCTTCCAAACCAATGCAGGTGTGGTTGGGTGGCTTGCTGCCCCCCTAAAATTCTGTCGCCCTAGGCCTGGGCCTTTGTGGCCTTATCACAAATCCAGGCCTGACTTTAAAACAAATAAAAAAGCAAATAAGGACCGCACTAGCTCTCCGCTCTCCCCTCAATTCAGGTGCACAGTCAAAAACAGTGTCCCCACTGTAGGTACAACAAAGACTCGAAAGGCAGACGGCACTTCTGAAGATGGGGTTTATTGGAGTTCCTGCTGGAAAAAACCTGACGCGTTTCGGGAGTTATCCCTTAGTCATAGGTTAGCCAAACAAATAACAAATAACACCAGAAAATGGTGTAAAAAGCCTTGTAAAACAGATGTCAAATTTATCAAGGTGTGTGTTCTATGGTTACACCACGCCATTATTTTACACCACTTCAGACCTCACATAATCCATCAAATTCAATGGGAAACCTTTGAGTTGCAAGTAAGCCCCAGGGGATAAAAATGCGATTGATGAACATCATATTCTCCCATAACATTTTCAAAAGGCTGCTTCCACTTATACAGGATTTTTTCACAGAGGCGCGCAATCACTAAAAATCAATACACAGCTTGATGAATACACAGTGTTTTCCACAGTAATACCTGGTGATATGTGGTGTATTTTGTGCCGCTTTTTTTTTTTTTAATTTCACCAAGGATATTTGAAAAAGATGTGCTTCCCAGTGAAGCCATAAAATAAAAACATAAATTTCTCATCAATTCAATTTGAGCAGTATGAATCGATAAAGTGAGGACCGGATAATGTGAGGCAGGGATAAAGTACTATGTTATTACATCTGATGCGTACATGTATCTGTTTGTATGTATCAGGCTGTCCTTGCTGTATTCTTGTCCAAGAAAAGCGAATTTTTAAAGAAAGGCTTTTTAATCTTTCCTGTTTGGTGCTGTCTATCTGATAATTGAGTCCTGCGGTTTTAGTCAAACGTCACTCAATATATGGCCATTATATGGCACCAGTTTATTTTTCTAAAGCTTTTTCGGCTTATGTTATAAAAGGCACAGTTTGCTTAGGAGCAGTAACCCATAGCAACCAATTAGCAGGTACCATTTACAGGTCACATTTTTTTTTTAATTTAAATTTTTATTCATTTTCTTAGACATAAAAAATTATCAAAGAGGAAATGACACTTTAATTAACTGCATATCTATTGCCAATGAATATATTTACATAGTGCATCATATTAGTTATTTGCTGTAAACTATCTTTTTCCATTGGATTCTAAAATTATCTTCTGTCAGCTGTGCCTTGATATGGTAAAGGGGGGTCAGAAGAGGGGGAAGTGACCGCTTGGTTTGGTTGGGGTATAGAGAGGGGGGAAACGGTGTGAAAAGGGGAGGGGGGAAAGTAATAGTTAAGGGGAAGTAAAGGAAGGGAATGAGAGAAAAGCAAAAAGATGCTTCTCCACTTTCAGCTGGAAAATTCAGTTGCTTTTGGGTTCTGTGTATGGTACCTTCTGTTATGGTATTGGTCCCCTGCTACAGGTGTTCCAGGTGCTGGGCCCACAGATACCACTCCAGTTCCCCCTCATATCTTGTTCAATAGTGCGTCTCTGATAGATTCCATTGCTCTGGTCCAATTCACATTAGTAATCAAAGTTTGCTTTCCTAGAATCTGTGTTTTTTACAATTTGCTGCTAGTAGGGATCTTGCTGCTGAGAGTGTAGTGCTCTGATTCTCATGCCTAAGAGGAATTTATGGGGGGCTATTTGTATGTTGCATTAGAGAACCTCAGAGAGCAGTCACAACCATCTTCCAGAATTCCTGGGCTACTATACAGGTCCACCATGTGTGTATGAAGGATCCCCTTTCTCCACATCCCCTAAAACAGGTCGCAAGGTCTTCATTGCCGCTGAATTTGCTGATACGTGTGGGGGTGTAGTACTAGCGAAATATGATGTTGTATGCTCTCTCGCTAGAAACTGCGCAAATGGATGTTTTTTTGGCCATATCCATATATGTGACCATGAGGTCTAAGTCTTCCTCCCATTTTACAGGTCACCTTTTTAAAAGGAAACATCTTATTGGTTGCTATGGGTTGGATAAAACCAATTGTATCATCCCTTTCTTGCAACTTAAGGTTGAAATTGTTGAGACTAGGGGGCACATTTACTTAGCTCGAGTGAAGGAATAGAATAAAAAATACTTAGAGTTTCAAATGTTTTTTTTGGCTACTTCGACCATCAAATTGGCTACTTCGACTTCAACTACGACTTTGACTTGGATTCGAACGATTCGAACTAAAAAATCGTTCGACTATTCGACCATTCGATAGTCAAAGTACTGTCTCTTTAAAAAAACCTTTCTAACAAATTTCTGATCGAAGGAAAATCGTTCGATCGATGGATTAAAATCCTTTGAATCGTTCGATTCGAAGGATTTAATCGTTTCCTTCGATCATTCGATTGAACGAATTGCTGTAAATCCTTCGACTTCGATATTCGAAGTCAACGGATTTAATTTTGACAGTCGAATATCGAGGGTTAATTAACCCTCGATATTCGACCCTAAGTAAATGTGCCCCTAAGACTTTTTTTTTTCTAAGTCTTGAAAAGGGCCCACATGGGACACAATTGTTCAGTGAGTTTGCTTTTGTTTGCTTGCTTAGCATTCAGCTCAGATTCAAAAGCAAACAGTTATGACCCATGTGCCCCCCTCAAGTAACTGATTGGTTACTACCTAGTAACCAATCAGTGGAAATCAAGAGAGCTGCAAAGCAGGAAGTAGTGTTCTGTTATTTTAGACATCCAGTCACTCCAGCCTTTATACATTACATTTTTGCCTATCTAACTATATTATAAACATTTTTTATTTTGTACAACCTATCTTTTTAACCAGTTTTTCTTTTTACACCAAACAATTCCTTTGACATCTGACCTGGACCTGATACAGATTATCAGCATTATGAAGTGTTCACAGCTAGTGAAATTACAAGTGCAAGTAAAGGGCCAGTATACCGCCATGTTCAACATAAGTTTAAGCAAATTCTTCAATCCCACTCTAGTTGAGTGGCATTTAAATTGTATTTATTAATCATAGGATATAGATGCTTCAGATGCATGTTTTTATCTGCTGAGTTAATTACAGTACACTGTATGTGTACAAGTGATACTAACATGTGATGAAATCATTTTGACAGATTCTCATGACTTTTCTACAGTACATTAAAAGAATACAGAAAGAAAAAATGGCTATGTTATTTTTTTATCCAACTCACATTCCATTTAAAGTATGTACTAACTAGACACTCACTGTAGGTTTTTTTAAACAATATTTTATTTACAGTGATGTGTACAAAAGTAGCTCCATATAATAAAACACATACATGCATTTTATCTACAATACAAAATGGTTATTGTTGCATTTAACGTTATCTGTAGTATTATGTGTTAAAGGTGATGATTACTCATCCAACATGATGAGTACATGTTGGATAACAAAAAGGCTACTCAAGCTCAAAAAGTCCCAGAATCTGTGAAAGGGAACTTGTTTAGGTATGATACCCCATCATTACCCTTACATAACAAGATAAGGAGCCCTATAAAATTGTTTTGTAAAAACAGTGGTTTTTGGAATATGTATTAGCGACATCTAGTGTCCCATAACCATGACTACATATTATCAGTTTTGCAACATTATTGCTCACATTGCTTATGTTTTAGAATGTATATTTATCATTTGTTGCTTTCTGTTTTTGGTGAATTTCTCTCAACACCAAATCAAAAAGCTGCTGCCATGGAGGAGCCCTTCTTCTTATCTACTTCTTTGCAACAATGGTGATTTTCGTTTGTTCTTGTCACTACCATGTGACTCTTTGCTGTGTACATCTGTTGGGACTACTGTTATAGAAATATACAGGCATGGGACCTATTATCCAGAATACTGGGGTTTCCAGATAAGTTTTTTTTCTATAATTTGGATCACCTTACCTTAAGTCTTCAAAAAATCAAGTACTATTTAATTATAACAGAGGAAAAGGAAATCATTTAAAAAAATGTGAATTATTTAATTATGTTGGACTCTATTGGAGATGACCTACCTGTAATTCAGAGCTCCTGTATAATGGGGTTCTGGATAACAGATCCCATACCTGTAGCTGCTATTTAACAGAAATTCTGCAGACACATGGCTATCTGCCCCCTTAGGTGATATTTTTACCACTAAGGAGGTAATTTTAGGGCACGAAACTAAAAGATTACAGGTCACAATATGGAAGAATTGTAGTTTGGGTATTGGATCTGTTATCCAGAAAATCGTTATCCTGAAATCTCTGAATTATAGGAAGGCCATCTCTGATTTTTTTTAAATGATTTCCTTTTTCTCTGTAGTAATAAAACAGTACCTTGTACTTGATCCACACTAAGATATAATTAATACTTACTAAAGGCAAAACAATCCTATTGGGTTTATTTCATATTTACATGCTTATTTAACGGCCATATTCCAATCTCACATTCAAAGGGAGCTCCCGGTTTGAGCAGCCATATTGGGGCACATGCTTGCACATAATGATGGAGTGCCACAACTTGCTCATTATGTACGTGACATCAGACGCTCATTATGAGCATCTGTGCTGGGCAACATGGCTGCTCATGTGAGGATAAAGATTGGTTTCGATACACTCATAGTTAGCAGTGGAGACTTCTAATAATGCAAACTTTTCAAATTACGTGACTTAACGTGAGCGTTATGCAAGACCAAAAAGAAAAAAAGTTCCACTAAACGACTCAATGCAGTGTACGCTAAGGTACCTCCAAATATTTATTCATGCGGAGTACAAAAAACCAAACGTTTGAAGGGCCGTCTGCCCCCTTCGTCAGTGATGTGGTGTACATCACTGATGAAGGGGGCAGACGGCCCTTGAAATGGTTTGGTTTTTGCAAATTCTGCAAAAAGGCAGAAGTTTGTTTTTGAAGAAATTAATAAGAAACAACACAGATATTGTTCTACGGCTTGGTTCAATCATTCATTTTGACCATTAGACTCTATATGAAAAGCTGTTGAGACGGGCCACAATTTTTAGTGTTTCCAAAATTTATAACTGAATTGCACCCCAATCAGAATCAATTTCATATAGTATTCCATGGAGAGGATTTCTTTGATTAAGCCCTAGTAGTAATTGTACTAAGTTTGCTAAAAACTTTTTTCCATATCAATGTGCATCAGTCACAAAGTTGAAGTTACGCAGGGGTTGGATATTCAAACAAGACAATGACCCTAAACACACTTTGAAATCTACAAAGGCATTTATGCAGAGGGAGAAGTACAATATTCTGGAATGGCCATCAAAGTTCTCCTACTTTAATATCATTGAATGTTGATTTGAAGCAGGCTGTCCATGCTCGGCAGTCATCACATTTAACTGAACTGGAGAGATTTTGTATGGTCAAAAATGGAACAGGAGCAATGGAGATTGGAGCAGGGAAAATTTAAAAAATGATTGTATCTACAGCGCATCCCCAGTGTTTTTGAACCAATGTGGGTGTGGTTGGGCACATGCTGCCCCCCTAAAATCCTGCCGCCCTAGGCCCGACTCTAGGTGGCCTTTCCACAAATCCGGGCCTGGACACTCATCAAAGGCTAAAGGAGGCATCTAGAGGCTGTTACATTTGCAAAAGGAGGCTCAACTAAGTATTGATGTAATATCTCTGTTGGGTGCCCAAATTTATGCACTTGTCTAATTTTGTTATGATGCCTATTGCATATTTTCTGTTAATCCAATATGTCCACTGCTGAAATACTACTGTTTCCATTAGGCATGTTATATATTAAAAGGAAGTTGCTACTTTGAAAGCTCAGCTAATGATAAACAAAACACCAAAGAATTAAAAGGGGGTTCCCAAACGTTTTCATATGACTGTATTTGCTAAAGCTCACAGTCCTATCTGTCTACCTTTATGAAAGATAGATTGTGTCCAGCAAATTTAATTGCTTTTAACTATGGAATAAGTAGGAACTTGGACAGTGGAGTGTTAATTCCTGTGATCTATTTGGATTTTGCCACAACTTGATACAGTGCCACATAAATATTCACTTTCTAAATGGTAATGCTGTTTGTACATGGATATAAAACTGCCTAAAGGATTGTGTACAAAAGATAGTTTAAGTGGTACATTCTCTACCTAGAGGACGATTCTCAATGGGTTGCTGCAGCAGTCTGTGTTAGCTCTAATTTTATCTAAAGGGGAATTACATGCCATTTTTATCATGAGTTCACTGAATAGGACTTGTGCTGATAATACTTTTTGACTGTGTTAATCAGGAAATAAAATCTAATCTGTAACGGTTCCCCTTGCCATTAATGCAATGTGGCTCTGTAACATGCTGTAGACATTTATGGCAGTATACAAATAAAAAGTCCATAAATATATTTCTGAGAGATAAACTATGATAGGCAAAGCCACATTGATGTTTTGCAATATTTGGTCACCAGAGAGCACTGTTTCTTGTATTTCTGAGTTCTCATCAAAACAAAAATTAATTTTAGGGAATAAGGTTCTTTCAAACTGAAGGGGACAGTATTTACTTGAGTTAATATGTGGGAAAATGCAGATATTTTGATGCCAACTAGCAAACTAGGGTCCAGGATGTCTCAGAGCTCTCCACACTTACCCACGTAACCAAGAGCAAAAACATGACCTGTCTACCTTGTTAAATGATTTCTTGTCTAGGATAAAACTAGAAAGTAGATTTTTCTGATATTCTTTAAAATGAAAAATTTCTATCAGTTACAGAAGGTAAAGCTAAAACATGAAATGGTTTGTAAATAGACCAGGATTGATACATTGTGTGACAAGGTTTTGCAAAATTCATGTCTAAACATATACATTTGGATGCCCTTGCGTTTTGGTCACTTTTCATGTATACCAAAATCATCACCACCATTATATACTAACCATATGGCTCCCTTAATTGTAGGGGTGGGAGTACATAAAAACCCAACAGAATAACTCAATTTTGCCAGCTTCTGGATATCTGTTTTACAAACACGAGACTCGTGACAATGTCAGAAGCGACCCCATAAGTTTGGCTTTTTACCAGTGTTGTTTGGAAATGTTTAAGCCAGAGGAGTCGAGTAGGAGTTCTGTATTAGCCAGGGAGATCATAGCATTGTACATTGTCCCTGAACATATTTGCCTGCGAATTTAACATGCTGTTAACTTTGTCATGTTTCATCTGTGCATATTCCTTTTTACAATATAATATCTCTTGTAGTGCTTTATATTAAAATGTTATAAAAAATGCTATACAAGTAGCTGATGCTTTTGGTTTTGTTTCCCATGTAGGAGATAGAAGCAGTGTGGGACTGGCCTACCAGGATACCAGGACAACTCCCGCTGGGCCCAGGTGTCAGTGGGCCCTCATGCTGCTAAACATTTGGCCTATTTCAAGGCCATTCCCTATTTCTTTGAGAACAAAGAGACTAAATAGATGGAATAATACATTATAGTATGTAAAGAAAAAAAGACTAGAAGAATAGAGGTTGAGTGAGGAGATTAAGAATAATAGAGAGTGGGACCCTGGTCTAAGGTTTTTGGATGGGCCCCTGGTGTCCCAGTCCGACACTGGATGGAAGTGAAATCAGAAATGAATGTCGTACAGGTCTTTCTCATTGCGCTGGGGTATGGAAAATGATATTTTGCATTGATTGTGGGAAAAGCTTCACACACAAGCCATCTCTTATAGACCACCAGTGAATTCACACTGGGGAAAAGACACCTGAGGACCCACATACCCAAGACCCTAAATATTTGTCCTGATTGTGGCAAAGGGTTTTCTAGATATTCTAGCCTTTTCCAGCATCAGAAAGTGCACAAGCGCGAGAAACCCTATAATTGCTGTCACCTTGAGAAAAACTTCTCTTGCAACTCTTTACTGGCAGCTCACCAGGCAACCATAAGGCCAATGAGCTGTTTGGTGGGAAATAACAATCTTTGTTTGTTGCTTAGTGTGATTTATGGTTCCATATTTGAGCTAAAAGATTATGATTTTTGTTGAAAGAAATATTTCTATGTTTACCTATTGCTGACAGCTTACCTCCAGAGAATAAACACCAAAGATAAATGTTATTCTCTGAGACTTTCATGGGAAATTAGAACTCTATACAGGTATATAGCTTAGATAATTAGTGACGGGCGAATTTGCGCCGTTTCGCCGAAAAATTCGCAAATTTCGCGCGAAATTCGGGAAACGGCGAAAAATTCGCGAAACGGTGCCGGCGTCTCGTTTTTGACGCCGGCGCCCGTTTTTTCAACGCTGACGCCCGTTTTTTTGCGCCGGCGCCCGTTTTTGACGCCGGCGTCCGTTTTTCTAAAAAAAAATTTTTGACGCCGGCGAATTTTTACCGCAAATTTTCGAGGGCGTTTCGCGAATTTATTCGCTCGGCGCGAATCTCGCAAATTCGCCGCGAATTTGCGCCTGGCGAATAAATTCGCCCATCACTATAGATAATAATAGTGTATATTTTCTTTACAAAAATAGAAACTCAGGTATATCTTAATTGCAAAACTCTCCCAATTTTGATTCACTCAATGTGTTTTGCTCAAGTTTGCTGCAGGGGCAGTGTGCATTTTTGTTCATAGCATAAGTCTGTTATTTGGGATCATATTTGGCACTTCTGGTCAAATTAGATTCACTCGTTCACAGTGCCCCACACAGTGTTTAAAGTGCATTAGACAGCACCCAATTCATGGAGCGATCCTTGAAGAAAAAAAGTTAAGTGTCGGGTAGATTGGGGGTGGGCCAAGGTCTAATCTTAAGGGTATTACAAATTTACAGGCAACTGCTTTGGCCGTAAATTTGTAATACCGGCCCCGGCCCTGGCGGGTGTTTTACCGGCTAGGGTTGTAAAATACCGGCTGGGTTGCAACCCTAATCACTAGTCTACTAGTGTTATCAATACTTATTTGACTTGTTAGGTCTTCATAAAAGCGAGGCACGTCATTTCCAGAGCTTGATTCATTCTATAACCCAAAGAAGGCGATTTGACACCAGACGACTAAATCTCCCCAAATCTCCACGTGTGTCTCTGCCCACAAGGAAACTTCAGGTGTCTTCGAAAAACTAAGCACTCCCGTCAGCAAATTTGATTCTAGCAGGCAGGAAGGCAGTTTGGGGAGATAAGTCGGCCAAAGAAAAGGCAATTTGTCACTGGATGAATAATGTCCCTGAATTTCCACGTGTGTCTCTGCTCTTAAAGGACCAGTAACATCAAATTTTTTTTTTCAAAAATTCGTTAGTACATAACGAAAAAATAACACCAACACAAATTAAAATTTAAAATAGCAAAGCCTTTATTAAGACCTTTCTGCTGTGACACGACTGGGAACTTGTAGAGGAGACGCGCGTAGAGCCAGTGGAAGTGTTTTTGTAGCGGCGGTGAACCTGCAGCCCCGTGTGACTGGGGAGGAGTCGGTACGAGATGTAACTCGACGAATGGGATGACAGTAGCTCCACTGCGGCCGAGGAAACAGCTGGTTCGACGTGTGGCAGTTACTCGGGCGGTTACCATGACTACGAAGGCTCCGGCAGCAGCATCAGATTCCGCTTATCCACCCGCTCTGACCTGCCGCCCGGCCCTTACACCACCTCCGCCTCCATCGCCTCCTCACAAGCCCCGGGCAAAGGCTCCGCCACGGTCAGCCGCAACCTTAACCGCTTCTCGGCCTTCGTGAAGAGCGGCGGGGAGGCGACGGGGTTCGTGCGTGACGGGGACAAGCTGTGTCTGGTGCAGGGGCCGGACGGGCCTGAGTGGCAGGAGAATCCCTACCCTTTCCGCTGTAACATAGACGAGCCCACGAAGCAGACCAAGTTCAAGGGCATAAAGAGTTACATCTCGTAGCGCGTCTCCTCTACAAGTTCCCAGTCGTGTCACAGCAGAAAGGTCTTCATGTGTCGGTCCTGCAGGGTCTTGATCCACAGCTTCAACTCTCTTCACCTCACTTCACACGCTGTCAGGGAGGACAAATCGAGCGCTGCAGGAAGGATGGTCGCCTTTTCGCCGTTTCTGAAGAGGACAGGAAGTGGAGTATCTGTAAGTTATTTCTTAATAAAGGCTTTGCTATTTTAAATTTTAATTTGTGTTGGTGTTATTTTTTCGTTATGTACTAACGAATTTTTGAAAAAAAAAATTTGATGTTACTGGTCCTTTAAAGGTATTATGCTTACAGTAAACAATCACAGGTTCCTCTAAGCAGCTGATCCAAGGGACTCAATTTGGAGAATCAGCATTGAGATTCAAGATCTGGTTTAGACCTAGTTCTGTGCCTTGTTCAGATGGGATCATTGTGACACTGCTTAAACAGCATTTGGTCCCATTTTTGGTTAATAATCATTGCTGTAAAATATATCTAAATATTGTCTGCTTGCTTAAAAATGTAGGGTAACTGTTGAATTGAAAACAAGAAACTCTGCAAGAGGGCTGCTTATAAACTAGTTAGGGACACAAAGCAAAATCCTCATATCATTACAGAGATCCTGCAGGAGTGTTTAGTTGGCATACAAGATTCATGAGACAAACCTTATCTAAATCAATGTCTGAAGTAAGCAGCTCAACAATTAGATAAGACAGAGGTATTTTGCAATTTAAGTGTGGGCTGATTAAATAAAACCCGAATCTTAAGGTGGCCATAGACGTAACAATTACGATCTTTCTTGGAAAAGATCTTTCCAAGAAAGATCGTTCGTTTCAATACACACGTGTAGAGCTGAATCGTCAGATATACAGGTAGATATACGGGAAGAAACAATAGAATTCTACCTGTATCTGACGATTCAGCACTAACAATGGGCGATGTTTGGGTCCCTTCAAAGGCACCCGATCAAAATTTTCCGTCCAGCCCGATCGACGAGCCGACCGATATCCAAGTCTTCTGCCGATATCGGTCGGCTCTTTTTCCACCATACACGCAACGAATATCGGACGAAAATTCGTTTCGTACGATATTATCTGTGTGTCTATGGCCACCTTAAGGCTACACTCCCATCTGAGAAATTTTTTTTACACCTTTGAAAAAATAACACATTTTCAGTTGAGGACTGACTGGAAGTGGCCAAAATTTTCAGTACAGGTAGGGGACCTATTATCAGGAATAGGCATATTTCAGACAAGGGATATTGCAGTAATTTGTATCTCCATACCTTAAATCTACTAAAAAATAATTTAAACATTAAAGAAGTTATTTCACCTTTCAGTTCAGTTGTTTTCAGATAGCTCACCGCAAATAAAGGCTTATGTCTTTCCAAAGCAGCTTGGGGGGAAATGCTAAACTGATACATTAGTTAATGACACTAAAAACTGCTTTTTAAAATACATTTTAAAGTTACCTATAGGTCATATTGATTTGCTGAGAGGTTTGTTTTTGTAAGTAATTGTTAGTTGAAGTTTCTAAACCTGACTGTTTTGCCAACCTGACTGTCCCTTCTCAACCTGTCAGTTAGAGATTCTAATGCTAACGGACTCCTGCTGCACAAATATGGCAGCCCCCTCAAAGACAAACACGGGGAATTGGATAGGCAATCCAAAAAAGCATTGGGCAAATACTTTATGGCAAAATTATAAGTGGCATGGAAAGCCAATATTAAGATAGGTGTAAAAAATGTATACTTTCTGGTATCAGTATCTCTTTAAAGACAGCTGGTATAATTGATACAATAGTTGTTAATATTCCACAGATGCTGTTGAGAAATCTATCAGCTAAATTCAATTATATTAAGTAATAGATAGAATAACAATATCAGGAGAAATCAATTATGCAGTGCATGAATATAAATAACTATTACACCGCTGTATCTAACCTTGGGTTCCCAGTTGGTAAACTACAATTCCCAGGATCCTGCAACATATAATTAATGGTTAAGGCATGCTGGGCACTTATAGTTCAGCAAAACATGATGACCTATACAAACAGGGTTTAGTAAATGATTATAGCACTGTAGTATATGTATTATTCATGCTGCTTTTCTGGGAAAAAAGATCAAATTTACTAAAATCTGACAACTCTCCTGGGGTTAATTTAACATGATATTGAACATTTTATCATTTTTTTCCTTACTGTACTTTTTCCAATAAAATAGAGTGTGAAGAAATCTACACAAACAGCAGCTTTCAATATGGTCAAACAGAAGTTGATGATTCTAAACCAGTTAGTAAGAAAAATAGTTATGTGAAGCCTTGCAAGATTGACAAACAAAAAGGAAACCATGCAATGAGTATAGAGGAATCTACAAATTTATCAGTTAAGATGGAAAGGACAACTCAAAAAGAAGAGAAGCGCTTCCTATGTATTGACTGTAGAAAAAGCTTCACGCGCAGGTCCTCTTATTGTGCATCAAAGAACACACACCGGCGAGAAACTCTTTATGTGTACAGAGTGTGGGAAGAGGTTTGGTCTTAAGTCGTCTCTGGTCAGGCATATAGGAACGCACATTTCAAAGACTCTAAACATATGTCCTGAATGTGGCAAATGTTTCAGCAGGTAAACTAGCCTTTTTCAACATCAGAAGTCTCACAGACTGAAGAAACCCTTTAAATGTTCCCATTGTGAGCGAAGTTTTTCCAGGACATTGCAACTTTTAGTTCATCAGAAAAGCCACAAGAGTGGGAAAGGATATGCATGTAAGAGCATAGATATGTATAAATAAAGAGTGAGTAGAACCTATAGTAACAAGGTTGAGAAATTCTGACCTTGTCCATCACCAGGTATGTCTTCATGTAAAACCCTAGTGAGACTAAATTGTTTGTTAATGATTTAATGGTAACAATTTTAAGGATGGTATGGTTGAAAATCCTCTTTTTAGGACACATATTGACTCCAGGGCTGTTGGACAATGGATATATATCTTTTTTTTACTTGTATATCTGTTTTTAATGCAGAAGGCCCATCAATATATAATAAGGTGCTTAGTGTAATTTCTGCCACACAACACACTAAGGGACCTATTTATTAAACCTCAAATGTTTGTGGTCCAGATTCTAACAGGGAAAACTCAAATTTTTAGAGATTTATTATACCCATAGCTGCTAAAAATCATAATCCAAAACCTATCAAGACCATGTAAAAGTCAGTGGCAGATGTCCCTGAAGATGTTTCTTGACATAGTGATCTGCTCTGGTTTTTGTCCAATAAATTTAGAGTAAAGTTGAGTTTTCAGAGCATCAATTCAAAATAGGCGCACAATTCAACTATAGAAGTCACATTTGAGTTCCATAATCTTGTGTTTTGGTATATAAACTGTGTTTGAAAATTCTCTCTCTTTATGTTTTTGCCTGTCAGTTTAAGTTACAAGTTAAGTTGTTTTGGCGTTATTGACCAAGCTAGAAGAAATATGCCTTGTGATCCTTAAATACACATCTTTTCTACCTATTTCTGTGCTGTTTTTTATTTGAACCTCAGAACATCTGATTTTTGTATATTTGTTTCCCAGTGGAATGCACTTAGAGAATCAATTATCTAATCACCTGAGTTTTTCACTTAGTACTTACACCTTGTAATAGTCTGTTCTAAATGTATTTAGTTAACTCTTGTTGATTATTTATTACCATTTGAAAAGCATTTACATCTGAAGGTAGTGTTTAACATTTACCTTGTACCATTATTATAAATAAGAAAATATAGCCATTTTTTGTTGCATTAGAAAAATATTTTAATCTCCTCCCTTCAAGTCATAAGATTCTAGCTGTCAGTATAGCAGGAAAATCAGCATGAACAGTGGTTCATCTAAAGAGCTACTCATGCTAAACAATCCTGTATCTTGGAGAAATAAGAAAAAACACAATGACATAATATGCAATAAATATACAATATATTCCTACTTTATAATCTTGCATGCATAATAAAGGAACAGTAACACCAAAAGCTGAAAGTGTATCAAAGTAAATACAATTTAATGTACTGTTGTCCTGCACTGGTAAAACTGGTGTGTTTGCTTCAGAAAGACTACTATAGTTGATATAAACAAACTGCTGTGTAGCCATAGGAGCTCAATTCATACAAAGTCAGTTCAGGGGATGAAGGTATATGGCACTGGCCTAGCCACACGCCAGTGGCAAATCCAAATTGAGAAGAATGCCAATACCTGTGGTTGCAGCAACAGGGTGATCCCAAATTTATTCAATGGTGCTATACAAATCTTTTCAAACTATCAAAGTCTGATCGTTTGAAAAATGTTGTATAGCACCATTGAATAAATTTGGGATTTGGCATTCTTCTCAAATTAGGGGCTGCCATTCAAGCTGAAAAAAAGGAGAAAAGACACAGGTTACATAGCAGATAGAGAAAACACCATTGTATTGGACAGGGCTTATCTTTTATGTGCAATGTAACCTGTGCCTTTTCCCTTTTTTTCCCAGCAGCTTGAATGGCTGCCCCCATGGCTACACAGCAGTTTGTTTATATAAACAATACTAGTCTTTCTGAAGCAAACACACAGCAATTACCAGTGCATGCTAACCGTGTATTACTGTATATGTCAATTTCTTTAAAACACTTTTACTTTTTTGGTGTTACTGTTCCTTTATTGTAGTTATATGTAGACATCTGTTAGTCAAGTGATCCAGCTTTTACTTTTTTAAACTTTTTACCTGAAAAGTGCTGAAAAAAACTTGTTTCGACAAGGAAACCCCCTCCAAACACAATGGGGCCTATTTACTATGCTTAACTGTAATGCACAGATATATTTTCGAAATCGGAGGCAGTAGACAGTACAAATAACATTACACTTTTTGGGGCAAAAACTCAATCTTTTTTAAGATTTATTATACCCACTGATGTTGCAAAATGCCAGAATCCGATAATTCAGCATCTCAGACCTGTTAAGGTCATGTATAAGTCAATGGTAAGATATTGTGGTTCGAAAAATTTGAGGATTCAGGAGAAGAGTCCGAAAAACCCATATGATTCGGTTTTCGATCGATTTAATTGCTATTTTTCCCGATCTGATTTATTAGAGTTATTTTAATGACGAATAAGGCAAAATCGTAGATGGGAGATTGGTTGAGCTTTATTTATTGAAACAATGAGATAAAATCGGATTTTAGTAAATAACCCCCTATGTCTTAGAGTGCGGTTGATTATGTTATGCAGAGATTGCATGTACTATTCGAAAAAATTATAAGGCCTGCCCTTTATTGTCAAAATATTATTGAAGTGGTTTCCTTGTTCTCAAAGGACAAGGCAACCCCCAAAAACATACCGTGTCAAAAGATAAGCCTACTTGAACTGAATTTTGACGTGCTCACTGATTTTCTCAGTGATGTAAGCTTTCCCTATACCAGCTCAATGCCCTTAAAAACTTTGCTGCAGAGGAGTTCCCAATAACGCTTCTATACCAAGACCGTATGTATGTGCTCAAACAACACTTCCAGCCTTGCGCGTGCACATAAAACTACAGCTGAAGCCTTTGCATCACTTATTGTAGTATTCAAGCACAAGTAAGTGTCTAAATAGAAAAAAAAACTAGCGATTCAGGAGGGGCAAAGGAGCACTACAAGTTGGAGGATTGCAGTTTACAAGGGTTGCCTTGTCCTTTAAAGCACCATTCTTAAAGGGATTCTGTCATGATTTTAATGCTGTAGTTTTATTACTAAATTACACTGTGTACATTGCATGTAATTCATACTACCAATTATATAAAAATTCTTGAACCAATAAAAATATTTTTTTTAGTTGTAAATCTGGTGTGTAGGCAGCCATCTCAGTGCATTTTGCCTGGTCAGCACTTTACAATGGAACTACTTTCAGACAGGCTATTGTTTCTCCTACTCAGCCATCAAAGCTTTTACCTTACCAAAGAAACCACAAAGGAGAAAAACTAGTTGAGAGCAAAGAATCTGAGGATAACTGTGATCAAGATCAATACCACAAACATACTGGATCTGACACAACTGTTGTCTGCAGTGTGGTGAAAGCTTCAGTGAAGCAGCCACTCTAATTAGACATGAAACAATACATACAGGGGTCTATGCATGCAATGGTATTTTTAAAAAGTACATTCATTGTTTTTTATGTTTGAAGGGCCAACTAAGGCACATTGCCTTTTATTTCTACACTTTGCTCAATGGAAATATTAGTTTATAATACACAAAAGCCATGAATATTATGAATGAATTCCTTATAAACGGTGAGTTCTGATGTCATCAGTTATAAACGGTGAGTTCTGATGTCATTTCTGTCACATGACTCACTGAAACTTGTGTATTATAATAAATAAAGTACCCCCAGTTGCCAAATATGAGGATATTAGAAGTTATCTCGGAGTTCCACGACCTGTATAAAAACGCTCGGCCTTCGGCCTCGTGTTTTTATATGGTCATGAAACTCCTCGGTGACTTATAATATCCTTATATTTTAAATAGAGGGTACTTTATTCACTATATATAATACACAAGGGCCATGAATATCTTGTAAATTATATCCTTATAAATGGTGCTTAATGATGTCATCGGTTATAATCAGAGCTTAGTAATGTCATTTCTCTCTCATTACTCACTGAAACATGTGTATTATAATAAATAAAGTTGCCCCTGTTGCAAAATATGAGGGTACTTTAAGTCACCTTGTACTTTCATGACCTGTATAAAAACACTCATGTTTTTATATGGTCATGGAACTCCTCTGTAACTTACAATATTCTTAAATTTTACAAGAGCGGGTACTTTATTCACTATATAACAATGTTTCTCCTTATTCCAAAGTTGCACTTCGACCCATGTGTGTTTTAAAAAACATATACAGAATATCTGACATGCCTGCATAATAAGCAAAAGTTTTAGCCTATACTGCAATATGGCAGCCATCTCTAGATTCTAACTCATCTCTTCTCTACCTGTGCAGTAAGCGTGGAAAAAACTTTACACACAAATCATCCCATATTGTGCATCAAAGAAGTCACACAGGGGAGAAACTCTACATGTTTTCAGAGTGTGGGAAGAAGTTTGGGCTGAAGTCCTCGCTAGTCAGACATCTAAAAACTCACACTGGACCAGCTATCAATATTTGCTCTGAATGTGGTATATACTTCAGCCGTTATCCTGACCTGTTACTACACTTACAAAGCCATACTGGTAAATTCCCAGGGTTTAAATAGAGTGGCATTTCCCAAATGTAGATTATTTTGTTACTTTTATGCACCAGTTTGATCTGGAACATTGGCTGGATAGGCTTCAGCTCAGTTGTGATGGTGCTGCTGTTTTTGGGAGAGGATGGCTGAAAGGTTCGGGGAGATCACATTCAAACATCTGTTCAGGAGAATGGTATTATAAGTAGTAACCAGCATGGCTTTATGAAGGACAGGTAATAGGTAAGCTCTGCCCTCTGTTTGTTGCTACTTAAATGTGTGAAAACCATTAAAAGATAAAATGTGCCCCAAGTTCAATTT
Organism: Xenopus laevis; assembly: GCF_017654675.1. Lineage (NCBI taxonomy): Eukaryota > Metazoa > Chordata > Amphibia > Anura > Pipidae > Xenopus > Xenopus laevis. Next base: position 95,725,800 of record NC_054375.1, on the reverse strand, counting down.
TGAAATTGTCATCTCAATGCCTTATCTGATTGGATTTTGCCTACTAATGTACACAGACACTAATACATTTTGTTTATTGCCGTTTCGTTTATCTTGTAAAGCAAAGTGACAGCTGTTCTGGCCTGAGTAGATGCCATGAAGATTCACCAAGGCCATCAAAAAATAAATCCATTCTGTAGACTAGATATCATATCCCACTAGATTCCCATTTTAAGACATATTTACAATACTAAAGCATGGAATTGGGCTTTCTTTTTTACAATAATAAAAATAATAATATTTTTTCATTCATCAGGTCAAGAGTTAAACATCTATAGCATTACCCTTGTAACATTACTGTTGGTATAGTCTTGCAAGCTTATGCATGACATTTACTTGGTTACATCACATACACCCCAAATTAATTTTGGTTTCACCTAACTTAAATGCTTTTACAGTACCTGTGCAAGTTGATGGATGGATATTGATTATTTATTGTGTATATTTTAGAAGGTGAGCAAAAACAGAAGAAGGAAAGAACGAATAATTCCATACTTAACCTTATTTAATTGATTGGGGAGTTGAATTTGATATTTCAAAATCCCTCAGTGCTGATGACAACCCTGGGGAAGGTGCAGGAAACCTTGAAAAGAAATGACAGCCATTCAAATAAAGGCAATTCTGTTGGGCATGAGAGTTCCAGCTTTGAAATAAATGTTTGGGGCAGTCTTAATAGTACTGACAGAACTTACTGTGGAGAGAAACGCTTTTTGTGTATTGACTGTGTACACCGGAGAACACACACAGGGGAAAAGCTGTATATGTGTACAGAATGTGGCAAGAGGTTTGGTCTTAAGTCATCCCTCGTGAGACATCAGAGGATTCACAGCATAGAGTTATTCACATGTACTGAATGTAGCAAAAGCTTCAGGGACTATTCAACGTTTTTACATCAGGCATGTCACACAGGGGAACGGTCATATAGAGAACCCCATTTAACTGTCCACTAGAAGCACCTGTGCATTACAGTTTTTCTGAACTTTAAACTATTTTGAAAAAGAATTATATTTCTCACGCATCATGCAGAATGATGTCTGAACAGTTGAAAGCTCAATATTAAGCTAAAATATATAATGTGTTCTTGGAATATCTCCCATACTATGCTTTTATGGGTTTTAAGACTTGATGTAAATAATGCACCTGAATAAAGACTGCAGATAAATTTATCGTGCTATGGAGTCTCACTTCTAAGTACGACTTGTAAAAAAAATGTGTTGACAATTAACTTGCTTTTTATAAGTATGTGTCTTTTAAATATTCTGTCTTTCCGCAGTTTCAAAAATGCTAAGGGGGCAACAATGTTGAGGAAATGCTAAAAATGTGTGTTATTGCGGGTTATTAAAATTTGTGAAGTATAATTATTGTCAATCATCAGTTTGGTGAAAGTAAATGTAAATAGAAACACTCATTTGCACACTTTTTAAATTTTCATACACGTAAGGCTGGTTGCACCGGATCCTGAAATGTTATGGTGAGGGTGGGCCAAGTCTGTTAGAGAAAGTTGGCTAGCTAGCACTCAGGATTGGCTCCCACTTAGCTCCAATCACTTCAAAGTGTACAGTGTGATAAAACATATTATTGATATGTTTTACTCAAGTTAAATGAAAGGGTACAAAGTGCTGATTATGTACTTGCAGATGGGTTGTTCTAATAATATTTATATAATTAACCAGCTTTAAATCTCTTCCTCAGGTGAAAGCAAATATTGATGTATACCAGTTGGTGCATATTTATGTGTATACTGTATATTTCATTTCCATGTTGATTTTTTCACATTTATGAGAAACGGGTTCAAGATAAAAAAAAGATGCAACATATTTATTTTACTACTGTTGTCAAATCCTTGTAAAGAGATGTAGATTTAATCCACCTATAGATAATAATGCTTTGAACACGTTTCAATCCTTGGTTACTGGAATGTAATGCACTATGGTTATGGACCATAAATAAAGGTATTACCGCAACTTCTCCAAATCTGAGTGTTTACAATTACAAAATGTCAGTAATAATGACAATCATAATTACAAAAGCAGATAAGGGCTGAACTTTGGTAATTCTGGAAATGAACACGACATAGAAGAATCGGAGAGGCAACTTAATGACATGTCATATGAATTATTTCGACATGATCCAACATGGAAAGTTAATAACGGATTCATTATTATGTAGTTCCAAACTAGAAGTGTTATAACTACGGAAGTAAAAGAGGCTCTAATGGAAGATTACCCCAGAATTCCAGTTTTTTATTTGCTTCCGCCCTAAAATACATTAGGATCCATTACACCCTCCAGGCAGACCTGTTGTCTCTGGCAGTAGTTCCTTACTTTAGCCATTAACTGTTTTTGTAGACTGTTACTTGCAACCAATTGTGCAGAATGTACCTACCTTTTTGATTTATACCATGGATTTTTCAAACCAGCTGATCATATACCTGTTCCTGAATGAGGTGGTTTATTTCTGAATGTTGCAAGTCTATATACATGCATTCTACACAAGGAGGGCTTAAGGTGGCCATACACCGAGAGATCCGCTCATTTGGCGATGTCGCCAAACGAGCGGATCTCTCTCTGATATGCCCACCTTGAGGTGGGCAATATCGGGCTGATCCGATTGTGGCCCTGGGTGGATCTGGGGCCCAATGATCGGATCCTAACAATGGGTAACGGGCGGTCGGATCACGGTACTGCATCAACGAACAGATGCGGCCGCGATCCGACGGGATTTTTAGTCCCGTCTGATCCACATCTGGCCGACTTTCGGCCAGATATCGATCAGGGAAGCTCGTTGGAGGGCCCCATACACGGGCCAATAAGTCTCACTCTGTCGGCAGCTTTTATCGGCCCATGTATGGCCACCTTTAGAGAGATTTACCAAACAGATTATTCTATTGGTATGTTCTCTCATGCAGACTGTGTTAACCAAGAATTACAGCTAGGAAAAAAATGTAGCAAATTATCTAGAAATATGCTAAAAACATAAATATATCATATTAACCCATAACCACAGATACTGAAAAGTTTAAATATTAGAGAAAGAGTATGCATCACTATCCGTGCCATTACTATCCATGCCATTATTGTCCCAAATAAAAGGGCACAGAGAAAATTCATTAATCACATGCAGGCTCATGATATTAAGTCTGTGTATCTTTTTTAGTTCCAATTGTAAAAACAGGGCTGCCATCGGGGGGGGGGGTACTACAATCAGGGTTCATGCTGAAGAAAGGGGTCCCAAGAAGAAAAGGTGTGATTTGCAGGGTTGTGAAGGAGTGTTACTTATGGAGCAGTGGGTGTTGTTTGAGCAGACCATGGGTGGGGCTTCAGTTTAATTAGAGATTGGGGGCACGTTAGTGCACGCGAGAGGCTTTTTATTAATTGGGGCCCCCTTTTACTTGTTACATGAAAATGATAGTGCTTTTATCCTGTTTCTTTGAATAAAAAATAAAATACCAACATTACATTTCTCATATCACACTTTTTTTCTGTATTTGTTTTGCACATAATTCAGATTTTTCACACAATGTTTGGATTAGTTCTGTGACCAAACACAGATAATTCCCATGCTCCACTAAATGTCCTCAGAGAGAGAATCACCTTATCCAAAAAGGTGTGCTGTCAGCCATTGATCAAAGCCATGTGTTTCATTTCCTGGACAACTGTCTTTAAATTGGCCAGGAAGAGTGAAGACTTCTGTAGCTCCTTTGCTAACCATACCCCACTCTCTTGAATGTTTTTCGTTGCACCATTGCCCAAGTCTTACATAAAACTTTTCCAATTTTTTGGGGGGTAAGTGAGACCGTTAAGAAAGAAGCCACACTGCATTACTGGATAAGCACTTTTACTTGAGATTTATTTTGCATCTGTGATCACAGCTCAGCTCTTTTTTAGCGCAACTTCTAGTAGCATCAGAAAGAATTTAGTGTAAGATGTAGCAGCAGACACAAAAAATACACACAAACCGCGATTGCTGATGTGAAGGAAAATGTTCTCTAATGCATTATCGATAAAAGACTAGTTAGTTCTATCCATAGCCACTTTTCAATTGGCCTTAGGGGCTGATTCACAAAAGGTCGATATTCCTTAATGCACATTTTTGTGCGTTATTTAAGATGCGTTATTTAAGGAACGATTCATCAAAGTATTTTCGCATGTGTTAATAGACATATCGCAAGCGTTAATTCTACATTTCTGCACAGCTGTATTCTAATCACATTGCATTATTTATAGAATAAAATTAATCCTAACTCATTATTCACTAACATCTTTTAAGTGATAAAATCATAAAATAGTGTGATAATTACTGTGAAATTTAACACCTCCCAAGAGTAGGCATTACTAAACAACATCAAATGGATTAATAGAGGAATATGTAGTGAGGAGCTGTAGGACAGCAAATAAAGACCTTTATGAGGAACTGGAGACTTAACTACAGCCACTAACACATTTTCATGATACCTTGGGCAGATCCAGAATGCACTATGTTCTGTGTCCCAGAGATAGGAAGGACTAGAATACTGAAAAACTGCCAGATTCCACTAATAAAGTGTGACTATATCATATGCCTTAAAATATCGCACAAAATAACGCACTAAATAACGCATGCTGTAAAATACCGCACAGAATTCAACTAAAATGATGGTAAAAATATCACTTCTTCAGTTTGACAAGTGAACTTTTAGTGAATCGATCGTTAATTCTAAAAATATAAGAAGTGATAAAATTTTTAAGGCATGCTATCAATAGCACTTACTTTATTGACCTTTAGTGAATCGGCCCCTTAATGTTTTATTTAAGACCCACTGCAATCACAATAGCACTGTCTACATCATACAAAAAGTTAATACAAAGGTGAACTACCCCATTAAGGTTAGCAAACTATATAATTTGGCCAGCATCTCCCAGCATGTGGAGAGGGCTTTAAACTAATCCCAAATGTATCATTATTTTAGGCAGAAAACTTGAATAGAAGTTCAGACAAAATAGTAATTATAATGTAGCATATGATTATGATTTAATTGCACTAAGATAGGACTTCATGGGATCCTTCTCCCATACAGGTAATGCAGACAATTTACTGCGAGTTGCTTCCTCAATGGGCCAGCCCCAGGACTCAAAGAATGGAACAAGATTGGTTTGCACAGCTTCAGAGAACTTCTCCGCCCACAGGTTCATCTTAAATTTGTTTTCATTTCTGATGCCCAACATGCTCTGGTAATCTTTGAATAGCTGCTTGAATGGTTCCCAGCCAAAGCCTTCTTGCAACTGTAACAGACAGGCACATGAGTTATTCTTAACACTGTGCAAGTTACAGGACCAGGCAAACCTGGAAAGAAATCTCATCATATACAGAATTGAGGTTGAACATAGTCTCAGATAACAGTACATGTTTATAAGTCAGGAATGTAAATCAGATCACAGTCAGAAGATAATATCGTTAGACAGAATAAAAAAATGAGGGAAGACTTCTGGAAGGTGTCCTAGTATCACCTGGGTGTTCATGCCATACCGCTGTACAGTGAATAGGCTTTACTAAACTGGCTGATGTAGAATAAATAGGTAAAAAAAAACACCAAAACCATTTGCAAACTTGCAGACTGTTTTAACATACCATATTCTACACATATTCAAACTGACACTTGAAACTGATACTGCCACTTAAAAACTACTCCAATATTCTTGTACATTTATGGGTTATTTATCAAAGGTTGAGTTTGTGAGCTTTGTGAGGTTTTTTTATACCTCAAATGAACTCACAACTTGAATGTTTACTAATGTATGAAAAAAAACTTGCATGTAAAAAACACGAATCGGTGAATTTGGGGTGAAACGCCCAAATACCCAAATTAATCGAGTTTTCGTCGGAAAAAAAACTCGAATCACTTTAAGTAATCAAGTTTTCAAATGAAACCCACCGAAAAAATCCCAAACATCATGAAGGCTATTAACATCTTCAAATAGCTCAAGGGACCTCTGCCACGGACTTCTTCATGACCTCAACAGGTTTTATCTGGATTAGTGACAGATTCAAGCTGTTTCCAGCTTCAGGGTATAATAAGAGTTTTTTTTGTTTTTTTTAAAACCCGAAAATTTAAGTTTTGACTAAAAACTACCCTTGAAAAACTTGAATTTTTTCGGAAAACACAACTCGAACTTTGATAAATCTGCCCCTAAAATTTAGTTATAGGTAGTAATTTTTACTACTGCAACTAAAATATGGCAGCCTCTTTCTAGAGAAACATGTGGGATCAGATCAGATAGGTCATGTTACGATATTTGTAAAAAAAATGTCATTCCTGGTTTCAGTATCTCTTTAATTGAGAACTAAAACCCCCAATAAGAAAAGTTCCTACCTTCCATAGATAGTCTCCCTCTCTGCTTCTCCCCCCCCCGCATAGTTCATTACCCCTGAAAGTTCCTGAATAAACACACATCGGTGCAGAGTAAGCGCAGCGCAGCTCATGGGCACCATCTTCCGGATCTTAAGTCTTCATCTGCAAGGAGAGCCATATTGGCGCATGCGCAGTACGAGAAGTCGTAGCAACTTCGCATGCACCAACACTGCTGTCAATTGCCAAAGGAAAGGAAGAGAACTCAAAGAAGACTAAAGATCTAGAAGATGGTGCCCATGAGCTCCGCCGCGCTTACTCTGCACCGTTATGTGAGCAATGTATTCAGGACACTTTCAGGGGTAACTATGCGGGTGGGGGGGGAAGCAGGGAGGGGGACTATCTAGGGTAGTAGGTAGGGGCTTTGCTTATTGGGGGGGTAGTTCTCCTTTAAGGAGAATAGCTCCAGTTAATCTGGAGTAGGTGTATCATGGCTACAGTCTAAAATATCAGCAAACCTAATATTTTTTGACTTGGTGTTTACTAATAAATATTGACTTTCATTTTTCTGTGTGGGACAATAAAAATACAAATTTCAATGTTACCTGTAGATAGGTTTCCAATGCTGTCCACATGCTCCATTCCTTTAAATTGGATCCATCCTGCAAATAACTTTGGATACGTGATGTCCTGTTTTCTGGCTTTAGTTGGGGGTGAGCTTGATTCCGTGGGATTCCCAGAACTGTTTCATGCACATACACAGACCAAAGGTTACACGTGGCTTCTGTGGTATGGGGTGGGAACTCCCAATTCGATTGCTGCTGATTGTGTCCAAGCTCGTGGATTGCCCCCCAGATTCCAGTTCTCTGAATAGCATCAGCATCAGTCAATTCTTTAGCAGATTGAACATGGCACATTAGCGGGTAACCAGAGTGCATCCAACCTGCAAAGAAATGTCCCATTAATTAAAATGTATACCCTTTTACCTACCAAAAAGAAATGTATGTATTATATGTATTGCACTTGAATTCTTAGGGGGAATGTAATATGTTTCGTTAGGGCAAAAAGACGACTGCAAATGTTAGCCACCATATTCACATCCTTTTGGATAGATTAAAGACCTTAACAACTTCATCGCAAAGTCTGAGACCAAATGGCTTTTGCGAACATTCACAGTGTATGTAATGTAATATTTTGCAAGCGCAAAGTGTTGTTTGGGGCAAAATATTTAATGAAACTAAAGAGCAGGTGTTAACGTTAAACCTTTGCTCGTAGATAATATTTGCCAGCGAATAATTTTACATTGCTAGCAGTCCTAAACATTGGCAAAAACGTTATTTAAAATAACTCTTGCAAATTTTAATTACATTCCCCCTTTACACTATTTTGTGAAGGAAGTTTGCCCAATGGGACATTTTCTGTTATCATTTTATAAATCATCCGATTCATCTCATTTTTGTAATCTTTTACATTACATTTTGAACCTGCTAATTACTTGACATGAGCCTCTCATAACTAGGATGGTATGCCAGTGTCTGACCTTACCAAGTGAAAGCTGCACATCTGTTACAAATCTCTCTGGTCGTGGAAGTTTTGCAGGAATGACTGCAAGCTCAGTAACAGCGACCATCATCCTATCCCAAAGAGACAGCAGGGCTTCTGGGTCACTTAGTGAGCGAATAGCATCTGAGGGTATGGTCAAGATAATGTTTTCTGTAATCAGCTCAGCCCACGGAGCAGGCAAATTGCAGATTGATTCTCTCCAGTTTGCAAGACTGGTTTTACCTGTATGAAAAAAAGATTTGTTTTCATCAGTAAAGCAAGAGCTTGCAAGTAGCATTTGAACAGAAGCACAAATGGTCTTCTCCTTACTTTACTCATGGGTTACTTGTGGTCACACAAATCATCAACATTGCAATGCTTCCTTACTGATCCTTAATTATATATATATATATATTATATTATATATATATATATATATATATATATATATATATATATATATATATATACACACACACACAACAATAAAGGCTGTTGCACAAACAGGGTCTTGCAAAGCTCCAACCTTTATTACAAGATCTTGCAATAAATGTTGAAGCTTTGCAAAACCCTGTTTGTGCAACAGCCTTGTTTTGTGTTCCTTCAAGTTTTTTTTCCCTATGTATTTTTCAAGTAATTTTATAACACTGAATAGTTTCTTGGTCAACTCCATTTTATAATGAATAGCCGAAAACCAGTATGAGATTTATAGAAAGAGGCTTTGGTTCTTAACTTGTGGAAAATAAAATGTAAACTTTTTTAACCTTTTACCATCTGACTCTGGCTTTACTACTTCATGGGTCCAGGCTTGTGCCAGCCTCTTTTGAAGTTTTATAGAAAGAGGAAATATACCAAGTGTTAGCACTTCATCATTATTAATATGTCACTCAGACTTCTAACAGGATAATGACTTTCCAAAGGATACCATTTAATGTCAGAATCTTCACTTACCCTTTATAAAGGTTGGGGCTGGTTCTGTTCCATATACTTTGACTGGTATTGTACCCAAGTTGCTTTTAGCTTTTACAATGATGTACAGAAGTCCTCCCCAATAACAGGACACTGAAACCTTCTCACTAATAACATACGTTTTGTGCACAACAATGGGTGCACGACAATACTCATCCTTAGAGCTCAGGTCATCCGAATGACAGCCAACCTGCACCTGTTATTAACACCAAGCACAGATTCAGAGAGACAACACTTGAGCTGCATGAAACAAACATAACTCATTTTAAATCATATAAATGAATACAGACCATGAGAAAAATGAGTTAATACTGTACTGCACATTACTTCACATCAGGTAAACTGTTGTTCAGTTGTATAAACCCATTATCATAATACTCTTGCACTTGATACTGGGGCTCTATTTTAGAATGTGTATAGTTTTACAATGTATATGTACAAATAATACCTGCAGTAGGACCCCCTAACTAGAACAGACATTTTCCCCCTTTTCCTTAAGGATGGATCCAGTGAATGAGAAGAATTGAATGCACAGTTCATGGTTTAAAGAGTTACCTGAAAACCTTGTTTCACCGCTGAGGCAGGGAACTCAAGAACTGCTGCCTTCTTAGGAGCTAAGTAGAGGCCAGTGCTTCTCCAGGCATCAGTACCTAGGTATTAAAATGCAACTTCACATTAGTGTTGCTTAAACTGCAGCAAGACTTTTAATGTGGGTGTTGGGTAAAGGTACCTTATTTTTATCTTTATACCAAGGTTAAGTTGAATATAGTGCCTGAAATAATTGCTTCAATACAAGGGTGTTAGCAGTGCTACCAGCTGAACCCACTAAGTCTTCCATCAATAAAGGAATCAAGCAACAATCAACAGTACTACATCTGAGTAGAGGGAAATGTTATCTGGAAGATTTTACTTCAGAAACATGGTCTTCATTGCAAATTTTACCAGAATCTCTCTCTCTGTAGCTACTTTAGCATAAGCATAATCATGATGTAGCATACTCCTTACCTGCGTTTGTAGCATCAATCTCCACTGTGACTGAATCTCCCTGCTCCAGATTCTTTACTAGGTCATTCATTTGGCTCATGACATAAGAATCATTGGTTAAACACAGGATTAACCCCTGTTTGGAGCAGCTATTTACAGGAGACTGCTTGCTGACATCAGGTACAGCACATGACTGCATCACATCTAAAAAATCACTCTGTATAGATCTAGTGACAGGTTTAGCTGGGAGCTTCAGAAAATGAGGGATGTCCTGTCTGATTTTGAACAACCAAGCAGCCAGGGCCAGCTTTAACTCAGACTCATTCTGCAATTCATTCTTTAGATGGTAAAATGCTTTTGGAAGGTTATACTGATCAATGTCTTCATCAGGATTGATAGATTTATAACTACCTTTAGGGATCCTGTTATTCAAAATACTGATACCAAATTTGTTCAGGATTTTGTTTCCAGGGTAGTGTGTAAGGACATTACAGTCTGGATTCTGAGAAAACCAATACCATGCATGGCCAGCAATAAGAAGTCCTCCCCCCTCTGCAACAAACTCTTGGATGGCCTTTGCTTCTGCATCACTGTAGGATGTGCAGCAGTAGACACCTAGATCAGGGACTAAGTTAGATATATTACAGGGGATGTTTTCTTTTTTTAAAAGCTCAGTAAGTTTTCCCAAGTTTTTATGAACACCAATTTTTCTGTCCGGTCTATCATCTAGCCAAGACAGGACATTCAGGATAAATGTTGTCAGCTCTGGTTTGAAGAGTAAACCTTCATGTGTGGCCACCACCACACGTCCTTTGCCATAATATGCAGCTGCCAGAAAACATTGTTTCTTGTCAGTTAATCCAATTGGAAATGACAAAGCTCCATGGAGGAGAAGATCTGAAAGGGCAGTCGACCCACTGATGTCAAATTGTGGCACACCATTCAGGAGATGTTTTAGGTCCTTCGATGAGTTTAAACTGTGTGAGATAATAATACTTAGATATTGAACAGAGCATTGGCACTTGGCAATTTGCCAACAGCAGAACATGATAAATGAGATAAGGCACTAAAATGCTAAAACAAACAGAATAGAAAAGCTACAACCAGGGGCATAAAAAACAATGTAGAGAAGCAGTTTTTGCACTTTTAATGCAATTTCTGTCCTCAACCTGGTCTATTTCTAACATCAGCTCTTGCCACTTGCAAGCTTGGCTTTGTGACTGAACACTGCCTGGTAGGACTTCAGATAATCTCTGTTTTGCTTCATTTGTTCTTCATTGCTGTTTCCAATATTATATAGCTTGTTACACTTCCTCAGAGCTGTTTAGGTGTGGCCTTATACAGGCATCACATATGGAATCTCCCTTCTATATATAACTTTGATTTGAAATATTTTATTTTGTTTTCACAATAAACAATAAAAATCAATATGATAACAAATAGAATGCAGAATAAGAAGATGTGCTGCAATTAATACAATGACATATTATACAAAATTTATAATTTACAATGAAGTAATATATAGAATAGAAACTAACAAAAACTGACTAACACTAACTAAACCAGTGGATGTAGAGACAATCATAAAAAAAAAGAAAAAAAAGAAGAAGAAAGCACATTGTCCTCGGGAATGTCAGATTACTCACCCTACAATCATTTTACAAATGAAGGAACTGAGATATTTGACTTCTGGTATTAGAGTCACAGAACTCAAAGTAAGGAGACCATATAAGTCTAAATGAATCTTTGGAATTATTTCCTTTTGTTTTTACTAATAAAGCTTCCTGCCAGCTAAGCTGGTTCATGTAAGCAATAATGTCTGTCAATGAGGGTGGCTCTTTTTGTAGCCAAAAATTAAATAAAGCCTTTCTGGAGGCAGCCAAAAACAGGGTTGGCAACATTTTATTTTCTTGGCACTTAAATTCTAAGTTAAAAATTGAAGAAAGCCAAATCTCCTCTAGAAGCAACAAAGCAAAACCTGGAGATAATTGAATTTTTATTTTTAAAATAATGTTCAGAAAACTAAAACTGATCTTTGGATAAGTCCATAGATAGTGAAAAAGGGACACATTATACTCATCACACTTGGGACCGTATGATACAGGACTAGAAAAGGTACCTTTAGAAAAAAAAATCCATAGCCTAAGTGAACTAACTTAAAATGTTGTATCCTCCAACTCTCTGCCAAAATTAATTTATTGTAATTACAAATAGACTTCACCAAATCTGAAGGAGACACTCGACATTATAGAAACTCAGTCTATTTGTTGGAAATTTTAAGTAACGGGTGTGGGTCTGACCCAAAATGACTCCATCATTTTTTAGATAGAGAGTTAATAGAAATCGAAAAGGGAATCTCCAAAAACTCTCCCAAATCTTCAGCTAGTCTATGGTCAGACAAAACAATGTTTCTATTATTATGTAACAGAGAAAGGCAACATTAACAAGCTAGGTAATAATATCTGTCAGATTCAAGAAGCCCATAATCTTTTTTGAGTCTTGACCAAGATAACAGAGTAATATAACTTTGAATACTAAGCTTATGCTGACATTAAATTGTATATTGGTTGATGCTGACCAGATGACCAGAAAAATATACTTATTCTTTATAAAGGTCCTTTAGTTTCTTGATAAAAGGATTAGAGCCTGTAAACAGAAGAAGGGAAGATAAGTCACAAACTGTGGCTATACTCACTCTGTATATATAGGACATGATGGCATATCTTCACTCAAAATGAAAGTTCCCTTTTCTCCATAGCCTTTAGTGAAGTACACTCCTGAAACAGATGCTATTTTGTTTCCTGGAAAATGCTGAAGGACATTTTCATCTGTGTGGCAGTTGGACCATTCACAAGCCTGAGCCCCGATCAGCAGGCCTCCCCCCTGTCGCACAAAGGAGATGATCTCCTGAGCCTGGCTGTCATCATATCCGCTAGTACAGAACACTCCCAGGCCCTCAGTCAGGCTTGAACTGATTTGGACTTTATGGCCAGAGACACTGAGTGTTTCAGATAGCTGCCCAAAGGAACTGTGTACCCCAATGATGGCTTCTGAATTTGGACAAAGCCAGGATACTGCATTTTGAATAAAAACCATAAACTCTTTCATGTTCAGATAATTTTCATGGGCGATTGCCACCAATTTTCCTTTTCCATAACGAGAGGCAGCGATGAGCACATCATTTCTAGGAGTCACTAATACAGGAAGTGCAGCACTTCCTGTTAGCAGCAGCTTGCAGGGTGTAGCATCCCCAGAGAAATCCAAACAGCCAACACCACGGATCAGAAATTGGTAATCTTCATTAGGAGTAATTTTTTCTATGGGTGGAAAAACTTCATATAATAACTTTTGTTAGTCTAAATGCAATGCACTGAAATTAGACTTAATTTACTTTAATCATGTGTATACAAGGCTTTATTACGTTAAGTCCACATTAGGGCTCATGTACATCTGCAAGTGAAGTTGCAGTCCCTGCAATTTCCCTGCCTAAAGAATCAGACACAGAAGTCACTTGCATGCCAAGCACCCGAAATGACACCAGGCTAACTTATGTGCAGTGGCATCCGATTAGTGGTGAAATGCATGTGCAATTGTGGTAATATTGGTGAACTGACCACAAGGACAGTGGAATTCTGGGGAAAAAATAGATAGAAATTGCACTTTGCTTACTGCACTTGCAGACATACACATGCCCTGTAATATTAAATTGTCTTCTCTAAATACAAAAAATATACTACAAAACTAAATACAGCAATTATACAGGTATATATATAGTACATTTTCTTATTATTTGCCCACCTCTGGTATTTCTGAAAAATACAGCCTAAAAAATAGCAGTTGATAGGGTTAACAGGCAGAAATACAATTAACACCATGAGAAATACCCACCTTAAGGACAAATAACGAATTAACAAAAAGCAGGATCTTGGTTACCGTTGCAGAAAGATTGTGTATGTTTTTAGTGTATGCAAAGTAAATAGCCTGTGTTAAGTTAATACTGACTGCCGTAAGTTCTATTCTAAGTAATTCTATTCCCAAGATTAATGGCAATGCAACACAAAAAAACATTGTTAAAGATGCCCGTGTGTGCACTATGTTCTCCATGAGATACTAAAATCTTGTTCTGTACATGAGAGCTCACGCATTAGGACTGGGAATGGCTGGTGCTGCACACACAAGAAGCCACATGCGTTAGGTGAGAATGCTGCATTGAACTAACAAGCATTTTGTAATTATAAAACATCTATATGCAAACTTTACATAGCTATTATCTATTGAGGGAATAAAATGAATACAACTAAGCAATGGAAACTTAGGTCCAGTTGCAGTCTTTTGCCACAATTCACAGGCAAAATGAAATTTAACCCCAACACTCTACATATAATAATGCTGTTAGGTTTTTATTGTCTCGCAAGATCTAAATATCTACTTATTAGAATCTTTAATAACCTATATGTGTAAGGAAATAGTTATACTATAGCAAGCTCTATGGACATACATTTAAATACTTTATTAATCATAAGATAGTGCTTTAGCTTGTAAAATGTTTTAGTGAGATTGTACCACATCTACTTACTCTTTACAGCAGTTGAGGTTGGTACTGCTCCATAAACCTTTACATCGATTTTACCCAAGTTGCTTTTAGCCTTCACAATTATGTGTAGGGGGCCACCCCATAAACAGGATACTGGAACCCTCTGATCAAGAACATATATTGTGTGCATGACGGGAGCATGACAATATTCTTCAGCATACACACTATCCGAATGGCATCCAATTTGCACCTTTCATAAACACCAAGCATGAGAATCATATACATTAGGCAACAAATCAACTACAGTAGTAATAATAATAATAATAATAATAGCATTTATATAATGCTTTTCTTCCAATGTAAGCTCAAAGCAGAATATAAATAAAACAGTGTTACAAGGAATATATTATTTAAAGCAACTGTAAAGGTTGTGGCCATAGTTGCAACAGACTTGTGGCAAGTGAATCACATGTTAATGCTGGTTTTAATCATGTAATGGCATGGTGGAAGTGCTGAAAGATACCTGAAGACCCTGATGAACAGCTGAATCTGGAAACTCAAGAACTGCCATCTTTTTAGGATCTACGTAGAGACCAGTGATTCTGTGGGTATTTTTACCTAGGGCAGAAGAAAATTGTCACATATGTGGGCATGGTACCTACCAGATAGTACAGTTTACATGGCCACCTTTTCTGGCAGAAGCCTTTTTTTGGTCAGGTTTATATGTTAATATGAATGATTGCATTTTAAGTAGGGACGCACAAAATCCAGAATTCGGCCTTTTTCAGCAGGATTCGGATTTGGCTGAATCCTTCTGCCAGGCGAACTGAATCCGAATTTGCATATGCAAATTAGGGGCGGGAGGGAAATCGCATGACTTTTTGTCCCAAAACAAGGAAGTAAAAAATGTTTTCCCCATCCCACCCCTAATTTGCATATGCAAATTAGGATTCAGATTCAGTTTGGTATTTGGTCTAATCTTTTGAGAAGGATTTGGGGGTTCGGCTGAATCAAAAATAGTGGATTTGGTGCATCCATAATTTTAAGTGTATTTATTACTATTCATGTGCAATGATATGATATATAGTGAATAAAGTACCCCCTATTGTAAAATATAAGGATATTATAAGTTAACGAGGAGTTTCATGACCATATAAAAGGTCATGGAACTCCGAGGTAACTTCTAATATCCTCATATTTTACGATTGGGGGTACTTTATTTATTATAATACACAAGTTTCAGTGAGTCATGTGACAGAAATGACATCAGAACTCACCGTATATAACTGTTGACATCAGAACTCACCGTTTATAAGGATATAATGTACAAGATATTTATAGCTTTTGTGTATTATAACAATATAATCTGAGTATATGATACACTGAAGGATTTGGTAATTATGGCTAAAAAGTTTAAAAAAAAAGTGAAAAGCATTGCTTGGCTTATTGACTCTTGACACTTAAGAGAATTGACACTTCTCTAAAGAGGCAAACTAAAGCTTAGGGGCACATTTATTATCTGTCAAGGGTCAGGTTCAGATAATTTATGCCTGAAAATGTGAAGTCTGACTTTTTTTTCGTGTGATATTTTCTTTTAAGAATCAGTTTTTTAAATAAAAACATTAAACATCTCACTAGGTTTTAATTTAAAATTCTGATCGTGGAAAAAAATAAATTAATGCTATTGAAAATGAGTTGAGAAACTGGCTTGCGCTTTCTGGCATCTATTATCCTGAACCCTTTAAATATTTGGGAGTGAACTGCCATCTCTGTATTTGCTGTGAACCTTGACACGTTTAAATGAATTGTGCTATAGTTTAACCACTTATTACCTGGGTTTGTAGCATCAATCTGCACTGTGATTGAAGGTTCCTTCTCCACATAATTATTTAGGTCCCGCTCCTGCCCCAGGACTTCAGCTTCATGTGTTAAGCACAGGATTAATGCCTGTTTGGCACTGCTAGTTTTGTGCTTTGGCTTGCTAGTCTTAGAAGTATCACAATCTTCCAATAATTCTTTATACTGTAACTGAAAAGCAGTATTGAGTGGACAAACTGGAAGCTTTTTGAAAGCGTTGATATCCAGTGTGAGTTTAAAGAGCCAGGTGCTTAACTGAACTTTTGGCTCATCTTGAATTTTCAGCTGTGAAATGGTTTCAAGGAAGTGATACTGGTTAGCAGCACCACCAGAATAAGCTGCCTTATAATTGCCTTGAGGGATGGTTCTCTCCAGGACACTAATGCCAAACTTATTCAGTACTTTGTTTCCTGGGTAGTCAATGAGGACATTTTTGTCCACATTTTGATAGGACCAATTCCAGGCATGGTTAGAAAAGAAGAGACCACCCCCTTCTGCAACAAACTGATGGATATCATCCACTTCATTATTGCTAAAGGACTGGCAGCAGTAAACACTCATCTCAGAGGTGAAGTCAGATACCTGGCAGGAGATGTTTTCATTCTGCAAAAACTCAGCAAAGTTTCCCAGGTCTTTGTGAACACCAATTTTTCTTTTCTGGCCTAGATCAAGCCATGAAAGCGCATTTAGAATGAAAGTTTTTAGTTCTGGCTTGGTGAGGAAACTCTCATGAGCTGCCACAAGTACACGCCCTTTGCCATAATAGGCACCAGCTAGAAAACACTGTTTGTTGTCAGTTTGCCCAATTGGAAATGTTAATGTCCCATGAAGGAGTAAATCTGAAGGTACTGTCTGCCCAACAATTTCAAAATTCGATACACCATCCAAGAGATGCTTGAGATCCACTGAGAAGTCAAAACTGAGTAAGAGAAAACACAACGTTTTTAACAAACCATTGACTTAATATAAGTATAAATAGTACTAAATGATACTCAAGAAAAATAAGCGTTGAATGTGTGCAAGAACCAACACTGCCATAAAGATGTCTAAATAAGAAAAATTAGAACAATGCTAGTGTGTAGTTAAATACTTACTAATACATTTTAAAAACATTTAATCATGAACACAAGTGTCCTTTTTGCTTTTAGTTTATTAAAACGTAGGTCACAGAATCATGTTCTGGAGAACTGAATAGTGACAATTTTTTTGTTCGCAATCTTGATTGCACATTCACAAGTTAAATGTGTCCATACTGGGTCTGTTAAGCCCAGGGTTAATTTAATAGTTTGTGTCCATAGCCACAACTAATATGTGCTATGTGAATAAGATGTTAATGCAATTATTGACACAATACACAGTTGTGTGATGCACAAGTTTCTGCAGATGCAAATTAGCATGTCTCATAATGATACAGGAATTTTGGCAAAAAAGCTGAATTGTCATTTGCTTCCATATTTGTCTTTGTGAATGGCCCTAATCTATACATACTAGAGACTAATGACTGTCTAAAGGATTCAAAGAAATTGCTCTGGGTACTCAAACTCTTTTGAATTTACATTCATATATATTCTTGTTTTCAAGATATTAGCAGTTTTTAAACTTCTTGTATAATTTGAATTTGAAACAACAGCTTCACATTCTAATGATTTAGACTGACTGGATACATTAGGCTGCTTAGAACTTGCCACAGTTCCTCTTCGTCAGAAACTCATTTTCAGCAGACTGGAGCCAGCCGATACCAACAAGCGGCGCTATTGTTTCAAATGTATTATATTTGATTATATTATGTTCTTAAACTCACTGTGTGTATATGGAACTCCATGGCATATTTTCAGTCAAAGAGAATTTTCCTTTCTCTCCAGTGCCGCTGATGAAGTACACCCCAGAAACAGATGTTATTTTGTTTCCTGGAAAATTGTGTAGAACATTTTCCTGTTTGTGAGCTTGACACCATGACCAAGCCTGAGCTCCAATCAGCAGGCCTCCCCCCTCTCGCACAAATGAAATGATCTGCTGAGCTTGGCTGTCATCATAACCATTGGTACAGAACACTCCCAGGCCCTCAATCAAGCTATTAGTTTTTTTAATTTTGTGACCAGCAGTACTGATAATCTCAGCAATTAGATGTAGTTTGTTGTGTATCCCAATGATAGAATCAGGGGTTGGGCAAAGCCAGGCTATTACATTTTGTAAAAAGTCCTTAAACTCCTTCATGTTCAGGTAACTCTCATGAGCCATGACCACCATCCTTCCTTTTCCATATCGAGCGGCAGCAACGAGCACATCCTTTCTAGGAGTGACCACCACAGGGAATGCAGTGTCTCCTGTTATCAGCAATTTACAAGGAAAGGGGTTTCCAGTGAAATCCAGGAAACCAACACCATGAACTAGGCAACTGTAATCTTCATCAAATGTCATATTTCCTAAATGGAAACATAGTAATGAGATAAACAGCAAGAAAAGATTTAAAGTAACAAGTGGCAGTACTGGGATTTGTGCAGAAATCAATAAACTCTACCTAGAGCACTTGATACATAGATTATATTTTTACTTGAAAGACCTAGCCTCATCACTAAGGACTAGTACAGGCAGTGCGGGTACAGGTATGGGACCTGTTATCCAGAATGCTCGGGACCTGGAATTTTCCTAATAACTGATCTTTCCAAAATTTGGATCTCCGTACCTTAAGTCTACTAGAAAATGATTTAAACATTACATAAACCCAATAGGCTAGTTTTGCCTCCAATAAGGATTCATTATATCTAAATTTGGATCAGGTACAATGTACTGTATTATTACAGAAAAAAAGGAAACAATTTTTAAAAATGTGATTATTTGGATTACATAGAGTCTATGGGAGATGGCCTTCCTGTAATTTGGAGCTTTCTGGATAATGGGTCCCATACCTGTACCATAAGTGATGCAACTTAATTTGACGTAAATGGAAACAAGTCATTACTATGAATGGCTGTAATATAGGAGGTCAACTGAATTCCAGACCTATGAATTATTTGGGGTGAGACTACAATCAAATGACTGCAAGACAGCAGGAAGGCCCATGTTTAAAAAAAAAAAGTACAAGCAGAGAACGGGTTAACTTATTCACTAATGAAAATCGTGTACATGGTACAGAGGCAAGAACAAACACTTTATTTTGATAATAGCATCCCTTTAGAGAGATATACTCCCCTTTTTGACATGGCCTCATATCTTTCAGACTTAAATGTAATATAAAAAGGGTTTACACATTAACTGAATTTTTCAAAAATAAATGTTAATGTATTTTTTTCCACATACAGTAGAACTCCCATTTTACATTTTTCGGGGTACCAGAAACAGTGGTGAATAATCTGGGAAAATTTAAAATTAGGGAAATGTATTATGCATTATAAATTGGTGGGACCACAAAGAAACTGTGTTAAATGAGGGAAAATGTAAAATTAGTGTATGTAAAATTGAGGTTTCCTTGTATATCTAAGGTTCCTCTTTCAGGTGGGGATAAGTTAACAAACATCTCTAATTAAGACATATACCTGGGTGATATGCAGACAAATATAGGATAACATTTATTACAATGTGCTCCAAACACTTTAAAAGTTAATCAAACATACTAGAAGGACTGCCAACGGGGGTGCAGGGGGTACTGCAGTCATGGGTTCCATAGCAGAGGGGGGCATGGAGATAGAAAAGAGCACATTGCTGGTGACCAAAGGGCCAGGGTTTGTGCTGGAGTCATCTGGTTTTCTTCTTGTCAACTGATCATAGTTGAACATCATTTTATGTAAATTGTAAAATGAGTGAATCACATGTATTGTAATATGAAAGGGTTTAAAAAGTGGAGATCAAGGCATATACTGTATATCTCTTTAACTGAAAAGAAATGAAGAGCTTGCAAAAAAAGTCAAAATCATGACTCTTCTCTTTTTTAAAAAAGGGACCTGGTGCAGCTACTTCATATGATCAAAAATCCACAGAATTTTTTTTTATAAATATTGAATGTTTTTAAAGTCTGCCCTCACTCAAAAACTGTATTTCTTTACATAATGAAAGTAATTGTGATTTGAAGCAACCTTCCAAAATGCTTTCAAGTTATTTGTAAATGTAATTGCTACTGAAAATAGCATCTGTCTGACTGTTTACATTCTCTGCATTCTTGGTTCTGACTCTCAAAACAATGTTGCAAGCCAGCAGGTAATAGCAAAAAAGGCATTTAGTCACCCACATGAGATCTCCTTGCGGGAGATAAAAACAGGCAAACATATCTTTCCATTCAATGCTGTATTTTTGAGTGATAAAAAGTATGCTCTGTCAGACGTACTCGGATTCCAATGCTATTGCTTGGAAAGGTTTTTTGAGCGTTTAGTCGCCTACCCTAGAGCCAACTTCCTGCAGGTGACAAAACCCATGTGTTATTAACCTAAAAAATTTGGACTGACTTTGTTATATTGTTTTAACAGTCAGACCCAGAAAAGAGAAAGGACCAAACAAACACTGTGTTCAACTGGTGCAACAAGTGTCTAAATAATGTAAACTGGAAAGTTGCTCACATTCTATTTCACTGTGCAAAGAAACAGTTTTCTATAGGAGACTCTTACCCTTGATTTTGGGCTGGTTGAAATTAAATATTCAAGACTTTTCTGCAACTCCTATTTCAGGATCAGGAGCATAACCACAATGGAAGCAGACCCTGTAGTTGAAGGGTGGGTGCAAGAGTATAAAGTGCCCAGTAAAGCCCTAGGTAAGTACCAATTTGGGGCCATAAATTGAATTTGCTGTGGAAGAGTCAAAGAACTGTACTGAAATTCAGCCAGTACAGTTTTTTTTTTTAAGACATAGGGGGTTATGTAATAAAAGACACTAAGTTTGCCCAGGATCAGTAACCCATAGTAACCTGTAGATAGCATTTACTAGTCAACCATCTTATTGGTTGCTATGGGTTACTGCTCCTTGGCAAACTTAGTGTCTTTTATTATTTAGAGTATGGGGGATAATTACCCCTGTCTGGATTTACCTTTGTTTGGTTACAACACAAACAGGGTCATTTAGGAATGCAAGTGCAAACTGAAAAAATGGACATAAATTGAGCGTGCATTGAAAAAATTCATGAAAGGAACTTAAGCCCATAGAAGCTCATTGGTGTGTACCTGTGGGGAGCACATCAGCACCTGCCCAGCTTGCTCTGATGAACAATACACAAATGCACTCATTAACACAGTGTAACCCTTGCAATGGTTTCACTAGGGGGATGCAGAAATTAGCTTTGCAGGTTTAGGATCTGTTACCCGGAAACCCATTATCCAGAAAGTTCTGAATCACCAAAAGGCCATCTCCCAGATAATTAATTTAATCCAAATAATCCAAACTTTTAAAAAGTATTACTTTTTTCTCTGTAATAGTACAAAAGTACCTTGTACATCGCTGCGAAATACTGACAGGTCCCATACCTGTATGGGATTTGGAAGCAACTCAGACATTGCATTTAATCATCAAAATTCTCTAGCAACTACAGACTAATCTGGCTGAATTAAACCAACAGATGGGTTAAACAGTGCAGATCCTAATCCGTCCTAACATTGTTTTGTTGCTGGTCGCTTTGCTTTGCACATTGCCTTGTACAATGATACAGTTCGAGATTTGGGAGAACAAAATTGAGATGTAATAGGGGGAAATCTGCACATGGTCTGCATAACAGAAAAATAAAATTATAGGAACTAATTACGTTGGCTGTGTCAAGGAAAGCAGCCATGCAGACCCTAGAAAAAAGCTATCTTAATTCACATGCAAGAGTACATTAACAGACTTTTATTCTACATGAATTAATAGTATTATCAATGGTTTCTAAAAATCTAAACTTTACAATTTTGAATGTAGATCTATACCTGATGGGTTTGATCTATACCTGGAAAAAAGGAAGCCAGTTATTGGCAGTGCAGACACTGATAGTGGTGGTGTCCAGGCAGCTCCTTATTAGCTCCAGTGACTTCTCTTATCTCCTCTCGAGCTTGCAGCTATGTCGTGCCCTCTGTAGGACCAAAGTGACTTGTTACACTGCTGTGAGACGGCTTCCTTTTATGATTAGTTTGCTTGGTGGGTGGTGGTGTGCAGAATCAACAAATCTTGCTTCAGTAGTGACATCTCTTTTTGATACACCTGTGCAATTACAGTATGTTCTCAAATGAGTCATCTAAGTAAGCTTAGTGATGTGGTGATGTTTGTTTGTGCAGCATCTGATGAAACTGGAAGCTTGCCCCAGGTATCAGCTGTGTTCCTCAGGGTTGATTTATAAAAAACATAGCACCTTCCCTAATATAAAAGACATACACAGTACATGTTTTAAAAATACAGCCCTTCATTTGTCAAAAAAAAAAAAAAAAAGGACTTCACATACTTAAAACAATCACACTAGAGTCCTGCAGCGGGTTGGGTACCCGCGGGTTACCCACAAAAACCTGCGGTACCCTGCGGTTTGCCGGTATAAGTTTCTGGAGCGGATATAGACATGGGTCGGCGATTCTCCGGGTTGGCAGGCCGCGGGACTTCTCAATAGTTAGTTTTACTCCTTTTTTTCTGATCATGCCTACTTCCAATGATGTCACTTTCGGGTTTACAATGACAACGCTTCCTCTTTTACTCCTTTTTTTTCTGATCATGCCAACGGCGTTGCGGATAAGGTACTTGCGGGTCGGGTAGCGGGTCCAAGCGGGTAAGTATGTGGCTTGCGGTTCGCGTTTAACAAATTAGTTCCATGCAGGACTCTAACTCACACATCCACAGCAGAGCTCTGGACACCCCCCCCATTTCCCAGGAGATACCCAGTTTTAGACCCCTTGGCCCTGGCTTCTTGTCAATTTATGCAATTCCCCCCAGGCTTTTGTTTTTTAATTCTCTGAAAAAATGATGTGTGGGTAAGGCTATGGTAAATAAAGTTACCTGGGGCTCCCAAAATTAGTCACTTCACCAATAATTGTCCTGGATAAGACCCTCTTTTCCAGGTGTTACAGCACCATGTGGCCTGTTTATGCATGTAAAAGGCACTATGAAGAACTTTATGTCATTAAAGACCACATTATTGTTAATGTTAAGGTTAGTGAAGACTCTGCAAACAGAAAGCATCCAAAAAGTGGAAATTGTTTTTAAATAAATCGATATTTGCAATTTGAACCAACCTGCATTTATCTGTATCCGAGGAATCCTTTTCCAACTTTGGGTCTCTCTCCCTATATACTGGCTTCTATACAGTATTCTTAACTTGCCTAACCCCTCTGCATCATATTGAAAAATTCTCTCACATACCTCCCAACATTTTGGAGGGACAAAAAGTTGCCGCGCGTAGCGAAATTTTTTTTAGACTGCACAAATTTTTGTGGCCACACCCCTAATTACCATGTTCATTTTACAAAATTTGGCAGGTTATAAAAGTTTGAACATATTTCTGTGTTTTTTTTTTTAGTTATTACAGTTTTGCTAATGAAGGTGAATTGCCCTTTAAGCTGTGAATAACTTTTCCCAAGGGACCTGTAATTTTATATTGTTACAATTACTTATTTGCTTATCTAGATACATTTGAATTGTTACAAATGTATCTTATTTTCTGTTGTGGCTGTTGTGGGCTCTCTGCCAAAAGCCAATTAAGTTAGAAAATTTGTTTCTTTTTCTGTCTGTTCAGTGCAGAGAAAAATTGGACTTTCCAGTACCAATGAGGGACTGCAGATTTGATTGAGTTGTCAAAAAAACGGGACAGTTGGGAGGTAAGCTTTCATCATTTTTTTTATAGTGGATCTATTATTTGGGGGCTCTGTGCTAAAGTAAAATGTAGTGCTCTAGGAACCCACAAGCTTGCTTTTCACTTCATTGCTGTAGCCTATGTATTAAGCCCTTGCTTATGTTGCTGCTTATGGCCTTTCTTCAGACAAATTCAAATTATTTTTCACTCAGCTAACCCAGCGGTGATATAAATAGGTGATAATTTTGCCTTTGGCAACAATTCTGGAGCTAAAAAGATTACGTTACGTAGTGTGGATGCGATAATATATATGTACACCAGAAAATTCACAATGACAAAAGAATTTGCACAAACCTGCTGTGGCATTTTTTGGCCTATTTTGGCAAAAGTCATTATCACGGTGAGTGAACATGAGGCCCATTAGGAAGGTGCAAGGCTTGAGTTTTAACTAAAGCAAAATCAGTCTGTAGCAAGGACCCATATTGCGTATACATAATACAGGGTTTTCCTTAAAGGAGAACTAAACCCTAAAAATGAATATGGCCAAAAAAAGCCATATTTTATATACTGCACTAGCCTAAAGTTTCAGCTTCACAATAGCAGCAATGATCCAAGACTTCAAACTTGTCACCCAGGGGCGATCCTGGCCCCTCCGACGCCTGAGGCAGCAGCAGCTGCCCCCTATTCCCCATGCGCTTACCTTTTTGCGCCTGATCAGGTCCAGGGGTGTCCACGAGGGCGACAGAGAGGGCCAGTACGCTAGCGCAGAGAGCCCAACTGTGCTCTCTGTGCTAGAAGAGCCGGATTTCCTCTGAAAACCAGAAATTCGGCTCTTAAATTACCAGGAGCGCCATCTTTGCTGCCTCTGACACCTAGTGATGCGCTGCCGCCTGAGGCGACAGCCTCAACTCGCCTCATTGGTGAAGCGAGATGGGGTCACCATCTTGGAAAGTGTCTGCGACACTCACATGCTCAGTGGGATCAAAGCAGCTGTTGAGAAACTAAGCTTAGGGATTGTTGCAAATTATTCAGGGAGAAAAAAAAAAAAGTAAAAAAAAAAAAAAAGATGCTTAAACAGGTATCTATGTAAAATTGCATTCCTAAATTTTGGACCCTTCTGCATAAAAGCTCCCATAGCTTTACTGTCCATTAAGGAAGTGGCATGAGGTTTTTTTCAAATCTGACTTTATGCAGGATTACGTAGGATTTTATTGCTTCATTGTATTATCTAATGAGATCAGATCCTTACGCTGCTTTATCATACCTGAAACAGTGAATAGGACTAAATAGAAAAAACAAATCTGCTGCCGTCTCAGTAAAACCGAAAACTGCTTGTACGAGCATAATAAAAACATTAAAAGATTCTTGCCCTTTCACTTACATAGCAAAGTCCATAAACAGCAAGCTCATTTCTTTGGATTTGATGTGCTCCCTTTACGGTTACAGTCACATTAATGTACAATGAAAAGACAAGTAAATTAAACTAAAGCTGGCGAAAACATGGTCCCACAGCAAACATTTGTAAGTATACAAGATACTACTGATCTACAGGACGGATGTAACTAGTTTTTGCTGAAAAACAAATGTTTTAGCCCATGGAAAGGCAACTAGGTTCACTTTTAAATTATATTACAATAAGATAAGGAAACTCACCCCAGAAAGAAGGGGAAATCACGAGCCCATGATCATACACGTCCACAAACAAGAGAGAATACGGAGTAAGTGAAAACAGAACAAGGTGTGTAAGATTATAGTGACACCTACAGGAAGAACATGAGAAGCAACTGCCAAATATAAAACTACAATGTATCAGACAGTTTATATGCAGTTAGTCCGGAAGCAACACTTTGGCAACCCAATTTTAGTTGCCAGACGGATGTATAGATTACTCCATTAAAAAGTAACCATATTCCAGGCTTTATAATTAATTCGGAGCTCTTGCATATATTAGAGGCCTGTGACTTGCCATGACCAGTGTAGTATCCATTTCATTAATACAGTTTATTGAATGACAGTGAGCAAATACAGGAATTTCTCACAGTAGCTCGCTAGGCCAGCAACATTTTGTGTGGGGCATGAAAGGAGGGTCCAGGGGGCGAGTGGGTAAACTGGCACTAGAGAGGCCCAATCAGATCTGGTCCTGACTTCATATGCTTCTAAGGCACCTACATTTCAGATCCGACCATTACACTAGCTAGATCGCTTATTCACCTATATTGAGGTCTCTGAATCAAGTTGTTTGGCAAATCACAGGGAAATGCCCATCAAGTTGCAGTGCTTTTCATTTATCAGATGCATTCTCCCAGTGGCACCGGCAGCAGTAGTCTTGTATGGTCATCAATAGTAGCTGAATGGCCGTAGTCAGCTCTAGATCAAGCTGCCGTCTTATTAGAAGGCATTACTGCCCTATACAGCCAAATTCATGTGCATTATCACCACATCATATTTTTTCTTCTGGATAAAAGAGGGAAAAACTAGGACGTTGAGGACCGATTGTGCATCATACGGCAGTGTTCAGTTTGTACTGTATTGAAAATAAAACTAAAATTCCAGCAGTGGAACCTGGAGAGTCATGAAACTTTAGTACCAGCAACTAGAACCCCATATAGGATTATTTCATAGTAGCACGCTTGATGTTGAACATCTTGTTTTTGAAAGGCTGGGACATGCGAATACTTCAGAAATATTTTAGGTTCAGACCCCGGCAAATACATGGTATGAGTGCACAATTGTGCACTGGTACTTTAATTATCTAAATTCAGCATTACAATAAGATACCTCGTACCCCCAAAATATGCTGTGACACAAGATGTCAAGGAGTTAAGTGCTGACACAGAATTACAATACGACACAAGATGTATACAATGCTTACATTTTATTATGTTTTCTTTAATTATGTATTGCAAAGCTATAGGTATAAGGACTTCTCATCACAAACCAAACAGTTTAGGGGGCTTCCTCTGTTGAGAATGTTCTAGAACAACTCCGTAAATCATGAAACAAAGATCCAGTCCACGGCTAGCTTATCATTGTTGCTGGTCTATAGCTAGCAATAGATGTAGGTTTGACGACTTAAGTTTTCATTGCACTAAGATAGGACTTCATGGGATCCTTCTCCCATACAGGTAATACAGACAATTTACTGCGAGTTGCTTCCTCAATGGGCCAGCCCCAGGCCTCAAAGAATGGAACAAGATTGATTTGCACAGCTTCAGAGAACTTCTCCGCCCACAGGTTCATCTTAAATTTGTTTTCATTACTGATGCCCGACATGCTCTGGTAAACTTTGAATAGCTGCTTGAATGGTTTCCAGCCAAAGCCTTCTTGCAACTGAAATAAAACCCACCAAGGGTTATTGTAAACAACTAATACAGTGTATCCATAGTTCAGTGGCCCCTTACAACAAAGCTGATGCTAGACAATCTGGTTAGTAGACAATCTGGTTAGTCCACCAATAGAACACCTGCTGTCAGAAACTAACCAACCGCTCATATAATACATACATAAAAACTCATCCCCACTAATAAGTGCTTATATCTTTTCCCAGTTTTAGTATTAGGCCCCCCATCAATGCGAAATGAGGGATAACATCCTAAAATGCCTCCTAACATTAAGTAGATGCAATTTAAGTTATTGGTAGAGCAGTTCACACAATCCCATGGTCTATTGGGATGACCTCCAATAGTACAAGGGATTCCAGCTTTTGGCAACAGTGTGCTGTACTAGAAACCTTGACCAGATAGTTTGGTACAGCTGGTACACAGATGACCTGCAACTTATATGGAATTCTTGTAGTGTTTTCACTGATATTTGTTTGATGCTGGGGGGATAAGGAATTTATTGCAGTAAGTCCAGGACCTCAGCTTGACACTCATGAGGACTTGTAACAGCTAAAACTAAAAATATTGCCGTCAGTGTAGTATGTATTTAGGCCCAGATTTACACCTTCGGCACCCTTAGGCTATCTGGTCCTAGCGCCTGCCCAGTTTCGCACATGCACCCCTGTTTCTCTTAGGATGTGGCTGGTCGGCATGCCACCCCTGAAATTGCCACCCTAGGCCGTGGCCTTAGCACAAATCCAGCCCTGTATGTATTACCTGTAAATAGGTCTCCAGTGCAGTCCATACATTCCAGTTTTCTAACTTTGGTCCAGTTTTCAAATATGCTGCAATACAGGCAGCCCTGCTTTCTGGTTCAAGAGCAGAGTTCGCTTTATCCCGGGACACTCCTACAACCGTTTCATGCACAAATACAGACCAAAGGTTACAAGTGGCTTCTGTGGTATGAGGGGGAAACTCCCAAACTTTTTGCTGTTGATTATGCCCAAGCTCATGGATTGGCCCCCAGAGACCTTCCTTTTGCATACATTTAAGGTTAGTCAAATATTTCACAGATGCCAAGTGGACCATAACCGGGTATCCAGCATGCATCCAACCTGCAATGTAAATGCTTAAACTTATAAACTGTAGCAGGGTTAGAAAATAATGGAGTTATTAGAAACCGCAAATGTAGCAGTAAAGAATACATTTTCAAGGATCAGAGGGTGCAAAAAAATGCTGTTCAGCAACACACACTTCTAATTCTGCCTAAACCCAGGCACAACAATAAACTGTATTGAAGATTACCTGTAACTAAATACTTACCAGCCGAGATCTGTACATCTGCCACAATTCTTTCTGGCCGAGGAAATTTTGCAGGTTTGGCAGCAAGCTCAGTAATAGCTACCATCATTTTGTCCCAAAAACCAAGTAGCTCTTCTGGATCATTTAGTGAGCGGATACGATCGGAAGGTACAGTCAGGATGATGTTTTCTGTAATCAATTCAGCCCAAGGAGGAGGCAAGTCACGGATTGATTGCAACCAGGAAACTATACTGGTCTTACCTGGAGAAAGACCAAACAGAATCAGTACAAAAGGAGCCAAACTGCCCAGATACAAAGGGCCTACCCCTCCCTGTGATTAATAACAGAAAAAGACAAGAGATTCTCTGCACTCAACCCATTATAAAAATATTAAGGACATTTTATATTAAGCTACTAAAAATGCCCCCTTAAACAAAATGGGAATGGTTTGTCAAAGCAATAGGTCAAACTCATCCCTGATCTGGCCAGTCCTAAACATGCTTTCATCTGATTCATTAAACTGCTTCAGTATGTATTTTAAACAGAAACCAAGACTAATAATTGCAAGACATTCTGTACATTCTGTCAGGTAGCTGCATATCAGATGTCCAGTTATAATCAACAGCTACCCTGGCTGTGTGTTGAAATGCAGTGTGATAAATTCAACCTATGATGTATTTACACGAAAAATGAACTGTTCCTTCAGCATGAAAGGGAGGGAAACTGGTTAATGACCTTTAATATAGATTGGGGCTGGTTCTGCTCCATACACCTGGACTGGGATTGTACCCAAGTTGCTCTTCTCTTTCACAATGATGTAAATTAGTCCACCCCAAAAACAGGACACTGAAATCTTCTCACTATGAACAGAAATTTTCCGCACAACAATTGGTGCACGATAAAACTTATCTTTAGAGCCCAAATCATCTGAATGACAGCCAACCTGGACCTATTAAAAAAAAAAATTATCAGTAACCAAAAAATAAATAATGCAGCTCATCATATAGGGGCAGCAGTACTGTAAGCATATTGCAGCCATTGTGTAACAAACTTTCCAAAACCCTGCTTCACTGCACTCATTACAAACAGCACCCACCCGCCTCACCTTTATGCCGAGCTTTGATTTAACCATTCATTCTTGATTACCTGAAGACCCTGCCACACAGCTGAGGCTGGAAACACAAGCACTGCTGTCTTTTTGGGAGCCAAATAGAGGCCGGTACTTCTCCAGGCATCATAACCTAGAACAGATGAGCCATTGCATAAAAGTGGTCAAAATATTAAGCAACATTCTATTATAACATTTATATTTAAGTATATACATTATACTCAAAAGGGAGGACTAAAAGGGTCTCCTTTTACAGTGGTTTTAGCGTTTGAAAACTACGATTACACTATGCATGACATGTAACCATACCATAAAAACCTCTAGAAATTCTTGATTCTTGCAATTTGCAAAAAAATAAACGCATAAAATCTGAAAAGTCCAAATTAAAAATTATCCAGTAGAACAGCACAGCTACCGTTAACTTCTATATGACTGACAGCTTTTGCTTAGCAAATTCTTGAGATTTCTTATTTAGAGATTTGTGTTTTAAAAGGGTTTTTTTAGTATGTGTAAAGTAAATTGAAACTCTTAATAACCTGGGTTTGTGGCATCGATTTCTATAGTGACTGCTGGCTCTTTCTCCATAATATTTTTCTTGTTGCACTCCTGGTTGACACTACAGGTTTCATGAGCCAATGATAGTATTAAAGCCTCTTTTGAGCAACTGTTCACACAGTTTTCTCCGTTAAGCTTTGGTAGCTCACAGGTTTGCATCATCTTTATAAACTGGTCCTGTATGGTGCTAATGATAGGACTGGCAGGGAGTCTCATGAAATAGGTGATGTCCCGTCTGAGTTTGAACATCCAGGTGCTGAATGGAGGTTTCAGTTCATGTTCACTTTTTAGTTCATTTTGCAGCTGTGAAAGTGCCTTTGGGAACCGATACTGGTTAGTGGCTTCATCAGGATTAACTGCTTTATAATTGCCTTGAGGGGTACTCCAGTCCAATATGCTAATCCCAAACTTATTCAGAATTTTGTTGCCTGGGAAATCCGCAACAACGTTTAGGCCTGAGTTTTTGGAGGCCCAGTTCCAGGACTGGCCACCAATAAAGAGGCCTCCCCCTTCTGCAACAAATTGATGGATAGAACATTCTTCAGCCTCAGTGTACCATGGGCAACAATATACACTGAGTTCAGGGCTAAAGCTGGATATTGTACACAAGATGCCTTCCTTCTCTAACATTTTTGCAAGGTTTTCCAAGTCATTATGAATACCAATTTTGTTTCTCTTTCCAGTGTCTAGCCATGATATTGTATTCAGGATAAAGGTTTTCAGCTCTGGTTTATACATGTAGGAGTCATGAGATGCTACAACCACACGCCCTTTACCATAGTGTGCAGCACCCAGAAAACATTCCTTGTTATCAGCAACAGTAATTGGAAATGCAAGAGCCCCATAGATGAGAAGATCTGAGGGAAGACTGTGTCCACTGATGTCCAGCTGTGATACACCATTCAAAAGGTGCTTCAGATCTTCTGAGAAATCAAAGCTGTAAGAAAAACAGCAGTCTTTGAAATTATGTGACAAAATACATTTACTTGCCTACTTCTCTCAAAAAGGTGACAAAATGCCCTTGTTTGACTTTAGAACTTTTTGTATCTCCTGATTTTTAGCTTTTGTCAGTCTTCCACTTGCTGGAGGCCTACTATAAAAACATTTACATGTGACAAAGACGTGCCTATACCCAGAGTAGACTACTTTTCATTGCTTACATAATTAGGTGGACAAGTCTGTTAAAGACAAGTTAGATTATAATTATTAAGCAGCACTCTAGTAAAAAGAGAGAAGCGAATGGTACATACTAGTGATGAGCGAATTTATTCGCCAGGTGCGAATTCACGGCGAATTTGCGCGATTCGATGCCAGAGAATAAATTCGCAAAACGCCCGCGAAAATTCGTGGCAAAAATTCGCCGGCATCAATTTTTTTTCGCAAAAACAAGACGCCGGCGCCATTTCGCGAATTTTTCGGTGAAGCGAAACGGCGCAAATTCGCCCATCACTAGTACATACCAAAACAAGACTTACGGTATACATACTTACTCTGTGTATAATGGGGTACATGGTATATTTTCAGTCATACTGAAGGTTCCTTTCTCTCCATAATGATTGGTGAAGTACACCCCAGAAACAGATGTTATTTTGTTTCCAGGAAAATTGTGTAGAACATTCTGCTTGTTGCTGTAGGACCAGTGCCAAGCCTGAGCCCCAATCAGCAGGCCTCCCCCCTCTCGCACAAATGAGATGATCTTCTGAGCTTGGTCCTCATCATATCCACTAGTACAGAAGACTCCCAGGCCCTCAGTAAGGCCTGAACTGGTTTGGACTTGACAGCCAGATCTAGGGAGTGTCTCGGCTAGTAGAGTTAGGCTGCTATCTACACCAATTTCTGCTTTTGGGTTTGGTTTCAGCCAGGCCACAGAGTTATTCAAGAAAACCATAAACTCTTTCATGTTCAGATAATTCTCATGAGCAACGACCACCATCTTTCCCTTTCCATAACAAGAGGCAGCGATGAGCACATCCTTTCTAGGAGTGACCAACACAGGGAAGGCTGTGTTTCCTGTTATGAGCAGCTTGCAAGGAACGGAACTTCCAGAGAAATCCAGAGAATCAACATCTTTGGTAAGTGCTTTGTAATCTTCATAAAACGCCATAATTCCTAGGATGAAAGATTTGTGAAAATAAAAGCCACCTTCTCAACCAGATACAAAATGAGTGTTAAATATTGGTGCACAAAATATGCCATTTTATGTCAGAAAGCATTAGTAACTACACTAATTCTACAATGGCAAGATGAGGTCTAAAACAGCTAAGGCAATGTATATTGCCTTTCCTAGTCTTGGGGTCAAATGTATATTTAAAAATAAATATCGAGTTTAATAATGTTTCTTAAACCTCGAATAGTTGGCATTTATTAAAGAAAAATATTAGAAAAGTTGCCAGGAAAAAAAATTACCGAAGTAAAAGCCGGTCCTAGACTGGGAGTCAAAATAGGCCCTGCCATTCCAAGTACACAGAGGCCCAAACAGCCCACTATATGGTAACTCTATGGAACTGTACAGCAGCCCCTGGCATTTGCAAGAGCCCACAGATTGCCAGTCCGGGCCTGCAGGCAACTGTCTGTAACAACTTAAATTTCCCAGTTTATAAGATTTAACATGGTTTCAATGATGCTGAAAAAAGTGTTCTCCTCCTTTGTATTCTAGCTTGTTTGTGCAAAAAAAGTGCTACTGCCAATTTTCTGTCGACCTTAAATGGGGTAATGGTCACCAAAAAAAAAAAAATGCATGCAACTTTTTGTGCGACCAAGAAAATTCTCCAAAGGTTTCTTTTACATGATAGATTCCAACCTGGAGGCCCATGGGTCAGATGTAATTTTGAAAGTTACTTTTATGGTAACGGCCTGCTTCAAGTCTGCATAGATTTGTGACAACTTAGGTTAAGTAATTGGCCCACTGTATGGTAAAAGTAAGAGCGTCTTGAATTACACATGCCTTATGCATCTTCATATGCACTAAATCCTATTGTGAGGTCCTATCTTGTGTTAAGCAAAGTTTAAAAATACTCAAATATGTAGAATACATAAAGAAAAATGTATGAAAGGACAGGCAATACAAATATTAGATAAGAGTACGTTTCTATTTATCAACACTTTTTTTTTTTTTTTTTTTATATATACACACGGGGGGGGGGGGGGAAGAGCCTCAAATCTGTGATAGACTTATATTTGGATCATAAATAAATGTATAATTCCATAGACTGGAAAAAAAATAAAACCTGTGTTCTAAAGTGTGTGACTATAGCCAATGTTTTTTTCACACCAACAAACTGGAATCATTTAATTTCCTTGTGCAGGTATGGAATCCATTATCCAGAAACCTCCGATGGGAAGGCAATCTCCCATAAGACTCCATTTTCATCAACTCATTTTTAAAGATTATTTTCCTTTTGTTTGTGATTAAAAAGTACCTTGTACTTTATCCCAACTAAGAAATAAATAATCCTTATTGGAGACAGAACAATCCTATTTGTTTAATTAATGTTTACATGATTTTAGTAGATTGGAGGTATGTAGATCCAAATTACAGAAAGATCCCCTTATCCAGAGAACTCAGGTCCCTTACCTGTAATTGTGATGTGGGTATTTAAGCAACATACAGGGGAGGCAGGCATACCTACTGCACCACAGACACTTGTCCAATAGTTATGATAGTGTCACAGTCTGTCTGCCCCCCCCCCCAACAATTAAGTACTACAATTGCAAAATTGGTCAGATTATGGATATGGTTGAAAATGCCATTAGGTCTGTAGTCTCCCAATACATCAGGAATATACAGTTATGGGTACATAGTACAGGCATTAATAAGCAAATAAAAACATTACAAGCATAAAACATGTACAGAAACATGAATAGCAGAAAAGCAGTATACCATTGCAGAAGTCTAGTGCAATAGGATTTAATTTATAACATTAAAGGGGTGGCTTAACTTTTAAGTTAACTTAGTATGTTATATAGCCAGTTCTAAGCAACTTTTCAATTGGTCTTCCATTTTTTTTATTTTTTTTAATAGTTTTTGAATTAATTGCCTTTTTCTTCTGACTCTTCCAGTTTTAAAAAAAAGGGGGTTACTGACCCCATCTAAAAGCAAATGCTCTGTAAGGACACACATTAATTGCTACTTTTGTTACTTGTCTATCTATTCAGGCCGTCATTCATAGTCCAGTCTTTTATTCAAATTAAGGCATAGTAGCTAGGGTAATTTGGACCCTAGCAACCAGATTTCAAAAACCACAATTGCAAATTGTCTCAGAATATTATCCTACTACAAGTTAACTCACAGGTGAGCCGCCAACTAGTCAAGCTCTTGTATCAGCTCCTAATAAGTCTATACTATGGAAGTTTCTTGCCCTACTGACACTAGCAGTGGGGTCATTATGATCCAATCATCTCTATGGCAGCTCAGCTAGAAGTAGGGGTGGGGTTCTAAAAAAAAAATGTTAGACCCCCGAGGCTGCCCCTTTAAAGCAGTCGCCCTATGCACAGGCCCTTGGGTGCATAGATATGCAATTCAGTTACACAGTTCAAATACAGAGGCCCAGATAGCCCCCTCAGGCCCAATAAACACTCACTGTTTATAGCATCTTTCAGCAGCCCCTCTGTCATTTGCAGAAACTACAGACTACCAGTTTGTACCTGAATGTAAACATGCATGCACTGTTCCTTCAAATCAGTAATGTGTGCATACCTACAATCAATCACCTGGCTTAAAGGAGCCTAAAAAATATATATTCATAGTACTGTATTCAGCTTAATAGGCTGAATTGTCTATGTGCAGGCTTTTTAATTATACTCTACTTCAGGGCCTTATTTCTGGCCAGTGCCACTCAAGGCATCCCAAGTGCCCATCCTCCATTTGGCTCCCAGTGTGTGTACAAACAGTTTGCTTGTTACATATGTTTCAATTGCGAAAGAGGTACATTCCCCTTAGCTCCGCTACTGCTGCAGTGATTGGAGAAAGGAACCAAAACCCCCTCTTAAGAGACAGTTAAAAGAATAGTAACTATTCAAAATTTCTAATATTTAACCCCCCCCCCCAAATGCTATAGCAGTAGGTCAGGCTCCTTTTTTTTTTTGCGAGCAGAGGCTTCAAGCTGCCATCACCTTTCTGTAATGGGGCACGTTGGAAGTCAGATTCAAGCTCACGCTTTAAATAAGCCAAAGGGAGAGCAAGTCTTGCCTATTAATATAGCAGTTGGGGGGAGGGGGGTTAAATGTTAAACAGTGCTACTGGTCCTTAAAGTGAAATTCTAACAGAAGATCCTGGGACTCGTTACAGCCAAGTGCGATCTGTTTCTGTGAACACCAATGTGGGTGTTAAGTGGGACTGCTAATCCTATCTGAAGCAAGCATGCTGAATCTGTTGGTCACGTTCATAATAAAAGCCAGTTAAACTGCATTGACTATTTAAAGGTGGTGTTCGAATCCCATTTGGATCCCAGCTAACCCAAGTGTCAATATATATATATATATATATATATATATATACACACATACATATATATATATATACACACACACACTTTTCTTTTAGCCCATACAATGGCTACATATGCAGGGAGCAATTATAAAAAGTAACAAGTCACGGGGAAGTACAATACAGGTAGGTTGCCACCTCACCCCTTTAAAACCAAAAACCACAATCACACAATCCACAATCCATTTAGATACATGCTGCAGACAAATTATTTATGTGCAGCCATGCATCTAAATGAATTGCCAATTAACCATGCAAATTGCAAAAAGTCAAGTTACAAGATGCCCATCTCCCATAGACTCCATTTTAAATTAATAATTCAAGTTTTTAAACCGGGTTTCCTCTTTCTCTGTAATAAAATACCTTGTAAGTGATCCCAACTGAATTATAATTAAGCCTTATTGAAGGCAAAATAATCCTATGGGTTAATGTGTATATGCTTTTTTGTAAACTTATGGTATGGAGATCCAAATTATGGAAACCCTCAGGTCCCAAGCTTTCTGAATAGCAAATTCCATACCTGTATTTACTGGGTAAATGTTCTGTGCAAAATCAGAGGGCTGGAGACAGGTCAGTCAGGTATTATCACAGCAGCAGCAAGTGAATATCCCATCAGACATCTTAGTTATTATAGGGGTGGGAAGAGCAGGTGAGGGGGTGTGGCAGGATGACAGACAGTATAAATTGGAGAGGGGGAGGGGGGTTTATATGTCAGATCCGGAAGTGGAGCAGTAGGCAAATGGAATAAGGGTATACGATATGGCGTGTTGCAATCTATTTAGTTCTCTATCACATTGCATGTTTGAAGAGAAGGCATGCCTTTATAGCCCAGATTTTAAGATGTGTATGTTTTAAGAAAATGATTATTTCTAAGCAGAGGGTCTCCGGCCTGCCTTATTTAAATGCAGTGCTGTCCTCATTTAAACATTTGAACAGGAAAATGGGTATAAGTAATGTAACCCTGAGAGAAATAGAAAAGGGATAATTGCATAGTTAATTTCTACCTCATTAAATCACAAGTGCACTAGGTACAATAACATAATTCACTTTCAACAGATGTAAATAACAAGTACATTAAAGGTGATATATAGCCAATTTGAAAATGACATTAACTCCTAAACTTCAAAACAAGCAACCACATGTATGGGATTCATTATCTGGAAACTGGGAATCCAGACTCAGAATTATGGGAAGCCCATCTTCCAGAGACTCCATTTTATCCAAATAATACACATGATTTCCTTTTTCTCTGTAATAATAAAACAGGGTTTAATTAATCGTTAAATGATTATGGTTTTCTGGTAGACTTAAAAGACCCAAATGACAGAGAGTTATCTGGAAAACCCAAGGTACCAAGCAGTCTGCATAACAGGTCCTATACCTGTATTACGATATAAATTTATTACAGATTTTGTGCCATTTTCATAAATACAGCAATTAATCTCTGACAAACTTTAGGCTGTGCTTCTTACTTTTGTTTTCTAAAGAACTCCTGTGACGCTCCAAGTCAGTTAAGAAGGCTGCAATTCTTTAAATGGAGGCCAATGAGACCTATTGTCCCTGGGGCTTGGTGTTGCTGACTGCCAGTGGGAGGGGGCCTCTCTATTATGTTGTTCAACCCCCTCCCCTTGGCTCAAGGCAGGTATGAGAGGAGATTAAAGCTTATAAAGTGAGGTGGGGAGGAGCCAGATAACCATTTTGTTTTTGAGTTGTAGATGTAGAGCTATGTTTGAACCGCTGCATTCCTGGCCCAGTGCTTAGGGAAAAGCTGGCAGGATTCAATCTTGGCTTCAAATCTTGGCTACAATTCAACTGTGAATAAGATGGATAGAAGGCATCCCAGGTGTACAGTGATACCAAGATGTTCCCTCATCAATACACCAGAGTAAGTCACAATCTAATCCTGCAGGTTTCCATCTCATGCTCTGAACAATTCCCCAACTTCCAGTTGCCCTCCTGCCACAGGTTTCCCCAGGCTCAATCACCAGCCCCACTATAGCTTGCCAGGAATACAGTTTATTCCTGATGTAGCACACCAACCTTAGTGTAGAATCATGTCTCCCCCTCCCCCCCAGAGTTTTAAAGGACCCACATGTACACCTGTAATACTCGTAGGGCTTGGTCCCTTTCTTGCAAATTCCAAAATGCTCCCCAGCATATGATTACCACAGGAGTTCCATTTCTCGCAGCCCAGACCCCATTATTATAGGAGTAGTCATTTCTGCAGCAGGTACAAGTCTGCAGGCCTGCTGTTGTTTGGAAGTTAAATCGGGCTACAGCAGCATAGTCAACTAACGACTTACTAGTGGGTCAAAAAGGGCCAATGAGGCGTAAGGAGTTATTTTGTCACCTGGAAGCTTTGTGAAAACATTTTGATATCGCTACTGCAGCTGGGAAACAGTAGAATCTTCAACAAAGTTGTCTTTTCTAGGAATATAAGTCGACACGGGAGCTGGGGTATGCAGGTTACCAATTTTGAAATGTTGAAAAGCATAGGGCTCTAATTAGGGGCATATGGCCTAAATAGAAAGTAACTTTGTCCGAGTTGTAGGCACCCTGGGGGCATCCTCCGTTTTGCTGGCAGAGTGATACCCATGGGGTAGAATATTTAATAGAAGATTGGCAAATTGTCAAAAGCAAATACACCTCAACAAAATAATAGCACAGGCAGCTAAGGCAGATTTGTACATATAGGATAGGTTTCTAAAGGATTTAAATGGCTAGAATTTGGTCTCAGCCAGCACAATCCAACCAAGTGTTGAAGCCATTTGTCATTACTTTGGTTTTGGGGCATATTTCTAGGACAAATGTGTGCTTAGGAATGGCTAGCACAATAGCATAATGGAGGCTTATTTAGACGACAAATATGAGAGTAGTGCAGGCATTATGCAATTGATCAGCATCTTCAGCCCTAGTAATATATTCATTTAGGCAACTTGTAAAGATCTGTTTAGAAAACAACAAAATCTTTAGAGTCGCCCACATACTCATTGTCTAGATTTGATGTTACAGGTTTTTTCACTGTGGAACTGTAAGCACAGAAACAGTGGTGTCCATTTCCAATACAGTTGTGCATTTGGGCCATGCAACTGATTAGGAGCTTGGTTTCCAAAACAATATGGCAAGTATATTACAGAGCTTGGAAGCAATGGTTGTGGTTTAAAGGGGTGGTTCATCTTTAAGTTAACTTTTATTATGCTATAGAATGGGCAATTCTAAGCAACTTCTCAATTGGTCTTCATTATTTATTTTTTTTTTTTTATAGTTTTTGTTAATTATTAGCCTTCTGATTCGTTCCAGCTTTCAAATGGGGGGTCACTGACCCCATCTAATAACAAATGCACTGTAAGGCTACAAATGTAGTATTGCTGATTTTTTATTACTATTACTAGAAGATGTACAGCCAAAGAAAGAACAGTGATAATGAAATAGATTAGTTTGAGTTTGATTTCCTTGCACTAAGATATGACTTCATGGGATCCTTCTCCCATACAGGTAATACAGACAATTTACTGTGAGTTGCTTCCTCAATGGGCCAGCCCCAGGCCTCAAAGAATGGAACAAGATTGGTTTGCACAGCTTCAGAGAACTTCTCCGCCCACAGGTTCATCTTGGATTTGTTTTCATTTCTGATGCCCGACATGCTCTGGTAATCTTTGAATAGCTGCTTGAATGGTTCCCAGCCAAAGCCTTCTTGCAACTGTAACAGATAGGCACATGAGTTATTCTTAGTTGATACCCTGCATCATGTCTACACATATCCAGTTATTAATATAAAACTGAGAGATCAAAAATAGAAGTGGTGTGTGTTTTAAAGAAAGCAAGGAAAGCCCAAAACTGGTTACATGATTTTCCTGTTTAATTGGGCTGAGGGTTAATCAGTCAGCTCTCGGACGTGATTAAATGGCCTCATTGCTGTCCATTGTTGGCATTGATATTTTTGTTTTTGATAAAGCCTAAATATGCTACTATAGAAAATGTTCTGCACAAGGGGTTAAGGTTCAACCTCTGATTAGCACCAAACATTTCACTATATTGCCTCCAATTTTAGGGCTTTTGCATAAACGAGCCCTAACTCTTTTAATGTAGTTCTTAGAAAAAAGAACTGCAACCATAAAAGGTAAACAATGTTAACCTTAATCAATATTTCCATAAATAAGAATGTGGTGGCGATAAGGGTAGAACTGTTGCATGGTGTCGCAACGTTGATCCGACGCGACACGACTGTCGGATGCAGACGCAGTGTGCAGCATCTGCATCCGACAGACACGTCTCGTTGGATCAACGCTGCGACACCATGCAAAATTTCTATTTCAGTCGCATACGACTTGACACCTGCGGTTTGGCGCAGTGCGGCAGAATTGCGTGGAAAACGGTTGTCTAATTCTACCCTAAGTAAGATAGAGAAACAAAGAGGCGGCACCCCAGATAAAATAAATAAGGAATTTATTCCAACATGAGCTGGATCCACATCGCCTAATTCTACCCTAAGGGCCATATCTATATAAAAGAAAAAAAATTCCCCCTCCCCCACTACTGCAGGAGATTTACTGCATAAATCCAGTGGCAGAACTGGGAGGATTCTCTCATAATTTAAACTAAGGTTCCTGATGTAACTTGTAGACGCTTCCTCTTTTCTATACAGTGTAAAGAACTGAATATTCGCAGACTCAAACAAAAATGGATGCCAAAAAGGAGTGAAAATAACTCTAGAAACAAATCAACAAACTGCACAAACCGAAAAAGGTACAAGTTCAGCCCCTCAAATAAGCAACCATCATTGCTGTTTCATATTAATTCATGTTTTCTATTAACATATTCATAATGTGCAGGCATTTTCTGCAGTGTTGTATAATATTTCAGATTGCTTTCAATATTATTAGAAATATAGGTTTGAGAGAGGAAATATTGCAAATTTCTGTCAGCACTTTTCTAAGATACAGTGTATATTAAGGATTATGCTAGAGTGATAGTAGTAAATCAGCAAAGTGCCTTGCACATCTTCCCATTCGCTGAAATATCTGCAGGCAGCAGTGTTCATCATGGCTGACTCAGCTTGGAGGACTAGGCTCAGTAACCACCAACTGTAATAATTGCGTTGGCATAATATATGTCTTAAAAAACTCATCCTTGAATATCTGGGTACAGCACCATGCCCTTACAAATAGTTACATAGTTACATAGTTAAATTGGGTTGAAAAAGACAAAGTCCATCAAGTTCAACCCCTCCAAATGAAAACCCAGCATCCATACACACACCCCTCCCTACTTTTAATTAAATTCTATATACCCATACCTATATTAACTATAGAGTTTAGTATCACAATAGCCTTTGATATTATGTCTGTCCAAAAAATCATCCAAGCCATTCTTAAAGGCATTAACTGAATCAGCCATCACAACATCACCCGGCAGTGCATTCCACAACCTCACTGTCCTGACTGTGAAGAACCCCCTACGTTGCTTCAAATGAAAGTTCTTTTCTTCTAGTCTAAAGGGGTGGCCTCTGGTACGGTGATCCACTTTATGGGTAAAAAGGTCCCCTGCCATTTGTCTATAATGTCCTCTAATGTACTTGTAAAGTGTAATCATGTCCCCTCGCAAGCGCCTTTTTTCCAGAGAAAACAACCCCAACCTTGACAGTCTACCCTCATAATTTAAGTCTTCCGTCCCTCTAAACAATTTAGTTGCACGTCTCTGCACTCTCTCCAGCTCATTTATATCCCTCTTAAGGACTGGAGTCCAAAACTGAACTGCATACTCCAGATGAGGCCTTACCAGGGACCTATAAAGAGGCATAATTATGTTTTCATCCCTTGAGTTAATGCCCTTTTTTATGCAAGACAGAACTTTATTTGCTTTAGTAGCCACAGAATGACACTGCCCAGAATTAGACAACTTGTTATCTACAAAGACCCCTAGATCCTTTTCATTTAAGGAAACTCCCAACACATTGCCATTTAGTGTATAACTTGCATTTATATTATTTTTGCCAAAGTGCATAACCTTGCATTTATCAACGTTGAAAATAAGCCAGATCTATTCTGTGTTAAGCCCACTGTAACTTTACAGTATATCTTTTATTTCAGTAATGGATATGGGTGTGGATGTTTTTAGCTTGTTAAATTAATTTTAGAACTCTGTTTTGTTTTAAGATCCTAGAGTTACCTGTAGATAGGTCTCCAATGCTGTCCATACATTCCATTGTTCTATGTTGGATCCGTTCCTCAAATATTCCTGTATATGATTGGCCCTGGTTTCTGCCTGTAGACAACAATGTGCTTGACTCCGTGGTATTCCCAGAACTGTTTCATGCACATACACGGACCAAAGGTTACATGTTGCCTCTGTTGTGTGTGGTGGAAGCTCCCAGTTTGTTTTCTGCTGATTATGTCCTAGTTCATGTATTGGTCCCCAGATTCCTCCTGTCTGCATAATGTTTAAGTCAGTCAGTTCTTTAGCTGATTCCAAATGGCACATGATGGGGTATCCAGCATGCATCCAACCTATTTATAAGAGTAAATCCCTGTTATACAACAAAACCGTGCCTAAAGCAGCAAAATCATTATTCGTTGCAGAGGGCATAACATGATACATGTACTTTTATATAGGGATGCACCGAATCCACTATTTTGGATTCGGCCAAACCCCTGAATCCTTCGTGAAAGATTCGGCCGAAAACCGAACCCTAATTTGCATATGCAAATTAGGGGTAGGAAGGTGAAAATATTCTTTACTTATCGTTTTGTAACAAAAAGTAACGCAATTTCCCTCCCTGCCCTAATTTACATATGCAAATTAGGATTCGGATTCCGTTCGGCCAGGCAGAAGGATTCGGCCGAATCAGAATCCTGCTGAAAAAGGCAGAATCCCGAACCGCATCCTGGATTCGGTGCATCCCTACTTTTATATGTATATAAATGTATACTGTATATATTGTGTATATATGATGTATACTCTAACCATTTTATACTTGTTCATATAATTTCAGAAAGTTGCCAGTTTTTTAGGCCTTTCCATGGTAAATACAGGGTATGATCAAAAAGCCATTGCTGATTTTACTGTTTCCAGCAAAAAAGTCAAGTGTGTAAACTGTGAAACAGTAATAGAAGCAACTGCAGGATGAAAACATTATTTAATCTAGTACAGCAAATGTATAAACTGCTTTCCAAATTTACTCAACAAAGATTAAAGTTCTTAAAGAAATTTGAGTTGCTGCCTATAAGATTTAAAGGGGTGGGTCACCTTTAAGATAACTTTTAGTATTTTATAGAATGGCCAATTCCAAGCAACTTTTCTATTGATCGTCATTATTTATGTTTTTGTTTTGCCTTTTTCTTTTGACACTTTTCAGCTTTCAAATGGAGGTCACTGACCCCATCAAAAACAAATGTATTGTTTGTTAATAATTATATTCCAGTCTCTTATTCAAATCATTGGATTGTTGCTAGGGTAATTTGAGCCCTAGCAACTAGATGAATGAAATTGCAAACTGGAGAGCAGTGTCTCAAAATATTAATCTCTACATCACACTAAAAGTTCATCTAAAGGTGAATAACTCCTTAAAGGAAATGCAAACTTACCAAATAGAAATAAGCAGGTCAGATTTTTTTCAACCTAAACCCAACCCTAAACCAAAACCACACACATCATCAAAGGGGTGGGTCCTGCTTGAAGTTTGACCCACCACCTGCCCAAACCCACACATGATGCTCACCTTCTGTTCTTGAACTCACCAAACCTGGTTCATAGTCCAACATAATAATATCTTTAATACATGCAGCAGGTCCGGACTGAGAATTTAAATAGGCCCTAGCATTTCAGATACACAGAGGCCCAATCAGCCCACATAGAGGCCCACACAGCCCCCACCAGCCCACTAAATACTGACTTTCTATGGGACCTTATAGCAGCCCCTCTGGCATTTGCCAGAACCCACAAATTGCCAGTCCAGGCCTGACATGTAGACCTACCATTAGAAACTTTGGGGTTGTGTTCTAAAGCCCCAAACCTACAGCTAGCGGGATTGGATTAAACCAAAAATTAAGCAGGCACTCCAAAAATCAAGCATTACAGGTAAGGCTTCTTATGGACGTGTAAACTTATTTTAACTTCACTTCACCTGTAAAGTTGGGTGCCTGCTTGTTTTCTGCTATTGATTCATACTTCACCACCAGAGTATGCAACAGCATGCCAATGTGTTATAACAATGTGTAGCTACAAGGGTACCAGTATGAACACATATGGAAAAGGAGCAATTGTAGCTTTCCTTGTCCTTTATTACTGAGTGCTTAAACTGTGCATTTTGCCTAAACACAAAATAAAAGCATCATCCCAGCAGACATAAGCACAACATACAGTATGTAAGTACTTACCTGCTGAGATCTGTACATCTGCAACAAATCGCTCAGGACGTGGCAATTTCTTTGGTATGGCGGCAAGCTCAGTAATAGCAACCATTATCTTGTCCCAAAGAGACAGCAGGGCTTCTGGATCACTTAGTGAGCGAATAGCATCAGAGGGTACAGTCAAGATAATGTTTTCTGTAATCAGCTCAGCCCACGGAGCAGGCAAATTGCGAATTGATTGTATCCATGTGTCAAGACTGGTCTTGCCTATAGGGTAAAAGGGCAATCTTAACATCAAACAAGTTGTAGGCACACTAAATAAGATTTAAGAGCCTCTACAACATGCAACATTTTCTTAGTGTGCTTAATGCAACTAAATTGTTCGTATGGTATGGCATTGTACAGAAAATCATTTTACCTAACGTCTGAGAGGGATATGGGATGTGGGAACTGACTCTGCCCCTGCTGCTATTAGGTAAAGGGACCCAAAGTATACTGTAGTTTATCCAATCCTGATACTTGATTGGTCCCTAGATATCTCCATCTATTTGTACCTGTGTACTTTGTACTTGGGAAAGGCCATCGAATTGGAATAAGTTATAGATTTTCAGATG
The DNA here is from genome assembly GCF_017654675.1 of Xenopus laevis. NCBI lineage: Eukaryota > Metazoa > Chordata > Amphibia > Anura > Pipidae > Xenopus > Xenopus laevis. Next base: position 95,681,095 of record NC_054375.1, on the reverse strand, counting down.
TGCTGTGAAAAAAACCCCTAAGGGCAGAGACACACGCTGCTTTTTCGGGAGATTAGTAGCCCAACAACAAATCACTTCTTCTTCTAGCGACTAATCTCCCAGAAAAGCCTTCCCGCCAGCTAGAATCGAAATCACCGGCGGGATGGCACTCGAATCACTTCGGCTTTCCGAAGTCACCCGATGTTTCCTCATGAGTGCCATCCTGGGAGTTGTAGTTCTGCAGAGAAAGGATTTCTGAGTGCTCGCGCTAGAGACAGTGCTGGGAGCTGTGCTGTAAGGAATAAAGGGGGTTTATCATGCTCACGCTATGGACAGTGCTGGGAGCAATACCCTGAAGATAAAGCAATCTGCAGGTGTTTGGTTAAAAAGACTTCATCACTGTGGATGCCTGTTCCAGCTCTGTGTGAGCCTACCCATCTGTGTGAATCCCAAGGGTGAGTTGTGCCTGAGGGAGGGTAGAAAAAGAAAAGGATCCAGCGGGTCTCCTGTTGTGATACAGGCTTTTTGTGTGCCTGCCACATGGGAGCAAATACCTTGTCCAACGGGAAAAGTATTTGGGCAGGTAGCGCTACCTGGGGACACTGGTACTCTTTGGGGAAAAGGGACGGAGACTCTTGAGACTCTCTGCCAAAGGGAGTAGTGTGGGTCTTTGCCTGGCAAGGAGGTGCCAGAATTCACTGCCACAGGTTCCCAGGGTAGTAGGTCATTTATGTTGAAATAAATGAAGATTTACTTTTCCTTTAAATCTTGCAAAAAGTTATATTTGTTACATAATAAAGTGTGTGTTGAATGTTTTCCTAATGGGGCCACCCGCAGGTGTATTCCCAGATCCCATTAGGTGGAGAGGAACTTCCCAGTACCCTTTTACTTTGCAAAGGGGACTCAGGATCTGCATTGTAAGTTGGTAAGAAAGTACAAACTTGGCACCAGGGGGGTTGCCAAGAGGGTGTTACAGCTTAATATGAAGAAGCTCATATTGTGTAAATAACTTACTAAATACATTTAACTAAAACAAACACAGGTTTCTATAACAAGTGGGGTATTGCATAACCAACAGAAAAGGCTCATGTACATTAAAGCTAACTATGCTAAAAACCCTAATAGTCTTTTTGTGAGCCTCGTCTAGAACTCCTATCAAAAAGTGTTGGTTTCTAATCACTAAATTGTGGAACAGACCAGTTGCAGGGCTATCCTACTGATTCAAGCTAATTACAAATGTAACCACTACTAAGCAAAAACCTTTACTCTCTTATATTGTGTTTTATATATAGTAAAACTGTATACTTTTTACATAACCCCAACATTATACAGGCAAATCAGGGATACAGTATTTACTTACCTTTTATATAGATCGGAGCTGGTTCTGCTTCATACACCTTAACTGGGATTATACCCAAGTTGCTGTTAGCTTTCACAGTGATGTATACAAGTCCTCCCCAGAAACAGGACACTGAAACCCTCTGGCTATCAACATGGAATCTACGTACAACAACAGGGGCACGACAATACTTATCTGCAGAGCTCAAATCGTCTGACTGACAGCCAACCTGTACCTGTTATTAACGGCAAACACAGAGTTAAAAGTGTGTGTGTGCTTTTGTGTAAATTATGATAATTCATTGTACCTGTAGTACTATGCTTCATAAAATATTATATTTATATATTTATTTATTTTTTATACCCTACATTTACCCACAGTTTATCTTTCATAAGAGATTCTTATATGCAGAAATACACAGAGCTTCCTGGTTCCTTCCATCGCGGGGCCCGCGAATGTGCCTTAAACAGAGAAATCTGTGGCAGTCGGGAGCTTTAATTCGATTTTAACTGTAGTGAGCAAGCCGGGCCATTTTAAGTGAGATGAAAATCCCACCGGGCACTGTCATCAGTTCCTTAATGATACTGCCCTCTACAGGGTTGCCACTTTTCACACTTTGATAAACGAATAAATTTATGAATGTTCACTGGGCGAAACGCAATGAACGTTCACCAGCGACAAGGTAATTTGCTAGTGAAGTGTGTTGCTTGTCTTTTAGTATAGGCGATGTTGTTGCGAAATGTCTTTTTAGCGACAAATAAAAATATAAAATGGAAGTAAAGTGCAAAAAAAAGGACCACTCTGAGTAAGTTTACATCAGTTTTTTCAGGGGTTTAAGTCAGCCTTTAGCCTCCATGAACAAAAGAAATCACTCTCTGCCTATGAGTAATACCATTATAAAGATAAGTTACAGATAAAATACAGATACAGCATCTCATATCTAAGTCATATGTTTGATGCTAATATCCCACGTATGTCATTGGTGTTTATTTGCCAGCGTTATTGCCCATTACAATGGTATGGTGCAATTCTGGGTGAGCACTTATATACTACCCACACTGTTTTTAATTTTATTGCTTACTGGCTGTGAGCAATGTTTTCATATCATTGAAACTATTAAGTCATTTAAACAATATGCTGCTTTATTTACATGACATAGGTTTGCCAGCAGTATTTCAACACTTCAGATAATTGAGATATTTAGTAAACATCTGATGTTGCCGCAGGCCCTTTGACTTCCGTGGCGGGGTAATGACATGGTGATCAGTGATTAGCCTAATTTGGAAAACTAGACAGACCGTTTTAACCCGGGCAGCCCTCCTGAAAAACAGGCTGTCTGGGTCAAAACTGAACAGGTGTCTTTAATGGCTCAAAAGTCTGTAAGATTCTAAGTAAAAACATATTTCTATCATAAAGTGATTTTAAGCCCCATAGCATTATCTCTCTATTACTTAGTTACCTGGAGACCTTGGTGCACAGCCGAGGCAGGGAACTCAAGAACTGCTGTCTTTCTGGGAGCCAAGTACAGACCAGTGCTTCTCCAGGCATTATTACCTAGCACATAAAACATCATACAACATTACAACACAGAGAAAAAATCATACTTCAGTGTGCTCCATATACAGAATAGGTAGCAATAATATGTATGTAACAGCTCTTCCAGCATAAGGAGTTTTTTGTGGTTATTCATAATATAATTGCACCATTAAGGCAAATGGAAGGCAATTTGGTAAAGAAAAATGACTGTTACCACCAGAGAGTGGGCTCTATTAGCTTGCACCTTTGGTGGATCAAATTATTTTATCGTAATAGGTGCTTAAAATCATTTGGCTGTAGTTCCTCTTTAAGGTGGTATGGTGCGACTCACTGGACAATACATTACCTGGGTTTGTGCCATCAATCTCAACAGTGATTGAAGGTTCCTTTTCCAGAATATGTGATTCATCACACACATTAAAGCATTCCTGAGCCAAACACAAGATAAATGCTTCTTTTGAGCAGCTGCTCACAGGACACTGCTTAGTGACATTGGGGATTTCACATATCTGCATCATCTCTACAAACTGACTCTGGATGGAGCTGATGATAGGATTGGCTGGTAGCCTCATAAAAGCAGTGACATCCTGCCTGAGCTTGTTCATCCAAATACTCAAGGGAGGTTTCACTTCTGCACCACTTCTCAGTTCAGCCTGCAAATTACAAAGTCCTCTGCGGAAGTGATACTGTTGACTGGACTCATCCGGATTGATTGCATTATAATTGCCCCCAGGAATGGTTCTATCCAGAATGCTAATGCCAAACTTGTTTAGTATCTTGTTTCCTGGGTATTGGATAAGGACATCCAAGTCTGAATTCTGAGAGGACCAATACCATGCATGGCCAGCAATTAAAAGTCCTCCTCCCTCTGCAACAAACTCATGGATTGCTTTTGCTTCCGCATCACTGTAGGACGTGCAGCAGTAAACACTTAGATCAGGGTCTAAGCTGGATATATTACATGGGATGTTTTCCTTCTGCAAAAGCTCAGCAAATTGTCTCAGGCCCTTGTGAACACCAATTCTTCTGTTCTGATTTATATCTAGCCAAGATATGGCATTTAGCATTATGGTTTTCAGCTCTGATTTGGATAGGTAACCTTCATGTGTTGCTACAACCACACGCCCTTTGCCATAATATGTAGCACCAAGAAAACATTGCTTGTTTTCACTAAGCCCAACTGGAAATGACAAAGTACCATGCAAAAGAAGATCTGAAGGAATACTTGACCCACTGATGTCCAGTTGAGACATGCCTTTTAGAAGGTACTTCTGGTCGAGTGAGAAGTCAAAACTGCACAAGACAAAGAATGCTGAGGTATTAAAAATCATAAGAATCACTCTTTGTCAAAAATTGTCAAAAACACATCAATAAATATTGCTCTTTTGCCTTGGCCTGTGTATCACTCACTGATCATCTGACTAAAAAAAATGAAGGGTGGGAGCAGTGTGGGAGCGAAAGACATAGGTCTGTCCATTGGCTGATGTAACCTAGCATGTATGTATGTCCATGGTTTAATGTTACCCAGGCCCGGATTTTCATCTTGGGAGCCCCTAGGCTGCAGGGTCCTTCACGAACACCCCCCCCCCGTGAATGCACGCATTCATGCCCCAGAGCACTGGGGCAGACATTAATCAAATTTTGCAAATATCCCTGTGCTTTGTTTCAGTTGGTAGAGACCTGCAGAATGCTCATAAGCTCCCTGTACTAGGTTGTGCACCATTCAAGAGGGGCGTGCAGTGGGATGCACTTAGGCATCCCCTCTCACTTCCTACCTGCCCTGTACCTTGTGCGTCATTTAGAGGCACAAGGTATGGATCGGCAGGCCTGTCCTTACTGCATAAGGACTGGGCTGTGCTGCGCGTCCTGGTGCTACTCTCTGTACAGTATTATATTTTTATCTGGTGTCCTGGGGGGAAATGAGACAGTAATAAGCACTATGAGGAGTGCTCTTGCACACCTTAGCCTCGAGTCTCACAGCAAAGGGTGAAGGTATGGGGTCTAATTATCTACTTTGCAAGGACCAAACATGGAGTAGCATTGATTTCCCTGATTGCAATGTTGCAATGTTTAAGTCAAAAAATAATAAAAAACAGAGTTGCTGTGATGAAAACAACTGAAAAATGTATGTTCACAAGTCCTTTCCATTGCACTCATGTTGAGCAAGTGTGTATACTGCCCTTTTTAATTTCATGAAAAGTCTTCACCTTTGATTGAACCTAATCTACTTTTAAGTGGTCTTTGTTATTTATGTTTCCTGCTACATAGTCTGGACTGAACCAAACCCAAAATTCAATTAACCCAGCCCTGCCTTCTAGGAATGTATTGGGGGAGGAAGGTTGAACTTCCCTAATGATTTTCTAGAAGTGCCTAGCTACACTTCTCAACATTTTGTTGGGTACACTTTACCTTATAAAAATAATTTGAATGTCCATTTCTTACTGATGTTTAATCTTTGCTAAGGAAAAACATACCAAATTATGAGTAGACTGACTTCTGTGATGTTTATTGAATACTACTAATTTAATTTGCCATACATAAATATTGCAATGTTAAATACATACCTACACACACACACACACACTTACCTTGTGTAAATTGGAGCCTGTGGTATATTTTCCATAACACATATATTTCCTTTTTCTCCATAGTCACTGGTGAAGTGCACCCCAGAAACAGATATTATTTTGTTTCCTGGAAAATGGTGCAGCACATTTTCCTGCTTGTGGCTGTAGGACCAGTGCCAAGCCTGAGCCCCGATCAGCAGGCCTCCCCCTTCTCGTACAAATGAAATGATCTGCTTATCCTGGCTATCATCATATCCGATTGTACAGAACACTCCCAGGCCCTCAATCAGGGTAGAAGTGTTTTGGACTTTGGATCCATTGGCAGAAAGATTATCTGTTAGGAGATTTAATCCTTTGTGTACCCCAATGTTGGCTTCTGAATTTGGACTCAACCAAGATACAGCATTTTTCAAAAAGTCCATAAATGCATTTGTGTTTAGATAACTCTCATGGGCCATAACCACTACTTTTCCTTTTCCATAGCGAGAAGCAGCAATGAGTACATCTTTTCTTGGAGTTACCAGCACAGGGAATGCAGTGTCTCCTGTTAGCAGCAGCTTGCAGGGAACAGCATCCCCAGAGAAATCTAGAGAACCAATACCATGGACCAGAGACCGGTAGTCTTCGAGAACCTTCATATTTCCTATGAGGGAACACACGGATAAAACTCATAATCAGAAAAAGGCAGACAGACTGTATTGATGTTTTGTAACATATAGCATATGAGATTGCAAGAGGATATATTCCTATTAATTCAGCTTTAACCAATCCAAAAGACACCCACCAAGCCCACTGCCAACTCAACCTCTTATCGACTTCTGCTATTTGTTGTTAATAAACGATACCCTATTTTCATCATGTGGTCTTACCAAATACTTAAACAAATTTTGTGTGTATAACACTATAGTTTTATCTCCTGCTGCTCTGCAGGTAGAGCACGTTTACATGAGACTCTCTGGCTACTTTGGGGGTTCACAGGAATATTGAAGGTAAAGGATGTTCACAAAGAACTGTAACACACACTTAACTAATAATTTTTGGTGTCAGTGGTAAAAAAAAGTTTATTGTTGAATGGCAGTCTCAGTACACCAAATGTAAATAGATGATGGGCTTTTTATTAAAAAGTTCAGCACATCACATAAATGCAGTTCATTTAACATATCTCACTCCAGGTGTACTGCCCCAGCATACCAATGTCTCAGTGTTGCCTCATAGGGATTTCACACTACCCTGGGACCAACCAGCAGAAGTTTCATTAACAAATTATATTATGAGATGTGGTCATCCACATGGCATATGCCACCTTGTGAGAATAAAATGTGGTGCATAAAATGTTCAGTTAGACAGTCCAACAGGATGGTATGTTGAAATGGACCCAAAGGTGACATACATTGCAAGATGTTTCTTCAGTATGATAGAAATTGGTGAAACTAAAGGAATTTCTGTGCTTTTTGCTGCCAAAGTCTGCCGACCCAGTACCACCCCTTCCGCTATTCTGCCGCTTGGAAGGAAACTAGCTTCTTATTTCAGAGATATTACCTGTGCCACATGCTACTTTAGGGAGGCAGAGGGAGTTTGAGGATATCTATGTATGACTAAGAGACTGGCATAGGGAGGTAGGTTTTTAGAGAAGTGGGCTGATTTTTTTCATCAATTACAGGTTCATTGCTAAGAATGGGCTGTTCCTCAATGATGACAACACAGCTGTTTTGGGGGACAGTTTGGAGGCATTGGAGGGGTGGAAGCAGTAAGAAATATTTTAGTTAGATAAGGATCTGGGGAAATGGGAATGAGAGGACAAGAATTTACATTGCAAACTGGAGAGCTGATGAATAAAAATCTAGATAAATCAAAATTCACAAATAATAAAAAATTAACAACTCATTTAATATTGATAACAAACGTCAACCTGTTTCTGTAACATGTTGATACAGAGAGTAGTTAGCAGGACAAAGTAGAGAGAATTGCAAACAGTTAATAATGATAGGAGTAAGCTTTGTGACAAGAAATTATGATATAAACCTCAACATAAAAGCCCATAAATGAATAAGGCAGAGAGCATTTTGAAGTGGTACTTACAAGTTGGTTGTGCTGATCAAAGTCTAGAAGCAGAGAGAATGCAGTAGCAGTTAGTCTACACTAACCGTTTTGGTACCTGCTCACTCCTTATTTAAGTTTTGTATGTGGGAGGGACTGCAGCTTTTCCACACTAATCCTCGGACACTCATGGAAATTTCTCTGCCTTTGCTGTTCTGCTGCATTCCTGTGTTGTCTCCTCCTCTGCACAAAATAAACAGCAATAGCAGCTGTGAAATATAGTAGCCTGTCCTGTCCTGTCCTGTCAGCAATTATGCTATCAGTTTACTAAGCAGTGATTAAAATTTGCTTAAAATTATTTTATCTCTGCACATAATCTCTGAAATCACAGCTAATTACTATTCAGTGAAATGTTTTAACATTAAAAATCAGTGCCAGACACATATTAAGGCCATAATAGGTGCCAACGTGGTCCTCCAGACCAAGTCAGTAGTTATTGGCCCATGTACTAGGGAAACTGTAGCCAACCCATATCTAGACACAAATTCTCTATGTCTTGCCAGCTTCGGCTACTCATATAGTAATCACCTACTCGTTGTTTTTCCAGGGTGCTTTTTGTACCAGATCTGAGTGTCAGGTAGTGAACTTCAGGTACAATTAATTTGTGGTAACAAACAGTTTCCTTAGGAAATGTTTGTCCATAGACACAGATGCTTTTGTACCATAATAGTTCTCACTTGTGCATCAGAAGCAGTTGCTGTAATGTAAGTAGAATGTGACTATTCAAGTTGCAGATAGATTAAGCAATGTGCCCATCAACACTGTCTGTTTTGTATTCTGCTTTGTTTTCTTCTTTATAATTTTGTTTTCTTTAATAGACATAAGTGGTGGTGGTTTGAAAGCCTTTGTTTATATTTCATAAATTAATTGTTACAATAGCTCAGTAATTACATGGAGACCAAAAGCAAGCAATGCAGTCACTGAATAGCTAAGTTCATTTTAATTTTCAATTTGGATTATTTGGATAAAATGGAGTCTATGGGAGAGGACCTACCCGTAATTCAGAGCTGGATAACGGGTTACCAGAAAAGGGATCCCATACCTGTACAATTATTTCTGCTATTGTTTCCCAATACAGTGAACTCTTCCATGTTTACCCAGTACAGTGAGCTCTGCTGTTTCCCTAGTACACGTCTCTTCTATACTCCTCCTTACCACAAAGTCTTCTATGCTCTCTCTGTATAGTAATCACTACAATTTCCCCCAGTACAAAAAGTGTGTGCTTGCAGACACATATACAAAATAAATGGTGGCCATATTAGGGCACTTAATCAGTTTAAGTTGTTCCATGTGCAGCTTCTATAAAATGGTGACTGCATGGGACACCCAAACTTCTGGTCAGTTAACTTTAATAAAAAACAACTGTTAAAGAGATTACATTGGGTTAAACTTGTCGTTTCAAATCAAAATGATGGAATTATCCTCAGTAATAGGGATTACAGGAGCATACAGTGGAGCATTTGTGCCCCCAAAGATACAATTATCTGCATTGTAGGTGAGACTTGTGTGTGATCACAGAGATCTGAATTAGGAGAATAGCTGAGGTGGCTATTTCTACTGTTTTGTCATGGAAAGATTGCAACAGACACACCACATCTGACATTTACAGAAGGGCCTGTTTTGTTAAGAAAAAAACATATTTCTGCACAATCCTGCTGAAAATCTGCTTTATTCAAAAGTCATGGTTCAATAAACGGTTGCTGATTTCAAACAATGCATTTTTTTCTATTGACGAATGAAGGCTTTATAGGAATGCAGTATATTCCTGTTCATTTTGTTTTTACAGACTCACTGGTACCTTGTCTTAGTAAGACAAAAATCAAAATGTCAGTAGAATGCAGAGTGTGTATTATCGGCTTGTGTGTGTGTGTGCTTTGTCACTGTAGGCAGTTCTACTGGTACTGGTTCTAACCAGGTAGGCCAGTACCCAGGACTCACAACCTCAAACACAAAAACAATGCCATAACCAGTGTCATTTTACACAATTTTCCAACATACATTAATTTAAAAATGTAAATGGTTTCATGGCTATTTGCTAAAGTAGTTTCAACAATGTAATTCTTCTCCAGGTCTGTTAATCCTCTGGCTTCTGCCACATTGTTTCAAGAAGCAAAACCAGTAGTGAAGAGAACCTAAAGGGATAGATGGATATAGCAACATACTGTTATTTACTTACAACTTGATATGGGGCATGTACACAAAAAAATACACACATATTTATCATGCATGTTATTGGTAAACATACTACAATATATAACAATTTATGAACTGGAATCCCCTCCTCACACTGATGATCAATAATTCCGTATTAAAAAAAACTACAAATCTATTTATCTTAATTGCACTTAAGTCTATATTAGCATATGCCCAAAGAATTGTTACCAACATTTACATGAAAATCCCAGGGATTTCATGTCACGCCCCTAATCTCCATCCACACTCAGATGCAATCAGTTACTGTCTCCCATCTGCTCCAGACTCTGCTTACTTGTAATAAAAACTCTCTCCCCTTTTGCAATTATTATTGAACTACCTCTATTGCATGAATATCCAGAATTGGAGAGCAGCCTCCACATTGATAGATAGATTTAAAGAAAAAGGCTTTAAAGAAAAAACCCTTACTACTACAGCTAACCTAGTAGGAGAGGTCCCAAGAACTGCACTTCTAATAAAAAAACAGAAAAAATGTGTAGAAAACCAAAAGAGAATCCCTCAGGAGGTATTGGCCAATACTGCAGAATGACAAATTTGTTCACAAGTACCATTGTTTAGCTATAAAAGAGGCTCCACATTACGAGATATACTCTGTCCTGCAGAAGCCAAGGCTCCAACTAGAATGGAAACAATATTCAAAAGCAAACCTGATATAGGAACCTTTCCGTGTCTGAGCTGTGTCTGTTGCTCATCGATTATTAAAGGTGAGGTTGTACAACACCCTACAAAAGGCAACAGCATTCAACTCAGACACTACGCTACTTGTAATACAATTGGGGTGTGTACATGTTAAAATGCCCTTGTGGAAAGGTGTATGTAGGCCAAACAATAAGACAAATAAAGGCCAGGATAAAAGAACATAGAGGGGATATTAAGAATTTCAAGCCTAACACCTAAACTGATACCCCTGTTTCTCGCCACCATACTAGACATAATATGTCACAATTAAAATGGTTGGTCCTCGAGGTAGTCCAAGAACCCCAAAGAGGAGGTGATAAAAAGAAGTTACTCCTACAAAAAGAGGCCATCTGGATAAAAAAACGAAATGCTTTAGAACCATTAGGTTTGAACGACCAATGGAATATGGTGTGTTTCCTGTAGAAATAAATAATAACCTTGTTCCCTTTCCCTTAACAGATAGAGCTGCCTTTGAATATGAATTGATTCTCCTGTGTGGTAAGGTACCTTAGTAACTTATTATAGCTACTGTTAATTTCTTGGCAGCATTTTCACAACTTTGGCAACATTGTGGAAGTATTTGACAAATGTTCAAATGTGTATATTATGTTTCGATTAACAGTGTTTCTAGCAGACTTTAAATAGCAGTGCTGAGGTCGACTTGTAAATAGTTCTTATTGATTTTACAGCAAAGAAAATGCACAATGACTTAAGACTCTTTTTGATGTGTGTTATTTGTATGGACCCTGCTTGCACCTGGGGGTGGAGCAGTTCTTCACATGGACTAAAAACATGGACTATGATGTCATCACGTGGGATCACTTATGCAGTCAGGCTGCAAACCCTCTCACCAGTGGCCGAAGGGACCAATCAGATGAATGGTGGGAGGGACTTATTGTATTTAATGTTGTACACTGGTTTGGCTTGCATACACTTGATAAAGAGCTTTGGTGCTCGAAACATGTCGTGTTTGTAAATAAAGGCACTTTTGCAGCAGAACCTCTGCACTGTTTTGTATCGACGCCTATATTTTGGAATTACTATTGATGGCTTTGGATGGAAGCAAGGTGCTGCGATACCAGAATTAAACCACAGAGGAAAAAGTACCAGTTTATTGCATTTTCTACAGAACAGAGAAGGTCAAGAAACCAGAGTCTTTATTCAAGTACAACAGAGAATGAAGACAGGTCATCAACAAACAACAAATACTGATTCTTACAGCATAGGAGACCCTTAGTAGTTCTTCAAGCTTGGATAATGGTAGTCAGGTCTGGTTAGATTTTACCGGTAGGGGGTATAACATTTACATGTGGAGCTTTTACTCCCATTAGAACATATAGGATTTATTTTGGGTCCCTATAGTCTGGCCCTCTAACCAGTGGCAGCTTTCTAAACCCTAAATGGTCCAAAATATGATTAGCATGTCATAGTATAAACGTCCGTAAGATGTCACACGAAGATCTTAATCAGTTTTCCCAATGAATTTACATACAGATGAAATCATAATATGATAAATCATTCATATGGATTTCTAACTTTGTTTTATTGAAACTCTTGTTATAAACAACACATACATTGAGGGGCAGATTTACTAAGCCTCGAGTGAATATTAGAATTTCAAAAAGTTTGATTTTCGAAGTAAATTTTTGGATACTTCGACCATCGAATAGGCTTCTTTGACCATAGAATTGGACTTCGACTTCGATTTGAATAAAAAATCGTTTGACTATTCGACCATTTGATAGTCGAAGTACTGTCTCTTTAAAAATCCTTCAAATTCAATACTTCGCCAAGTTAAACCTACCGAATTGCATTATAAGCCTATGGGGACCTTATACAAGCATTTTCTAAGTTTTTGGCATCGAATAAAATTCCTTTGATCGATCACTGAAAATCGTTTGAATCGTTCGATCGAATGATTTTTATTTGATCGATCAAATGCTTATTTTTGCGCTAAATCCTTCTAATTCGATATTCGAATTTAAAGGAATTTCAATTCGATGGTCGAATTCGAGGGTTTTAACCCCTCGAAATTCAACCCTTGATAAATACCCCCCATACTTTTTATTATTATCTTTAAATATATATAATCCTATATTTAATATTTTGACAGTTTGAACAAGAAGAAATGTCTGAGTCTAAACCTTATGGAACTCATTTATTCTAACTGTTTGTGTCACTCAAACATTCCAGCTAGCCCATAGATACCTCTATAGAATACAATCTGAGCTAGATGTTCTAAATTGAGTCTGTGTAAAGGTTAGATGTAGAGAGGAGACTCAGTGTATTAACCCTATCTATGCATAGCAGTGTAAGCAGATATAATAAAGCAGGGGATTCTACAAGTACGTGTTTATTACATTTATTTTTTTTTGTATACTTTAGTTCACCAGAGATTTCTGTGGTATTGGCATCCTCAGTAGATACATAAAATGAACACATTACAATGAGGGGGCAATTTAGCAGCAGGGAGCTCCTTTCTTCTGAAGCACAGTTTTTGTACTAACCCTTGTTCTTTTACCCTTAGTTTATGCTGTTTTTATTTTTATCATTTGTGAACAAGTTTTGCCAGAAAGATGCTCTGTGTCACCATATTATTACTAAACTAGACATTAAGCCCGTTAAATTAACGGGCGCTAGAACATATGTAGTCAAACATTTATAAAAACAGAATTGTTCTAGTCTAAAAAAAATTCGCCAGAGACTGTCCGTGGGGCACATGCGCAGTAGCACAATCCCACCGACACAGGGACTGGACGCAGAGACACTTCAATTTTATTATATAGGATATGCACTGTTCAGTGAATTCTAATGGAAATATTATTTACATACTATATCTAGTTACAACAAGTTGTGAGGAATTCAGTGGATACAAACAAGTAAAGGCAATTTAGCTCTCCCATTTGCACAGTGCAAATACTTCCTGAAAAGCCCTTCTAGCCCTATTTAATTAGCAGCCTCCCTGGATGCTCATTTGAAGCTGTAAATCAGCAACTGTCTTTTCATGATCTCATTACAGAGTCTTGAACTAAACTATTTCTGTTTTTCTCCCCTGATTATCTTTCATGATCTGCATTCCCCAGTCACTTTATCTTTAGCTAATTACACACTAGGCATAGCCAAAGCTTCTGTCTACCTTAATTTTCTCTCCAGGGGGAAAGAAGCTGATGCACTCCCATTCCTTCTGCTGTGTCTCTGTACTGACAGGCACAGAATCTGCCTGTATAAACCAGGTCTGGACTGGCCTTCATAATAGGCCCTGGTATTTAAAATACAGAGGCAAAACAAAAATTTCTTTGCCAGCTCAATAAAAATTAACTGCTGCTATTTGCCAGAACCCACAGACTGGGTCTTGTACAAACTATGCATTTCAGTTCTGCTCTCAGGCTGACTCCATGCCTGTCAATGCAGAGATGTGGCAGAGTGGATGGGAGCACATTAGTTTTCTATCTGTTGATGTCATTGGGGGTGGAATAATGAGCTTTGGAGGAAGGGTTGCCATACTCTGCCTGTGTGTGCCATATTCTGCCTTCCCTATGCTCCCTGTATGTGCCCTGCTGCTCTGCTTGTGCAACATAAGCCTGGTAGGGGTTTGTTTGCATTTGAAAATTGTTGTTAGGGGCCCCTTAAGGTGTTTAATGATGTGCTGGGGGCACTGTGTAATCCATAGGGAGGATGAGGCATTATCAAGAGTATGTCTTAAGATGACAACTTTTTTCACATATATATAATAATCCGTGATACGTGATATCACTGCAGTGGGCACCAACCATTTGTTTTTTTGAGTGCTAACACAATTAATGTGGACGGGGTAACTTGGGTGTGGTTTAAAGTGGGTATGGTTTAAAAACAGGGAGTGGTTAACACTGGCTTCCATTATCGGCCCTCCACCATGTAGGCCAGAAAGTTTCAACACACACACAATGCCACTATTTTGAGTGTATCATTTCATATAGTTAAATGAGGATTTGTAATGTTTAATATCCACAGATATCATTTGTAATGTAAGGAATGCATTCCAGGGGTCTGCTGAACAATTTAATGGCCAATGGGCACAGGATCACCAAAGTATTCGGCATATACAGACCACAAAATGAAAATATTACATGTAAATTGTCATTAATGTTACTTCAGCTACTGCAAAATAAACACATTTTTTTTTGCATTTACATGGGGTTAAGCCAAATAAAATAAGATTACTCTTTTTTGGAAAGTAGACATGCTGCTAAATCCAAAATTAGTAAATATGTCTTTTTACTCAACACTACAAAGCAGCAATGCTTTGCTGGATTAGGGGTGATGATGACATTTCTAAAAAATCACCGCAAAGCTTGTATTATACATTATATTATGTGGCACATGTTATTACCAAGATAATATACAAATAAAATATTATACGGGTCAGACTTGTAATGAGAGGGCTCTGCCCCCCCCCCACATCTTGAAGGGCATAGTTGTGCAGTTGAACATTTATTTTAGAGTCATCTTTAGGCAGACAGATGGAAAAATTGAGAGGCAGATTAACACATTTTGGTAGTTGGAGCAAAAAAAAAAAAAAAAAAAGCTATGTTCGGGAAAAATCGTGAAAAATAACCCGCACAAGGGTTATTCAATATAATATTTTTAAAAAACTCAGAGTAGTTGTGTTTTGTTGCAAAGAAAATTAGACGAAAAAAAGAATCATATAGTTCCTTCATTTTCAATGAGACTGAAAATCTCAACTGGGAAAAAACATAAAGTTGTTTCAGACTCACTTTTCATTGGATGCTATAGAAACTTGCCAGCTTTATTTTTTTTTATTCATGTAAAAAAGTTTTTTTCCTTTAAAAGTATTGTTTCTCACTGTTTTGTGAGAAACTGGCTGGCTTGGGTGGGGAAGATAAGGTAAGGAAAAAAGGCAATGGCACACTGGACACGATCAAGCAGGGAAAACCCTTGCAAAGATTTATTTGCACACGATGCAACGTTTCGGGGTAGTCCCCTTTGTCAAGCATATCAAAGTGAGGCAGTGAACAGCAATTTAACACCAAACATTCAAAGAGATTGGTCAGTTACAAAAATTTACATAATTAATTACTCATGTGACATCACGCTTAGAAACAAGCAACAAAACAGGGGTTAACAAACCACAAGTTTCACTAATCCACTCCTAGTACATAATGTGGTAAAATTTACTATAAAAGGTTTCAAAAGTCATATTATATAAAACTTTAAAAAGGTTTTAACATTAGTTTAAATAGCATTCATAGTGAATATTAATCCATAAAAGTGTAACGAAAAAAATGTGTAACGAAAAAAAGAAAGTTTGCTCTAAAACAGCAGATTTTATTTGCTGTTGGAGACAGATTGATAACAAAATTCGCAACATAGTAAACTACAATGTGATATATTAACATAAATCACAATGTTGCTTATTTCTTTCTTACCCTACAGGAGGGAATTGCAAAAGGAAAGTCTGACCCTAGAGGAAGGTCCTGGGAACTGCAAGTCTTGATTATCTGCAACAATAAAACACACATATAGGATCAAAGGTAACAGGACATACTGAACTCCTCATTTAACCCTTTGGGGTATTTTGTCTGCAATAGCCATATCCAATAGCATTCGCGTTGTAATAAACATTTTTTCATATCATAGCCTTGCTTGTGTATGACTTTTTCCAATATCTGCCATCGCACCTGCGAGATCTTATGGCCGTGAGCATAAAAATGTTTGGCTAGTAAGGATTCTTTCTTAAATTTATCAACTGATCGATTTTTTGATAACACATCTGTTTTAGCGTCAGGAGGAGGAGGTTGGTAAGTACGTATATTGGATTTGTGTTCATTTAAGCGTACCCTAACTGCTCTACTCGTTTGGCCGATATACAGCAACCCACACGGGCATTTGATGGAATAAACAACTTCCTTTGTATTACATGAAAATGTGCCCTTAATAGGGTGCTTAGTTCCGTGTAATGGGTGTAACACAGATGGACCTGGGATTATCCCATTGCAGTGGCCACAATTTCTACAGGGATAAGTCCCTGTATTAAGAGTGGCCAGTGCACCCGCCCCTGTAGGGATCGCTTTCGGCTTAATCAAGGCCTGAATAGTTTTCCCTTTTCTGTAGGAAAAAATAGGGGTTTGTTTAAATAAATGTCCAATCTTGGGATCAGATTGTAATATCCCCCAATACTTCAGAATAGTGCGCCTGATAACTTTATTATTGGTGTCAAAAGAGGATACAAATGGGATGTTAAAACCTTTTTAAACCTTTTTAAAGTTTTATATAATATGACTTTTGAAACCTTTTATAGTAAATTTTACCACATTATGTACTAGGAGTGGATTAGTGAAACTTGTGGTTTGTTAACCCCTGTTTTGTTGCTTGTTTCTAAGCGTGATGTCACATGAGTAATTAATTATGTAAATTTTTGTAACTGACCAATCTCTTTGAATGTTTGGTGTTAAATTGCTGTTCACTGCCTCACTTTGATATGCTTGACAAAGGGGACTACCCCGAAACGTTGCATCGTGTGCAAATAAATCTTTGCAAGGGTTTTCCCTGCTTGATCGTGTCCAGTGTGCCATTGCCTTTTTTCCTTACCATTGGTTGAGGAGGGTGCCGATCCCTCCAGGTAATTGAGCACCTGGCAGAGCTGCTGAAGGCCAGGGTGTGCGAGGTGACTCTTCTTTTCCGGTGGGGAAGATAAGCCCATCTTATATACATGGTAGGAAAATGTAGACTTTACATGTCCTTTAAAGTGACAGGAAGTATTTCAGTACAAACCCTATTCATTGAATTCACATTAAAAAGGGGGTACACTAATTTATTTTATAGGTTATGTTATAGTTATGTTTAGCTATGATCATAAAGTTGAAAAGCCACCATACCACGTCACGATAAACCCCATATGGCAGTCCCTAACTTGTTTACCTCTGGTCATACTATAAAAAGTCTTACTTCTCTACATAGTAGCATTATCTGTAATCAGTGTCTGTTGAACCTTGGTTTCAGTATGAAGGATCTATCCTCCCCCACCAGTATGCGGCTTTTAAGGGAGAGGAATTGTCCAAACCAACGCCCATTTTTAAAAGAATGCCGAGAACCTGGGGTTTTCCAGTCCAGAGAAGGGGCCGTATTTTGCATATCCATACCTTAAATCTACTAAAAAATCACTTAATCGTTAATTAAACCCAATAGAATTATTCAGCCAATAAGTATTAATTATATCTTTGTTGGGATCAACTACAATGTCCTGTTTTATTACAAACATATCATGTACAAACATAATGGTGATTTCAACCAGTTTAAGTTCCAGGGTATAGAAAGTGTAAAGTTTGAAGAAAGAGGAAGATATATTCAGAGAATCATAGATCAGAGAGAGGTTTATTGGATATTTACTTTAAAAACACGTTACCCACAAGGGTTAAACAGTGATTTGGAAGTTTCCTGCTTTTTATAAGTATAAATGTAAACATAAGTTGCCCTTTAATACTCCTCCTACATTTGTAATAATGTTGAAATGTATCATAACTATTGCTTGAATTGATATGACCTGTAATATGTAAAAGATTATGTTTTTAAATTGATTGACTTTTTTAATTGAAGCTGCTATAAAAGATATAGAGCAGTTGCTGACATCACCTCTGATGAAGTGCCAGAACGAGGCATGAAACTCGTCAAGTGATCACACATGTCATAGGAAGGGAAGTACAACTCCTGTTCACTGTTTTTATTGTAGCCTGAAATAAAGCTTAGACTTTTTAAACTATGGCTGGCAGGACATCCTCCCTAATTATTTTGCCTGTTTTATTATTACATAGCTGGCCTTCCCATAATTTGAAGCTTTCTGAAAAATGGACTTCCAGATAATGAATCCCGTACTCATACTATTGAAACATGTCGATGTTAGAAAGCTGAACCACCAACAATGACAACTTTTAGTTCATTGTGGAATTATCAGGTGAAATTGCATCCTAGTCATTTTGTTTTGTTAAGGCTGTCAACTTATCTAAGAATGAGTAGAGAACATTTTCATTTTAGTATTTTTAATATGAAAAAATACATTAAAAAAATGGTATTGTAAAAATATAATGTTTTTACTCTAGTTGAACTTTTAAATCTCATCTAATTTTATGTTAATGTTATGCAATTATATTGATGTTATTATACTTATACTTTTCAACACTAGCAAGCTTTAATGAAACCCCATGTGAGTTTACAAATGCGTGCCAAAAAAAAAAATCTTCATAATTTGCCCGAACTGGCTTTTTTAATGAAAACTTTGGCACCTGCTGGCCTGAAAAGTACAAGCAATCTTAAATGGGAAACTTATTCTATTTTATTATTTTTAATAAAACAATATATTTGTTTTACCATTGCCATTCATGCCATCTTGTGGAAAGAAGTCATAAGTGCAGACTATGTAAATTAGAGATGAGCATGTTTTAGATCTTTGCAGTTGCAGAGTATACTGTTCTACCATGGCAGTAAGCCTTGTTAAATCGTGTCTACTGATTCTTCTGTGTGTGTGTATCAGAGGTTTATTTATTTTTTCTATATATCGTGTCGGCAACTTCGACCATCGAATTGGCTACTTCGACCATGACCTTCGACTTCGAATTGAACGTTTCGAACTAAAAATCGTTTGAATTTTCGACCATTTGATAATCAAAGTACTGTCTCTTTAAAAAAAACTTCGACCCCCTGGTTCGCCACCTAAAACCTACCGAGGCCAATGTTAGACTATGGGGAAGGTCCCCATAGGCTTTACAAGGTTTTTCTGATTGAAGGAT
Organism: Xenopus laevis; assembly: GCF_017654675.1. Lineage (NCBI taxonomy): Eukaryota > Metazoa > Chordata > Amphibia > Anura > Pipidae > Xenopus > Xenopus laevis. The sequence goes on along the minus strand of NC_054375.1, from coordinate 95,661,905 downwards.
AATCCTTAGATCGATGGATTAAAATCCTTCTAATCGTTCGATTCGACGGATTTAATCGTTCGATCGAACGATTATTCCTTCGATCGAACGAATTGCGCTAAATCCTTCGACTTCGATATTCGAAGTCGAAGGATTTCAATTAACCCTCGATATTCGACCCTAGGTAAATGTGCCCCTACAAGTAACTGGAAATTGCGTCATGCATCACTTCCACAATTTAGGGGATTACTTAGGTCCGATGCCTAGAGTGGCTGTGCATAGTAGTGGTGTTTTTACTTGCATTTTATAGATATAATTTAGTGAAGTTATAATTGTATTGCCATAACAATCCTATACAGAGAAATCAACGGTGGCTCAGAGGCTGGCCAAATTGCAATTAAAACATCTGCATTACTGTAAAATTCTTCTGGGGTACCCCATCTAGTATTTCAGGGCGTGTTCCCATACTGCCCTGCAGTCATATTGCATCACATTTAGTCAGCACCAGGTTCCCAAATGGTAATTCACTCTGACTTCCCCCTTCTTCATAAGGGCATGGTACATGCCAGATTTCCGTCTGGTTGGGCAATCATTCCGAATAAATCAATTGCATTATTTGCCCATTGTGAGTTTGCCCTGTGTAAAGCCTACACTGGTCATAATGGTTTAATTATTTGATTGAGATATGACAAACATTCAGTTGAGAAGGCCTATTTACACAAATTGTTCAAGTTCTAAAAGGTTAAATGGGAAAAAGGATGTACTACTTAAGTATGATATAATGGGATTTATAATAATTGTCATCTAATTTTGGTTAGTTATGGTTCACTGAGAAGGATGAGCCCATCAGGAGTTTTCTTAGTGCCCTGTTGGGCCAGTCCAACCCTATTTTGTCATAATAAGATTGTTCTATGTTGATGGTGTGAAATCAAAATGGGTTTACAAATCATCACAAATCATAACTGCAATGTGATGTCTCAAATATTCTATAATGATTTAAAGACATGATTGTGATGGCATAGTTGTATAATCTGAATATGTCTTAAAATTTTGCACATACACATTTTTTAATTTCTGAATTTAGTTTAATGTCTGTACCTTTTGTTAAGTAAATATGATATCCTTAAATGCCCAGTGAGCATCTTCCAAAGCAATGTGGTGATTTTTATACCATCTCGATCATTGTCATTGCTTGATAAAAGGTTTTTACAAATATATTATAACATACTTTCTAGTGAATGAAATATATTACTCTCCTGCAAGGGCCTGCACTGAATGTAGGTGTTAGTGAATGTAAATGTGTAAGTATTGCAGTTTGTATGTAGTCCCATCACAAAGTCTGCAATAGATTTGGTCCAAAGGACAATGATCGAGTACTCTACCAACATAAAGTATACACAATTTATTTTATTTTTAGTTTATAGAAAGCAGCTCTTTATTTACAGCTCACAAAAGGCACAATCCTGCTTAATTTGGAAAGCACATTGATTTGTCAACAGCATCACAGTTCATAGCAGTAGTACAATAAAAACACAATTCTATATAGTAATATTGTTTACATTCAATAGAGTACAGTGAAAAATGCCCACAGCAATCCCTGTGCATCTTTATGTCATATAATGTTCTACATTCTCAGTTAATGTAGCTTTAAAATTATATTTACATAACAGAGTTTGTTAAAAGTAATAACAGTTGATCAAGGTTTGGAGGTACTCACAGATCATTGATCTTCTAAACTATGGTATTCGGGATGGTGAACAATAAACTCATATTTATTCCACATTGCTTTGACAGTATATCTGGAGGAAGAATACATTTAACATCACATTTAACATGTAGCCTCTGTCCTTATGTACTGCCATCTTCCTTACAGTCAGCATGTGTCTCGTGTTAACATAGTTTTATACTACATTTGTCACATCCACTCTTTTTCAGACACTCTCCTTTCTACACATTCTTATAAATGATTATGAACACTGATTATCCTTAACCATAGGGGCTCATTTGCTTAGGGGTAGTTGCAAATTGCACCCCTCACAGCACTATACATACAGCACCAGTGGATATGTGCACACCCTTATAAGGTTAGTGCAGGTTCCTCAAGTCAACTCTTTTCATACCATACAAAAGGTGCAAAGTGTTGCACCTGACAGCACTAACAGCAAAAAATTGCAATACTGTGGGCAATATTGCGTGTGAATGTGTTTTGTACTTTGCCCTTTTTCCCAATTCAGCAATTGAACTCTTTAAATTTTAGCAGCTTGTGTCCCACCTCACAACCTCTATAATCCCCCTGCTTAGAGATCAATGACCCAAACACATCTATTCGTCATTAGAAACACTTCTAGTAAACCACCATATTTTTTTAGATCATCTCCCATCCATGGGGCACATTTACTAAAGAGTCGATTGTGTTTTTCTGCCAAATGTTTACTAAAAAGACAATGCGCAATAACATTGCCTATTTACTAAAAGATAAGCAACACAATGAATTACTTTGTCGCTGGAGAAGGTTCACTGGGTTTCGCCAGGAGAATTTTTACTTAGGCGAGCGTAAATTCGCTAATTTATGGTAAGTATTAAAGTGTGAAAAATTCAATTTGTTACCTTTTTCACCAAAATCTATTTTGCCGGGTTCTGACTGGGGAATTAAAACAATGAAGTTCCATCCTCAATATTATTATGTCGGTGACATCATATCCTATGTTCCAAAAAGGTCGTAGGCAACAGTCAAAACGCTGGTGTTTATTCATATTTAAAGCGGGATTATGTTTACAAGCTGTAACTGTGTAAAATATATTATTTACACTTTTTTAACATTTGAAGCTCATTCAATATGTGTTTTAGGGTAGGCTCATATCTAGGACAATAGAGGATCTCTGTCTTCATTTTGCTTTCTTGGACATTTTTTAATAAAAAGTGGCCACTTCCAGCAACTTCACCAACATCACTAATAAATACATACATATGACCTTTATATACCCACTCAAGTTAAATTGATGTAAGCCTTAACGACCTTTTGCTAGGACAATGGCAATGCTAGAGAAAACTTTTTATGAAATTTTTGCGCCAATGAATCATTGCTGACAAAACTACGTCAGTGTTCTCTTGCCGAGATATAAATGCCCATTTGGTAAATACACATATTCGTCACAAAAAACGTCTGACGTAGTTGTGCAAAGTCTGTCAGAAATTTACGAAGAGAACATTCACATGTAAGTAAATGTGCCCCTATATGCCTACATAAACCACTCTCTGCCACAGGCTGATTGTACTGCACTACAGCATCCATTGTCAGACACTGCTTATCATATGCACACTTTTTTTGAGGCACGGTCTACTATACCCCAAACCTTCTGTTACCGACAGTTTGTTACAACCCACTTTTTAGAAAGTGCTTTACACCCTATACCAGGTGTTTTTAAACTGAAAATTGACTTTCAAACTGCACCGCATCCACTACATTGTGACCTCCAAAGAAGCCAGCTCAACATTGTTTGGATTGTCTATATACTCACTAATGCTCATTTATGAGCTCTGTGCTGGTGCAAAATTGCTCAATGTTCATAAATGAGCATCCTATTTGCCTTCTGTAATTCACAGTATACTTTTCAAAGCTATTTGCCAATTGGTTGCTCTTGCTTACTGTATTGATGCAAAATTGTTGATTGCTGGTTATTGAGCCCCATTGAATGTCAGACACAGTATCTTTGGCAGGTCCACAATCTATGAGACATAGCTGATACAGTTCATCTTTCTCCTCTCACGTTACTTGACATATGACTATACTTTCTATAGTTCTTTGTGCTATCATTCAAATCCCATAAGACACAATCTGTTCAACACTCCAACAATTAGGATCTCCATAAATATTGCATGTACAGATGCACTGCACAGATATTCAAAAAATCACTAGTTTCTGAAATGTCTTTGTTCTATTTTCTAGAAGATTCCTGGGTTTATATTCTGGGCTCAGGTCGACGAGCGGGACATCGTTTTAATGTTACTTCAGCTATCAGGTCATAACAGGAGCATGACCAAAAATCTAACCCCAAAAGGGCTAACATCTGCCTTTGTCTCTTGTTTATTTACCAATTTCCACTCTACCCTGAAATTCACACTGGCATCACTTACTGGCCGCTTTGATTACTGGCATCAACTTTACAACCACTTGCCTTTTCACACACCTTTTGATATCTTTTTTTTCTGCAATGCTTTTATATTGTGTGGGGCTTGTGTTTGGATCAGTAAACTAGTAAGATGGAAGGTAAAGCTTGTTCTACCAAGTGCTTTAATGTTCAAGCCAAAATGTCTAAAAAACAAGATGGGGGCCCAGGCACAAAAAGTGCATGTAATACATTTACATAGGGTCGAATTTTCATATTAATACTTGGATCTTTAATACATTGCCATTACATTTACCATATTGTTTTGCCATCCCCATGCCTAATCTTACTTTTTGCCTTCGATAATGAAATAAATACATTTGTACCTAGCTACTAACCCCTTGCTGACTTTTTAGTTAATTCTACAGAACGATTTTATAGTCCTGGTTAGGATTACTCATCCCGAGGCCAGACAAAATATGCTAATGTTATCTCTTTGCTGGTAATCTGCCTAATATTGATAGAATATTCCTCATTTTTATTGATTTAGTCGTAAGCCTTCAACTGTTAAGGTATTGCTGCCAACATATCGCTAGACTAAAGTAATTATGACATATGCAATCTTCTCGAAGTATACTTGTAGTTGAGATCTGCATGAGTCTCAGGAAAGCTTGCTTTTCATATTATTATTGAATATTATCCTATATATATACAGAAGCCAAATTCGTTTTGGAAGGTTAGCTGTTTAAATTATGCCTCCTAAATGCTCAGCAAATTTGTAGATTCTACTACTTAAAATGCTGTACCTTCCTCCCCTTCATACATACTGAAATTCCCATTTCTCCATTTTGATTCCTTACCCTTAAATTATGTTACACCTTTTCTCTTTAATATACTGTCTCCACCAGTGTCACAAGCTTTATCATGTGCTCTCTGCACCCTTCTGTATGCTTGTCATTCTTCCTTCCTCCATATAATGCTAAATACATATCTTGTCACACGCTATGTCTTCGGTTGTTAATCATTGTCATTATGTGGGTCAGATCCAGACTTTTCATCATGACATCCATAAATTCTTCATCCTTCCGAGCACCCTCGACAAACTCTTCTAAAGACAGCTCCCCTATTAAAGAAAAAGGAAGACTGTAGCAGGGAAAGAGTGCTTCTTCAGCAACCCAGAATGAAACAATTTTTTTTATGGGAATAGGATGACCAATATCATAGAATAAAGGATTTGTTTGTTTTAGTTTGCTATTATTTTTATTTTATGTTTGTGAAGATTTATTGATTTTAGGAATTTGCAGTCATACCAACATTCTAAGCAGCCATATCAACATTCTTATCATGTCCCTCTATGAACTGTATAAATCACAACTCCTTGAAGCAAATTGCTTTCATAGATTTCGTAAGGTCAGGAATCTGCCAGTCAGTCTTTTGGTCAAAATCTGACCTTTAGGGGTGCTACTTAGCTGATGTGTTTACAGACATCTAGGTTACTGCCTTCTCAAGCAAAAATCTAGAATATTTTTTATAAGAATAAAAGTTTGTTTTTTAAAAAACAGTTTGCCAGTGTAAAATTGTATTAATTTCTTAGCATTTATTATACTAGGATTGTGACTGTCCAAAGCTTGTGAACACTTTTAGGAGCAATATCTGGGAATACTTAATTCAAATATCTTCTTGTTTTCATACTTCTCACAGCTGACTGTAAATGTATTTAAATTCTCTGTTATACTTTATCATGTGAGTGTTTGCTTTGTGCCGTGTCATATTGGATAGCAGACAGTTAACAGCTTAGATACTTTTATCAGGTGGTATTATTTTCAACAACCTGTAGGATTCAATCCATTGTATCGGAGCACAGCCAAGAAAATCTCCTGTGTAATCCTATCTTTAGATTTAACAAGCTCTTTCCTATTCTAGAACAATTTGTTCCAGAGCAGAAAATGACTTGCCTTAAAGGACCAGTAACATCAAAAATTTTTACACAAAAATTCGTTAGAATACAACGAAATAAAACACCAATACAAATTAAAATTTCAAATAGAAAAGCCTTTATTAAGAAATAACTTACAGAAACTCCACTTCCTGTCCTCTACAGAAAAGGCGACACGGCGACCATCCATCCTGCTGGGCTCGATTTCTCCTTCCTGGATATTCACTGACAGCGTGTAGATCTCCTCTTCTTCATCCCTCTCCCAGGATCAGCAGTAGGCGATGTTCGGCGGGCTCCCCCTCCGTGTCCCCACTGTAAGATAGCAGGAAACATCCCATGGTTGCCCCATCCCCAGGCCCCTTTGTTAGGGCCCCACTGCTGGCAGCCTAGTAGGTAGCGGAGGGAGGGAGGGATGGCTCTGCTGGGGGCGGGGTGAATAGGTCCCTGTGATTGACAACTGGCCAAGAGGATCAGCATCGGTCAAATTATAGGGGCATTCTAACTTTCCAAACAAAGTTATGGAGCAGAAGGGGAGATGGAAAAGGCTGCAGAGATCTATGAATATGTTTCAGAATGCGCAGTCACTTGCGCTATAACGCGAATGCATTACGTGCGGGGAGCGTGACTGTCTGGGGGTTGGCGCACGGGACCCACGGCAGGACGTTACACAAGCGAAGATATGAGAGGGATTGTGCAGCCAAGTGTTTCTGCGCATCTGATCTACCCTTGCCAAACAAGAACTGAAGCGATTGATGATTGAAAGGCAGCAGTGCTGGTGACGGTACTAGAATAAGAAGTTGCTGAAAGCTTCTTCCCCACACTGAGGGAGGGGGAGCCCGCTGAACATCGCCTACTGCTGATCCTGGGAGAGGGATGAAGAAGAGGAGATCTACACGCTGTCAGTGAATATCCAGGAAGGAGAAATCGAGCCCAGCAGGATGGATGGTCGCCGTGTCGCCTTTTCTGTAGAGGACAGGAAGTGGAGTTTCTGTAAGTTATTTCTTAATAAAGGCTTTTCTATTTGAAATTTTAATTTGTCTTGGTGTTTTATTTCGTTGTATTCTAACGAATTTTTGTGTAAAAATTTTTGATGTTACTGGTCCTTTAATCTCTTAACTCTCCAATTAAAGTTCATTGCGTTAATGTTATTTCAATGAACGATAACTTCCTGAGCCTTAAAGGAGAATTCAAGCCCCCCAACTATTAAAAACCCCTACCCTCCGTAGTCCCCCCTCCCTGCTCCCCCCGCACAGGTGTTAACACCTGTAAATGCCCCTAAGCCTGTAATTACCCCTAGTTGCAGAGTCAGCGCAGAGGAGCTCACAGGCGCCATCTCCTGCCGCTTCGTTAATCGTAAGGTCTTCTGGTGCTTTCGGCGTATGCGCAGTTATCAGGAAGTGAAAGACTGCGCCAACTGCACATGCGCCAATACAGTGCTTACTCACCGAAGATTACCGAAGCTCTGAAGATGGCGCCTGTGAGCTCCACTGTGCTGACTCTGCAACAAGGGGTAATTACAGGCTTAGGGGCATTTACAGGTGTTAACACCTGTGCGGTGGGGAGCAAGGAAGGGGGACTATGGAGGGTAGGGAGTAGGGTTTTTATTAGTTGGAAGGGTTGAATTCCCTTTTAATGATTCAGAGCTGAGTTTGATTTCACTGCTGAGACTGACCCCTGTAATATATGCACTGGACAATGTCATGTTTAGGTTTATTTTTACCTGGTACACAATTAGCCATTAAACCTGGTACGCAATTAGCTCTAGGGAAAAAGTCTGACATTGCAGCAAGCATAGCTGTGTTCTTTTGCTGGCTTAGGAAAAGCTGGATAAATGGGTCCCTGGACTGAATGGAGGAGAAAAGGGTGGGTTCTCCAATCCATACTCCATTTAGTTTTTGCAGCTGCCCAGCTATAGGTTGCTGCCGGATAGGGCTGTAGTTAAGCAGCTAATAAAAGAGGTTTGGCAATACACATCAGACCTCTCTGGATACCTCCTTGTGTTGGAGGAAGCTTTGGTGCTGCCAGAGGGTGAGCTCAACCAGAGGCTGGTGAGCCAGTATCCCTGGGGTGAGCAGCCAGCAGGCCTTAGTAAGAAGCCCAATATGCTTCAAAGTGTGAAAGCCACACTGTATGGTGAGAGCCAGAGAGGAGAAAAGTCTTGAAAACGGTTTGTTGCAACAATGTTGAACTGTTTTTTTTGTGATTTTTATGTTGACAAGAGTTTGCCGAAATGAACCTGTGTTTTTCCTGAAGCCATGGTGTCCCTGTCTCTATGCTTCAGATCCTATGCTACCTGCCTACCATAGCTAATTTCTCCAAAAACTGCATGTACAGACAGACAGTTTGCCATATTTTGTCATACAGTCTGTAGTACAGCATGGAGAGTCACTATTCATGGCAATCAAACACATTCTGATGAGCTGACACATTGATCAAAGTACGTGATTTAACCAAAGTGCCAGTTTGTAAAAAACCTTTCTTGACCCTTGAATGTTCAAGTTCCAAAGTCAAAATCAAAGTCAAAGTTTAAAATGTTTGGAATCCATTGAGATGCCCTATCACAAATTTGAAATGCATTACGCTTGCCTCTATAACTCCCTTCAATTCATTTTTTCCAAAGGAACAAAAAGCTTGTGTTTGATTTAATTGATTTATTGTTGTGTGTGTTGTCAGTTCAATTTGCTCAAACTGAGCAACTGATGCCCTGCATGTCATAATTATGTGGCAAAGAATGGAATGTATAACTACAATGACTGGAGTAGGAGATATATAACTAATATTAAAATACATAATATTTGCTATTTTTTCCAGAAAGGTATCACACACAGTTACATGTGAGTCATGCCCACACTGCCCAGGAGATGCTGGAGGTAGTATTCTTCAATATACTTAACTTTGTTTTTAAGTTTATATCTGGTACAACTACAATACATTTGAAAAAAGGACTTCCCAGAAATAGCAGCTCTACAACATACAGTACATGTCTAATCACACAGATATTAATCTAGGTATGTTATTAAGTGCACTGGTTTTGTGGTTGAAGCAGATTTGTTTTATGTAGTATTACAGCTAAAAATAAAATGGGTAAGATCTACTGTATATGTATATACTGTATATAAAAGTAAACTTAAAGTTAACATGTTTTATTCATTTTTTGATTTCCAAACAAAAATGAATTTAAGAGTAAAAAAATATGACCTTCTGATATATATGATCTTACCATCACCATTGACATCAATCTTGTCAAACACACGATTGGTAAATTCTTCAGCGGTTGTATCATGATCACACCCATTAATTGCTCTCACTGCCTGAGAAGAACAAAGCATGAGAAGAACACTCTTGTGAATATGTATCTGCAAATCACTATATGACATAACAATCTTTGTTATAACTGTTTCCTGAACCTAGACATCTAGCTCATTTTTCCAACTTTTGTAAACTGTACACATTATCTTCAGAACTCCAGATATTCAGAATGTCACCATCAACTTAAAAGCCTTTTCTTCTTCTTCTTCTGCATCCCTGAGGTTTTCCCAGCTGAGATCACTTGTCTGTCATAGGCAGAGTGGTCCCCATTCAATTCTACCTCTTCTAGATTTAGAGTGCATCTACTTTTGTTCAAGATTTGCAAACTGTGGAACAGTATCTTAAGGTCTGGATTTTGGAACCCACTAGGGAGAACTACAGTGATTGTCAATATCTGCAGTGGACTAGGAGCGAGGGAGATTAACCATCTCTTCACAACACATTGGATAAACTCCAATATGCTTGGGAAACAGAAGGTGAAACCAAGATATAGAAATCCTTTTATTTGTGCAAGCAGAAGGCTGAATGCAAATATATATATAAATTGAACTGCACAGAAACACAGGCTAATTTACAATAACACACCATTAAAATAAAAGATTCTGTCAGGGATAATGACACCATAATACCAGGTAACACACCATAATGCAGGAAAATCAAAATGCTTTCCATGTCTGTGAACATACACAGTAGTTGATACAGCTCACTGGGGCAAATTTACTAAAGGGCGAAGTGACTAACGCTGGTCGAAAATTTGTCAGTGTGATGTAATTTCGATACTTCAACGATTTACTAACGGGTGCAGACGTAATTTCGCTAGCAAAAGAGACTGACGCTGGCGCTCATTCGCACTCAATCGCCAGACGAAGTTGCGCTCTGGCGAAGGGACGTAACTGCTCAAATCCACTAAGATGCGGATTTTACTGAATGTTACCTCTTGCACCAGACTTGCCTTCGCCACCTCAGACCAGTCGAAGTGCCATAGATTAGGATTTTTCCTAAAAATTTAGTTGAAATTTTTTCTAATTCCCAAAAAACTCTTTTTGGGGTAACCTGCTTCCCCACTACATTTCCTAACATATGGCACATAAACTATACACTGGGCTCATGTGTAGGGCAATATAAAAACTCTATTTTCTTGTAATGTAATGTATTTGCTGCAACATATACGTCCATTCAACTTTAACTTCACGCCGTATGCAAATTAGCCAACGCTAGCGCAACTTCGCTCTGCTTGCCGTCGCCCTGGACGCAACTTCTCATGTTAGTGAATTAGCGTTGTCTGTGCGAATTTTCACCTGGTGAAGTGTTTCGCTGCCTGCGAAGCCATCGCTGGCGAATTTTTGCTACCTAGTAAATTTGCCCCATTGTCTGCAAGTGAAGCACAAAAATACATCTAAGGCACTTAGTTATGATTGTGGGAAAAGTAACTGAGGGGTAGGCAGAGAATCTTAAGCCACTTAATGTATGCAATACTACAGTGTTGCCATTTGATGCAGTACTGTAAAAGGATATTATGTATTGGTAAACCCCATTATAAAATGAAACATGATCTAGCTGCCTATGCTTACTGTACAGATATGCCTGTAATTTACCTGTAAACCTGTACTGCTAGGTAAAAAAAAGACCCATGGTACCTATAAAAGTGAGTGTATTTGTATCAAGGTTATTTGGATATAATATGTTTGTGTCTTCAGTCTTTAAGCAGACTAACTCTCTCTTATTAGGAAGAGATTAATTGTAATAATAGCTTATCTGAAATCCTCCTTAAGAGATGGGATGGCTCAGACCTACAGGGCAGCTCAACCTTGAGAATATTCTAAGTATGGAAAGTGTAAGCCGGTTCAAATGAGTCATAAATATCTGAGTATTAGTCCTGAAATTAGGGTCATGCAGGCAACATATACATAAATATATACATGTATCAGATCTATTATTCCGAATGCTTGGGACCTAGGGTTTCCTGCATAAGGGAGCATTCTGTAATTTGAATCATCATACCATAAGTATGCTTAAAAAAACATTTCCACATTAAAAAACCCAATAACACACACCACAATTTCTCTCCTGATTTCTATTATGTTCATCTTTGTGGCTGTACATTTAAATGGCTGGAAACTTGATAAGAAGTTAGGAGTTATTTGCCTATTTATGTATTTAGTATTTGTTACATTATTGATGCTGGCTTGTTTTGTCACCAATATGGATTCATGCAGGGTAGTTACCATCTAGTACATGGTACTTTTTTTATCATTACAGAGAAAATCCTTTAAAAAAATGTTGAATCATTTCCTTAAAATGGACTCTATGCGAGATGGCCTTCCCGTAATTCAGAACTTTCTGCATAATCAGTTTCAGGATAAGGGGTCCCATGCCTGTATAGAAAACAACATTTTGCACACACAGGACCTAATAAAAAATAATAACCAAATTTATTATAATAATGCATTAAAGTGACCAACATTTTGACCTTATTGCAGAGGTTTTGTTTTGGCTCTGAAATAGGGTGAATACCTTAATGCACTTATTATAATAATGTTTTTATTATTTTGTAATAGTCCTTTGTTGTGCCAAAACTTGTTTTCTACTTATGTTTTCTTTGAAGCAAAGCAGTCACTAATACAGATGCAGTTTAAGGTTCAATGGTTTAGAACCATTTTTTAACATGAAACAGTAGATAAATACACTCATTTATTAGACCCTTGGGTCCACATTCCGCAGACACCTGTTGGACCTCTGAGCCACATTGCAACTACACTGTCTTTGATGGTATGACAATAACTTTACATACTGACACAGTTGTTGAGGTGGGAATAAGATGTTCATCAAACTGAAAACATTCCTTTACATTTAGGAATAATGTAAGGAAATGTAAACCCTCAAAGCAAATTATTCTTCCTTCTAAGGACTTTTGCATTTTACATTATTGGTTTTTTCTAGTTTTCAAAACATTGGTAGTTTGCAAACTGCTAATATAATGAACTTAAAGCAATATCCCTACATGCTGGCCAATTCAAATGACTGGCAACAATCACCTGAAAAGTATTTCCTTGAGAAAATGAACATCTTGTTACAGTTCTCATCTTAGAAAATGTTATTAGTGAGCAGAGAAGAACCATCTGACTTTTCTCTGGTTAGATCACAGCAAAGTAACATCACAAGTAATAACCTTTTCTAAAGAAATCATTTCTAGCCATCTATAGTCAGTTGGAAAAATGACCAGTTGATGTTCCCTCAAATTCATTGAGTTAGCACATTGCTATTATATTGAAAACTAAAATAATGAATGTAGATAACAAAAGTTCTTAAACGAGGGTACAGGGCTATTTTACATTCATTTGTTTTAAGCATCTACATTACCTTTAAAGTTCACCTTCCAAACGCTTTTTTCAATTCAGTTGTTTTTAGATTGTTCCCCAGAAATAAAGACTTTTTTCAATTACTTTCCATTATTTATTTTTTACTATTTTTCCCAAAATCTAAGTTTAAAGTTAAATATTCGTGTCTCTGGTGTTTGAGTCTGGCAGCTCAGTAATTCAGGTGCAGATTCTGAACTGTTACAATTTTGCAACATTGAGTTGATACATTTCTCAGCAGCATGTCTGGAGTATTAGCAACTATTGTATCAATCCTAACAGCTGCATTTAAGAAATGTATCAACTAAATGTATCCATTTAGAACAGTTTACAGGGTCGGTGACCCCCTCCCAGAGCTGCTTCAGAAGGTGAAAAATTACACTTTACTTTTCAACTGTCACACATAGAAAATGGAAAGTCATTGGAAAAAGTTGTTATTTCTGGTGATCTATCTGAAAACAACTAGTGCTAACCATTGAGCCACCTTGCTGCAGTTTACAGGTTTGTGATATTATGTTCATCAGGTCAAGTCAGGTAATGAGGGGTAACTGGTATAAGTGTGTGAAAAGATGGCTCAGTGGGTCCAGGTAAGGACAATAGAATGTTTTACTTACATGTTTTAATAAAAAAAAGTATATTGGGTGAAAAACACCTGCTGACTCAAGACACCTGTTAAACAATATCATGAGACAATATGCTTGTCCTTTTTAAGCAATCGCTTTACAGCAGTTCTCGCCAAAGAACCACAATTGGGATGGCTAGGATGTAAGAGTTGCTACCTTCTTTGCAAACTGCTCCTAGCAGTCGTGGTAGAGAGCTGTCCTTTAACTGTACTGTAATAGAAACTGTACAACTCAGAACTGTCCCTTCTCTTTTGATCAATAAAGTGTGACTGCTTGGAATATTTTTAGCCATCTGATATTTATGCTAAACTATATTTAACAACCACTTCAGATTAGTAAAGTCAGTATCATTTCTAGTTATTAGATGTATGTGAGTTAATGGGCATAATGCAAGTCTTGTATTAAATATCACATTTGAACATCCCTAGGGACTGTGCCATGCAGTATTGAGTTTTATCTTTGTGGATCTTTTGGGTGTTTTCATTTTTTGTCACATGCATTAGAATCATTAGAATATAAAGCTGTTGCTATTTTAAGATTAGAGTCTCTGTTTTCTCTCCTTAAATGCTAATCTCTTTCTAGCAGAAAGTATACCAGGGTTGAATATTCCCACTAGCCTGTTCAATCCAGATATACCTAACCTTTGGCCCTGCCATTCTCAGCGATTTCTTGGAGCATGTAGTTCAGCAACAGTGGAAGGACCAGGGAATAAAATGGACATTTTATGTGATACAAAGATATCTGCAAACTTTTGCCTAAATGAAAAGCACTTCTATTTCCAGGTGAATACCACTAGGAATGTAAGTAGAGATATATTAATTGAAGTCAGCATCATTTTACATCAGGGATCTGATTCATCCTTTGCCTCCCTATATTACAGTTCAGTTGAGCTTCAAGTAGCTGGTAACACCCATAGCTGTCAACTCCTCGATATTGCAGATACACAGTTTTAAACCTCCCCCTGCTGGCTTCCCATAACTATATGCTATTCCCCAGTTTTTGAATTTTCCTGACTGAGTTAGAACTTTTGGGGGAATGTAATAAAAGTAATGGTAACGGAAAAAATATTCGCAATGCAAAAAGGTATTCCTTTGCAAACAAATTTGCCTTTGCACGAATTTAATAAAGCTTTTGCGAACTCGTAAACTGTTTAGAGACCACTTCCGAGAGGAAATTCGCAATGCGCAAGTAAAATTCGCAGTGCAATAACACTTTAAGGAAGAGTATTACATTGCAAAATGCAAATTTTTATTCTTATTTATGCAAATTGTTTTGCTCTATGCAACTTTTATTACATCCCCCCATTTGTGCTTTCAGAATAAGGTTTAAGTCAAAGGGTAGATGCTCTGTATATTAGTAAGAAGCAGCTGGCAGGCCATAAGTAATAGAGAGTGGCATATTTATGGTAGAGACACCCAGGTATGGTACCTGGTAACCATGCAAGATCTCAGAATGCGTCTGTGAATAGATTTATTAAACTATAATTAGTAGCAAATAACCATATCTTTAGGGCAGTGTAGGTAGTTTGCATTTTCGGCCTTCTCTATTAACTTACCTTAATAATATTGAGTAACTCATGGCGGTCTATGCAGCCATTTCCATCCACATCATAGAGTTTGAAATACCAGCGAAGTTTCTGCTCAATCTTTCCTCTAAGTACCAGGCTCAGAGCAGCCACATATTCCATGAAATCGATATATCCATCCTATCACACAAAAACACATCATGCATACTAATCATCAATGGGCATTATGGTACGTATATACATATACAACACAAAAAGCACTAATAAGTAGGGCTTAGTTAGTTAGACACTTCAATATGGATACAGTATGTGATATTACAAAATACTTGTTAGATTATTAGAGCAATATTAATTTATCTTTCTTTAAATGGGGAAAAACTGCAGAAAAAATATATTTGTAGCTCTTCAAGTGATATTATGAGTTAACAATATGATTGTGATCCTAGAAAGGATTGTGAGGAAGGCAGGTCTAGACCTGACAACTATAGGGAATTTAACTTGGAGCTTCAATGTCAGAAATGGGCCCAGAGCCAAAGGTATCTTATACTATTACATTATGATATAGTTTACAGATCATTTTAGTGTTCATTGCAAAGATGCCTAATAGGCAGCATTTCATCAATGACTCCCAGCATCGCACATCACAAAGACTGAATAAACACATAGGCAGATGTTCTGTCCAGGGCCAGTAAAGATCCAGGGCCAGTCTCAGTAAACATGCAAGCCTTTAGGGTTCTGAATGCAACTATAAATGTACACAAACGTTAGCATTAGAAATCTTAAAACTGTACAACCGTTCCTTATTACTTGTACATCTGTACTTATATAATAAAAAAAAACCTCAAAGTTTAGTTAGTGCTTCCCTATGATAAAAGGGGAACTGTTCAATATACATATTTTATTTCAAGAAGATTACAGATGGGACAGGTAGATGTGTGTGTGGGCACTGTACACTAAAAGTGTTTTTAAAAGTTGCTTCTTTCAAGTGATTTTAATATTACCTAAAAAAACTTTCTGGGAAGCCTTTAAGACATAAAAATCTACATGAATATTTTATTATAGAAAAATGTAAGGAGTTCTAACAGTCTTTAATTCTGTTTTAATTTTATTTACTGAAAACCACTATCCCATCTGATTCTAAGGGGGTTGTTATCAAAGTCCGAATTTATCAAAATTTTTTCTTAAAGAACTCTGACCAAATCCGCTCAGGTTTTTTCGCCTTATTAATTTATATACTTTTCTGAAAATTTTGCTTGCGTGAAAAAAAACACAAAAAATCGTGAAAAATACGAATCATACAAATTTTTTGGATTTTGCACCCAAAAACTCCAATTTCTTCAGATTTTTTGCCTGAAAACCCCAAAATCTTCAGATTATTGCACGAAACCCATCGCAGATCAAAAAATCTTTGGAACTTCTCCCATTGACTTATATGCAACCTCGGCAGGTCTGAGATGCCGGATTTTTGGATTCTGACTTTTTCCATTCTCGGGGTATAATAAATTCCGAAAAAATTGTGGGTTTTTTTCCACTAAAAATTAGAATTTTATACTGAAATTTTTTTTAGGTTTTTGGCATTCAGAGTTAAGTAAATAACCTCCTTAATGTTGCACAAAACATTTACTTTAAAATAAAGCTGACTTTTTGTTGTATTGTGAGTGCATACAAGTACACAAAACTGGACACTAGCGTTTTGCTGTCATTTGATTATTCTTACAGCATGGACCATATATATACACTATAATCCTGGTTTGCAACAGGCCAATACACAATTTTGGTGCAAAACATTGAACTACAGAAAAATCCTTGGTTACTTGCAGTAAAGTTACGATACATGCATCAATATTACAACTACATCTCCTTAATTGTAATTGGTCACTTAAACTTAATGGTGCTATAGCAAGATATATTGTTATCCCCTATACCTTATGCTTCCCAGGATCCTAGCGTACTGAATGCAAGTCTGTTGGAGGGGGAGCTGTGATATTTGAAAAGAACTTACTAGCACAGGTATATTAAGACTCCAGAGCACCCAGAAGAAGTCTATGCAACCCCATCATCTATTTATATCAATCTCGGTCTTTATCACATCCCCAGATTAATGTAGTTTTCTCTATTTTACCTGCTCATTTACACAACAAAGGGATAGAACCCAAGTTTAAAAGAAAATGAGAGAATAACTTTAATAATAAAATTAACAGTAGCCTTCTTTGCCCTTTATAATATATATGGCTGCACAGTGGCAAACATTGGATATTGGTTTGCAACTATGAAGTACAGAAAGGGAACACACTAGAAACATGCTACACTTTTCAGTGCATTGGCCACTGAAATGACCATTGTGAAATGACCACTGCAAATCTCACATCTTAACATAAATCTCACAAATCTCACAATCTTAACATAAATGGCCTTGAAATTGTCTTTATACTGTATATCAGTGGTCCCCAACCAGTAGCTCGCGAGCAACATGTTGCTCTCCAACCCCTTGGATGTTGCTCTCAGGGTCCTTAAAGCAGGTGCTTATTTTTGAATTCCAGGCTTGGAAGCAAGTTTTAATTGCATAAAAACTGAGTATAGTGCAAAGTAGAGACTCCTGTAGGCTACCAGTCCACATAGGGGCTACCAAATAGCCAATCACAGCCCTTATTTTGCACCCCAAGGGACTTTTTTATGCTTGTGTTGCTCCCCAACTCTTTTTACATTTGAATGTGGCTCACACGTAAAAAAGGTTGGGGACCCCTGCTGTATATAATAGATCTACGCATTGATTTGTTTCCTAATTTAGCTCTACTTTTTGGCTTGAAGTGTTTTTTTTTTTACTCAGAGTTGCCACCTCAATAGCGTATATACTGTTTAGGAAAGAGATCTCTTACCTTGTTCATGTCGAAAGTGCGGAACATTTGTTCTATGTAACTATTGGCTTCTCCGCTTAGTCCCCGCAATCCAAAAAACTGCTTGAACTCATGTAAAGTGAGCTGTCCGGAAGGACATTCTGTCATGAACTTCTTGTACCAATGATGGATCTCCACTGCCTGTAGGTCATCTACCGTAGAACTGCTTGTATTTCCCATTGCCTTATTTTTCTGAATATGTGCTCTGTTCAAACACTTAAATCTCTGCAATTTGCGAGTCTCTGCTAAGTATGGAGACTAAGGCTAATAAAAACTTTGTATTCCCTCAGACCCTCTTTCAAAACGGCTTCTATATTCCTATGTTGTAAGTATCCTCTCTTTTACAATGCCAATGTCCATAACTGGAATCTGGGTTTCTTTCTTGAGAACTCTTTAAAGATGTGAGGTATATTGAAGTACCAGCAGATTCAAATTCTCAGGCTCTAGCTGGCTTTAACTTTGTGCGAGTTCTCTGTATTCTGGGGGCTCTCCAATAAAGGCAGTCCCTTCAGCACAGTTCCCCGCTAACATTTCCTTCTCCACCACTTCAAGATACCTTTTAAACTGACCTGAGTCTCTCGGCCATCACAGGGTGTGTAATCCTTTCTGATTCCATTTAAGAAGGACATAGTTGATGTCCTGGGACATGAAAAGTGTCAAGGTTAATCTGAGACTTGGGAGATTATGATTCTCAGTAATGAATTCTTGCTGTGTTTATGTCTTTTTACAGGCTCTGTGTTCCATTAAAAATAAACTCGCTGCTATCAGGAATTGAAAGTTGTCATGCAGTTGTTATGCAATGTGCAGAGGAATGCAATTTATTTGCACTCTTTGAAACAAGAACCCCTTTGTTTAAAGGCATGTTTGAGTTAATTTTTACAAAAAGAACAACACCGGCACACGAGGCTTGTGTCTGCAGGGCAAGCCCTTGCAAAAGATTTTTACTGCAGTGGTGCACCACCGCAGTAAAAATCTTTTGCAAGGGCTTGCCCTGCAGACACAAGCCTCGTGTGCCGGTGTTGTTCTTTTTGTCCTAGTTACCGGAAGGTTACCGTGCCCTCCATTCATCGAGCACCGAGCCAATTTGTCTACTTTACTAAGGGTGTGCGAGGGTCGATCTTTATTTGAGTTAATTTTTAGCCATGGCAAATTCATCTGCATTCCTAAATATCCTCAATTCACATTTACTATTTGAAAATAATTTCCAAGCAAAGCTTGTCATTCTAGCTGTACACTATACAAGAATTGCTTTAGCTATAGGTCACAGATTAGCCACTGAGAACTAATCCGTGTTCTTAAGCATACTCTTCTGTGCTATTGCTATCTGTGTCGCCCTGTCCAAATCTTTTTATGGATGAATTTGAAAATCAATTTGTTTATACCAATTATGGATTTCAACAGCACTGTAAGTGCTGGTATCACTATTTAGATGATATCTTTGCAATCTGGACAGGGCGACACTTTGACCTCATTGAATTTGTAGGTGGACAGATGTACCCCTTTATTAAATTCACTATACATTGTGACATGGTAAGTATCCCCTTTCTAGATGTGATGGTGAAAAATACCACAAAGGGCCATTTGGATAATGACCTATATGTTAAACAAACTGATAGGAACACATTATTACACACATTATTACGATATGATTTCTTCCATCCTCCCCATATAAAAAAATCACTACCTAAATCACAGGTTTTGCTGGTAAGATGCATAGTTACAAATGAACAACAACAGATTCATAGGATAGTGGAAATGAGGGAGAAATTTAGAATGAGAAGGTACCCTGATAGAATATTGGAGAGGATCAAAAGTGAAACTGAACGTCCTGGACAATCTGATAATAACATTGGAAATAAGAATAATAATAGAGATCAAAATATAAAGAGGATTCCATTTGTAAACCAGTATAATATGTTAATATGTTAAGTGGTGAGATCTCTAGGATAATAAGGAAAGAATGGAGTTTGCTAACTAGGACTTTTCCAGATAAAATTGCATTTAAATCCCCACCAGTTATGTCTTACACAAAGGCAGATACAATTGGAGCAAAACTAGTGAAGGCAGATTTGGGTCGATCCCTAAACGCGACAAAGTGGAGAGCTATGCTGGGAAACAACACAGAAGACTAAGAAGCAGTTGGAAATGGCGAGCTGTGTTGGAGGGGAAGTACATGTGAACTTTTA
Organism: Xenopus laevis; assembly: GCF_017654675.1. NCBI lineage: Eukaryota > Metazoa > Chordata > Amphibia > Anura > Pipidae > Xenopus > Xenopus laevis. Next base: position 95,641,991 of record NC_054375.1, on the reverse strand, counting down.
AATAAAAAAACTACTTATTTCTTTACATATATGTGTATTTAATACATTTCCCTTATTTTACATCTTCCCGGATTTTACATCTTTTTTCCCTGATCTCCTGAAAAACATAAATTCGGGGTTCTACTGTATCAATATCCGGATTAGTTACTTTATGATTTTATATGGATACACTTGAACATAATTACCTGAGGAAGTTATATGGACACATTATATTTATGTAACTATAACTGGATACTTTCTCTTATATAGCCTGTTAAAATATGTGATGACACCAGGGGGCACTGTGCCTCATAGTATTTAAGGTCAGGTGTTTGTGTGGTGTTTCATGCTTGCCAAAGAGTGGAGTGCCTGGAGTGCTGTCTTTTGGAAGAAAATTTGAACTAATCAGCAGCTGTGGCCATTGAACTCCTTGGTGACTTATAATATCCTTATGTTTTACAGAAGGGGAACATTATTCACCATATTAAACATACGTATAAAAACATTTATGTTATCTGCCATGATAAATCATGGGGACCCATACAACAAAATAATCAGTATCAGTTGGCTTGTGAACAGATACACAGAACATGAAAATGAGAACATATGTATTTCCAAACCAGTATCAGCTCAGTGTATGCACAAACTACCAGTTGGGATTCAATCCTGTCCCCAACCCTACTTTGTAACAAGAGTTTGACGGAATGGCACCCCTTGGGGCAGTGTGCCATGGTACACATTGAAGATGTTAGGCACACTACCTATTGTGAGCTATTGAAATGATGGCCCATAGGTATATTAATGCATAGTGGTTATGGCCATGTAGAGGGTCTGAGTAGGAGGCACAACAAGATGTTGGTGCAGGTCGGGTATGGTCTGCCCAATCAGACCTGTTCAGGACTCTGCTACCTGCTCTCTACTCTCTGATACTTTGTGCTGCAGCATTCTACATGCTTCCCAGAACCCGTGTGAGCATGATTGAGCTCAGTGGCAGATTAATAAAATGTGGGGTCCCTAAACTACACTTTCCACAGGCCCCCCTTCTAAGCTACTTCCACTCCTAAAAGCTAAGAAATATACAAAAATTAATCAGGAGATAGTGACGTCAGTGGCACGCACCAAACATGACCAGACATAGAGAGTTCAGGTGCACCCATGCCTGGATCTGCACGCATCATTCTGGACCCTGCAGTAGCCTAGTAGTGTGCTCAATGACTCCATATGTTAAACAGCTGAAATACCATTATCAATGGGTGCTTTGGGCTCGTATAAGAGAGATTGTGATATGTATATACAGTAGAACCCCCATTTTACATCCCCTGATTTTACGTTTTTTTACATTGTTATTTTGTAGTCTCACCTATATATTATGCATAATACATTTCCCAGATTTTACATTTTCCTGGATTTTACACCATTTTTTTCTGGTCCTCTGAAAAACGTAAAGTGGGGGTTCTACTGTATTAAACTAAAGTGTATGTTTTAAAAAAACAAAGTAGGAGGGTCTTTGAAAGGAGGAGCCTTCAGCTCTTCCTCCTCATCCCTCCCTCCTCAGGCATCAGCCATCAGCCTAGGGTTGCCACCTGTTCGGTTTTAACCAGAACAGTTAGTTTTTTCTAACACCTGTATGTTTGGGTTTCAAATTTCTGTTCGGTTTTCTGCCTTGTGAAAACCAGAAAGAGCTTTCTGGATAACTGATTTCTGTTTAATCGATCCCATACCTGTGGTCTTACTCATCAGGCATAATAGATAGAGGTAGGGTTTCCAGCCGTGTGGGTTTCAACTCAGCTGGCTGTCTGTTCAAATATTCCTGTCCCATTTAAAACTTTGCGAAAACTAGACAGAAATCTAGCAATTTGCATATAAGTTATGTAATAACCCTGCCCCAGCATCATAGCTCCTCAACATCATTGTGCCTGCCCCTGACATCATCACTCCCACCCCAAGATCCCTGCTCCACCCCCAATGCTATCTGCTCCACCCCTATTATTCGGGTTTAGCCACTGGCAAAGGTGGCAACTCTACGTCAGCCCTCCCCAGGGCCGGAACTAGGGATAAGCAGAGTAGGCACGTGCCTAACGTGCCTAAGGCCCAAAGTTGGGGGGGGGGGGCGCCAGGCCCGTACATGCTCTGTCGCCTACCCCATGTCCGGTCCCCTCTTTCACCGACTAAGTGTGGCATTTTAGCATCTACTTGCGCTACCGCGCATGCGCGTATTCCGATTCGCGTTTCTGCGAATGTGTGCATTATGATCTGCGCCTCTGTACACTGATGTGCGCAAGCTTGAACATGCACACAAGGTCACCAATTCGCGCATGCGCTCTCTCAGCCGGCTATGTGCCCGGGCAGGTTGCCGAGGGCGCCTGCCTGGTCTGGCCCTCCCTCCTCGGTCCTCAGTACAATCGCTCTCCCTACTCAGCCCTTAGTACAAACGCTCTCCATCCTCAGACCTCCCTTCTAAGCCATCAGGCAGGCTTTAGAGCAGAGGGCTGACAGCTGAGGAGGGAGAGCTTTGTACTGAGGGCTGAGGAAGGAGGGGAGAGATCGATGTGGGCAGCACCGAGATGTGACTGCAGCCTCTTTGGATCAGTGAATATAATAAGAGACGAGTCCGCATACTTCTTCGTTAGGAGAGCGCACACAGGAGCATGTGTTCTCCTGATGATGTCCTAAAATGCGTTCCGTATGGGGAAACAGGGAACTCTCAGCACAGAGTAAAAATCGATCGCATACGGAACGCATTTTAGGACATCCTGCAGCGAAATACATGTCCTTCATGCAAGGTCCTATGCCTTCGGAATGGCGCATCAGTTGCTTTTACTGTCACTCATCGTCCAAATCTGCAGTCACACCTCCGTCATCTACCCTCCCTTCTCAGCCGTCGGTCATATGAACTCCGCCCTCAGTCCTCCATCCTCCGCCCTCAGTGCTCTTCCTTTTAGTCCTCTTCCCTCCACCCTCTTTCTTCAGCACTACCCCCTCAGATCTCTCTTTTCAGCCGACAGTTTTGTCCCTAAGTTTCTAAAGTGGTGAGCAAGGGCGGAAGAGAACTGAGGGCGGAAGTAGGGTTGCCACCTTGCCGGTATTTTACCGGCCTGGCCAGTAAAAATGATGGCTGATCCCAATGTTATTAATAGGGAAAAAGGATAAATATATCGGAAGGCAACCCTAGGCGGAAGGCATAGTACTGAGGGCGGAAGACTGAGGGCAGAAGGCTGAGTTCGTATGACTGACAGCTGAGAAGGGAGGGTAGATGACAGAGGTGTGACTGCAGATTCGGAAGATGAGTGACGGTAAAAGCAAACGATGTGCCATTCGGAAGACATAGGACATCGCAAGAAGGACATGCATTTCGCTGCAGTGTGTCCTAAAATGCGTAATCGCAACCCTGTTACTAGACTTGAGGGTGGTGCAAATAAATTATCGTTTCTCAAGAGGATTTTAAAGGGGGAGGGGGCACGGTTTTCGTAACTGTATGTCCAGTTATGTCCCACCGTAGTTTTCCTATTGGTTGAAGTTACGGCACGTCTCCTTGCTATCTGCACTCATTAGCTTCCCCCGTGTAGGACCGTCCTGACGTCATTTGTTTTATTCCATATCCCTGTTATTGTGATTGGCTAGCGTCATATGCTGTAGGGCGGATTCGTTTTGTTCTCTGATTTACAATTGGTTTTCCCCTGTTTTCCTGTCTAGTGAATAGTGGGTGGGTATTTTATTTTCCATCTCTGATTGGTGGAAATTAATCGGGGAGATGGGCTTGTGCTGGTAACCCGGAAGTACCGTGCTGCTGATGTGGCTGGAGGAGGAGTTCGGCGAGCAATAGTCTGAGAATCTGGACAACCGTAGCTCTGATATTCACCATTGACTTTGGACGGGCTGACAGAAAGGGGGAGAGGTACATTGCACCTTAATAATGGCTGATTTATAAAAGATAACTTCAGGGTTCTTAATGAATTGATATGTATACCCCTCCATTATATGAAATGTAGATTCTCTCTTATCTACTCTAGAGACTGGCCCTTTTGCTTTTTACAGAGCCTGTCCAGAGCAGCATTCAGCCTTAGACTTCTCTAGTTCTGTGGCGAGGGCCCAGGAGAGCTGGATTGGGGGGTAATGCATCTCATAGAGCTTATTTCTTGCAGAGGAAACTTGCAGAGTGATTAATGCTACTCTTTTGTACCCGGGATAAGCAATGTGCAGTCATAAACTAATGTGCTAGTGCTTTGCTGTTGCTTTATTTATCCCACAACAAGGTGAGTTCATTCCATGCCTATTTATGCTGGAGCTGGACAACTAATGTGCTGTGTGATGATATGTAATGATCTTCCACATGGCTGACTGTCACCAGATCCCAATCACTGCAGTCTCAGGAGCTCACCAGCCCTGCCCAACTCCAGTATAAGCTCTGAGGTAGATATCTTCAACTGAAAATCAATACATTATGCAGCCAGCATAGTCTATGGGACCCTACAGTGCTGCGTTCATATGACGGTTTCTAAATCTCTAATCCTATAATGTAGTTATGTATTTTCCTCTCGGTGGAATACTGTACATTTAATACTGAAACAAACCTTGTCACTTTAATAATAGCTTGTCCTGATTAGGGAAAGTTTCATGTCAGCCTATGAGTAAGTGCCCCAATATGCACAAAACGCGTTAAGCTTTCACCTGTAATGTCCTAATAAATGTTTGTGTACTTTTAACCATTTTTGGTTAATTATTTTTGAGAAACTCACACTTTTTTTTTTGTTTTCTGCTTTATAATTGTGAACCCATAGACTGGGGTGAACTGTGAGCATTCTCTTCTTTTCATTATTATTGTTTAATATTGTTGCTGGACTTTAATGATACTTTGGTAGCGGTTATATTTCTATTTGGCATTGTGCACCATTCCTCTTTAATGTTGTATACAGTTTCATGTCACCCTTGTGTGTGTGTTTTTATTCCTTTTAATTATCATCCCAGAAACCGTTGTGTGACTGTGAATATAATTTGGTGATTTTATTACACAGACAGTGTCCTGCTCGGAATGTTCAGCCGTCTTTCTGGTATTGCTAACACTGTCTTACATGAGCTTTCTGGTGATGGAGAAGGAGATGGAGACTCTGGGGTAAGTGATACCGAGTGTATGTATAGAGTGCCAGCATTGTAGAGTCCACTTTTTCAGATTTCATTTCAAATAATGGGAATTTTGCATGTAGTCAGCCTTAATCTGCTGCTGCTTCAGGGACATCACATAATCTTAGAACAAACAGTAATGTGCTCTGTTGACTTTGTTTTTTGAAAAAGTGGAAAACATTTATAACATGCCAGAAAATTTACATTTTGTAACTCTTGCCTAGCTGACACGTCGATTATTCTGTATTGTAACTAATAGGCATCAATGTAGAGAGAAAGAAATATGATGCTTAAAGGGAAGGAATACCATTTTCTACTTGGGATGACAAAAATTAGGCACCCCCAAGTGACTACTTTTACTTACCTGATACCACGGGACAGTGCTTCTATCAGCAGAAAACCAGGGTTCTTCTTGCGAGCACCATGGAGCAATCCTCTTCCTGCTTCTTCGGGTCTTCTCGCGGCTGCGAATGTGCAGTAGAACGAAAAGCCGAACTTTAACGAAAGAGCCAGCTATTTCGATCTACTGCGCATGCATCTGCCCCGGAAATTTAAAGACCGACGAAGCAGGAACAGGATCGTTCCTTGATGCTTGCTAGAAGAACCCTGGGCCTGTGTGTTTTTCTGCTGATAGGAGTACCGGCCGGGGTGTCAGTAAGTAAAAGTAGTCAATTGGGGGTGCCGCACTTTTGGCACCCCCAAGTAGGGGTGCACTGAATCCAGGATTCGGTTCGGGATTTGGCCAGGGTTCGGCCTTTTTCAGCAGGATTCGGATTCGGCCGAATCCTTCTGCCCGGCCAATCTGAATACTAATGTGCATATGCAAATTAGGGGCGGGGAGGGAGATTGTGTGACTTCTTGTCACAAAACAAGGAAGTAAAAAATGTTTTCCCCTTCCTACCCCTAGTATTCGGCCGAATCTTTCGCAAAGGATTCGGGGGTTCGGCCGAATCCAAAATTCAGTGCATCCCTACCCCCAAGAACATTGTATTCCTTCTCCTTTAATCCTTAAACAAGTTACAAACATGTACATTGACTATTACTTCACAGTACAGTATTCTGTTGTAAATAATTTTATTTCTGCAAATAGAAATCAGTTATGGAAACTACTTCCCAGGAGGAGATGTCAGAGGACCAGATTGAAAGACTGTCTCACTATGAGCAGCTTGTTGTACAGCTAAAGGAGCTGATCCAGCAGAAGGATGCAGAGATAGAGCATAGGGATGCCCAGATAAAGGTATGAGACTTGTTCCTGGATTATATATAACATAGCACATTATAAGAGCACTGACTTGTATATTTAGGTACATTTCTATAGAAGCTATTCTTGACATGATTTGTTCTAATGTGGAAAAGATCTGTTCCACTCAGCTCTAACGCTTTGCTCTAACAGCCTACTGAACAGAATGCAGTCACATATTTTGCTGAACTGAAACATTTACGAAACATGTTTTGTTAAATGTGTAAGTTAGATCATTTTCCTGGCAACTTCGAAAATGTTTAGTGGCACCCACTAAAGTGTTTAGTAAATGAAAGAAATAAAGTAAAAGTTCCTTCATGATTCCCCAGTTTGAAATTTAGTAAGTATGCCCCTTATATATTGTTTTTCCTTTTTAATTATCTTCAAATAGAAAGCACCGCGTTGTCTGTTCTGCAAAGGACACAAAAAAAATCTACCCTATGTCATAGTGTCTAACTTGAATTGCAGCATTAAAAGGTAGAAACCATATAAAAGCCGGAAAGCAAGTAACACCTGTCTATAAAATTTCAGTTGTTGGTTCCTTTGGAAGAGGACATTTTATGACTTTGTGTGTGGTGGCAGATGGGTGGGTTGAGGCTTAATAGAAGTTTTCAGAACAGATTATTTTTCTCAGGCTGAAAGTATGTACAAAACTGTGATAGAGGGTATGGATAGAGAAAAATTGCCACAGGGAGCACTTGAAAGTAATCTACATCCATCTTAATCAAGTGATTTACGTAAATTAATCTATCAATACAGCAGTATGATAACCATAACAGACAGGCCCAGGTTATTTGGCAAGGCCACAAAGAACTGGACCTAGGGCAGCATTCTGCTTGGGGCTTTATCTACACTGGGTATTCCAGTATTTCTTATAAGCATGGTTTCCTTTCGCAGTGGGTGAATTACAAACAGGGCTATGTTGTGAGCGGGATGGGGTAGGGTGCAGGGTACATTTCTCAGAATACAATACTGGCAGTCATTTTATATTTTATGATTCTGTTGTTAGGTGGCATTCTGCCAGCTGCACTTTATCTCCATCACTCGCCAGCACAAACATGATGCATCAGTGCTTTTTTTTGCCCATATCCTCTTTCTTGTGTTTGCATATCCTGGAGAACATTGTTTTTCTCTGTACTGCTTTATAAAGTGTTTCCTCCTTTTATGCATCATCCCCTATTGACAAATTACACACTTATTTTTTTTTAAGAAGGCATACTAAAAAATCACAAATTAATTTTATATTTATATATGAATATCTATAATATGTACTGGACATTTATGAAGCTATAACCCACTGATACCTTTAAAAGTAGTGATGGCGTTGTTAACAGGTGCAATATTTATTCCTCCCCATCATTTATTTTAAATGAGTTGTGTTAATACATCTTGAAATACCCGCTACCCCTTAATTGCTTGTTGTGTGAGTAGTGCTCTCAATTCGTTATGTGTAATTCAAATAATACTAAAATAGGTGTTTAAAAGTTGGGCAAAAAACAGCTCTCGTAAACAGGAATAATTTACAGTGTCTCACAAGTGCTTTTCTGAATGGCAAAGAAGGCCAAATTATGCCACTTAATGAGAGTAATTAACATAAAAATATGGGCAATGGAAGCACTTCTTCTTTAGGCAATCGTTGATTTCCGGAAGTAGAAAAATTGCAAGTTATATGGTTTGATCCAGTACATAATGAGTGTGATAAACTTCATATTAGATATTGACAGCACCAGTCAGTAGTTTCTTTTCTTAAAATGCTTTATATTAGGACATGGGCTCTGGCCCCAAACATCTGGCAATGTCCTCGCTCTTTTTTCAAGCCGTGGCTGACTGGTGCTGTCAATATCTAATATGGTTTGACTGAACGGATGGAAGGTGGAAGCACCAGGTTAAAGCAATTTGGAGGTGAAGGGTGCTGACTGAGAAACTTGTGTGATAAACTTCATACAGAAAAGTTATATTGTGACACAAAAGTGCTGACTTGCTATTGGGTGTGAAAAGTGTGATGTGTGCAATTAATATTTACAATATAATAACACTGTAACTGAAATAGCATTGCAAAATGCAGTGTTCTTATATTTGCCAGTTTTTTTCTGTATGATTTTTCATTCTCCCAAAATGTGGTAATCCATAGTAAATTTAATTTATTATTTATACGTAACTCTTACTGCTCTTGAATTGTTCTTGGCTATTGGTTGCTGGGCATATTTAGAAGCAAAAAAAAAAATCCTGAAAAAGAATAACCCTACATTAAAGAAGACGTTTTGGAAACATGGAAAAAAAAAACAATCTTGTAGGCAATAATGAATAATATATAGTGTGTGTTTTACTTTGGGCATTGTGTTTGGGATTGACATTTTAAAGATATATGTTGCTGTGTGCTCTGAACAGAAAACATTGTTCTATTTAACAGCTGGAAAGGGAAACTTCAGATGCAAAATTGGCGAAGCTGAAGCTCCAAGCAAAGGCAAAAGTTGCTAATTTAAACAAGCAGCTTGAGGAACTTAAGAAAACGACAGCTGACAATAAGGTCAGTAAGGAAAGCATGGAGACACACCTTTGCATTTGTGTGAGTCTTTGTTATACTGTAGATTTATTACAGCTTTTTCCCAATTAGGTGAACAAAGAAGGGAGCAGTGATGCATGGCTCCATGATCAGAGACAGGAGGCAAAGATTCATGAGGAGGAGAAAAAGAAACTTCAAGATAATGTATCTGAGCTCACACAGCAGCTTCAAGAGAGCCAAGAGACTGTTTCAAAGCTCACAAGACAGCTATATGATAGTCAAGATAGTCTCAGTGAACTTACAAGACAGCTTCATGAGAGCCAGCAAACCGTGGGACAGCTCCATGAAAGGCAACAAAAGAAGGAAGCTGAGGTAAGGATATGTGTCATTCTCAAGACTGCTTATATCATGAAGGTAATGCATGCTGCTGCTGTACTAGGTAGAGAGATTACTGTGAGATTTTGGTACCCTCTGAGATTTCTACCATAAGGGCAACACATGGAGATTTGTTGTTCGCCAAAAAAAAAAAAGCTCTACCACTAGTGTCAAATCTACCGTAAAATGCTTTGCCCTTTGCCAACAGTGTAATCACTGCAAGTAATTTACATTACTCTCAGCGATTCAGCTCAATCATGCCGACTTTTGCATTTTTCTTAACTATGACATAGTACACTGATTATATTGTAGTTCATTATAGATATATTTGTTTGTGTCTCACGTAATTTAAAGGGGTAGTGTTTAACATAAGCGCAATGATTGTGCATTTTTGGCTGTTTTTTTAATCCTAATTTTCTGAGCTAAACCGGTCAAATAGGGAAATTAAAGCTACTTCATGTTTGGTTCTAGTGAGGTAGATAATTGGTTTACTAGTATACAACCCTTTGTTGTGACTGTAAGCAGGATTCCACTATGCAAGTGGATCTGTACATTAGTAATGTAATTATCTAGTTATCATTGAGGCTTCTTTGTCCACAGAACAAAATATTGGACAGTTGCCTACCCTGCATTCTGATTTGGTGTTTTTGTGTTAGATGGAATTGGTACACTCCTCAATGTAGCTATTTAAAAAAACAGGACTAGGACCGAGAAACATTTCAATATGCAGATATAACCCTGTGATTTATTAGGTCAGAGTGGAGGGTGAAGACTGAAAAATCTGCCCCAAATTGAAATAACTATTTAGTAAATGTTATTTTTTCATCAGAGGTCCTTGTAAGTAATAAATAAAATAAAAACAGAAATAAAAGTATTATATTTTCAGATATGACATTAGTAATGCTGCATAGTTCATGTTGTGTAGTCCATTTCCCACTGCTGCATACAATTTTTCTGTTTGTGTTGGTTTTACAGACCTGTGATCTGCAGCGGAAGCTAGAAGAGCAGTGTGAAACTCTTCGTGTCCGCACTCAGTTTGTAGAAATGTTAGAGCAGGAACTACAGAGCGCAGAGCTTCAGAAACAGGTAATTCCGTGAGTTAAAACAGATCCTCTACCAGCAGAAAGTAGTAGTAGTAGTAGTAGTGTAACATGGGCTACATGGGATAAACTTTATGCAGTATAATAAATTCAAGGGTGGAGTGGAGACTTTTTGTTTGTTTTTGCAATAGAAATGTTCTAGAATAATTATGAAGTGGCCTGTTACGTTTTCCACACTGAGTAGCTTTTTGCATACAAGATTCATATGAGCGATTAATATTAAAATCCCCTGTTGTGACTGCAGCACTGTTTTTTCTGCAACGCTTAGCTCCTTTCTGAGCATTACCTAGGCTAATGTCACACTAGGCTGTTTCTCTGATGGGAAAGGATAATTGGGCAAATGACAGCAACTAACTGTTTAGAGTCAATGCACAGGTTTACTAAGCTGGTATTAGGATACATTTGAGTGGAGAGACTTTTCCTTTATTTGTATGCAAACCAGAAGGAATCCTGGGAAGAAAACAAGAAATTCATACTATACTTACCAAGATTTTCTTTTCCTGGACTGGAACATGGCAGTCGGCAAACAATGGGTTTATCCCCCCTGCTATGTGGATGGACAGGAATTGCAAAATAAAAACGTACTTCCGCCCCGGGCGACCATCTTAGAGATTGCTTCCCAGCCTGTTGGGGGGAAACTCCAGAAGTTCAAAGTTTTGGCAGGGAGTATTTAATGATTAGAGATAGCAGACTGCAGAACCGCAGTACCGAAGGCGTTGCAGATATCCTCTGATGAGGCCCCAGCTTGGAACGTCCAGGATGTAGAGTGTTCTCGGACGGTAGAGGGTACTGGACTTGAGATTGTAAGCATGTAGGATGCTTTGTTTAATCCAGTTGGATATTGTAGACGTTGATGGTTGGTTACCAGATTTTGGCCCGTTAGGAATGACCAATGAAGAGCCTGTTTTCATGAATTTTTTCACTCTGTCTAAAGCTGTCCATAGACATAAAGATCTGATAGTATGAATCAAGGATTCGTACGATTTACGGACTGTGTGTGGAGAGTCCAGACATTTTTCGTCCGGCGATCTTGGGGATGAAATGATGTTATGTTTAGACTCCCTTCATCTTGGGGATGAAGGGAGTTATGTTTAGATTGTAAATCAGCATTCCAATGGCAAATCCATAGTCCCCTTCTGGCCGCTAAAGACAAATCCATAATTTTTACGGCAAATTTTGCCAAATCAATGGAGGCTTCAGCTGCAAACTTATCTGCCACCTTGATATCCTGGAGCATATCGATACGATTTTCATGGTCTCCTTTTTTGACAGCTTCTTTCAACTCCAGTAGCCAGATTTTTTTGGCTCTAGTTGCTGAATTAATAGTTATGGCAGTTTTGCAAGAAGCCCCTCCTGCTACATAAGCTCTTTGAGAGACATTCCTTCGTCGACTGGAAGTGTGGTTTCTCTTGCGACTCTGGTGATTGCGGCATCCACTTTGGGGGAAAATTCCCAGTTTTTGGAAAGCTCAGTGGGAAAAGGGACCATTTTCTTGAACCTTCGGGACAAGTTCTTCCATTCAGTTTCTTGATGACATCATGGACCGGGATAAGATGGTTCTTCTTTGTGCTTGCTTTGAACATCTTGTCTTTTTTCTCCTGGGATAGACCTTTCTCCTCCAAGTCCAGCATTTTCTTCAGCGCTTTGATCAGGGGCTCAACCATATGTAAGTTGAATTCAGACTCCTCAGAATTGGACATCCCCGAGTAAATTCCCCTTCTGTGACAGATGAATCCCGAAGTTCATCTGGGACCTGATTGGTAGCCTCTTTGCCTCTTGCTGGGGAGGCCGATTTAATGTTTTTGAGAACATTTTGGGTGACTTGGGCAACCGTGGTTTCCATGTTTTGATTTGAAGGATTCCTTCATCCAGGACATGAGGTCTATGAATTGATGATAAAGATGAGCCTGCTGCATCCTGAAAACATTTGGCACAAAGCCGTTTGTCTGGTTATGCAGTATCTGAGCAGGAATCTTTTTTTGGCAATAGAGAGGCAGTCTGCTGGCACGTAGGGGGGGAGCGACAGGAGGAAAAAAGATGGTGGCCATGGGGCTGAAAGTTTTTATATGGTAATTCCTGTCCATTCACGTAGCAGGGGGCATTAACCAATTGTTTTCCCATTGTCATGTGCAAGTAGCCGCAAACCCAGTTTTTAGTAGAAGGAGGGGCTCAGAGTAAAGGTCAGTTAGGGAGAGTTTGGAGTAGACTGCCTATGTGTACTTCTGTATACCTTTGAAAGACCATTTATTTAGCTAGATAAGAGATTCATGTTTTTTATTTGCACCATGTATATTCTATTACAACTTAACTTTTTTCTTGATAATTTGCGATGACCCCTAAGTTTAGCATCTCAACTGCTGATCAAAGCACACTTAATATGTGAGTGTCGCAGACACTTTCCAAGATGGTGACCCCCTGTGACAAGTCCTGGATCATTGCTGCTATTGAGATGCTGAAACTTTAGGCTGATAAAATAAGTGCATTATATAAAATATGGCATTTGTAGCCACATTCATTTTTAGGGCTTGGATCTCCTTTAATGTTTAAATAATTTTTTTTAGAAGACTAGAGATGTTATTCAAATTATGAATAGATCCCTTATCCAAAAATCCCCAGGTCCCGAGCATTCTGAATAATAGGTCCCATACATGTGTAAATACCAGATATGAGGAAAGCGCATACAATACGTAGCTGGATCATAATGTGGAGTAAAATCGCACACGGGATGCCGGGTAAAAGTCTATATTTATTAGATATGGTTTAAAAACATCAAGTTTTGCAAAAAGAGGATGAGCTAGGCAGGGGAGTGCATGGCTCATTTACTCCACATTATGATCCAGCTACATATTGTATGCGATTTCCTCATTCCTGATGCTTCGTAGTCCACGTAACCAGAGTGGAACCTGTTTGGTGGATTGCTTTCACTGCTGCCTTCTCACTGGATTTTGGATGCATGTGCGTTTATTCTTCAGTAAATACCAGATAAGCTGTGTAGGATACAATGGGGTAAATGTAATAACATTTGCAAAGAGCCAAACTTTGTGAGTAAAAATTCACCTGTCACAGTGTAATATTCTTTAAGATTCACTATTGCATAGTGAATCTTAATTGCGCATTGCGAACCTTCAACACTTGCCTTGGAGTTTTATAAAATATTTTGTTTTAAAAAAAACAGAATTTTTATTACATACACTGCTGCTAATGTTTGCACATGTCTTTGCAAACATATTTTGAGCTAACAAAGCATATTCAATTCCCTCTATTGTGTTTTAGGCTAAAGTTACACAGGGCAGTAATTTAGATGGCAGTCAAGCAACCAAAGTTGGCTGTGCCACTTCTAATTGACTATAATGAAATGGCCAAATATTACATGTGGTTAAAAACCTGAAAGATTTTCATGCTAGCTTCTTCGCCGTGAACCCTCCCTGTGGTGTAATGTGATTTTCATGAACGTCAGTTGGAGATGACACAGGAGGTTTCAGCCTTTTCTCTATTCTTGATTATCATGTTAATGGCTGGGATTAAAATGAAAAGAAAATGGCGAATAGGAAAATAATTCATGAAAAAAATGGTAATGTGCCTTTACGTAAGCACTTTTATTCTGACATTAGTATCCTATTATGCATCTCCCCTTTACTTCTGAAAATGAGGATTTGAGTAGGTAGGGCGGTGTTTAACTCCCCTATGTTTTTACAATTTCTGACTTATACGACTGATATATGACACTTTGCATAGTTCATTAACTAAAGCTATCATTTAATTTTATACAAAGTAGATTTGCAGAAGTTGCAGCATAATATTTATTTTTCTCTTATTTTTCTTCTCATCTAATCCTCCCTCCTGCTTTTTTTTACAAAACCGTTCACAGGTTCTGGCTGAGCAATTCAGACAGATGGAAACAGAATTAAAATCTCTGAGAGAATCTTTTGATGGGGAGAAGAGAGAATATGCTTGTCAAGTGACCATATTAGAGGAAAAACTTACAGAAAAGGATCACACATGTCAAAAGCTACATAAACAGTTGGAGCAAGAGAGTGGAGCTCAACAGGAGCTAGAAACAATGAAGACTGACCTTAAAAGTTCAAAGGATTTGTTGGAACAAATGAGGGAAGAGCTTGAAAAAGGACAAGAAGCTCGCAAAGAGCTGGAACAAGTGAGCGAGGAACTGAAGAGAGTGAAAGAGGCACAGGATGAGTTAGAACAACTGAACGAGCAGCTGCAAAAAGGAATGGAAAATCAGGGTGAGTTAGTAAAAGAGACAGATGAGCTGAGCAGATTGAAAGATGTTCAGCAGGAGATAGAGCAAGATGACCCTTGTGTGCTGCATGAAGCAGGAGGACAGACAGATGATCTGAAATCATTAAAACAAATTGAAAGACTTCATGAAGAATTAGAGAGAATGAAAGACGAAATTGAACAATTGAGAGGATATCAGATTGAACTGGAGCAAGTAAGAAAGGAACTGGAGAGAGAAAAGGGAGCTAAGGAGGAACTTGAGAAAGCAAAGGAGGAGCTGGACAGAGTAAACACAGTTCAGACAAATTTGGAACTGAATAAGAGGAAAACTGAAGAGACGCTTGACATTCAACAACAAAAGATGGAAAGGCCTGTAAAAAATAACATTCCAGAAAATATTATGGAAGTAAATGATGAACTGAAGGAAAATGTGAGCTTGAACCAGGAGTCTTCAGAGGAAAATCACGACGAAAAATGTGGGCAAATGTTAGATGAAATGTCAAAGACAGAAACTGAAGAGAAGGCACAAGGTGAGAGGAATATGTCTCTGCCAAAAGCACAGTAGGAGGGGTATAGCCAATCACAGCCCTGCAGTCACTCAAGCAAAGACAGGGTTCAGTTCCCTATGAGGTCAGTCAAGCCACTGACCTACAGTGCAATGTACACAGCATGTAACAGAGGGACTGGACTAGTAGGGTTTTAGCAGAAATTTTAGATAAAATAGCCAGAAACACCAATTTTTTTTTTTTAAAGCACATTCCTTTTATATTTAAGAGTATAACACAATGGAACATTCTTGTATTTTTTTTTTTAACATGCTAGGGCTCCTTTATAAACACTGGGAAGTAACCCATTGCAGCCAGTCAGCCATTAACTTTTTTTCAGCCAGCTACAGATTGAAAACTGAAAGCAATCGATTGGTTGCAGAGGTGCAAATTTTGCAGATTTTTATAAATGACCCCAAATGTGTCTCCTTTAATTAAAAAAAATGTTTTTTGTTTGTTTTCCAGAGGATGAGTACAGTTGGTGCATCGCCTCTGAGAATGTTTCAGAACCACAGTGTGAACGTTTAACAGCGGCACAAGAGGTAATTTGTTTCGAACCACTGTTCACACTACCCATTGCTTGTTATTCGCTGTAAATAAAGATGCAAATCATAATCCTGTGAAGACAGAAAATATGTTGTTACATTTTATTGGGGGCAAGGGGTGGCAAGAGTCACAGACCACAGACTGGTGAATAACCCATAGAGATTCCCTGTACTTTGTGGTAGGAATGCCACATCTGCCATAATGACAAGAAAATGCTAATTTGTTGGGGCGCAGATGGTTGCCAAAATGTTAGGCACCACCCTCGCCCAGTGATTTAATGTTTTTTCCCCAGTAAAAAATGCTCCAGCCGTGGGATAAACTTGCAGATGAAAGAAGATTTCTAGTATCCCTCTCTCCACTAAACCCCATCATAGATCAAAATTGCAAATGCCTGTGGAAGTGTATTTACGAAGACGTGTTTTAGGTTACCATCAATCTTTAGCTTTGGCATTTGTTTCTTAAGTTTGTATGCTATGCTCATATATGTTGTTTTATTGTAATATTATAATTGATTTCTTGCTTTAGGTGTTAAATACTTCATCAGTGGAGAAACGTGGGCTTGGTTCTGTATCTGAAGGCTTTGCTATTTCTCTGGGAGATGCTGTAGAAGATATGCAAGAGAAGCAATTGTCCATCCTTATGATGGATATTACAGACACTCAGGGAGAGTTAGAGAGCCTGAAAGGGCAACTATTGGAGAAAGAAGAAGAATTGCCCTGTGAAAAATTAGAACAAAGGACAGGTTATGGCGAATGCAAAACTGAGAATGACTTTGTTAAACTGACTGATGCAAAGAATAGTGAAAATCTAGAACTTAATTTTTACAACGAAAGTTCGGGGATGACATATGTATATGAAAGTAGCGACATCTCCATTCTAAACATATGTCAAGAAAAAACACCATTTGAATATGTCCGAGACACTGAAGGGTCTGATACTACATGTCAAGCTCTAACGTCATTAACTGGAGAGAGTAGCAACAATGAGGAAAATGTAGATATCAAGGCACTGAATGAGCTGGTATCAGAACTGCTAAATCAAGTGCAAACTTTGACCTCAGAGAAGGAGGCCCTAGTCAAGAGGATTACATTAATAGACACAGATGTTAAACAAATGGAATACTATGGGGCTCAGAACATCTTAGCTGAACAATTAAACAGTTTAGAAAATGAGTCAAAATCCAAAGACTTAAAAATCACTGCTCTGCAAAAAGATCTTGACCAGCTGAACCTTAAAATGTCTGAGCACGATGCACTTTTAAAGCTGAAAGAAAATCAGCTGTGTGAGAGAGAGACAAATGTGATAAGCTTGCAGGAAAGTCTGAATCTAAGCCAGAACAAAGAAGAGAGGCTTTCTGAAGCACTTGCAGGAAATGAAAGGGAAAATCTCTTGCTTCAGGATCTCCTTTCACAAAAGAGTGCAAGCATAGCAAATTTTGAAATGCTGCTAACAGAGAAGGATCAGCAGCTGGCCGAGTTAAGTCATAGCCTTTCTGATAAGGTTGTACTCCTAAATGAAGAAAAACATTCCTTGTATTTGGAAATAAAGATGCTTAAAGAACAGTTGGTATCGGTTGACACAGCACAGAAGCAGGATATGGAACATTCTGATATACTACAAAAGGAAAATGAGGATATTCGTCTGCAGCTAGACAAAATCATAAAAGAGAACTCTCATCTGCAGGGCAAGATGGCATCAGTACACCAAGAGCGAGATGAGTTGCATCAGCAGTTAGAGGTCACAAGACTTGATCATGTTAAAAACCAAGAAATATTGCACCGCGTCCAAGAAGAATTGCATTTGTTGCAAGAAGGAACATGTGAGCATTTGCAAACTCAAGAAATGCTTTCATCTGTCCAAAGAAAAAAAGAGGCGCTAGAAGCCATTGTAAAAACACTAAGACAGGATAATGTACAGCAGCAAGAATTTGTGAAATTGCAACATGGAGATTTGCAAGAACAACTTCAAAAACTAACTGACACACAGCTTCATAATGCAGACACCATACAGAATCTGCTGAGGGAGAAAAGCAACTTGGAGCATGAGGTGCATTCTCTCAAAAGCAAATCATTGCTAGACACGAGCATTAATGAGCCAAAAGAGAAAGGTGAGTTACAAGAGCAATTGGAACTGCAAAGGAATGAACTTGATAATCTGAGGAAAAAGCTTCAGGCTGCTCTTATCAACAGGAAGGAACTCATGAAAAAAGTGTCCACTCTGGAGGATAAGTTAATTAAATATAATACAGAGCCTGATTGCTCTGGTAGCATCAATGTGGAAGCTAAATCTGCATGCCAGGAAGTAGCAGAACAAAATGCAGTGGAAGAAGTCCTGAAACTACAGCTTTCAGAAATGCAATCTGACTTGGAGAAAGCCAGGAGAGAGAGAACTGAAAATCAGGCAGATGAAGAGAGACTTCAAACTCTGATAGAAGAAATGAGTTTGGAGATGAACAAAAAAGATAACTTAATTGAAACACTATGTATGGAGAAAACGGAGAACCTTTCCCTGATTGAAAGACTAACCGCAGAATCTACAAAATCTGAACATTTAGTTTCTGTGCCTTCATGTGTGCCTGATGAGCTAACTGGCACAAGAGATATGTTGGAAAACAAAATAATAAATCTTGAGCAAGAGAGAGAGCATCTGCAAAAGAAAGTTCAAGATGCTCTCAATTCTCGTAGGGACACCATTAAAAAAGCAAAGGAAAAAGACAGACATCACCGTGAACAGCTGAAACAACAGAAAGAAGAATACAATCTGTTGCAGGAAAAATATGAACAGCAGCAAAAATATCACTTGGAGCTCCAAGGACAGATAAAGAACCTGCAAGAAATTGAGCCACCAAAGTTACAGTTGTCTGTATTAGATGAGCCACAGAATGCAGGCACACAAACCGATGTGTTTGATCAGCAGCATTCAAAATTTGGGGTGGAATTTATAAATGCAGAAGTTGAAAAATCTTTTTCTGACAAGGATCTTTCTACTGAGAATAAAGTGGACACTTTGAAACAGCAGTTGGATATTTTTGAGCAGCAGAAAGATGAGCTTGAATTAAGAGTTGTTTGTTTAGAAGAAGATCTTAAACACCGTGCTGAACAAGTTTCAAAACTCCAAGAGACCATAGAGGATTTGAACAGACAACTTCAGTGTCAAAAAGAAAGTTGTCAAGAGTTTGAAACTAAAGCTGCTTCTTTAAAGACAGAACTGGATAAAAGCCTTCAGGATTACAACAAATTGCAAACAATGGAATCAGAAATAAAGGAAACACAGGCAGAGATTTCTCTTAAGCAAGAGGAAATAAACTGTATTCAGATGGTGCTAGAAGAAAGAAATGAATTTGTAAAAAATCTGCAGATGTCTATATTGGAAAAGGAAGAAATTATAGTTTCCCTCAAAGCTCAGTTGGAAAATCAAGCAAAAGAAAATGAGGAATGCATTCGAAAGTTTGAAAAGCAGATGCTTGAAGTGCAGCAAAAACAAGATGAAGATGTGGAGGAAGCTAGGAACAAAACTCAACTTCAGAGGAAGCTCCAGGCTTCTCTAATCTCTAGAAAAGAAGCACTTAAAGAGAGTAAGTCTTTACAATCGGAACTTGATAATATGAGAAAAAAAAGAGAGGAACTTTTTAACCAGTTGAGAACGGCAGAAAATTCTGTTGTTCAACTAAGTGAGGAAAGGGACAGCTTGCTTGATAAATTACTTAGCCAGAAAGAAGAGATAAACAAACTGATAATGGATGTTGACAAAAGTTTAGCAAATAATCAAAATCTGGAAGCTTCATGTGAAAGCTTGAAACTTGCCTTAGCAGGTATAACAAATGAGAGAGAAATTTTGGAAAAAGAACTGGAATCTATGAAAAATGCAGGCTCTACACAGCAACTGGAATGGCAGGAGAAACTGTATGACCAACAAAAAGAATATGAATCCCTTCTTCAGTCCTATGAAAATGTCAGCAATGAAACAGACCGAATGAATCGAGCTTTAGAAGCTGTAAGGCAGGAGAAGCAAGATATTTTCCACAAAATGAAAAGCGTAGAATCTGCAAAAAGGGAAGTTGAGAAGCAATTGGAAGATGTGGAACAAGAATTAGAAAATATGAAGGATAAGATGAGGAAATTTGCCAAATCAAAGCAGCAAAAAATACTGGAGCTAGAAGAAGAGAATGAAAAGCTCAGAGTAGAGTTACAACCCAGTAGCAGTGAACAAATATTACAGTTTAATAAAGAAAGTGAAGAACTTAAAGCTGAGCTTAACAGACTACACTCAGACAATTATGATCTTGTTACTCAACTGGAAGTGGTCAAGAATGAAAATTGTTCTCTTATTCAAGAGTCAGAATGCCTGCGAAATCAAATTCAGAGGACTGAATCAAAACTGGGAAGAACTGAGGAAGAACATGCCATTTTCAGTCAAGATGGGGCTATAACCACACAGGAATCCTCTGTTGTGTGTGTTCCACCACCTCCAAAAAGTAGAGAAAAGGCAGAGCTAGATAATTGTCACGAAAGAACATCTGACAAAGCCACTATGAATTTGATTGCTCAGTTGCAAGATCGTATACATGAACTAGAAAACAACACAAAAGAAAATGATTTTGAAAAAATGAGTGGTGAAATAAAGGTCTTAAAAGAAGATAAGTTTAAGGCTGAAAAACAGATATCTAATTTGTTGGAGGATATAAGTCAATTGCAAATAGAGACTGAAGAGTTAAAAGAAATAATTAAGAAAATACAATTTGCTGAGGCTAAGGCAATTAAAGAACAGGAGATGACAGCGTTAGAAAAGGATGAGTTGGAGGAGTGCCTGATGAACCAGTTGGCTGAACTCAATGGAAGTATAGGGAATTACCAACAGGATGCCATGGATTTACAGATAAAAAATGACTGCTTGCAAAAACAGTTACAGGACCTCCAATTTGAATTAGAAGAGGAGAAGAGGAAGTTGGAGAGTCAAAAAGCAGAAGCACTTTGTCATGTACAGAAAGAATATGTAGAGAAACTGAAATCCGTACACCAGGGAGAGAAAGGCAGAGAGAGACAGACTAGAGAGCTTCAGGAACTTCTCAGGGAGAAACAGCAAGAGGTACGCCATTTGCAGAAAGACTGTATTCATTTCCAAGAGACTATCAGTGGTTTAGAAAGAACAGTAAAGGCTTTAGAGTTTGTTCATAGTGAGTGTGAGATAGAAAAGATAGCAGCAAATGAAAAAATAGCTAAGGCCAAGGAAGCTACGAAGAAAGCAAAAGCTGACTTCGCTTCAACTCGTGTTTTGTTAGATGATACTCAAAGTGAAGCAGCAAGAGTATTAGCAGAGAGTATGAAATTAAAAGAAAGTCTACGTGTAATAGGGGAGGATACAGCTTTAAAATTGAAAAAGAAAGATGAGGAAGCACAAAAGAGGTTGGAGCATGAAAGAGAGAAGCATTTTAAAGAAATGAAAAACATGCAGGAGAAGCTAGATGTACTACAACAGGAAAAAGAAAATCTGGAGAGAACTATTACTGGCTTGCAGACTGCATTGGACAATAAGACTGTGGAGCTAAAGGAACTCCAGGGGAATTTAAACAAAAACATTGCAAAACTGGCAGCATTTACCCGCAGCATGTGTTCCTTGCAAGATGACAGGGACCGTATAATAGGAGAATCTAAAAAATGGAATAAAAAATTCTCAGGTGCCATGAAAGCAAAGGATAATGAAATTGAAGAAAAAGATAAGATCTGCACTTCTCTAAAGAATGAACTAACTGAAATCACGTCACAAGCTGAGGAACTGCGGGACCAAGTGATTAGGTAAAGATGGACATGTACACATTTTACATTCGAGAAACTTTTGCAAGTGGCATGTTTTAACTCCAATCCCTGATCCTAATAATAATTTGAAGCAAAAGAGAAATTGAAATAATTTTAGATTGAATGGGGTAATCTACTTGGCATTCAAGATCTGTAATGATAATATATTTAAAACCTTATATTTTGCCCAAGTTATCTTGTACCCACAAAAAAAAATTATACCTTTTTGGATACAAAAATCTCAAATCTCATTAAAACCATTTTTTTCAAATATACGTCCATATAAATAATAACCCACCCCACCACATCTTTCCAATTAAAATGCCCACAGAAAGCAGTCCTTCCATCAAATCTATGTTGATAATGATTAATGATCCATAACTGGTCCTTGCCCTCCCCTGTAAATATGAAGTTTCCCATCCAATAAGCATGTATTTATAATTGATTATGTATTGACATACTTATATCATAAAGGTAAATAAATACATTATTATCATTAGGTCTGAATGCCTGGCATAGTGTTCTGTTTATCTGGGATGATATTTTTTTTACCATTTATGTCTGTTTAAACAGTTTGATCACTAACACTAATGGGATAACTTTGACTAATACTACCTCAATGTTCCCTCCAGCCCTCTTGGTCAGGTGCACCAGGTTGTGATTAGGTCTCAGAGCCTGCCACAACCTCATTTGCTGGCAGAACTGATGGTTTCTGCAAGTACACCTACCACTATAATAGCAGAATTACACACATAACCACATCTGTAAAAAGCATTCTGTTATGACTTGCGATGTTGGAGCAGGCTTTGAGGTGCTTTGTTACTTTTCCCCCACCAGTTTGTAAAACTTTTCTGAGGAGCATATTGCTAGCTCTTCATTAATTTACACCAAAAGTTTTACCTCCATTGTTACCACTCATATTATTAAATTATATTTCATCCACAGACTTGAGAAAGCAAATCAGGAACTCACAACAGCCATACAAAGTGAGGCAGAATCTCATCTCAAGGTACAGAATTCCCTACTGGAAGAAAAAGCTGTGCTTTCTTCCGAACTAGAAAAGGAACAGCATTTGCAACAGAGCTGTCAGGAAGAGCTAAAGTTGCAAAATCTGGAAGCCACAGATCGACAAAAGCAACTTGATGCTCTGGAAATGGAAATCAAACAACTTAAAGCAGAGAAGGAGGACCAGCTGGACAAAGTAAAGACATTGGAGTTGAAAGTCCATGATATGAGGTTGCACTTTGAACAGACTGAAAGTGATCTGCAGGCATCCAAAATACTGACAGAGCAACTTCATCGTGAGCTAGAGCAGAAAGAACAAGATGTGGTGAGGCTGCTGAGCTCTCAAGATGAGGTATTAAATGCAACTGTTAGGGATCTACAGGAGTTGCATGCTGCTGAGAGCAAGGAACACCAAAAGAGAATAACAGACATGGAACAAGAGAGGTCACAATTAAGGGAGAAACTGGAGGCTACAGAGGTCCAAGCACATCATTCCCAAGAAGATACTAGAAGAAATAAAACTCAGTTGGAAGCCATAACTAAATCTATGTGCTCACTGCAGGAAGAACGTGAACGTTTGATAGGTGACTACCAACAGCTAGAGCAGCGCCACCTTAGTGCCATCCTTGCCAAAGATTCACTGATCCAAGAGGCTGCAGCAGAGAGTAATGAACTACGTGAGGAGCTACGATCTCTGCTGAGCCGTACTGATGACTTGAATGCACAAAATGCCAAGCTGAATGCGCAACTAGCTCAGTACCGTCAGGATTTAAAGGAACTCATATCCCTTAAGGACTCACAGCTGAAGCAACTTCTGGGTGAGAAGTTACAAGAAATAGAGAGACTACGGCAAGAGCAGAGTGCACAGGAGCAGCAATGGAAGCAGGAGAAAGAACTGGCATATATTTTGCAGCAGAAACTTGAGGAAACCAGAAAAGAGAAACAGAGCACACAGCTGGAAGTAGAGACCTTGACCCTCTGTGTGTCTAAGCTACAGACCGAGAGGGAGGAAGGAGAGGTTCGATTTGTTGAAGAAATCGAAGAGGTGCAGAAGCTGAAAAAGGAGGTATTGCAACTTCACAATGAATTGACACTTGTGAAAGAGGAGAAATCTCAAACTCAAGCAGAGGCAGAAAGGAGAGTGAAAAGTGCAGAGGATGAGCTACAGCAGAAGCTACAAAGTTTGCAGCATGACACTGGAATAATGCGCAATGAGGCAGAAACTGCTGAGGAAAGAGTAGCAGAACTGGCAAGGGACTTGATGGAAGCAGAACAGCGCCTACTTCATGCAAACGAAGAGAATTCTTCCCTGACGGCTCGGTTACAGGCTTTTCACGGCTCCATGAGGTCTCTACAGGACAGTCATGATTCTGCTAAGGAAGAGTTGCATAAAATGCAGGTAGAGCAGAAAAAGGGGGCAGTCCTGCAGGAAGAGCTCATATCAACACACAATGAGGAACAGCAAAAGTTGAAAGCATTGTTAGAAGAGCAAGATGTAAAGCATCAAGCTGCTCAGGAGCAAATAAGTCAGTTAAGTTCTGATCTGCAGGCTTCACAAAACCATATAAAATTCTTGGAAAACTTACAAGAAGAAAGCAAGAGATTGCAAGGGGTTCTGAATTCATCAAAAAGAGAGGTGGCTGTTCATGTGCAGAACACAGATCTCGAGAACAGAAAGGTATGTGACTAAATAATGTGGCCATGATGAAATTAAATTTGAACAAGTATATCTGTTCTTGATGATTGATGAAGATAGTATCTGTAAAATCCACATGCCTTCTTAATATGTAGATTCTAGGGATGCACAGAATCCAGGAATCGGTTTGGGATTCAGCCTTTTTCAGCAGGATTCAGATTCAGCTGAATCCTTCTGCCAGGCCGAACCGAATCCTAATTTGCATATGCAAATTATGGATGGAGATGGAAATCGCGTGACTTTTTGTCCCAAAAAAAAAAGTCCCCATCAAATTCGGGTTCGGTATTCAGTCGAATCTTTCACAAAGGATTTGGCCGAATCCAAAATAGTGGATTGTAGTCAAAGCACATAGTAGTTTGAGATATTGAAAATAAGAAAAATTACTTTTTCCATTTACATGCTCTGCCTAAAATGCTATTTT
The DNA here is from genome assembly GCF_017654675.1 of Xenopus laevis. Lineage (NCBI taxonomy): Eukaryota > Metazoa > Chordata > Amphibia > Anura > Pipidae > Xenopus > Xenopus laevis. The sequence goes on along the minus strand of NC_054375.1, from coordinate 95,617,435 downwards.
CTGTGTATTCCTTCTCTAGACGTCTGATGGTAATACCAATGACTCCTTACTATCAGCTTTGCAGAGCAGTCAAGAGGAAGTTCAGAGCCTTCACAAGCAGCTTAGTGATGCACTTTCTCAGGTTCACCACAAAGAGCTGAGAGTTCAACATCTCAATGGAAAGGTGTGTGTATAGGTATAATTAATATATAAAGTATAATTATATTAATATATTTATAAAAAGTATTATTTTAGTATGGTTGGATAGTGTGATAACATATGTCCAATAAAGACTGATTTTCCATTAGATGTCGGGCAGGCCAGTTGGTATGTCCCTTGCACGGGCAGGTAAGCCGTCAACTCAGGCTTTAGGGGTTGACTCGACTGCTTAAATCAGCCCTTGATTAGCTTTCTTCAGAGTTAGGGTTAAAACAAAAGGATTAATTAGCATTATTCTTCAATGAAAAATGTGAACGTTTGGTATGGAGGCATTTAAATGTTATAATAAGCATACTTCATTTACATTACATGCTAGTGATCTTTCACTTATATGTGGCCATCATTGCTGTGTAGTTGTCTCAGATATTTGAAGAGAAGAATGTTCTGTCGATGCAACTTCGAGGAAGCAGCCAGAACCTTAAAGATGCTCTCAGTCGATACGCATTCGTTGAAAAACAACTTCAGGAATTGACACCCAAGAATCAGGTGAGCATAAAATATTAGCCAATTGACATCAATAAAGAAAAGTAAAGTGGAGTAGAAATAATTACATGAAAAAAAAGGAACAGCAATACTTTTCATACCTCTAATTCATCTACTGATTTCCATTGTACTCATTCTGTTGCTCTTGCTTACATACATACTAATGTATCTCATGCTGAAAGATGGTGGGTGCAGATGTGTTGGCAGTAGTATAATTTTATTGGACTAAAATGCACCTTAAAGTGCATTTGCCATTTGTACATTAACAAAACCCTGCTACATCTGAAATATTTGTTGCACTGGAACCATAGGTTGCTACAGTAACATACATTTTATTCTTCTATCAGTGTGATTACCTCTTTCTTGAGATTTCTGTTTGGTTGAAACCTCATTTCTTCTTGGAATTGTCATTTTAGAGTATGGATGTGTAAATTCAGTTGTATTATCCATTATTTTAAGGTACCTGTACAGGAGGCCATGATGGTTGATTCAGCTCCTGGAGCGCCACAAGAGAGGAATGAAATCCAAACAGAGGTAGACCAGCAACTGATGGAACTGCATCAGAGGTGAGACTCTGAAATTCTATAGGATAAAAATAGAATTATACCACTAGCTGCTGTATTGTTTATATTACTGAATATATATTATTTTGGAAAAGCCTGGTTCCAAGCATGCAAAAGTAGGCATGCATCATTATTCTGTGTGGATTCTTTCATTATAGATTTTGATTGGCCTTTCAAATCATAAACATTTCCTGCATTTTGGTGACAATTTTTTTATAGTGCACATGTTTGGTTGATATGATTGCATTTTGTGCATATGAATGGAAGAAGAAAGGTGCATACAAATCAGCTCATTGTAGGCCTTTCTCTTTATAACATATCTGCTATAAAACGTATATCCATGACACCTAATTACTCTAGAGATTCCAGTCTCTTTGATATCACTCCTAACAGGCAATTTCCAGTTATAGGCAACTCTGTTTTTATTTTCCCCTTGTGCTGTTAATGTGTGTAAAACACAATAGTTTTGTATATCAAAATTCAGTATTTATCTGCCCCTTAGACCTGTACAAGTTCCTGATTGTAGGTCTGTGTTGATATGTGCTTTATTCTCCTGAGTGGAGCCAGTGTTGGACTGTGGTCCTTTGGGCCCGTCAGAAGGCCGCCACTGACTAGCCCAACCTCTAATAACACCAGGTTTACCCCAGTTTCCCGGGGTCCAGTCCAACCTTGAATGGACCACATTTTGATACATAAGGCCAAACAAATGAATAAAGTGAACTTTACACAAGCAGATGTGGCACAAGGAGGTGATGATAAGGGGCGACGTCCCTATCTGGAGATCATCCATTATAAGAGATGCGTGTATCTAATCGAGTTAGTTGTCTGAGAAAATTATTATCTTTCTGATAATTTATTGGGATGTACCCCATAATTGTTTAGGTAAAATTCACTCCACTCATCTACAGGGACATTTATGAAGAAATTCAAATGTGTATTTTATTTATGTATTTATTTTTTAGGTATCAAGAAATGAAACAAAAAAACACTGAGGCGGAACAAGTGATTGCAGAGTTGGAGCGAGAGCTATTGGAAGAGCGGCAAAGGGCAGAAGACAGATTTCAGGAAATGGAAGAGCACGTGCAGAGGTTTGTACTACTGTAAAGACACAAATTGGAGAGAGGAGCCTGTGATTTGCCAGAAATGAGACAACACAGAGTCCAGGTTAATAGAGGGAGATAGTACTAGGGTGTGATTTTGTACCTAGAGTCAATAAAAATGTCATGCAACAGTTTGGCACCTATAGTACAGAAGAGTAGAAGATACTGGTGTGGAGTTTTAAGCGGGTAGTGAGGTTAGGGTACTACCTCAGTGGTTGGAATGAAAATGTAGAAAGTGCTAAAATAAACAACAAAAGGCTCTTGGTGCTGTTTTGACAGGTTGCAGGTAAACAACTGGTCATCCCCTGACGATCCAAATATGTCCCAAGAGCTTTCATTGTTAATTGAACCTCAAGAAACTGTAAAGACCAAGGTAAACCTCGCTCTTTCAAATTTTTATGTGCTTTCTTCCTCTTGCTTCTCTTTCTCCTTTGTGCAGTCTGCTTTCTCTTTCCTCATCAAATTTCAATCATTTACCCTCACTCTACTAAATGCTCAACTACATCCCAAGATATTTGGCTTGTTTTTAAAGGTGGTCCTGTTTAGTCTTTAATGTGGCCATTTTTCTGCTCTGTTTTGAAATGTGGCCCTATTATTTAATTAGATTGCAACTATTATTTTCCTTTAAACTGTGAAAGCTGCAGATACAGGATCTTAATTTTACTCCTACTTCTTAGGCCTAAATGTGAGGCAAGTTGAATTTGGCAAGCTTTTTGTGTTTCTGAATTGCACGCTTTTTCTGATTCAGACTGTGAATAATATGAAGATCATAAATAAATAAACCCTTGAATTTAAGGAAGGGAGATCTAATGAGCTCTGTTTGATAAAAAAAAAACTCTTGCCTCTCTTGTATCAATTTTGCTGACTTCCTGATAAAGAGGAGGTGTTAGGCCATTTAACTTACTAAACTATCCAGGAGGCAGGTGTGTGCTATTACACTAAAAGGGACCTTTGAGTTGCGCTGTTTTTATACAGTCTATCACAAATGTCAAAAGTTGTACAGAGTTATGTCACAATAACATTATATTTTTGCTATTGTACAGGCTCGGAGTTCATCCATCCGTAGATTACTGCGCCATGGGTTATTCTCCCGCACACGGACTCCTTTGCTGATTGCTCTTTATCAAGTAATTATACATGTGCTGCTGCTGCTTTGTGTAACAGGGCACTTGTGATTTTACGGGCTGTATCTTACAAATGTCACTTGGGTGACATTGAAGACTGCATTCTTTGCATACAGCAGAAGAGGGCTAAAACTATAATACTGTGTACTGCACTTTAAAGTTTGATATCACTTCAAAATACCTGGATTGGTTAAGTCATTGGAACAGCACTAGGATGTCTGTCCAGAAGAGATTGCGGAGGATATCCCATAGTACTGCAACTGAAATGTATACAGTGGTGTACAAAATATGCTGTTTCTGCTGAACCACATTCACTGTTAATACTGTTAAAAGTGTTATGTTCTGATGTACTATATGATCTCTGAATATGTAACCTTTCTAACCTCTTAGGGGCAAATTTACTAAAGGGCGAAGTGGCTAGCGCTAACGAAAATTCGCCAGAGTGATGTGATTTTGGCACTTCGCCGATTTACTAACGGTCCATGGCGTAAATTCGCTAGCGAAGTAGACAGACTCTAGCGGTTCTTCGCACCATTACACTAGGCAAATTGGCACTCTGGCGAAGGGACGTAACTACGCTAATTCACTAAGTTGCGGATTTTACTGAACGTTACCTCTTGCGCCAGACTTTACTTCACCAGCTCAGACCAGGCAAGGGCAATAGAGTAGATAGGAGTTTGTCAAAAAAAAAGTTGGAAATTTTCCTAAGTCCCAAAAAACGCTGGGGTTTTTTACTGGGTGAAAAAGATCGAAACATTTTTTTGGGGTACCCTCCTTCCCCCTTACATTTGGCACCTAAACTATACAGTGGGCACATGTGTAGGGCAATATAACGCCTCTATTTAATTCTATTACGTTTCCCTGGCCTTGTGTAGTGTAATATAGTTGCTGCAGCATATACGTTCATTGTACTTTAACTGCACGCCGTATGCGAATTAGGCATCGCTAGTGTAACTTCGGACTGCTTATCATATTATTGATAGCGCAACTTCGCAACCGTTCGGTAACCTGTGCGCAACTTCGGATCTTTGTGAATTTGCGCAGCCCTGGCGAAAGTGCGGCAAAGCCGTCGCTAGCTCATTTTCGGCGCTTAGTGAATTTGCCCCTTAGTGTCCTATAACACCTTTGTTGCCTTTTTCTGTAACCTAAAGTCGGATGTTAAAACCTTATTTGTGACTTCGGGCAAAATATTTAGAATACAATATGCTTCTTTGTTTTTGTATCTGCGTGCAGGATGGGCTGTGTTAACCTTTTGCCTTTTTTTGCTCATTATGGTAAAGGATGTAATAAATAGTGTTGCTCAAAGAATCCATGTTAACCAAATAAACATGACCTACAGAGACAACCTTTTGTACATTGAAAGAACCAGATCTGATTTAAGGTGATTCTTTTGATAAACATAATATTTAATTGTAGCTGCACTTTATTTCTGGGGTAAGAGGTTGGAAGATATATCTATATTTAAATGCAATTGTCTTGTGTATGGGGATTTAACCATATATGAAATCATCTGCAAAAGACTGGACCAATAATTGGACTGAATTCAAACCATACCTTGCATACTAAAATATGAGAATATTTTTAAAACTATATAATCCAGGATTAAATTATCTATTGCTTTAAAGACAAGTAACGTTAATGGATTCAGCATGTGGACGAATCTGAATCTTGCAGAAAGTGCTAGGATTCAGCTCATTTCAGAAACCAAATTCAGGAATTAGTATCATCCCTATTCTTATGATCTAGGACTGTAGTTATTGCTCTTACTCCATCATTGTGATGATCTGGGGCATTTATTTCATTTCTGTTGATCTGTTTGTTTGGTTTTATATCCCTACTGTTGGATATGGTGTATGTATGTATGTATATATAATTATATTTATACAGCAGTTGGGCAACTGTAACTGCCTTTGGCTGCATTTAATACCCTAATTGTAATGTGTTCTTGCCTATCATTTGGCAAAATGCATAGTAAAAAGCTTGCACATGGACATTGAAGGAAACTTTTAATGCTTTTTTATTCTTTCTGATAAAATGTTAAGTACAAAATATAAGCAAACTGGGCTTTTACCAAATTTTCTGTCCTTCCCCAATTGGGGAGGATGATCTTGCTTTTTTCTGTTGTGTTAGTTAATGTAAATGAAGATTGTGTTTAATATGTCATTCCAGCCATAAACTTCATGGTTCCAATTTATTCATCTACAACTCTATGCAAAAGGAGACAAACACGTCAACAAATTTCCCCATTTACCACCCAGTGTTTAGCGAATATCTCCTGCACACAGTCATCAGTACTGTACCTTAGTGCCAGAGGCGACGGAACCATTTATAGATTACACTGCTGCTCTAAATACAATTATTTTGTTAGATATATATGGGACCTGTTATCTAGAATGCTCGGCACTGGGGTTTTTCCAGAAAATGGATCTTTCTCCATACCTTAAATCTACTAACAAAATAATGTAGACATTAATTGCCCCCAATAGGATTGTTTTCCTCCAATAATAATTAATTATATCTTGGAATCCAGTACAAGTTATTTGATTAATGGAGTCTGTCAGATGCCTTTGATGTAATTCGGAGCTTTATGGATAACCGGTTTCCAAATAATGGATCTCATACCTGTGCAGATATATGACGTGTGTGAATAGCTAATCACAACTACTTTCCTTACAGTGGCAGCTTCCATCTATCTTCCACAATGTGTTAAGTCTCACAATTACAGGGTCACTCTGATGATCTCCTATGTTATTTTTTTTACACTACCCAGCAATTCTTCTAAATCAGCAAACACGTAGCTGGGGTATTGCTCAAAAAATTATTGGTATTTGAGTATATTATTGTAAGAGCTTTCCATTGTTTTTCTTTGCACTGTAGATCTGTCTATTATGTTTCTACAGCATCTGATTTATAATGAGTGTTTATGTGAAGTGTAATTAATTTGTATTTATTGTTATTGCAACTGATCATTCTTTGGTTTGCAGGTGAACTATTTATGTAATAGCTATTCTGTGGGTTAAGTCAGATGCCTTTGATGTAATTCGGAGCTTTATGGATAACCGGTTTCCAAATAATGGATCTCATACCTGTGCAGATATATGACGTGTGTGAATAGCTAATCACAACTACTTTCCTTACAGTGGCAGCTTCCATCTATCTTCCACAATGTGTTAAGTCTCACAATTACAGGGTCACTCTGATGATCTCCTATGTTATTTTTTTTACACTACCCAGCAATTCTTCTAAATCAGCAAACACGTAGCTGGGGTATTGCTCAAAAAATTATTGGTATTTGAGTATATTATTGTAAGAGCTTTCCATTGTTTTTCTTTGCACTGTAGATCTGTCTATTATGTTTCTACAGCATCTGATTTATAATGAGTGTTCATGTGAAGTGTAATTAATTTGTATTTATTGTTATTGCAACTGATCATTCTTTGGTTTGCAGGTGAACTATTTATGTAATAGCTATTCTGTGGGTTAAGTCATTCATTGCACTGACCTCTTGAGTTTCTGTACATGATTTCCATTCTATGATTGTATGACTATGTATCTCTTATTTCCTAGAATTTGAAATATGGGTTTCTACTTATCGCTGATTGACATAGGACAATCACAGCCCAAATTATAACATAAAATAAAATATTTTTTCAAGTGAAACCACATTTCAATAATAACGTTGTAAATGCTACAAATTTGGAAGACTAAAGCTGAGGGAAATCATTGAGGAGAAAATGTTACATACAGTAAGTAGCTGCTTCTAAGCTGAGGGGGATGGTTCATTACTGCAGGAATGCAAATTTATTAATGGCGAGGTAATTATATGAGGCAGCCAATAAGGATCAAATGTTTATTGAGTAATAGAAAACATGACTTCATGAGGAAAAAAAAAAAAGACAAAAATTGATAAGAAAACATGCTTGGGGGTTACTATTAAACGTACAATAAAAAAGAAGAGCCTGGAACCAGCTTGCATGAACCTTCTCCAGCCCAGAGATCACAGAGGGGGCTAGCATGTTTTACATATGTAGAGCTTGAAATCCACTTGCAATCAATCTTAAGGTGCCAGTTGCAAGATGAAACCGCACCACTTATTTTTAAAATAAAAATGCCTTTTATTGAAACGTTTCGGGTCACACCTGACCCTTTGTCTAGCTGACAAAGGGTCAGGAGTGACCCAAGACGTTGCTGTAATGCCCTAAAGGGTTTCGATAAAGACATTTTTATTTTAAAAATAAGTAGTGCTGTTTCTTCTTGCAAACGGAAAGTTTATACCTGTGGAAAAGTGGCCATTGGGAAAACCTGCACCACAAGAAAGAAAAAGCCAGGAGGCTATGCTGACTACTTTGTACGTATCAATCTTAAGGTGGCCATACACAAATTGATAAAAGCCTCTGGACCGATTTGGCAGCTTATTGGCCCGTGTATGGGGCCTGACAGGCTTATCTGACTAATATCTGGCAGAAAATCAGGCAGTTATCTATCAGGCGGGTTTAAAACTGCTGTTGCATGAGGGCCACTGGCTTGTTGATATGGTCCTCGCCCTGATAGTTTGCATTACCATTATTATTGTGATTTGATTGTTTAGCCAAAGGGCTAAATGACTGGATCACAAGCTCACTATGCTTGTATAGTAGAATCAACTCCCAAACTTTGTCAATCTATAGATCCTGGTGCACGTACCCTGACTGGCCACCTTCCAATCCTTTTCAAAGTATTTGATTGAAGTACAGCACCAAAACAAAACGATTTTTGTAGATAAAAATCCCTTTATTAGAACATTGGCAGGACCTGGATAAGCGACGTTTCAAGCTACACAGAGCCTTTTTTCAAGCTTGAAAAAAGCTTGGAAAAATGCTCTGTGTAGCCTGAAACGTCGCTTATCCAGGTCCTGCCAATGTTCTAATAAAGGCATTTTTATCTACAAAAATCTTTTTGTTTTGGTGCTGTACTTCAATCAAACACAAGCTCACTATGGGCATATTGGGGAAAGATCTGCATGTTTGCTGACCTCGCCAAACAAACAGATCTTTACGTGTATTGGTAGCTTAAATTTGTACATGAGCTCTTCCCATGATTAACTGCATATGAAATGTATTGTAATATATAAAAGGATTAAAAAGCCCATTAGCATATCTTCTTCGAATCAACTGCAAATAGGATAACGTATCCACTTGCTTGGACTTTATTGAACGTTCATGATGTTTTTTTACCTGATTGCTTTGAACATGATTGGGGGTGGGTCCTGATCTGGTGCACTCCCCCTAATGTGGGGGATAAATGTTTGTATCACACACTATCAGGCAGGCTTGAGAAAGGGCAAGACCAGGCCCGAAACGTTGCCTGTTACTGACCGATTGTAATAAATTCTAACATTTTGCAAACAAGAGGTGCTGCAGTTTTTCTCTCTTCTGCTATATATTTGGCCCATGGCAAGGGCCTGTACGCTGCTTTGCATTCTGACCGAAAGGGACTTATATGAGGTGGTTGAAGCACGCACATCTGTATACTCAACTAACGTATCCACTTGCGGCCTTTAACAAAGATGAGCCATCTTTTAGCATCTGCATATCAGTGCAAATCCTTTCCTCTAGCTGATGCTCAAGGAAAAAGACTGCTACCTCTTTGTTGTTTGTAAATGGCCAAAAAGCTGCAATGCTCTCAACTTATGGCAATATGATTTCAAATACACTCACAATACGCTGTAAACATGCCAACTTGCAGCACGGCTTTCCTCCGATCACGTGACCCAACATGATATAACAATAGTAATGAAGAAGAAACTGAAGACGCAATGCTGTTACATGCGGTGTACATGCAGTACATCCAAAATTTTCATAGTGTGGAAATAACCAAATGTTTCAGGAGCCTCTCGCTCCCTTCCTCAGTGGTATACTGCACTTGCTTCTTCGATTTCTTCTTCGTTACTATGCTCTCAACTTTGACACGCCCTTTCCATACCACACACACTTAGTAGGGGTTGAGTGGGTTCATTAGCAGCTAGATCAACTTAATCAAAGTCTAATGACTCTCATTTCGTTTTCTCTACAATACAATTCCTGGAGATGAAAGGGAGGTGGTTTAAAGTATGTATGCAGGACCAAGAATACCTGCAGTTGCTTTTTTGCTAACTCCCTGCCGTAAGTGAAGAATGATGGGCTGTGTTGTAATTTGTTTTTGATCAAATTGCAGAAGACTGTTATTCATCAACTTACCAACTCTACTCACCAAATATGGTGTGTAAAATGTAGGATTAAAGCCCATGCCCTAGGTATTAAAGGGGGACACACCACTTTTTAACCCGCTTTATACAGCCACTACATGGTGGTAATGGGAGATTTGGGACCATTCTCATTTGCAATGGGGCCCATACTTTTTGTTTAATTCCATGATGCAAATTGATCCATAAAGTGCAATGGATCTGTTTGGAACTTTAAGTATGGAATTATGGAAAAATGACTTATGTTCTGACTGCAGTTTCATGTTGAGAAAACTTCTGTAAATGTTTTTCACATTAGTCTGCTAGTCCTTAATGTATTTTGTAATGTAGCTATGTTTATTCAGGTCTTTTCACTGTGAGAGAGAAAGATACTAAATGGCAGAGTAAATGTTTTCTTGATGGAGTCAGAAAGAGAACACAGATGAGGAAGTACAGAAGCAAAGCATAAAATAAGAGAGGAACTGTCTCAGCAGGAAGTTGGTAGGGACTTACTGACAAGCACAGACGTGAGACACACTGAAAGGCACAGGAGAGTAAGGACTATTTACTGAATAACAGCAAGGCAAAATCAAGAAAGGTGAGTAACCTGCTTGCTGCCTATTATGAAATATGTAAAGCTCAAAAATGTTCCTGCATATTGTGTTATAGCAAGTATAATAATGACAATGCAAACGCACATGTCATTGTATCCACAGCATTACAACCTGAATGTTCAGTATGTGTTTTACTTAACTTTCTGTTTTTAAATTTACGTTGAATTGACCTGCAAAAAATATCCATAAAATTGGCATGATCTCTTTTAACTTCAACAGACTCCGCACTTGTGCAACAAAGCAGAAGTAAAAATAAAATACTTGTCTATGCAGGCAATATGTATAACTTGTGTACTGTGCAGATGCCAACCAATCAAAACTTCAGGTGCAGACCAAAAAAAAAACATGTGGGAAACTGTGTAAACTTCAGAATTCCAGAGAATAAATATCTTACCAGTTCAAAAAAAGGGCTAAGATTTTGTTTGACTTATCACATCCCCAGTTTACATTTTATTATTCTTCTCCACCTCTTTCTCATTACTCTTCAACTTCCCACTTGCATTTCTCTTCAGTTAGCAAATATTGTTTCCTATAAAGACTAAATAAGGAGATGGTGAAGTGCCACTTTCAGCCCTCTCTTCTTTATACGCCTTCCTGTGTAGGAGTTATCAGAAATACAGTCAACTAAATGATTTAGTAGATGGTGAAATAACGCAATAAAGTCATGCAATACAAAATGAAAAGGATTTGTATAATCTTTAAATGGAACGATCATGAAAACAAAACTTTTATTTTATTTTAATATTATGGAAATACGAAATCTCTTCGGGCAATGACAAATCTCCTCTAGCATGGACTACTAACCTCCTCCAAAGCTTTCCTAGCAGCTAACATGCAAATCAGCGACAGGGAAACATAAGCATTGCCGCTACTTTATGAAGTAGCCCAAAGTTTCCTTACAACTAATCTCATTTGTCATTGCCCTTAAATACGAGCAATTTAGTATTTTGTACTAGTTCTGAAATAACCGGGTTAGTCTTCTCTACCTTCTCCGCAATCTATCCCTCTACAGTAGTTAAGGCCTAGTACAAGAGTCTGTTTTTAATGAACAATGCTCAGAATTCCCTGTTTCCTTTGCCTAGATGATGTATATGAGTTGTCTTTCAATGTCTACATGTACAGAAAGGAGGATATTGAATATTACTGAGGAGATCTACCCAAATTCTAAGCAATTTTCACATCTACTTCAATTAAAGCTTTTCAAATTGTTTGCACTATGTTGCTGTCACGAAAGTTATATATACATTCGTATTGTGTTATATAGAATGTGTAGCAAATATAGCATGGATGTGATATATATATATTCATTTACTGTGACACAGATATTTCTGAAACAAACCACTTCCTGAGGAACTTCTACTACGCTGCAACTAGACATTGCAGAAGAGCTCTATTAATGCAATACAATTTGCAATGCAGAGAATCACACTGATAGCAACACCATGACAAAATGAAAAACATAAGGAAGCTTAGCAAGGGTGTTGTACAGTGCAGCAGAAAATGCTGGTACTTTATAATTACATAGAAAAATAGCACCTTCGGTAAAGAACTATAGTTAAACTATGGCTAGGATAACTAAACCCTAAAAATGAATATATCTAGAAATGCTATATGTTATATACTAAGCTTAATGCATCAGCCCAATTGTTCAGCACCTCTATAACTAGAATGATCCAGGCCTTCAAAGTTGACAGTGACAGCTCTGGGCAGCTATTGAGGTGTTAAGCTTTGGGATCACTACAAATAATTAAGCAGAAAATGAGGTTCATCTGTCATGCAAGCTGATGCTTCAGGAAAGATGATTACATTCTGGTATTAACTGCACTTTTTCTGAGGTGCCATATAATGAGAATCTGAATTAACTACTAGTCAGCCTTTAATTGTGATATTTATATTCTATATAAATACACTATATTGTGAGTTGATCCCTAAGCTGCTTAATTGACAGCAGCCTAGAGCATGGGCAGTGAATCAGCAGAAAATAAGATGGAGATCTACAGTAGCCTCTTTGCAGGCACAGATCTTCCCTGTGGTTGCCTTGTGCTGGTACAGAAGCCCAGAACATAAGGTACAACATTTCTTCCCTACTTCTTTGTTAAACTTTAGTCCTCTGTTAAGAACATGTGTGTCTAATTGCATTCCATTAAAGCTAAAGAAACAATACAGTGAGATAGAAAGACCTGCATTGCTAGGGACCATTATCAGCCAATCTTTACCCAAAAATTGGGTAAGAAAAAAAAAGTGCTGGCTTTTCTACAATTACAGTATTTAATTTCATCTTAAAACTGTGGCTATGGATTAAAACACTTAGGGGTAGATTTATCAAAGGTCGAGTTGAATTTTCAAATGAAAAAAAAATTCTAATTCGAGCTGTTTTTTTGTGTACTTTGACTAGGGAATGGTCCAAATTCGATTTGAATTTGAAAAAAAATCGACTATCGAAATGTATCATCTGTCTCTTTAAAAAATTCGTCTTCGACCATCCGCCATCTAAAACCTGCCGAATTGTTGATTTAGCCTATGGGGGACCTCCTAGAATCTATTTGGAGTCAATTGGTGGACTTCGAATTGAATTTGATCGAATGCGCTATTCCTTTGATTCGTATAATTCGAATTCGGCCGAATACGGACCTATTTGATTGAAAACTGACCTATTTGACAAAAAAAAACTGACTTAATTCCGGTTGGTCTTTTTTGATTTCAAATTTTTTAAATTCGAAATTCGACCCTTGATAAATATGCCCCTTAACACCTTGTCACTAAGCAGCATCTATTTAAATGAGCAAAATGCTAGTTCAGCAGCATAAATTAAGATACACAAACATTGTGGATACAAACGGGGGAATGTAATTAAAGTCGCAAAGAGCAAAACAATTTGCACCAATAAGACTAAAAATCCACAGCTCGCAATGCAATATTGTTCCTTAAACTGTTATTGCATTGCGAACAGCGCCGTTTCTGTATGCATTGCTGCCTGAGGCGGCTCCAGTAATGCCGCCCCCCAGCCTCAGCTCGCCTCATTGGCGGATCGCCCCTGATTGCGAATTATAATTACGCATTCTTAAGAAGTGCTTGAAGGTGTCGTAATAATTTGGAGCAAACATAACTTTTTCAGCTAGAAGTTTTATTACATTGACTGTGCTGCTTCATCCAAAAATATTGCTTTTACATCTATATTTTTGGCCCTGTGGATTCCATTGATTGCTGGGTGGCCCATTTCTGTTTATCTGCTTAAAGGAATTGTACAGTGTAAAAATAAAAACTGTGTAAATAGACAGGCTGTGCAAAATAAAAAATGTTTCTAATATAGTTAGTTTGCCAAAATGTAATGTATAAAGGCTGGAGTGACTGGATGTGTCAGTTCACTACTTCCTGCTTTTCAGCTCTCTTGGTTTACACTGTCTGGTTACCCTGGTTACCAGGCAGTAACCAATCAGATACTTGAGGGGGGGCCACATGGGTCATATCTGTTGCTTTTGAATCTGAGCTGAATGCTGAGGGTCAATTACAAACTCACTGAACAGAAATGTACCATATGGCCCCCCTTCAAGTCGCTGACTAACTCAGAGTTATAGAGCTGAAAAGCAGGAAGTTGGATTCTGGCTGTTTTATTAGACATCTGTTCACTCTAGCCTTTATATATCACATTTTTGCCTAATTAACTATATTAGAAACATTTTTTATTTTGCACAGCCTATCTATTTATCCAGTTTTTAATTTCACACTGAACTATTCCTTTAATAGTGATGCCATTCCAGTACCCATTGCTCTCACTGTATAATGTGCTCTACATCCTACCCAACTCATGTGCTGCAGATGCTTCCATAGTTAACCTACTGACTATTTAGCTTCTTGAGGATGTTGAACAGTACCTTGGTGACTGGTAGCTAAATAATTAGTAAGTATGTAAGAATGAAGGGAATTTAGCAAAAGGTGGGAACGTGTTGCTTAGCTATATCTCCTGATCATGAAGATTGTCTCTGGAATAGGGGGAGTGGTTTATAAAGGGATTCACTGCGTAGCGCTGTATGACACGACTTTCTATACCGTCCCTCGATTTTACTCTGAAAATCTGGTCACCTTAATTTGACTATAGAAACAAAAATAAATGGAGGTAGTGTCGGACTGGGCCGGCGAGAAACCGGGAAAAAACCCGGTGGGCCACGGGCTTTTGTGGGCCCCGACGGCCCAGATCTAAGTGGCGCAAGCCCTCTTTGTCGGGGGTGAAATAAAAATTTTGAGCGTACGCACTGATGTCACGCTTTGCGCATACTTAGACACCCGGCACTGCGTGCATATGGACAAGCGTTACACAGCGCTACTTAGTGGTGAGGGGGGCCTGAGCAGTAGCCCCAGTGGGCCCCCCGAGTCCAACCCTGATTGGAGGTCACTCTAATTTGCCATTTTAAAAAATAAGGGCCGTCCCCTGGGAGCATAGGATTCACGGTGCACACAAACAAACCATACATGTTAGATCACATGAGCCAATTAACAGACAGAGTTGTGTCTTTTGCTTCCACACTTCTTCCTGTTACAGTTAGAGTTGTAGTATTTCTGGTCAGGTGATCTCTGAGGCAGCACACAGACCATCACTAAATGGTGGTTCAAGGCAAGAGATGTAAAAGGGCAAGATTTACTTAAATATATATACCAGTTTGGTAAAATTCTTAAATATAAACTATCTGTTGCTTAAATATTCATTGTGGAGGAAAAATTCTCCTTTAATAATGCAAACAACATGCTCTACAGTTAATTGTGCATCAAAACCATGTCAAATCAACAGCCATGTTTAAATACATACCACCAAATAGTAACCAGAGAATGAAGAAATACAAGGAAGCGGACACCCTTGTCAGAGAAAAACCCCAACATTTCGGCGTAAAGCCTTTCTTTTAGAATTCCCATTGAGAAAGGCTTTATGCTGAAACGTTGGGGTATTTATAACAATACCACCTGAGTTTGTACAGCATATTATTTATTTTGCGTGTACAAGCCCCTAACAGTAAAATACCTTAATTTGACTATATTGTCTCTTGTATGCACACAATGCCATATACATCAGCCACACATGCTATTTTTTTAATTGATCAATGAATCTTTTTAATCTTTAGTAGCACGAGTGCTGACTTTCTCCTGCTATAAAAGAACTGGATAAGTTAATCTTGTTAGTGGAAACCAAATATCTGTGAACAAAATCCTAAAAATGAATTACACCTCCAAAGAGTCAGAGGTGCAGTTATCAGCTTTGGACTGCTGGTGGCACTGGGGCATCTTCCCCTGCGACTCACTTGCAGCACGAAAAGCAATTCGAAATCCGTTCTGCATTTGGGAAATCCCAGCTCAGGAAAAACAAACAAGGACTTGAAGGAGAAGGAAAGCTATGGAGGCATTTTATTGCCAATAGATTAGCTGCAATAGTGCAAGCTAGAATGCTATATTTATTCTGTAGAATGTTTTACCATACCTGAGTAAACAGCTCTAGAAACGCTCTATTTGTTTAGGATAGGAGCTGCAGTATTAACATGGTGTGACATCACTTCCTGCCTGAGTCTCTCCCTGCTCTGGGCTCAGATTACAGTACAGAAGGGAGGGGTGGGGGGAGAGGAGCAAACTGAGCATGCTCTTGCCCAGGGCAATGAGGTTTAAGCTGAAGGCAGGAAGTCTGATACAGAAGCCCATGTGTACACAATAGAAGGAAAGAAATGCTGTGTTTCTTTTGACAGGGGACTCAGAGCAGCATTACTTTGGGGGTTTACTGGTATATTTAGATGGACCTTTCTGATAAGGCTTACTTAGTTTTAACCTTTCCTTCTCCTTTGATATAAAAATTATTAATTCTTCTCAAACACTTGCTCAAAAAAATACTTACCACAGTGTAATCAAGTGCAAAAATTGCAAGGTGAAACCGATATGTGTTATATGTTAGCAAACATTTTGTAACATTCTTTTAGAAATCTGTAATGGACAGCACTCCAAACTTTCATTAAAAATCCTTTATTTTAACCAGCAGGGCAACAGTAACACAGTCTTTTATCAAAGGGAATCTAGTGTCAAATGCCAGCAAGTGTATATATAAAAAAAAAATATATATATATGTGCTGGTCTGAAGATAATTGATATATATATATACATATATATATATATATATACATATATATATACATATACATATATATATATATATATATATATATACACATATATATATATATATATATATATATATATATATATATATATATATATATATATATATATATATATATATACACATATATATATATATCAATTATCTTCAGACCAGCACTCCCTTTAAAAACTTGGCAATTTTATTGTTGCATAGTATCAAATACCCGACGTTTCGGTCCACATTTGGACCTTTTTTTTTTAAAGGGAGTGCTGATCTGAAGATAATTGATACATACAAAATTACCGTGCACCCCGCCATTAACAGCAGCTTTGGAGTGCGGATACTCATTGGAAAGCATATATATTTATATATATATGCAGTCCCACAGTACCAGCACTCAGACAGATGTTGCCAGTGGTGCACGATCAATAAATCGTATATAGTCTTATGAAGGATCAGCACACACTGTTCTGTAGTGAAGTAATAGTGTTTATTTTCAAACAAAACACATTTTTATCCGTTGTTTCGGTCCCACCTGGGGACCTTTTTCAAGGATCCTTGAAAAAGGTCCCCAGGTGGGACCGAAACGTCGGATAAAAATGTGTTTTGTTTGAAAATAAACACTATTACTTCACTACAGAACAGTGTGTGCTGATCCTTCATAAGACTATTTATATATATATATATATATATATATATATATATATATATATATATATATATATATATATATATATATATATTGAATAAAGTACCCCCTCTTGTAAAATATAACAATATTATTAGTTACCGAGGAGTTTTATGACCATATAAAAACAGGCGGCCGAAGGTTACCCCGAGGTAACTTCTAATATCCTAATATTTTGCAACTGGGGGTACTTTATTATAATACACAAGTTTTAGAGAGTCATGTGACAGAAATGACATCAGAACTCACCGTTTATAACTGATGACATCAGAACTCACCGTTTATAAGGATATAGTTAATTTACAAGATATTCATGGCTTTTGTGTATTATATATATATATATATATATATATATATATATATATATATATATATATATATATATATATATATATATATACACAGGCCCAGATTTATGGAAAGGCCACCCAGGAACGGGCCTAGGGCAGCAGGATTTTAGGGGGCAGCATGCCTACCCATACCAACATTGGTTTAGAATTTTCAGGAGAATAGCTATCCCCATAGCTCAGGTTGCAATGATGATAGTTTGCGCAAATAAAAGGGAGGGAACAGGGGCGATGAACAGCAGTGGGCCTAGGGGCACCCACTATGTAAACGCTTGTATATATGTTTGTATCACCTGTAAATATGTCAGGAAGTGGGAGGGGATACAAACTTCTTGTTGAAAATGTGAGAAAAGTGAAAAGATAAAAAAATGCTTTCTAGAACAGCATTAAAGGAGACATATAGGATATGTGTACCCCCCTCACTAATAGGCAGTAATGAATAATATATTGTGCTGGTTTCACTTTGGGCTAAAAGTTAATATTAGCTTTAAAAATGGCACATTTATTGGAGTGCCCCATAGATCTGTAACAGTCTCTGTTTGTGTTTCCAATGTGGGGTGGGTGTCCTGTAACGGTCCCTGCCAGAAGCACAGTTGGAGAGGGATAACTAATCACAGCCCTTCCGTCACACAAGCAAAGACAGGCTTCAGTTCCCTATCAGGTCAGCCTAGCTGTTGATTGGTTCCTATCCTACAATGCAGTGTGCTGAGTGCAGCAGCTCCCTTGCACAGCCTGGGAAAGGAGGTAGCGGGAATGGAACAGATGGGTGGGACAAGTAGTGTTTTTTGCGGAAAAATTCAATAAAGCAGTGTGAAACACTACGTTTTTTTAAGCACAATCCTCCTATATATAAAAGAGTAAAAAGCACTGATACATTCTTGTTTTTCACACAAAATGTCTCTTAAATAATTGGAAGTGTTTGTTTAGATGGTAATTGCTTCTCCGAGAACTGCATAATCCCTCCCCTCCCTCTAACATCGCACAGTGTTTTGTATGGACACTGTTCCATATTTCATTGACATATCCAAATATGGTCTTATTTTCAATTTGAATAACTTATTAAATGTGGCCCTTTGGCTACTTCTGAAAAGGAATCCAAGTGATGTTCTGATCTGAAAGTTTGAGGGTTTAAACAAAAATTAGTGTAAATAGTCAAAGGTACTTTTCCAGCAGGTAAGTAATTCCTGTTCTTGTTACTGTTGCACAAATAACAAAATTAAAAATAGTAACTGCATTAAAAGGGTTGGTTATAGTATTTTATGTTATAGTATGTTATAGATCCGAACAGGCAAAGAACTATAGCACTTTGAGGCTACAATACTATTGTTACTTTTATTATTTATCATTCTATTTAGGCCCTATTCCAGTTATCTTGCAGTATCTGAAATTAAACCACTGCCTGGTTGCTGTGGTTAACTGGACCGTAGCACCCAGCTGCTGAATTTCCACACTGTAGGGCTACTGAACAAAAAATAACTCAAAAACCACAAACAAAACCAAAAACTGATTGTAGTCTTAGAATATGACTATCTACATCATACTAAAATTTATTGAAATGGCGAACTGTCCATTTAAGGAAATAAGTATTCTTACTGATACACATCCAGCCTTCTTAAAGGCCTGTCTTTAAGAAATATAGCTAAACGTATGTATCGAGAAACCCACAAACTCAGTGATCTAAACATCAAATGTATGCTGTAGAACTAAGGTCTACCTGGGTAAACGATCACCCTCTTCCTTCACATTTTCTTTCATTCCAGAAAACACTGATTACCTCCAAAAGCTATTTCTGTATGTATTGGCTTTGCAAAACCTCGTTATCTGACACTAGAAGAATGAGCAAGAAAATTCTTTGAAATATTGAGTGTTTTCCCATAATTTCTATATATTATTATTATTCAAATTTTGTGTTGCCAAAAAAAGAAAACCCGCAATAAAAATAACAGAAACATGAATTCATCATTTATATACCTACCTGAAGAGTTGCAGAAATATATATATACTTGGCCATCTGCTGTGTTTGTGGGGTTAACACAGCTGCTCTCTCTGTTTCTAGTCTCTATTTGTAATGTTTGCAAAATTATAGTAAAGTTGTATAGTCAGTTGTGGTTCTGGTCAACAGGTTGTTGTCACCTTTACTTTCCAAATGCTTAGGAGCATGATTTTTGGGTTCCTAAATAGAAGTCCATTTGTGTCCCAGTTTCACTTTTGTTGTTTACTTCTAGATGTGGAGGGCTGCAGTGGGACACAACGTGACTGTGAATGAAGCAGGAGGAGATGACTGGGAAACTGACCCTGACTTTGTGGTGAGTTCTAAATTACCCAATATCCCTTTTATTCATCTGAGGAACCATCCTCTCTGCTTAATGTAAAAAAAAAAAAAAAAAAAAGTCATACCATTTTGTATTTGAAGGCCCACTGGGTAGGCACTGACTTGAATTATTAGCTCTCTTGAATTATTACTGACTTGAATTATTAGCTCTCTTGGTTTACACTGACTGGTTACCAGGCAGTAACCAATCAGAGACTTGAGGGGGGCCAAATGGTCATGGCATCTGTTGCTTTTGAATCTGAGCTGCATGCTGAGGATCAGTTGCAATTGTACCATGTGCCCCCCCCCCCTTCAAGTCACTGACTGACTCAGAGTTAGAGAGCTGAAAAGCAGGAAGTAGTGTTCTGGCTATTATGTTACACATCCAGTCACTCCAGCCTTTATATATTACATTTTTGGCTAACTAACTATATAAGAAACATGTTTTATTTTGCACAGCCTATCTATTTACACAGTTTTTATTTTTCACAGTAAACTGTTTCTTTAAGGTGAGCGAGGGACCGAGTGCTGGAGAGTCTAAGTTCTATAGAGTCACATCCAACATAACATGCATGTGAAATGGTGCCTCTGTGAAAAATAGGTGGCAGCAGTGGGATTTTAGTTTATTTTATTCGATTATTTGTGCTTAAATTAAGTGTTTAACCCTTTCACTAAACGCAGTAAAACCTTGCGTGCCCTGCTATGGTCTGGTAACTCACCAAATGGTATGACAGCCTTATTAATCTGCTTGTAAGCTGAAGCTAAGGCATCAAAGGATGTGACACCTTTGTCTGGCTGGCCAGTACCAGACCCTGATTATGAGATTCTCTGTTACATTTACCTTGAGCTGTGCCAGTCAGGCACGTTTCAGGGGCTGCTGCCGCCTGAGGCAGCAGCCCCAATGCCGCCCCTCCTCCTGCTCCGCTCTTCTAACTACCAGCGTCGGAGCGGGTGGAGGAGGGGCCGCATCGCTATTGCGCTCACTGCGCTAGAAGAGCCGAATTTCCGTTTTAAAAAACGGAAATTCGGCTCTTAAAGTTACCAGAGGCGGCTTTTTGCCGCCCCTGGTAACTGGCCGCTCCGTGCCGCCTGAGGCAAGATTCTCACCTTGCCTCATGGCCGGAGCAGCCCTGGTGCCAGTTAACCCTGGCATGGCATTGAACAAAACACTGTGAATTTGAATTGATGTTGTAGGTTTTTTTTTTAAAATTGCAAGTTTATTGTGTATTGATATAGTAAGAATATAGGCAGAATCAAAATCTACAAGTTGATGGTGTAGTTTTAAAGAATTCTATTTACCCAAAGAATAAAGATGTGGTGGGAGTTAGAGTGACAGACAATGTTTTCACTAAGCACTTGAGCATGTTATGTGGCCAGCACACAACAAATTGTGGAGTACCCACTAATATATGCACAAATCCAGTACTTGCCGAGACTTGTGCACAATAAACTCAAAAAGAAAATGAAGAAAAATAGCCCCTTTACTCTTGGAAATGCACCATCGGTATTACAACTAATATGAGGATAAGAGGAGCTCTCCGTATTTGGCATTATATGACAGCTGTGTGACGATCTATATCAATTATTCGTTTTGGGTAATTGTCCATGGTCCAAACCCATCAGGAAGTGTGTCGGTCTTTGTACAGTTAATGAAAATATTGATTAAGCAACTCTGTAATAAAGTACCTGTTGTATATCAAGAGTGTTTTTATTGCATGAAACATACATTTTTGTATAATCTGCTCTTCTTTTGCTTATTCCTTCCACTCACCCAAGAGCCTCAAAAACTGTTTGTGCTTTAAATAAGATATTGTACAACTAAAAGATAATGTTTGGTTGTGTGGGTATATATTCCATTTTTAGCTTAACCAGCATTTTCTGCATTAATACTGCAATAGTATAGTATATCGTATAATATAATAATAATAATATTTAAAGTTCTATTGCTTCCTTGAGCATGGAATAACACAGATTTTTTGTCACTAGTAAATTTGATAACATAATCCACTTACCCTCTAGAATGACATTACAGAAGAGGAACAGCGTTGGGGAGCCAAAACAATAGCAGGATCCGGCCGTCCACAGCATGTAGAGTGAGTCACTGACATATTAAACTTCTGTCTCCTTTTTTCTTGCCATATATTTTTTCTAAATTATAGGGGATTATTTATGAAAGGTCGAGTTGTGTTTTTCCCCAAAACATTTGCGTGAGTTTGAGGTAGAAAAATACTCACAAACTTGACCTTTGATAAATAACCCCCAAAGTGTCACATACTTTGCTCTCACTGTTGTCTGATATTCTACCCAAGCATAAAGCAACTGAGAAACAATGTTTCCACGGAGCATGAAAATCTGAAAAAGAAAGCGCTTCAAGATGGTCCTCGTGCATCATATGGATATGGTGGAAAGTTTGGAACAGAGAAGGACAGGATGGATAAGGTAAGTTACTAAAAAGCTCATGATGACATTTGCCTTATGAAGTTAGTGGGTGGTTTGTTGCTATGAAAAAAAAGAAAAATGTATAGCTCTATGGGCTGCCCTCTGGTTAAAGCCATGCATGGACTTTAAAGTACAAGTAATATTGTGCCAAACATCATCCACACATAAAAAAAGGTTTTTTGGGGGCCGATTCACCAACTTCGAGTGAAGGATTCGAAGGTAAAAAACTTCGAATTTCGAAGTTTTTTTTGGGCTACTTCGACCTTCGACTACGACTTCAAATCGAAGGATTCGAAGTAAAAATCGTTCGACCATTCGATAGTCGAAGTACTGTCTCTTTAAAAAAAACTTCGACCCCCTAGTTCGGCAGCTAAAAGCTACCGAAGTCAATGTTAGCCTATGGGGAAGGTCCCCATAGGCTTTCCTAAGTTTTTTTGATCGAAGGATATTCCTTCGATCGTTGGATTTAAATCCTTCGAATTGTTCGATTCGAAGGATTTAATCATTCGATCGAAGGAATAATCCTTCGATCGTTCGATCGTACTATCTGCGCTAATCCTTCAACTTCGATATTCGAAGTCGAAGGATTTTAGTTCCTAGTCGAATATCGAGGGTTAATTAACCCTCGATATTCGACCCTTGATGAATCGGCCCCTAAATGTTTTAAAGATTGATGAAATTTGTGTAATTGTGTATTTTTTATGAATTGTGTTGGTATAATAAAATAAAGTCCAAGGTATGTGTTCCAGCTTAGAATATTAAACTAGGGTTATCATTTATCCTCCACTGGTACATAATGCACTGTGATATAGTGAAAAGGAAAAAATCAATTATTTAGCTAAAATCTCACCACAGTTGCTCTTTCATGCACTACTGTTATTTACCTTAAAAAATTAATTCACAGATATATATATATTTATATATATGTAACCCCTTTTTGGCCACCCCCCTGTGCCAAAGGTTATACATCATACTATTTCTTACCAATTACAGGTCCTGAGTCCCCTTTGCTAGGTGAAAGGGTACTGGGAAAACTCCTCTCTGGCAGTGCCTCTACCTAATGGGATCCGGGAATACACCTGCGGGTGGCCCTATTAGGAAAACATTCAATACACACACTTGCTTTATAAAAATATCAACTTTATACAAGGAAGTGCAGATTAAAGGGGAAATAAACTGTAAAGGTACACACATATGCATTTAAAAAACCCTGGTGACCCTGTGCCAGTCCTATCCTGGTAATTCCCTACCAGGCAAAGTCCCACACTACTCCATTGGAAGAATCAGAGTCTCAGTCCCTTATCCCCAATGAGTACAAATGGTCCAGGTAGCACTACTTTCCCAAGTACCTTTCCCGATGGACAAGGTACTGGCTCCCACGTGGCAGGCACACCAACAGCCTGTGACACGGTATAAACCCTGCTGGATCCTCTACTCTCCCCAGGCAGACTCACCCGAGGGCTCACACACAGAGCTGGCAGGCTCACACAGAGTGGAAACAGGCATCCACAGCGATGAGAATCTTTATCCAAGAAATGCAGCTTTGATGAATCAGTAGCTGAACTGTAGCTCCCAGCACTGTCTATAGCGCGAGCCTTTCCATATCCAATTTGGAAAATCTGGAGCTTCCGACCCTCCTGGCTGAGCTCCCAAGCATGGGGTCGCCTACCCAAGCCTCAGAGGCCTCCTGTCTCTACATCTTGGCTGCTGAATTCATTCTCTCCTCCAAGAAGTGACATCCAGCAGTAAAACAGCAGAAATCTGTAATGGCTGTCTGAGCACATGGCTCTCCCTTTTATAGTAAGGTGGTACAACAGTGACACCTTGTGGTATCCTCCAGTATCTGCCATGCTGCACCCACAATGCTCTGGCCCCAGCCCTTGGGAAAACCCCTAGCTCAGCTATGTGGCTCTCTGTAGGGTCTATATATATATATATATATATATATATATATATATATATATATATATATATATATATATATATATATATATATATCTATCTATCAGTAAATGGACTCGCACTCCCCATGGTGAAGTGAATAAATGTGTCTTATTCTTCAATGCATATCCGACGTTTCGGCCCACATTAGGGCCTTTTTCAAGGATATATAGTGAATAAAGTACCCCCTCTTGTAAAATATAAGGATATTATAAGTTACCGAGGAGTTTCATGACCATATAAAAACACGAGGCCGAAGGCCGATTGTTTTTATACAGGTCATGGAACTCCGAGGTAACTTCTAATATCCTCATATTTTACAACTGGGGGTACTTTATTTATTATAATACACAAGTTTCAGTGAGTCATGTGACAGAAATGACATCAGAACTCACCGTTTATAACTGATGACATCAGAACTTACCGTTTATAAGGATATCATTTACAGGATATTCATGGCTTTTGTGTATTATATATATATATATATATATATATATATATATATATATATATATATATATATATATATATATATATATATATATATATATATAAGATAATCAGGAAGTCATCGCTGCCTGGGTGCAATATGCCCAAAAATTAAGTAGAGAAGTGAAGAAGCTCGCACTCACAGGACTTATCAAAATCAAAAATGGTGTTTATTTCAATATAAGTAACTAACGTTTCGGCTTGCACTCAAGCCTTTCTCACTTTGAGAAAGGCTTGAGTGCAAGCCGAAACGTTAGTTACTTATATTGAAATAAACACCATTTTTGATTTTGATAAGTCCTGTGAGTGCGAGCTTCTTCACTTCTATATATATATATATATATATATATATATATATATATATATATATATATATATATATATATATATATATATATATATATATATATATATATATATATATATATATATATATATATATATATATATAAATATATATATATATATATAAATCTTGCTGTTATATGAACTGTGATATAGTGAAAAGGAGAAAGTCAATTATTCAGCTAAAACCACAGTTGCTGCAGCTTCCACACACTACTGTTATTCACCTTAACAAATGAATTGGAATATTCTTGCTATGCTTGAATAGGCTAACTTCATTTCACATTATAAGTGCTGCACCATACCCACAGTATGTTCAGTGGAGTTCTACAACCAAGATAGGTTATGCAGCAAAAACAATATTTAGGGACCATATTAACAGCTGCAGAGACTCTGCAATGAAAACTGGTGATGTCTAGGTGTTCTGCTTTAATAGACTACTAATTCCTCAAAGGTGCAAGAATCTCCGTAAACAGTGCTGAAATAGTGGTCAGCAATATAATCCAGCAAGAAATTATATGTAAGGAGAAAGTGTTGGGCTGGAGACATGGCTCATGTATTTCTTCTTGATCTACCAGAGTGCTTTGGGCCATGACTACCATTCAGAGATGGAGAAACATTCCTCACAGACAGATGCAGCAAAAGGCTTTGGAGGGAAATACGGGGTACAGAAGGATCACACAGACAAGGTGAGTTACAGCAAACAGTACACGTACACATCGTACCTTAATGATATGATACATGTAACAAAATCATTAAAAAATATACAATTATATTCATAGAATACAGACACTAAATAAAGACATAATTATGGACCAATCTGTGCAGTCAGTCGTAATTACTGTATATACCAAATTTATATTTATTTTTGTTTGAGGGGGTTTCCACAGCACTGTTATATAATCTAACAACTAAAACAGTAATATTCGATATATAACTTCTGTTCCAACAATATATCAAACTGTAGGTAGACATTGTGTAATCATTTTTATTTTCAATAAATAAATTAGGGATGTCTAACGTAAAGTTCTGAACATACCCTGGAAGACTTCGGTGCTGACTGTGGTACCATGCTTAAGGATAGATTACAATATAGGGGTCCCTTTTTTTCTTAAAGGCATATTTCAGTTTCATATTAACTTGGTGTGATCTAGATAAAAGTGGTCTAAAATTGTTTATTGGCTTATATTTTGATATGCAGCAATCAGACTTGCAAAGTTGACCAACATCTTATTGTTAGGGCTTGAATACCCTAGCAACCAGGCAGCAGTATGGAAGTCTGATTAAAATATGTATTGTAGATGTCCTAAATAGAAAGATAAGCAATAAAAAATAAGAATAGCTTTACATTTGAACCCTCACTACCAATCTGTTTTGGTTGGCAAATGTCCGTTAACTTCACAGCCAACTGAAGGCTAAAAAAAGTAGAATAGGAAGGCTAAAAAATATAAAAGCGATACAAAAGTAGAGCCAAGTGAAAGTTGTTTAAAATTGGTCCATGTATAACACTTGATAAAGGGCGTGTAGCCTGAAACATGTAGTGAAGAATAAACCACTTAGCAGTTAATCTGCATCGTGTGCTCTCTCTCGGTCTTACTGAGTTTTTTGGTCCATGTATAACATATTTAAAAGTGAACTTCCATTTTAAAGATGGAAAAAAGTAGTAGTACACACATGAGGTTAAAGGGATACTGTCATGGGAAAAAAAAATAGTGCTGCTCCAGCAGAATTCTGCACTGAAATCCGTTTGTCAAAAGAGCAAACAGTTTTTTTATATTTCATTTTGAAATCTGACATGCGGCTAGACATATTGTCAGTTTTCCAGCTGCCCCCTGTCTGTACTGCAAGTTGGAGTGTTATCATCCCCCTCCCTTTAACCCCCAAGAGACTAACAACAGAACAATGGGAAGGTAACCAGATAGCAGCTCCCTAACACAAGATAACAGCTGTCGGGTAGATCTAAGAACAGCACTCAATAGTAAAATCCATGTCCCACTGCGACACATTCAGTTACATTAAGCAGAAGAAACAACAGCCTGCCAGAAAGCAGTTCCATAGTTCAGCGCTGGCTCTTTCTGTAAGCACACGACCAGCGTCGACTGGGACACCAGAGGCCCACCCAAAAACCTTAGACCAGGGGCCCACTCAGTATTAATATTCTTCATCTCCTCAGTCAACCACTATTCTCCTAGTTTGTTTTCTTTATACTATAATCTATTATTCCATCTATTTAGCCTCTTTGCTCTCATATAATAGGGAATGACCATGAAATAGGCCAAAAGTTTAGCAGCCTGAGGGCCCACTAACACTTTGGCTCACTGGGAGTTTTCCTGCTATCCCGGTGGGCCAGTCCAACACTGCACATGACCAGGCAAAATGACCTGAGATGGCTGCCTACACACCAATATTATAACTAAAAAAAATACACTTGCTGGTTCAAGAATAAAAATTTTATATTGTAGAGTGAATTATTTGCAGTGTAATTTAGAAATAAAAACTACATCATATAAATCATGACAGAATCCCTTTAAAAAATTGTCATGCAATCTTTATCTTTCAGTCAGCTGTTGGCTTTGACTATAAGGCAAAGGTAGAACAGCATGCTTCCCAGCAAGGTAAGTACACAATACGATCCTCACAATACCACATTATCCTCTTGCCTGAAATTTATATGTGACTAATTCTGTTCAGGATTATAAATTAATGACATATCAACCAGACGCCGTAGAATGAGCCGAATCTTTCGCAAAGGATTCGGGGGTTCCGCCGAATCCAAAATAGTGGATTCGGTGCATCCCTAATTGCTACCCTTATTGGCAGCACCTAAGATCATTTTTGAAATCAGTACATATTTACATGGCCAGTGCTTACTGTATATAATTGTCTAAGCATCTCACTGGTGTCAATAATACAAAAGAGATGTGTTTTGAATGCAAAGTAGGAAGGTCAGCAGTTGTGGTAAGGTTAAAACATTTTTTTTTATTTCAAAAGAATCCACTTGGATTTCTAAAAAATGTGTAAATGGTATTACTGAATCTCTAATAACAGACAAGTCAAAATGAAACAGGTCAAGAGATGAGAGTGCTCCTTCCTCAGTTACAGGTGTGTGCTTGTATAAAGGAAATGCTCCCCACCACAGATTCCCAAAATGAAGGAAATGCCCCCACCATAAATTGTGTGGTGTGTATTAAGATATATTAATGACCTCATTCTGGAATTAGGAATAATTGCCTTTTACCCAGGACCTGCTAACGCAAACCAAGTAAATGGCTATTTGCTGATTGTGGTTGCTTCAAATACAGCTGTAGCAACAGAGGATCTGCCATGCAAGTGGATCCATACAAGTTGAAACTATGTTCATGCACTATTGGTCAACAAAAAACTTTACAACAGTTTATTTATGTTTACCATGAAGGTTTCTGTATCTTTTGTCTACTTATTTCAATATCTGCTACTGAAACTTAATACATTGCTTTAATGTGACAAAACCCAATGAAAAGTAATAAAACAAATCCATGTTCGTACACTTGAACAGTGAAGAAAAATATGTTAGCATCAAAATCATTATGATATGCAAATATTTGTTGCAAATATATTAACAACAAAACCCAATAAACAGTAATAAAACAAAACCGTGTTTGCACACTTGAATAGCAAAGACAAATATATTATAATCAAATGCATTATAATCCTTAAATTAGATGTAAAATTGGAAAGTAGGTTACCAGTTTTGTAAGTAGATGTTATACAGTTTTAATCCCCCATTATTATGTTATATTATTATTGCCTGAATGCACTTCTGTGCTTGAAAATGGGAATTACAGATAAATAAATGCAGGGCCAGTTGGAGTGTTTTAATGAAGAAGAAACTGTCTGGTTGTAACACAAATTACATTTGTAATTATACTTTAATTTAGTAAGGATATTTTAAGATTCGGATTAATTAGGATTATAGTTATGATAACGTCCAGTGCACTGGTAAACACTTGCATTACTTGTGATACATGACTGTTGTTTACATACCAGATAAGGCACCCAATAATGTAATTTATAAAGGTATTAGAAGTCTCTGACTAGTTTGGTATGCTATGAAAGTTGAGGCCACACAGTTATTTTATACATTTTATGGAACGCCTCTGTGACTTCTAATATCTTGATCAATTTTAGTAGGGGTTACATTATTATTAGCGTTCTCTAACTTCTGACATTTGGTGAGATGCTTAGGGGGTTATATATCAAGGTCCGAACTTATCTTAGTATTGTCTGCTACAAACTCCGATCTAAGCCTCTTGGGTTTTTAACGCTTATTTATTATTACATTTTCCTGAAACTTTGCTTTTTTCTGAGGTTTCACCCGATTTTCCAAATTTTTTGGAGTTTTCACCTGAAACCTCCGATTATTGCCTGAAACCTCCGAAAACGTTGGGGTTTGGCACGAGACCCAGCACACATCAATAAAATCATTGAGACTTCTCCCATTTACTTATATACAACCTCAACAAGTCTGAGATGCCGGGATTTCAGCTTCTGAGTTTTCCAGCCTCAGGGTTTAATACATTTCGAAAAATTCGTGATTTTTTAAAAGCCAAATTTTATTAAAAAAAAATCACGAGTTTTTCGTGATTTTTGCATGCGGGGCTTAGAAAATAACCTCCTCAGAGTTCGGTGTGCAGGTAGTAACCTGCACTCTCCATGCCTTAGGTTCTCTTTCCTCATTGTGTTGTGTGGTCTGCCTGCCCATATATGATAACAATCAGCCCCAAAATGTAAAAAAGAAAATGCTTTATAGTGTTAATGTTCCTTTAAACAGTCTCTGTAACTACTGAACTGGCAACAAAAATGGGTGCATTTGTGCACAGGTATTTAATTGCTGACTGGTACAGCTAAGTTTAATTGCATGAATAGTACAGCAGAATGTGCTGCTACTTTGTCTTCTCATTACATTCTTTCTACTGCTCCAATTATCATACCCTGCAGAGAAGATATGTTGGACACCTTAGGCCCCACTCCCCACCCCAGACGCAACCCCCCTCTGGCCCCCCACACCTACCTTTTTTCGTGCTTGGGCCACAACTGGGAGCCAGGAGGGGGGTCAGGGGGCAGTGCCAATAGCGGGTCTGGGCCGGCAGGGGCCCACCGGGTATTCTCCCGGTGTCCCGCCAGCCCAGTCCTGTCTGCATGGGCAGCATCTAAAGAAAACTTAGTTGATTAATTTCTAGTCCCATGTTAGTAAACACACATCTTCAAAGTACAGTTTTCCTGGTCATTTATTTGTTTATTTATCAAGATGTTAGTTTACTCTCCTAACAATGTGTATCTCTTAAAATATAGATTATGCCAAAGGATTTGGAGGGCGATATGGTGTACAGACAGATCGTGTTGATAAGGTGGGGCTTCTGATTTACAGATGCATCTTGGTTAAGGAATACTGTTGTGCTGTAAATGAGATCTGAAATCCCTTTATCCAGAAAGGTCTGAATTAAGTCAGTCATTTCTAATAGAGGTCATTTATATAAATATTTTCTTATTTTCTGAGTGAATATCTTTTTTTACTGCAATAACAGACAGCACCTTTAACATCTTTGATTCAATTAATGCATGTTGATGACAGAGCAATACTTTTTTACTAGTTAAATGTTGTAGTAAGCACAGTACACCACATTACATTCCCCTTATCCTACGATCCCAAGTGCTCCTGATAAGAGATCTTATTCCAGTATAATTTTAAGTATAATTACACTGGTTGCAGCACATTTGATTCCTTATCTGCTTTATCTGTAACTTGTGTTTTTAGTGCTCTACATGTTACACAATCTAATGGCATTACTGGCCAGTGCTTTCTATGTGTATCTGGTAAATGTTTAACTTGTTTGTTTTGGGATGTAATTGCAATGTGTATTGAAGAGTTTTATTTTTTTTAGCAATTAGTTTTTCCTGAAATATTCTGTGTTGGAATCAAAATAATTAAGTATCTCCAAAATGAATGCAGATGAGGCATACCTTTTGATAACTATTGATAACCAGGCCCACTCTTGCATATACTTTTATAGTCTCATGTTGGACTATCAGAAAATAGGCATACAGTTTTAAACAATCACGCAAAATAACATCTCTTCTGCATTACATAAATATACTTGTGTTCAGCAACACAAAGAGAATGGAAAATATATTTTTACAGTATATATTAAGCGCTTGACTTTACTTTCTATGGGTGAAATGAAAATAGAGTAGCCCTTATCACTACCCTCCAACTGTTCCCTGAATTTCACCCTATTCATAGTAACATAGTAAGTTAGGTTGAAAAAAGACAGCTGTCCATCAAATTCAACATTTTAACTTTTTTTAACCTGCCTAACTGCCAACTGATCCAGAGGAAGGCAAAAAACCCATCTGAAGCCTCTCCAATTTGCCTCAGAGGGGAAAAATTCCATACTGACTCCAAAATGGCAATCGGACTAGTCCCTGGATCAACTTGTACTATGAGCTATCTTTCATAACCCTGTATTCCTTCACTTACTAAAAAGCCATCCAACCCCTTCTTAAAGCTATCTAATGTATCAGCCTGTACAACTGATTCAGGGAGAGAATTCCACATCTTCACCCTCCAATAAATATGTTGTTTAAAGCTGTGGAATTCAACTCTGGCAAAATTCAGTGAACTGTTTTCACCTTTTGATAGATATGCCCCTTTGTGAAGAATCTCTTCTAGGATTTTGGCAATTTTCAAGATGATTCATTGAAAGTTTTTTCCCTTTTACTACTTCCATTTCATGTTCGTAAATAGTTTCACCAGTGACTAATCTCTAGAATTTGTTAAATATTAAAACTGTCAAGTAATATTGTTTCCAAGGATGTATTTATTAATGGATGTTATACCCTAGTACAGTGTTTGCCAATTTAAGAGGAAACATACCTCACCCCTCCAGTGCAAAGAGAAATAAATAGTATATTATATGTACACACCACCCAATGTACACTATGCCTAATAGCAGCTCCACCCATTGACTAGATATCATTTGGAATGCTTTAATGATCACTGCAGAAACATAGCGTGAAATCAGTAGGGCAAAGTACCCGTGCCCTAATCTTCCTCGTTTAGTATCCAGAGAAAGAGCATCTGCTGTTCAACATTCAATTGTAAGGAAATCTGTTTTACCTGGGATTGGGGGTGCTGTAAGTCGGCCGCGGGGACGCCCGCCACGCCGGCCGCGGGGACGCCCGCCTCGTGGTTCCACCATCTTGCCTCCTTAGGACGCGCGCGCCCGCGTCTCGTTTCCTTTATTTTGACGCGGACGCGCGCGCGTCGATCCTGACGCGTGTGCGTCGATTTTGGCGCGAAAACCTTGGCGCCCAAACAGGGTATAAATAGGCCACTTCCACTCCCAGCAAACTGCCCGTGATAGAACTTGTTTCTGGTGCTCTGTTCTGAAGCCTTGTGCTATTTTGCCTGTTTGAATCTGATTATCCGTGTTTGACCCAGCCTGTACCTTGACCATCCTGAATTCTGTATCCTGACCTGTGCCTGATATCCGACTACTCTTCTGCTTGTACCCTTCCTGCTTGATACCCGGTTTTGACCCTTGCCTGCCTGACTACCCTTGCTTTCTGCCTGCCACGACCCAGCCTGTCTGACGATCCTTCTGCCTTATCCTTGTCTGTTACCGTGATCCTCGGTCCCAAAGACTCTAGCTACCAGCCGTGCCCCATTGCCTGCCAGAACACTTGCTTGAACCTCTCGTAAGACCAGGTGGCACCCGATTAGGCTGAGGGCTCCTCCCGAAGCTCAAAGGTGGTCACACCACTGGTGAAGCTTAGCTCAGAACCAGGATTCGAGCACTTGTTCTGGTGTTGGGTGCCGGCCGTGACATTATCACGGGCCATGGAGGACGACGATCACACCGAAGCTGCTGCCGCTGCTCCACTTCCATCTTCTTCCGAGCTGTTGCTAACTACGCTGCTGGAACGCATGGAGGAGCAGGAGCAAAAGCAGAACTATCTACTCCAGGGGTTTCATAACCTAACACGCCAGCTGGAACCCTCGCAGCAGCCAGCCAGTTCTGTTCCTACTCCTTCAGTGGGTTCCCTGCCTGATAGGGGTGCTGTATTCAGACCTCAGGAACCCAAGATTGCATTTCCGGCCAAGTTTGGTGGGGACAGAACCCAGTTTTTTGTTTTTCAAGAAGCCTGTAAGCTGTACCTCAGCTTTTTCCCCCACTCATTTCCCTCTGACGAGGAAAAGGTCAGGTTCGTAATGACCCTATTAGTGGGTGACCCCCAAGTCTGGGCACTTAGATTGCCAGCCACCGACCCTGCCCGTTTCTCTTTAGATATTTTCTTCCGCTCTATGGCCATTCTTTACGATGACCCGGATCGCGCCTCTTCGGCCGATTCCGCTATTCGCAAACTACGCCAGGGTAAACGGGAGGTGGAAATTTACTGCACAGAGTTTCGTAGGTGGGCGGTGGAGACTGGCTGGAACGATGCAGCTCTAAGGAGCCAGTTTCGCATCGGTCTAGCCAAATCTGTCAAAGACAGCCTGGTCAATTACCCCCTATCTACCAGTCTGGATGACCTTATGTCTCTGGTTATCCAGGTAGATAGGAGACAGAGGGAAAATCGGGAGGAACAGGGTACTTCTTCTTTGTATAAGCATAATTTTAGTGCTAAGTTGTCAAACCCCTCTGTGTCTCAACCTCAGGAGGAGCCTATGCAGCTGGGCATCTTTCACCTCTCTCCTGAGGAAAAGGCACGGAGGCGGTCTCTTGGGTTGTGTTTGTATTGTGGGGAGAAGGGTCACTTCCTCAATCAATGTTCCAAGAGGCCGGGAAACGCTCTAGCCTAAATGGAGAAGGGGAGCTCCATTTGGGTGCAGGCGTTTCCTCTCCCCAATCTGCCTCCAAGGTCCTATTATCTGTTAAATTAACCTGGCCTACGGGCACTGTTAAATTGTCAGCCTTCATTGATTCTGGGGCGGAGGGTAATTTCTTGGACGCAGCATTCGCTGCTAAAAATAAAATTCCTTTGGTTGCCCTCAATCCTCCTTTGAGAATTCTGGCTGTCGATAAAAGACCCTTGGGATCAGGGGTGGTTTCCCAAAAGACCACAAATCTTTCCATGTGTGCAAATGATCTACACTGTGAGGAGATAGCTCTATACCTCATTGAGGGAGCTTCCTCTCCTCTTATTCTTGGTTTACCATGGCTCCAGAGGCATAACCCTCTGATAGACTGGGTTTCTAAGGGGGTGACTCAATGGGGTACAGGATGTAGTGGGGTTTGTTTTCCCTCTGTAGTAGCCACTACTTCTTTTGAGGGGTTACCCACAGCATATTCTGTTTTTTCTGATGTTTTCTCCAAAAAAGCAGCTGAGACCTTACCTCCGCATCGGCAGTATGACTGTCCTATTGATTTAGTTCCTGGGTCAATTCCTCCACGTGGTAGAACCTACCCTCTTTCATTGCCCGAAGCCCAGGCAATGAAAGAGTATATACAAGAAAATCTTGACAGGGGCTTCATTAGGCCCTCCTGTTCCCCTGCGGGGGCAGGGTTCTTTTTTGTGGGTAAGAAAGACGGTGGTTTACGCCCCTGTATTGATTACAGGGGGCTTAACAAAATCACTGTAAAAAATCGCTACCCCTTACCATTAATCTCCGAACTATTTGACCAGGTCAAGGATGCTAAGATCTTCTCCAAGCTTGACTTGAGGGGTGCCTATAACCTCATTCGGATCAGGGAGGGGGATGAGTGGAAAACGGCTTTTAATACTAGGGATGGCCACTACGAGTACCTTGTTATGCCGTTTGGTCTATGTAACGCCCCAGCAGTGTTTCAGGAGTTTGTCAATGACATCTTTCGGGACCTGCTGGGGATATACGTAGTGGTCTACCTAGATGACATCCTCATCTTCTCTGCCAATCTGTCTGATCATCGTCTTCATGTTTGTGAGGTATTGCGTAGGCTTAGAGCTAATAACCTGTATGCAAAATTGGAAAAATGTATTTTTGAGGTTGCTTCCGTACAGTTCTTGGGATTTAATATTTCTTCCAAGGGTCTCGAAATGGATCCAGACAAAGTAAGAGCTGTCCTGGAGTGGACCCAACCATATTCTTTACGTGCAACCCAAAGGTTCCTAGGTTTTGCCAACTATTATAGGCAATTCATTAAAAATTTTTCACTTATTGTGGCTCCTATCACAAATCTTACTAAAAAAGGTGCTGACCCCAGTATGTGGCCTCCGGAAGCTATCCAAGCTTTCGAGTTCCTCAAAAGGGAGTTTAGTTCTGCCCCAATCCTCCGCCATCCCGATACAACACTACCTTTTATAGTTGAGGTAGATGCTTCTGAGGTGGGAGCAGGGGCAATTCTCTCTCAAAGGCACCCGACTACTAATAGGTTACATCCCTGTGCATTTTTCTCTAGAAAATTTCTTCCTGCAGAGGCAAATTATGACATAGGGAATAGAGAACTATTAGCTGTCAAGTGGGCCTTTGAAGAATGGCGGCATCTATTAGAAGGGGCTAAACACCAGGTTACGGTCTACACTGACCATAAAAATCTGTTGTATATTGAGTCAGCAAAGCGTCTAAATCCCAGACAGGCAAGGTGGGCTTTGTTCTTTTCTAGGTTTAACTTTACCTTGACGTTTAGGCCTGGTACAAAGAACGTCAAGGCAGATGCTCTTTCCAGAAGCTTTGACTCAATATATTCTGAAACTGATGACTGTAGTACAATTATTCCGGGTGAAGTCATTGTGGCTACTTTGGAATCTGACCTCTCTTCTTTGTTATCCCCTGTTCAGACAGACGCTCCCTCTAACACTCCTGTTGGGAGATTTTTTGTTCCTGAAGATCTTAGAGAACAGGTTCTAAGAGAGGTTCATGATTCCAAGATGGCAGGACATCCTGGTGTAAGTAAAACTATTTCATTACTTACTCGAAGTGCTTGGTGGCCGACCTGTAAACAAGATGTTAAATCTTTTGTGGATTCTTGTCCTGTCTGCCAACGCTCCAAGACTTCTAGAAATTTGTCCCAAGGGTTACTGATTCCCCTCCCTATTCCTGAAAGACCATGGACCCATCTTTCTATGGATTTTATTGTGGAGTTGCCTGTGTCCCAGGGGAAAACAGTAATTTGGGTGGTGGTGGATAGATTCAGTAAGATGGGTCATTTTATTGCTCTTCCCCACCTCCCATCTGCCAAAACTTTGTCCGAACTTTTTATTCAACATATATTTAAGTTGCATGGGTTTCCCAGTAATATTGTTTCAGACAGAGGTGTTCAATTTATCTCTAAGTTCTGGCGCGCATTTTGCTCGTTAGTGGGGATCGATCTTTCTTTTTCAACCGCCTATCACCCACAAACCAATGGGCAAACCGAAAGAGTGAACCAGTCTTTAGAGCAATTTTTAAGATGTTTTGTGTCCGAAAATCAATCTTCCTGGGCAGAACTGTTACCCTGGGCAGAATTTGCCTACAATAACGCTACCCACTCCTCCACTGGGGAGTCTCCATTTTTTGTTGTTAATGGGTTACACCCAAAAGCCTTTTCCTTCTCTAATTCTGGTTCTTCTGTCCCTTCCGCTAATTCCTCTGTCGAACAATTTTCCTTGATTTGGTCCCAGGTACATGATTCCTTGTCTACTGCTACTTCTGCTCAGAAAAGGGCTGCTGATAAAAGACGTAGAGAAGCACCCCAGTATAAAGTGGGAGACTTGGTGTGGCTCTCTACCAAAAACATCAAGCTAAAGGTTCCTTCCCTTAAGCTGGGTCCCCGTTTCATTGGTCCTTACCCCATCACTACTGTTATCAACCCTTCGTCTGTTCGCCTTAAATTGCCTGTTAATTTCAAGATTTCTGATTCTTTTCATGTTTCTTTACTTAAACCTGCCGCTAATACTCGCCTTACTTCTGTTCCCCCTCCAGTGCAAGTTGACGGTCAGCCTGAATTTGAGATCCAGGAGTTCCTTGATTCCCGAATGGTACGTAACAAACTCCAGTACCTCACTAGGTGGAAAGGATTCGGTCCTGAGGAGAACTCCTGGGTCTCAGTTGATGACATCAAGGCTGATCGTCTTAGGAAGCAGTTCCATTTAAAGTTTCCTGGGAAGCCTGGGGGTCCGGTGTCCCCCCTAGAGAGGGGGGTAATGTAAGGAAATCTGTTTTACCTGGGATTGGGGGTGCTGTAAGTCGGCCGCGGGGACGCCCGCCACGCCGGCCGCGGGGACGCCCGCCTCGTGGTTCCACCATCTTGCCTCCTTAGGACGCGCGCGCCCGCGTCTCGTTTCCTTTATTTTGACGCGGACGCGCGCGCGTCGATCCTGACGCGTGTGCGTCGATTTTGGCGCGAAAACCTTGGCGCCCAAACAGGGTATAAATAGGCCACTTCCACTCCCAGCAAACTGCCCGTGATAGAACTTGTTTCTGGTGCTCTGTTCTGAAGCCTTGTGCTATTTTGCCTGTTTGAATCTGATTATCCGTGTTTGACCCAGCCTGTACCTTGACCATCCTGAATTCTGTATCCTGACCTGTGCCTGATATCCGACTACTCTTCTGCTTGTACCCTTCCTGCTTGATACCCGGTTTTGACCCTTGCCTGCCTGACGACCCTTGCTTTCTGCCTGCCACGACCCAGCCTGTCTGACGATCCTTCTGCCTTATCCTTGTCTGTTACCGTGATCCTCGGTCCCAAAGACTCTAGCTACCAGCCGTGCCCCATTGCCTGCCAGAACACTTGCTTGAACCTCTCGTAAGACCAGGTGGCACCCGATTAGGCTGAGGGCTCCTCCCGAAGCTCAAAGGTGGTCACACCACTGGTGAAGCTTAGCTCAGAACCAGGATTCGAGCACTTGTTCTGGTGTTGGGTGCCGGCCGTGACATCAATGGAGGTGTTATAATGACTTTCTGTATATAGTCAATTTCTAATTAAATGTGCTGTATCATACTCACATATGGGTTGAGTTAAATGACAAACAAAAAAGTTCAGGTATGGAATCCCTTATCAATAAACCCATTATCCTAAAAGCTCTGAATTATGAGAAGGCTGTCCCATAGACTCCATTCTCATCAAAAATGTAAAAAAATATTTTCTTTCTTCTCTGTAATAATAAAACAGTCCACTGTACTTGATCCCAACTAGATATAAATACTTATTGGAGACAAAACAATCCTATTGTTTTTAATGATTTTTAGTAGACTTATTATTAAAATATGGTGATCCAAATTATGGAAAGATCATATACTGTATCTGGGAAATCCCAGGTCCCAAGCATTCTGGATAACAGGTCCCATAACTGTTCTAGCACTTACAGGTAATACTCATAGTGCACAATTAAAAACAGAGGACTTTGTATTTTTTACATTTTGTCCCTGACAAAACTATTTTCACAAGGATGCTAAATATCACAGCCAGCAAAAACAACCCCAAATTGGAAAAACATGCCATTGTCCTTTATGTTCCTATTGTGTTTTAAACAACTGTAACTTTTTCTTATTTTCTTTTTTTTAGTCAGCAGTTGGATTTGAATACAAGACAGAGTTACAGAAACACTCTTCCCAGAAAGGCAAGTAATGTGACAAGAAAGCAATTAAATATCAGAATAGTACAATAATAAGGTCCCATTAGATATGTATTTTGAAATGGATCATTGCATTTTTATACTTTCTTATTACATGGCTCTCTGATTACTCCTTGATTTGACACAGTTCTGTTGTATCTGTTTGGCAAGCATGGCTAAAGTTAGATTGCTAGCTAGGTATTCTATAACATGGGGACATTGCCCTTCCCCTGCTGTCCAACTTGTTCTATGTTATAGGCCAACGTTCAACTGTATTACATAAGGTTGCTACAGACCAAGTGAAAACTGGATTATCCATTTTAAAACCAGTAGATGGCCACCCTAGTACTACATTTTTGTGGGCCAGTTTTAAACAAAAGAGGTCTAGATTGAGACTGGTAAATCAGGGGAAGAGGAGCCTGCCTTCAGTGCTTCTGAATAAAGAACCTTTGTGGGATGTGTTATGTTTTGGTAGCCGAGGATTAGTAGAGTATCTCAAACCCTGCTATTTAGGAACAGATGACAGCATTGTGTGTTCATTTGTTTTCTTACAGACGTTTTTTTTTTTTTAACTTTAAAGGGATCCTGTCATCGGAAAACATGTTTTTTTCAAAACACATCAGTTAATAGTGTTACTCCAGCAGAATTCTGCACTGAAATCCATTTCAAGTCACATGACTTGGGGCAGCTGGGAAATTGACAATATGTCTAGCCCCATGTCAGATTTCAAAATTGAATATTAAAAATTTTTTTGCTCTTTTGAGAAATGGATTTCAGTGCAGAATTCTGCTGGAGCAGCACTATTAACTGATTCATTTTGAAAAAAAATGTTTTTCCCATGACAGTTTTCCTTTAATGAACCCTTTTATTCCAGATCAGTCTCAAGGTTTTGGTGGTAAATATGGAATACAGAAAGATAGGCAAGATAAATCAGCCCACAGCTGGAGTCACAAAGAAGAATTACAAACTCATCAATCTCAGACAGGTAAGAGTATATCCTATATAAAAATAAAGGAGATGCCGCCCCAACCAAAGCCACCAGGTATAACATAATCTGCCCTCAGCTCACTGTTCCCCTCTTTTAATGTAATCTTTTTTAGATTATACCCAAGGCTTTGGGGGTAAGTTTGGGGTCCAGAAAGACCGACAAGATAAATCTGCTCATAGCTGGAGTCATAAAGAAGAAGTAAAACCTCACGAATCACAAACAGGTAACTCCTTTAGTCACAAAAGCCTAAATATTAAATCTACTCACAGAAATCTGACAGGCTCCTTTAACATTGAGTCAAGTCTTTTTTAGTGACACTTTCAACAATTATAAAACTGCTCAAAACTGATCAAATGCCTCAAACGCAGACCCTGACTCTGTCTTAGGCAATGAGCATGTGAAGCCAGCTACTTGGTGCTATTTACTATGTAGATATTCTGCTCCCTCTTCGTTTCAGTCTGACTTTTCCATAAAAAGCATACACTATACATTTGAATAGTAGACACAACCACATTTTTATATAACAGAAACCTGGCAGAAACTCTGTGTACGTGGAGAAATAAAAGCAAATGAATTCTGAAATTCACTTAAGGCATTCTGTGACAGGACTGGCTACCTGGTATATCATTACTAA
The DNA here is from genome assembly GCF_017654675.1 of Xenopus laevis. Classification (NCBI taxonomy): domain Eukaryota; kingdom Metazoa; phylum Chordata; class Amphibia; order Anura; family Pipidae; genus Xenopus; species Xenopus laevis. Next base: position 95,577,291 of record NC_054375.1, on the reverse strand, counting down.
AGAACTAGTCAAGGTACAAACCTGTCTTAGTGGGGGGAAACACAAACACAGGCTGGGCAAGAGTGAACACTATTGTTTACGAAGTAGAATTCTTATTCTAGTTTAAGTGGAAGCTAGACAAGTGATGAATAAAAGACTATGCACCTGCATATATTTTTGGAGTAATAATGAAGTTAAAATCAGATCCTACGCTACAGGATATGAATATTTCTATAAACAGATTCATCTGAAGGATTATTTAAAATGGCCTTCAACTTGTATATTACTTTATAAATACAGATTATACCAAAGGATTTGGAGGACGTTTTGGAGTACAGACTGACCGCATAGACAAGGTAAGCAAGCATTATACTATATATTAATAGAGGAAAGGATTAAAAAGCACAAATGGAATATTACAGAAATAAAGTCTATTTTCTTCAGCTGTTTTTAAAAATATTGTCCTCTGCTTCACTTACCTTTATTTTGTATGCTACAAAAAGGCCTTTGGGCAAAGTAAAGTATCATTCACATAAAAAACTTTATTCAATGCAAGGTTTTAAGGATTTTTCTTAATACTGTAGACAGTGGTTGAAGCGGCTCCTGCACTTCATGATGTGCATCGGGTCCCCCATTCTGGCGCATACAAAAAATTTTAGGATGACACAGAGCTTGCCTTGATAACAGTATCCACAGAATGGCACTGTCTGTATGCTTTAATTGTAAATTCCAAAAGAATTAGGAAATAAGATTAAATTAATTTGCTCAACTAACTCAATAAAATAGGATTTGAAATTATTTCTTAAGGTGACAGGTCCCTTTAAACAGAAAATTACATTACTTGGCAAGGCCTTGGTTTGGTGAATCTTGTGACAATGCTATTATGTATAGCTGCTGGCTCTCTATGCATGACTCTTGTAATTTTTTTTATGAACTCCCTACAGTGTGCATCAGGATTTGGTGAGATTGAAACCCCCAGCTCTGCTTATGAGAAGACCCAGCCTTTAGAAGCTAGTGAGTAATTCACACAAAAACTCAAATAATCACTTCTTAAAGCAAGCATGCTAACTTGTAGTAAACAAAAAGCTAAACATCTGCATTCATTATCAGAAAGAATTTTACTATAATTAATTAACTTACATCTGATGTGGTACAATAATTCTATAATAATAATAACTGGTAATACAGTAATGTAAATCGCCAGTGGGAAAACATAAGGATCTCTTCGGTTTCTGAAGTAGCTCAAGTTTCCTCATGAGGCAACTTCAGGCGAATACTTCAGAAAGTCAAAGAGACTCGTATGTTTTAATATGTGCCATGGTCCTAAGGAAGCCCCAGAGGCAGATACTGTAGTTGTATACCGTATACAACAAAAGAAAAACACTGCAGCACAAAGGAGCCAACACACAATAGTGATTGACTGATATGGGATAAGGCAGGGGTGGGCATAAGAAACTGGTGACAAGGGAGCCTAAGTGTTTATTCAAGTCACATTTTGCGCTGGGGCTCATTGTGTACTTTGTCTGAATTTCAGTGACAAGTGGGGCCCATAATCTTAGATCTCGCTTTGAGAACATGGCCCGAACAGCAGAAGAAGAGAATAAACAGAAAGCAGAGGAGGAGAGGGTGAGACGACAGAAGAAAGAAAAGCAAGAACAAGAGGTGCAGCGTAACAGAAAGGTATAAATGTAGCATTTATATGCAATGTGACCAGAAAGGTGTGTTATTGATAATACGGAAACCTGCAGAATGTATAAATATAAATGCACCAGTAGTGTAAAATAAAGTAAAAGGGCTCCTGTGTTATGCTCAGGGAATTATCTGTGAAATGTGTGCAATCTTATTGTGTGTGTGTGTATCCCTATGGTGCTGTGGTGCACAGATCATCCTGAAACCTAGGTCACCTAGGAGTTGGCAAGGTTTGGGCCAATAAAGTATTCCATGCACAGGCAGCAGTTGGGCCACCGGCCTCACTTTCACAGATTTAACCTGCTCTGCCAAACACTTTTTACCAGGTGATACCACCACCCATACTCCACATCCCCTGCAATGCCACTGTCCAACTGTCCACTCCCACCAGGTGATGTCACCATCCATACCCTGTCAATTTTCCCAACCTGTGCAAGTGACTGAATAACCATCTCCTGTTACGCATTGTATAATATGTACTCTCTTTATCTCCCCCCTCTCACACTCTGTATATATAAATATATATATAAAATTGTCAAGATGAAATAAATTAGTTCAATGGTGTTTCTCCTGCAGTTCTATTTAATCCATTGGGCACATAATCATTATTTAAAAGGAGGTCTTTCTATCACTCAAATTACCAAGAGGCAAATTTTAAATACCAAAAAAAGAAATATTAAAAGACATTTCTCATACGGCAAGAAAAAGTGAGAAGAAATGTTAGTAAATCTGTCCTTTAGTCATTCCCCCATAGTGATATTTAGGATAAAGCTGATTTATGACAATGATATGGAAAGCAAGCTAGAACATTTTATACATGGGTAAGAATTATGATTCACCCAAATACCCACACTAATTTCTGTGCCCTTAGTTATATGCACCGAATAGCTCCCTAAGTGAGAATTAGTAAACATTACAGAAAAGCAAAGAAGAAACATATTAGACCAGATTTATTTTGTTGAAAAAAAGTGTCCCTTAATTCAATGATTAATCAAATATTGAACTGGAAAATCTTGAAGGTTTACCTGAGGTTTGATACTTTCAGGAAAATGTTTTAATGAGTTAACGCATCAAACCTGATTTCTATCCAAATTGTTTCTCTGCTTGTCAAAGTCAAACAGCATTCTAATCTATTTGGTCATAGTGCTCAGTGCTGCTCAGCATCAGCATTAAACACTATCACGTGTCTGCTTTTTGCAGCACATAAATTATAAACATAAATCATAAACCCTTTGTAATGTTTTACCACGGGAAACAAAAATATCGAACAGCTGTAAATCAGCCCCTTGTTATAGGATTGGATATTGGGATTGGATAAATTTTCAGGATTTGAGTATATTATGTTGTAGATTCATCAGAGTGCTGAGGATGAAAATACTCAACCGGTCTCAAGTTCAGTTCCTGTGCCAATGCCACGTGTTTCTGCAAAGCCACCACCTGAACAGTTTCCTGAAAAAGAGGTAAATATTTTTCAGATGGACTTTGAATGAAAAAAAGAACCATTTATACTTATCATTGATTATCACTTTCAGGTAGAGTTGGATCCATTATATGAGGAACCACCCCCTGTGCCTCCCAAACTCCCTGATATAGAGGATGAGACAGTGCCTATTCCTCCTGAAACAAATGAGGATGATGAAGAAACATATGAAGATGTTATAATCCCAGCAAATGAAGCAGAGGAAGACTATGAAGCCATTCCAGATCTCCCACCAAGAAAATTTGAGGAAGACAATGAGGAGGATTATGAAAGTGTTCCAGATCTCCCAGCTGATGAGGCTTTGTACGAGGAGCTACCAAAAGAAGAGAGCCCTATGTTAACTGGTGAGAGACAAATTCATGAAATGTCTTACAATAGCACATTTCACAATGATGAGGAAGAGAGTGTAGTAGAAGAACGGTGTGGTTGAAATCCAAACAAAATTAAACAAATGTGGTTATAAAGTAGTTATATAGAAACAATCCTGAATCAGTACAATTATTCATAAGAATACATTGCTGCAGGTTCTTTTAGTGGCCATAAACACCATGTCAGAAAATTAAAGTAAAAAAAAAATTGTAACTTGTCCTTAACCCCAGACAACTCCCCCCCCCAACATTTCAGGCTACCATTGGCGGTCCTTAATCATAGGTTTCAGCAAAGTTATGTGGTTTTAGCTGAAAATGTTAGACATGGAAGTGTTACATATAACAGTGCCAGTGTTCCAAATCAGGGTTTTTGGCAGAGGGTAAGGGGTAGCGTGCACGATAGAAAAAGTGACAAGATGGTTATTGGGAAAAGGAAATGTATGACCATTAAATGTGGAAAAGTTAATCCTCAGATTATCATCTTCTCACATTTTCTATCATGCACACTTCCACTTCTGTTCAAAGCACCCGTCCCTATATCCATTCAAAGGGCAACTAGGAACTTGACCAGCCATGAAGAAACATTTGTGACTGGTGCTGAGGGTTAGTTTAACCACATCTCCTTCCATTAGTCTGGATTAGTAACAGAAACCTGCAGTAATGCTTTAGTTAGTAATCTGTTAATTATCAATAACATTTCTGTTCTGTTCTTTTCAGCATCATCTCAAAATGCCGGCCAGAAAGGTGGCTCAGGAATCTGTGCTGTTGCTTTGTATGATTATGAAGGAGGTGAGTTTACAAACAAAAGAAAACAGTCCTGCACAGCTATATGTGATAATCTATTTATGTATCTGAATCTTTGTTTTACCTTTAAATTGACACTTTCACCCAGAAAAACAGATTTTATTTAAACCTGAATAATATGCTAAAGCTTGACTCCCATATGTAATAAAAGGCACTAAGTTTGACCAGGAGCAGTAACCCAAAGAAACCATTAAGATGTTTTCTTTTCTTTTAATTTTTTTTTTATGTTTGAAATATTTTATTTGGTTTCCACAATAAACCATTAAAATCAATATGATAACAAATAGTATGCAGAATAAGAAGATTAATACAATGACATATTATACAGAATGTATAATTTACAATGAAGTAATATGTAAAATAAAATAGAAACGAACAAGAACTAACTGTCACTAACTAAGCCAGTGGACGCATAGAGATGTTTGCTTTTAAACAGGTCACCGGTAAATTCTACCTGCTGATTGGTTGCTATGTGTTACTGTTCCTGGGCAAACTTAGTGCCTTTTATTAAATTGCCCCCTTAGTTCATTATATTAGTACTGAAAGCATTTTTACATAATTTTTTAAATGCTATAACAATGTTTTAGGTAAATGGGAGATTTCTACCTTCTTCCAGTTATAGTCTCTTAGCTGTTTGTGTAGGCATCATAAGTAGTCTTTATCAATGATAACTGTTTAACAGGTTGAGGGGATAAGAGAATGTAAAGGATATAATTATATGTTTTGCATGTATCTCTCCTCCCCTTTCCTGTGTATCCCCATCATTAGGCTTCAATGTTGTGATAGAAGAGAACAAAAGCCTAACATATTGGTTCCATTAAGAAAAATATCTATTTTCCAATAAGAATTCCAATAAAACCTTTCTAGTGTAGCAGTCAGCTATTTGTTATGCCAAGTGGTGCCATGTAAACAGTCGGGTTACACATTTCTTTATATTGTATTTATTTTCCTTTATTTACAGTATATATCACATTTAAGACTGTACATCTTTCTCAGTGAAGCTTAGATTTACACAACACACAATAGGATCAGGTTCATAAGGATCCAATCACTAGCTTTTACTCTGAATAGCCCCACGCAGCCCCAACATTCCTAGCAGGTAGTGCCCCAGAGACATTTGTACATAGTCACTTAATCCAGAACAGAAAGATTCCTCTCACATCCAGATAACTAATAGAATAACATCTGCTGTATAGTTTGTTATTGATGGGAGCTAAGTCACAGATCTGAGATGTTGTCAGAAGTGACTATAAGTCAATATGCTTATCTTATCAGGGACGGTATGGGAAGCATGCTGGGATATAAATGCAATTTGCTGTTTTTGCCCCATGAAATAAGGCAACATTATATTTTTGCATGCTCAGTCTGAAAGCTGCTAAAGCTATTTCTGATTCACTGCCTATATTAACCCATAGCATGCTGTAAATTGTACTTTAACTAAGACAGCATTTTTAGCCAACTAAAAAGGGGAATATTAAAGGACAACTATACCCCTGTGCAAGGTAGGTCTCTATAAATTTATACTGCATGAATACTGCATGAAACAGCTGATATGTAAAACCCTGCTTCATGTTGATAAACCATTTTCATAATAATATACTTTGTAGTAGTATGTGCCAATAGATAACCCTAAATAGAAAATTGCCATTTTAAGTAGTAAGGTCCGACCCCTGGGATCCTATGATTCACTGTGCACACAAACAAACTATAAGTTAGGTCACATGAGCCAATTAACTGGTCCTTTTTTTACATTTTGCAAAAAAATATCAAACATTTGAGTTTCGTAATCTCAAATTCACGAGTTTTAGTGCAAAAAACTCAAATTTCAATGTTAGTGGATTGGCCCTTAAGTGAACATTATACACAAGAAATTAGGGAATTAGTATTTAAAGATATTACTGGTCCTTTAACTATTATTGTTTCCTTTATTATTGACAGGTGGGGATGACGAGATCTCTTTCCAACCTCAGGATTTGATCACTGAAATAGATATGCTGGATGAGGGCTGGTGGTGTGGAAACTGCGGAGGGCGTCGAGGGCTCTTCCCTGCCAATTATGTGGAACTTCAGTGACCTCCTCTGTAGACTTCCAAAGATGACATGGAATTTTTTTTGTCTTCCCAACAGTTATTACATTTTGAGCTGTCATAATCCTTCTCAATAAACATGTATTCAATGTAAACAATAATCATAATATTTCTTGCAGTTACCCTTTCCGGCATTAGGGCAGAAACAGATCTAGGTTAGTGATGTGCGGGCCGGCCCGATAACCTGGGGAACCACGGGTTGGGCCGACACATGCATAGTGTTCTCAGACCGAGCTCTTCCTGACGCCCATCCCAAAAATGACCTAAGTATGCATCACTTCCGCTTACGGCAGCATCTATTTATAGACGCACCCCTGCCTGCCCTGCCCCCTCTGTGATCTCAGAGACAGGGGAGGGTATATAAGGGGAAGCGGAGTGATGGGTTCGGGTCGGATAGACAATTTGTCGACCCACACACCACTACTATAGGTCTATCCTTTCTCATGTACCTGTATTAAGAATGTCTGCCAAATAAGCACATCTATCATAGTATGGCATGCATATTAAGCGTATTTATCTTAGCTGCCCTGCCCCATGTCACAGAGACCTTACTGCAGTGATGAGGCTAGGGTAAACTTTTGAAGTAATGTTTTTTATAGTGAATTTACAAAACTGTTGACTATTAAACATATACATATATACTGTATGTTTGGCAACTATGGGGTGGATTGTAAAATATATAAAAAATGATATCTCCCTGTACACTCTGCTGAACACTTATAAGTCCTAACATCTATTTTGGAGCAGCTGCCAAAACGTTCTCTGCCATGTATTTCTGGGCATTCTGCAAATGCCATTCATATTGCATTTCAAATAAATTCATAATTATTTTCCTCTTACAATAAATTTGAACTTCATTCTGCAGCATGATGTGTGACATTCCTCTCGGTGTATTTTAGAGAGATAAATTGCACAGATTTATGAGATGGAATACCCCAAACCAGTCACAGCATTCTTATAATACACTTTCTGCATGTTGAATTAGTAATCTGACTATGACCAGCATTCACCATTCACATATGTAGCAAAAATAAAGGTAAACGTTACCCCAGAATGAATACTTTTGATGGATATTAGGGGCCAGATTAAATTCAGTGAGAAAAAGGTTTATCATGTGACGAGATTCAATTGGAGATGCAATTCAAGGCTGAAAAACTTCTCACGGTTTATCGTCTGGAAACTCAGTTTATGTGATAAACCACTGAATTGAATCTGGCCCATGTGACCTTACATGTTCGATTTGTTTGTGTGCACTGTAAATATGATCCCAGGGGGCGGTGCTTCGTACTTAAAATGGCAATTTTCTATTTAGGATTATTGATTGGCACATACTACTAAAAGTATATAATTATGAAAAAGGTTAATCAAAATGAAGCAGGGTGAGCTATTTCATGCAATATAATATTATAGAGACCTACGTTGCTTGGGAGTATAGATTTCTTTAATATTTCCCTTTTTAACTGGATAAAATAGTTAATTAAATAGTTAAAGTACAATTTCCAGCATGGTTTGGGTTATAAGCAGTGAATTATAAGCAGTGAATCAACAACCGCTTTAGCAGCTTTCAGACTGAGCACGGAAAATATAATGTTGCCTTATTTCATGCAGAATGCATTTGATCACAGTATGTTTCCCATACCATCCATGATAAGATAAGCATATTGACTTATAGCCACTTCTGACAACATCCCTCATCGATCAGTAACTTAGCTTCCATCAATAACGAACTATACAGCAGATGTTATGCAATAAGTTGTTACCCGGATGTGAGAGGAATCTTTCTGTTCTGGATAAATTGACTATGTACATCTGTCACCTCTAAGGGCAATGTCCAGAGATGACCAAGATCTGACTCAGAAACCGCTCCCTAAATATCTGTCCACCCATAGCAGCTCTTTCCTTTAAATATTGCTATTGCAGGTTAACAGGGAAAAAGAGATCAGTGAGTTACAAGAATCAGGACAAACCAGGGACAACAACTGAGACCAGGCAGAGAGAGTTGTCATCATCAAACTATTGTAAGCAATCCACAATGACTGCTACCACAGGAGTACTTATCACTGTTATGGGATACGTCACTATCATGATGGAATTAACAGCAGGTGAGTCACTGATAGAAAACTAAGCGCTGTCTTTAATTCATTATAAATAAGTGTAATAGCACTTCTGAGGTTTGGCTTCAGGAAGAAATGGGCATAATGTTAATGAGGTCCTACATGCAGAAATATGTGCTCTGCTTCTTCTCATTTTATATACAAAATGGGTAATTACTTATGGTTCTTGTTTTACTTCCAAGTTTGTGTTGCTGCATTAGTTAAACAAACATGGCTGGATCCTGGATGTGTGTGATTGGATGGTTTCCACTCAGCAGGACTAAATCCAAATTGTTGACATTCGGGTTTGGTAGAATTATACTCCTATACTGTACTGGCAAAACAAAACAAATGTAATGCTATAGTGTATGATAAGCTTTTTATCTCAGAAGCCTAAAAAAAAAAGATGGGGAATTCTTATGTATGAGAGCTGTAAACATAACCTGGTGTAAATGTTTAATTGTAAAGTGCTTGTATACAGGGAAAGGGAACATTTGCATTAATTTAATATATGGTTTAACATGATTACCTTTACCTGTAACTGCTAAAAGATACCAGAGAGGGTTATATACAGTACATATATATGTTATGTTGTTTTTGTATGTTGATGTTAAATGTGAAATGCAGATTTCATGGTGCCTACATTTTTCAAGCCAAGGTTCATGAACTATAGTAATTTAGGTTAAAAAAGATGTGTCTACCAAGTTCAGCCTACCTTCCTAACTGTTGATCCAGAAGAAGCACAAAACTTGCATCTGAAGCCACTCCAATTCTCTCCCTTGCTGATCAGGCATCAAACCTTTCTACTATACTGTATTATCTAATGTCTCTGTTAGTACAACTGTGTCATAGTGAGAACTTCACATCTCTTACTATAAAACCAATGTTTGCACCTTCAAATGGAACCTAATGTATTCTAATAGCAATGGATGACATTGTGTCCTCTGGAAGGATCAACTTGCGAATATCGTCGCCGGAGCAAATAATCTCCCCGAATCTGCCTGTGTGCCCTGACCTTAACCCTCTACTACATCTGATAACTGAGGAGGTCACTAAAGCTGATAAAGTCCTATTGTTATTATTAAGTCACTGTGTTTTATCTATGGGAGTGGTATTGTTCAACCCAATTCCCTTACAACATATTGAGAATAGAATCTGGTGTCTTCTGCTGCAATAAAATAGAAACCTTCTGAACCCTGTGCTGCCAATGTTGTTATTAGTCCATCCACAAACCTATCTTCTCCCTGCCCAATTCAAATCTGTAGGATATAAAGCATGTATACTTAATGATATCAGACTTTAATGGCAGGTCTCTGATAGTAGCACCAATCGCCATCTAAAACCTGCTAAATTGCTGTTTTAGCCTATGGGGTCTTTCTAGAACCTATTTGGAGTCAATTGGTGGACTTTGAAAAATCAAAGTTTTTTTGGAAAAACTTCTAATCAAACTCGATCTGATGAACTATTCCTTCGATTCGGCCGAATACGGACCTATTCGATCGAAAACAGACCTATTCGACCAAAAAAAACCTTCAACTTCATTTGGGTTGGTCTTTTTGAATTCGAATTTCAAAGTTTTTTCAATTCAAAATTAGACCCTTGATAAATATGCCTCTACAAGTATAAAGAAGTGAAAGGAAAGGAGTGTTTGTTGGCTACTCTACTTAAGTCAAGGTTTATGGCTATTGCAAATCAGCCTCAGGTCACTGTTTCTTATTCTAGATGTGTTTTATTTTTGATCCCTTCTTAAGAAAATTAGGTATTTGGTTACATTTGACATGTATTGTTAGTCTTCTGACATTTCTGTTTGTGGAGTTCAGTGTTAAGGATCACACTTTCTGTTTTTCTCAGGTGCTTCTGTACGTACCTCTTGCCCCCCGGGCTGGTTCTTCTACAGGTCAGATTGCTATGCTGTAAGTAAGAATCCTGTAACCTGGGCTGATGCTGAGGTGAGTTACATCATCTGTTATCGAAACAACATTTTTATGTTTTATAAACACATATTGTAGGGTGTTAAAAAGGATGTTTAGGGGTATAGGGTATTTTGTGTTCTAATGGCAGCAGTTATATTTTACATGCTGCCATAATTCCTTCCCAGATGGCTATACTTTTGGGGAGCAGCTCTCTTTGGTTAGTTGGTTTCTCTTGGATTTCTTGAATATAATGGTTTGTATCTAGTGGAGCATTTTTTCCTGTGTTTTAATAAAAACTCTCTGCCAATATGGCAATGATATAAAGATCTACACACCCAGATGTCATCTGTCCTACTCATAATTCACTTTACCTAAATTGGTAATATTCAGCAAACATATGCACATGCATCTTAGTGAATAAAGCCCTGTCTATCAAATATTCTACATTCTCGTTCTTCAGTGTCATCTTCAATCTATTCAATCATCCCTCTCTGATTAAATTCTACCTATTCTCTTATCATTTACCTGTTTCCAGAATCAATTTTTAGGTATATAGTAGGTAATATAACCATGTAAATCAGTTTAGTGTTTTTGTAAGTTAAGCAGTCTTCTTGCTAATGTAAACTAATAACCTACACTCTTTTGTGCAAACATCTTCTCTCTACCTTGTAGTATGAATGTGGCAGTTATGGGCATGGTGCACATTTGGCATCTATAATGGACGATGCAGAAGCTGGCATTATTGGAAGTCATGTGTCTGCAAGCCAGGATAAAGAAGGGGTATGGATAGGTTTGCATGATCCAGAAAAGGTGAGTGCATTGAGACACTCAGAAGGATCACTAGGGGACTTTGCAAATGACATTATATATTTTGTGTTAGAAGGGAGATAATGCTAATAAAAGATCTACTTTTCTTTAGAATGGTCGCTGGAAGTGGACAGATGGGTCCATGTTTAATTTTCAAGCTTGGAAAGTGGGTTTGCCAGATAATGCCAATGGAAAAGAATTCTGTGTTGTTCTTATAAGTGGCTCCAGTAAGTAAGCCTTTCCATGTTTTAAAACAATAACAAAAAACCAAAAGCTCATAAACCTATTGGTGAGATTTAACAGAGATGTAAATATGATTTTTTCAAAAAGCCTCAGTTAATAGTGCTGCTCCAGCAGAATTCTGTATCGAAATCAGTTTCTCAAACGAGCAAACAGATTTTTTTTATATTTAATTTTGAAATCTGACATGTGGCTAGACATATTGTCCGTTTCCCAGCTGCCTCTAGTCATGTGACTTGTGCTCTGATAAACTTCAATCACTCTTTACTGCTGTACTGCAAGTTGGAGTGATATCACCCCCCTCCCTTTTCCCCCCAGCAGCCTAACAACAGAACATTGGGAAGGTAACCAGATAGCAGCTCCCTAACACAAGATAACAGCTGCCTGGAAGATCTAAGAACAACACTCAATAGTAAAAACCCAGGTCCCATTGTGACACATTCAGTTACATTGAGTAGGAGAAACAACAGCCTGCCAGAAAGCAGTTCCATTCTAAAGTGCTGGGTCTTTCTGAAAGCACATGACCAGGCAAAATGACCTGAGATGGCTGCCTATACACCAATATTACAACTAAAAAAAATATACTTGCTGATTCAGGAATTACATTTTACATTGCAGTGAATTATTTTCAGTGTAAACAGTGTAATTTAGAAATAATCCAGAATCAGACAGAATCCCTTTAAGTCTTTGGGATCTATATGTGTCCCTCAGCCTTGCCAGGGGCTCCATCGACCATTTCCCATTATGTAGCATAACCAATAGTTTGTCAATTACACGGAAAACACTGGACAATTAGGTCATTTTCAGACAAGAAGAAGCAAAATTTATTACAGTAGACTATTTTATTGCTGAATTTCTCAAATCTTTTAATTACAATTTTTAAACCCCTGTTATTTTTTTCTGTTTAGAGTATAAGAAGTGGAATGATGTTGGGTGTGGAGGACGTCGAAACTATGTCTGTAAATTCAAGCCATAAAGTTGTTCTATAATTGGAATTTAAACAAATAAATTATCGCTTTATTAAAACCATGTTTGCTGCTTACATGATTCTTTCACTGCACTAAAATCATTATAATTGTGAAACGATAACAGTCTGGTCCACATATATCAGTATCAATATATAATTCATCATAGCATCAAGGAAGAGGCCAGGATTATTATTTAATTGCTATGTCCCAAAGAAACTGATTTTAAGTCTTTCTAAATGCCAAAATGGCATCATTAAACTACCTGCTTCAAATACTATTAACCACATATGCCATTTCTTAAAGTTCATACCACCATTTTTTTTACCCCGTGATTGTTTTACTTCTTTCCAGTTACATCTCTTTTGGTAGGTGATTTTATAACTTGGCTACTTTTACCGAACAGAATCAATTTTGATGATAACATTTCAGTTTTTTTCAATCATGATGGATTTTCTATATTTTGGGGAATATTTTCTCATTCAAATAATTGCATTGACTGTATCAATATATCCTACCAGGCAGAGGGTTTCAGACTTTTTGGGGTTAAGCTTTGAACTGCAGCCTAACAGTTGGTGGGGATCCATCGTAGCTTATAATAATTTTATATTTTATAACCTGAAGATTCATTAATTCATAGTTGGAACAGTCAGCCTTCAACAGTTGTAGTAGTATCAGCAACATGTATATAGGTTTGAATATATATATATATATATATATATATATATAATGGAGATAACAAGAAGAGCCCGCACACACAGGACTTGAGTGAAGAAAAATTATTTTCGTTTATTCAACGTTTCGGCCCAGTCACATGAGCCGTCTTCAGGAAGTGAGGGTGTACCAATAGGCATACAGATATTTATACATTTGTAAAACAAAAGGGGCGCCAAAAATCACAAATAAAAAGGTAACAGGAAGCATGGGTGTGTAATGCTCGTGGGGATGACGTCATCTATTGTTCAGACCCGTCAGGTAAGTGTTGAGCATACATATCTTAGTGAGGTAAGGTAAATCATGCCTGTTTTCGTGCCGTGTCCTATATTATAAAAATGTGAATATAAGCAAAGTCTAAAAACAATTTAAAAACAAGTCGGGGATTATCCCCGCCACTCATAGGGCCGGCCTGCATTCTGTGAGACACAGGAGAGGAAAAACAGCTGATATCGCCACCGGTACCAGGTACGGGTAAAGACGTATAGAGAGGACGGTACCTGTGTGGTTGCGCATTCCTACAATCAATTGCCCATACGTGTCAGAGAGTCCAGTACGGTCTCTAGGAAACATTCCTTTCATTAAGCGTCTGCCCTGCCGTCAAGCGCTGCCCTTGCCGTTAGAGGCTGTGGAGGGGAGCTGTCTTTAAGCCGTAAAAGGCGGTATAGGTAGAGGTGCCTGTATGTTTAGACAGCGGACCGATTAAACGGTTCGCAAACCCAGAACACAGCTTCACGGCACCCATCTTCTACCAATAAAGGAGCATCCCCAACTTACATTCTCATCGTGCCAGGCATAGAGTATTCATAAGACGCGTAGAGAACCGGTATCTGACTCACGGTTGGGGGCGGATTGTAATGTCATTAACTCTCGGTCTATTACAGGTGCTGTCCAACGTCTCCCGAACCCTGTGTGGGGCCGTCCTATCGCACATAGTTCAACTGTATCTCACTGCTGGCGGGTATCCTGGAAAGAGAGTGGAAGGAAACAACAGAGTTATAGTATTGTTATTATGTATAAATGTATCCAGTGAATAAAGAAACATATGAATTCTAATGGCCTGTTTTGTATTAGTCATAGAGCCAAAGGGAAATTTCTCACTCCAATCCTCTAGTGGTTCGCATATCCCGAATGGCAAAAGCATATACGGTATGACACCTATATTGGGGAAAATATACAATAAGCAGGAGTTGGAGGCCACAACACAGGCCTAAATAAAGAAAAGCTAGCTGGTCATAGGGGCGATAGAGCAGAGAAAAGCCTATTTGGTTGTGGAGAGGCACATAATTAGATGTATAAGGCACCAAGCTTTGGATGTCATAATGTAGAAAGAACATTAGGAAATATATGACAATGTAAGCAGGGGGAGAAGCCCCCCTTAACAAAACAAAGAGAATTTTAGTGGTAGGCCAGAGAGCTCAAGCAAGACAGAAAGTTATCGCTCAATACACAAAGGTAGGATAGTCCAAAAAATAAGTAAAGATTCGAAATAGTATCCACAACAGTCCAAAAATAGTTCTAAAACAAAAAAATCAAAAAAACAAAAAACAACAAAAAAAAAAAAAAAAAAAAAAAAAAAAAAAATCAAAAGAAAGGGGACATAGGTAGAGTCTCGTTTAGTCCTCTGGGGGCCAGAGTATCCAATTTGTATATCCACATCGATTCCCTCTGTAGGAGTAATAAACCCCTATCACCTCCCCTCCGTGGTATCGGGACATGATCAATCATCATATGGCGGAACTGAGGAAGAGTATGCCCACACTTTAGCCAATGTTTAGGAACAGGCTGGTCAGCTTTACCACCGGCCAGGGCCAGTCGGATTGCACTTCTATGGTTATTCATTCTCTCCCTGTAGGTTGTTGTTGTTTTACCTATATAGTGTAGGCCACACGGGCACCAGGCCATGTATATAACATGGTCCGACAAACAAGATAGTCTAAAGTTAATAGAGTATTTGTGCCCGGACCTAGGATGCGTGAAGTGTGATCCTTGTAACATGCCGCTACAAGTTAAGCAGTTCTTACATCCAAAACAGCCTTTACGTAGTGGGTTGCCCAGCCAAGTTATCCCCACCTTAGGATCAGGTTGAATATCCTTGACCACCAACAAGTCACTGAGATTGCGTCCCCTTCTGTATGCTACTAGGGGCCTCTTTTTCCCAAAAAATGGTAAGTGAGTGTCCGTATTGATAATCTCCCACCTGTTTGTAACAGCAGATTTTAAGCTACTGCTCACCGTGGTCCACTGTGAGGTGAAGAACAGATCAGGTGACGATTTCTCTGTCGCTTCAGTCTGTAGCAGGTCATCCTGGGTCCATTTCTTGGCTCTCCTGAGCTGTTCATCTATCAGAGTGGGTGCATAGCCCCTAGAGAGAAACTGATCAGCCAAGTTAGTAAGTTGTTGTTCTGCATTGATGTTATCAGAATTATTCCTGATAACCCTCAGGAATTGCGAATATAGGACCCCTCGAGACATGTGTGGTGGATGGTGTGAGCTAGCGTATATCAAACTGTTTCTGTCAGTGGGTTTTTTGTATAATGTAGTACCTAACCTGTCTCCTTTCTTAAAAATGGTCAGATCTAAATAGTGGATCTCCTGTGGGTCAAATGACATGGTCAATTTGATGGGGGACCCCAAAGCATTAAGGGAATCAAGGAACTGTAGTAAATCAGTCGAGGAGCCTGTCCAAATCAGCAGGAGGTCATCTATATAGCGTTTGTAGAAAAGTATATTATTACCACCCCTGGGGAGTAGGTACTCAGTTTCATATTCTTGCATAAATAGGTTGGCAAACGAGGGTGCGACATTGGAACCCATGGCCGTCCCTGACGTTTGCAAATAGAATACATCCTGAAAAATAAAGTAATTGTGCGATAGTATCATGTCAAGTAGGAGGATCAAAAAATCAACTGGAGGAGAGCCATGGTGATGTTTCTGTAAAGCCCTCTCACAAGAGGCAACACCTTCCTTGTGGGGTATCACTGTATATAAGCTGGAAACATCCACAAAAAAAACACAACAAGCAGGCCCCCCAGAAGGGGCAGGAGCAAAACATAGTGATCAACCTGTCCAATCATACCCTCACGAAAGGAGAGTCCAGTTTATTGAACTACGGACTTAATTTTGTGCCTACTAATGCCTCCGAACCATTTGAGGTATACAAAGACATTCATAGGTTCAAAAGACTATTAAAATTGAAGGATCACTTCAAAGGGATGCCTCAGGTTGAGAAACCCCTATTTACAAAAAAAAGCACATTCGAGCCCACGAATACCGCCCACACTATTTCTACTTTTACACAGCTTCTGACCAGGGATTCAGCAAAAATACACCAGATGGACAAGAAAGGGCACTCGAACTTAACTAAAACTGAGAAAGAAGCCATCTCGACCCTGAAGGCTGATAATAGTATTGTGATAAGACAAGCTGACAAGGGGGGGGCGATAGTCCTTTTGGATAAAACATACTACATCCAAGAAATTTCTAACCAGTTAAGTGACCACACTACTTACCACAGACTATCAAAAGACCCTACAACTATGTATAAACAAAAACTGGATGAGGTGGTGTCGATGGGTATCACTGCAGGATGGGTGACTAAAGACACTGGACAATTCCTAACAACGGACTTCCCTAAAATCCCGTTTATTTACACCTTACCCAAGGTCCATAAATCCATGGTAGCTCCCCCAGGCCGCCCGATTATCTCTGCCATTGGGTCCTTGTTTCAGCCTGTAGCTAAATATCTAGATCATTTTTTGCAACCAGTGGTCCAGAAAATGGAATCATATATTAAGGATACTAAACACTTATTAAGCCTGTTGAAAGGTGTACAACTACCTGAAGACGTTTTGCTGGTAACAATGGATGTTTCCAGCTTATATACAGTGATACCCCACAAGGAAGGTGTTGCCTCTTGTGAGAGGGCTTTACAGAAACATCACCATGGCTCTCCTCCAGTTGATTTTTTGATCCTCCTACTTGACATGATACTATCGCACAATTACTTTATTTTTCAGGATGTATTCTATTTGCAAACGTCAGGGACGGCCATGGGTTCCAATGTCGCACCCTCGTTTGCCAACCTATTTATGCAAGAATATGAAACTGAGTACCTACTCCCCAGGGGTGGTAATAATATACTTTTCTACAAACGCTATATAGATGACCTCCTGCTGATTTGGACAGGCTCCTCGACTGATTTACTACAGTTCCTTGATTCCCTTAATGCTTTGGGGTCCCCCATCAAATTGACCATGTCATTTGACCCACAGGAGATCCACTATTTAGATCTGACCATTTTTAAGAAAAGAGACAGGTTAGGTACTACATTATACAAAAAACCCACTGACAGAAACAGTTTGATATACGCTAGCTCACACCATCCACCACACATGTCTCGAGGGGTCCTATATTCGCAATTCCTGAGGGTTATCAGGAATAATTCTGATAACATCAATGCAGAACAACAACTTACTAACTTGGCTGATCAGTTTCTCTCTAGGGGCTATGCACCCACTCTGATAGATGAACAGCTCAGGAGAGCCAAGAAATGGACCCAGGATGACCTGCTACAGACTGAAGCGACAGAGAAATCGTCACCTGATCTGTTCTTCACCTCACAGTGGACCACGGTGAGCAGTAGCTTAAAATCTGCTGTTACAAACAGGTGGGAGATTATCAATACGGACACTCACTTACCATTTTTTGGGAAAAAGAGGCCCCTAGTAGCATACAGAAGGGGACGCAATCTCAGTGACTTGTTGGTGGTCAAGGATATTCAACCTGATCCTAAGGTGGGGATAACTTGGCTGGGCAACCCACTACGTAAAGGCTGTTTTGGATGTAAGAACTGCTTAACTTGTAGCGGCATGTTACAAGGATCACACTTCACGCATCCTAGGTCCGGGCACAAATACTCTATTAACTTTAGACTATCTTGTTTGTCGGACCATGTTATATACATGGCCTGGTGCCCGTGTGGCCTACACTATATAGGTAAAACAACAACAACCTACAGGGAGAGAATGAATAACCATAGAAGTGCAATCCGACTGGCCCTGGCCGGTGGTAAAGCTGACCAGCCTGTTCCTAAACATTGGCTAAAGTGTGGGCATACTCTTCCTCAGTTCCGCCATATGATGATTGATCATGTCCCGATACCACGGAGGGGAGGTGATAGGGGTTTATTACTCCTACAGAGGGAATCGATGTGGATATACAAATTGGATACTCTGGCCCCCAGAGGACTAAACGAGACTCTACCTATGTCCCCTTTCTTTTGATTTTTTGATTTTTTTTTTTTTTTTTTTTTGTTGTTTTTTTTTTTTGATTTTTTTGTTTTAGAACTATTTTTGGACTGTTGTGGATACTATTTCGAATCTTTACTTATTTTTTGGACTATCCTACCTTTGTGTATTGAGCGATAACTTTCTGTCTTGCTTGAGCTCTCTGGCCTACCACTAAAATTCTCTTTGTTTTGTTAAGGGGGGCTTCTCCCCCTGCTTACATTGTCATATATTTCCTAATGTTCTTTCTACATTATGACATCCAAAGCTTGGTGCCTTATACATCTAATTATGTGCCTCTCCACAACCAAATAGGCTTTTCTCTGCTCTATCGCCCCTATGACCAGCTAGCTTTTCTTTATTTAGGCCTGTGTTGTGGCCTCCAACTCCTGCTTATTGTATATTTTCCCCAATATAGGTGTCATACCGTATATGCTTTTGCCATTCGGGATATGCGAACCACTAGAGGATTGGAGTGAGAAATTTCCCTTTGGCTCTATGACTAATACAAAACAGGCCATTAGAATTCATATGTTTCTTTATTCACTGGATACATTTATACATAATAACAATACTATAACTCTGTTGTTTCCTTCCACTCTCTTTCCAGGATACCCGCCAGCAGTGAGATACAGTTGAACTATGTGCGATAGGACGGCCCCACACAGGGTTCGGGAGACGTTGGACAGCACCTGTAATAGACCGAGAGTTAATGACATTACAATCCGCCCCCAACCGTGAGTCAGATACCGGTTCTCTACGCGTCTTATGAATACCCTATGCCTGGCACGATGAGAATGTAAGTTGGGGATGCTCCTTTATTGGTAGAAGATGGGTGCCGTGAAGCTGTGTTCTGGGTTTGCGAACCGTTTAATCGGTCCGCTGTCTAAACATACAGGCACCTCTACCTATACCGCCTTTTACGGCTTAAAGACAGCTCCCCTCCACAGCCTCTAACGGCAAGGGCAGCGCTTGACGGCAGGGCAGACGCTTAATGAAAGGAATGTTTCCTAGAGACCGTACTGGACTCTCTGACACGTATGGGCAATTGATTGTAGGAATGCGCAACCACACAGGTACCGTCCTCTCTATACGTCTTTACCCGTACCTGGTACCGGTGGCGATATCAGCTGTTTTTCCTCTCCTGTGTCTCACAGAATGCAGGCCGGCCCTATGAGTGGCGGGGATAATCCCCGACTTGTTTTTAAATTGTTTTTAGACTTTGCTTATATTCACATTTTTATAATATAGGACACGGCACGAAAACAGGCATGATTTACCTTACCTCACTAAGATATGTATGCTCAACACTTACCTGACGGGTCTGAACAATAGATGACGTCATCCCCACGAGCATTACACACCCATGCTTCCTGTTACCTTTTATTTGTGATTTTTGGCGCCCCTTTTTGTTTTACAAATGTATAAATATCTGTATGCCTATTGGTACACCCTCACTTCCTGAAGACGGCTCATGTGACTGGGCCGAAACGTTGAATAAACGAAAATAATTTTTCTTCACTCAAGTCCTGTGTGTGCGGGCTCTTCTTGTTATCTCCATTTTATGTTTAATTGCTCCAGCACCTAGGCATCCATTTTGTGCTCTGTGTGCACCGACCCCTTTGGTTGTTATATATATATATATATATATATATATATATATATATATATATATATATATATATATACCAATGTTTTATAGACTAGCACTCCCTTTGATGTAAAACAAATAATCTTTTATTGCATCATTATCCAACGTTTCGGTCCCTGTTGGGACCTTTTTCGAAAAAGGTCCCAACAGGGACCGAAACGTTGGATAATGATGCAATAAAAGATTATTTGTTTTACATCAAAGGGAGTGCTGGTCTATAAAACATTGGTGTATACAAGATTTACCGTGCACCCTTGCCTTCATTAAGATTGATTTCGGAGTGCGGATACTCATCTGGAAGATATATATATATATATATATATATATATATATATATATATATATATATATATATATATATATATATATATATACATACATACAAGTTTGGTGGTTGCCGGCACTCTCGATAAGGTTGTTGAATTTGCCTGGATGCAGAGCCAATGAATTATCCAAAACTACTGCAAGAAGGTCTGCACTCATACAGTTGGAGCAGTCTGCACTCATACGGTGGTAGCACACCAAAAGACCAAATGGTTGGTGCCCTCTGCAGGGAAATCCCTCATCACTCATATGTGAAAAATTGAAGTCATGTTAAAACATACCCTTAAATCCATATGCCTCATCCTCCCCTGTGGATAGTACAACAACCCCCCAACACATGATTAAACACCTTAGCGGCCCTTAACAACAATTTCCAAATGCTAACAAACCCCATGTAACAGGCTTACATCCCACAGGTAGCGTAGGGCAAGCAAAGAATAGCATACCCAAACAGCACTGGGCAAGCAGAGAATGGCACACACAAGCAGCACTGAGTAAGCAGAGAATGGTACACACAAGCAGCACTGAATAAGCAGAGAATGGCACACACAAGCAGCACTGGGCAAGCAGAGAATGGCACACACAAGCAGCACTAGGCAAGCAGAGAATGGCACACACAAGCAGCACTGGGCAAGCAGAGAATGGCACACACAAGCAGCACTGGGCAAGCAGAGAATGGCACACACAAGCAGCACTAGGCAAGCAGAGAATGGCACACACAAGCAGCACTGGGCAAGCAGAGAATGGCACACACAGGGAGGGAAGGCAGAACAGAGCAGGAGACAGGGAAAGCTATCATTCTAACATGCACTACATACAGTGAAGTAAATTAAATGTTTTTAGCTTTCAAAGGATATCTTAAAACACATTTATTTAAGAGTGGTATTTATGAAAACTTGAATGTATGTAAATTTTTTTATTAAAAGAAAGTCAACCCAACGCTGATCGACGAATTTAACTCATTTATAAAAAAATGATCTTGGATAGAGGAGTTAAGCTGGCCATAGACGCAAAGATCCGATCGTACGAATCGTGGATTCGTACGATTTTCAGACCATGTGTGGAGAGTCGCGACATTTTTCGTCCGTCGGAGATCGGTTGTTAGGTCGATCGGACAGGTAAGAAAATTTCTGTCGCCTGCCGATAATATCTCTGCGTGTATTGCCGATCGTATGATTTTCAGAGGGAGACTGTCACTAGTGTTGTCAGACATAAGTATCGTACGATTGCTTTCAGGGGCAGAACATCGGCTGATCTGTTCTATTTGATCGGAATGGTAAAGACTTTGATCTGAATGGTTAGTGGAGGGTCGGGAGATGGGAAAGTCCGATCGTACGTTGATTCGTACGATCGGATCTTTGCGTCTATGGCCAGCTTAGAGCTGCAGTCAATGCCGAACAGTGAAAATGAAAAATGAGCTTGGAAAAGTCTCTACAAAATTCCGCAAAACTTTGAATAGTATGAATTTTTTCGAGTTTGATCCCTGGACACCTGACTTTTTTGAATTATCACATGAAAACCAGTGCAGATCATGATGTCTTCAAATTGTAAAAGGGAGATCTGCTATTGACTTCTTCAAGACTTGGACAGGTTTTAGCTGGATTATTTTTGGATTCTGATTTTTAGCAGCTTTAGGGTATAATAAATCTCTAAAAATTCATGTTTTTTTCTATACAAAAAGTTTTCCCCTTAAAAAACATAACCATAAAAAATTAAGGTTTAATAAATAGGCGCTTTTAGAGAAGCTTACCCTTGCTTAGTTTAGCATAACGTGTGGCTCAGAGCATTTAATGAATAATTAGATCTTCAGTGAAGTTCATTTTGCCTTTACTGCATTCAGAGAATGTACTGTATTACTTAATAATCATATTAGTAGGACAAAGGTCACTTTATCATATGCAAATGAATCCCACTAAAGTCAATAGGAGTCAATATACCTACGTTGCACATTATCTGTGCTGCTTTGTTTATCCTGATTAAAGTCCAAATGACAGTGACCAATCTGCTCTCAAAAAGCACAATGAAGTGCATGTTTATGCAAGTGGTCAGCAAATTTCCATGCCATATACTTGCCTGGGTGTGGGGGCTACACCCACTGATAACATAAACTAAGTATAAAACATAATTAGGATTTATGCTCACCATCTGTCAAACTGTCCCCTCCCTTTTGGGCTGTAAAAAAGTTTGTATGAGGGTCTCTTATAAAACCTTGGGCATGTGTGTCTGTAACCACACACTGGGAAATAAACATACAGTAGCAGCAGGTAAGAGCTAGTGATGGCCGAATCTGTCGCCAAAAATTCACGAATTGCATTAAAGTCAATGGGCATCCGAATAATTTTGATGGACGACAATTTGAATGCGCGGGGCAATTTTGGCACTTTTTTTGTAGCAGTGAATTCTCCACAGTGAATTTTCGTGAAGACAAATGAAACACATATTCCTGAAAGGAGGAGTTCATTAGGAATTCTGTTATTCTTGTAGGTATATTTTCTTTACTGCTTCATTGCTTCACTTCTGTGGTAGTGTCTTTTTTTGCTTCATATTGTGTGAAGTTTAATTCAATAGTACTTTAACCTATCTATTATACATGTTCATAATAATACTTTCTTGTTTCATCATCTTCACCTCCTCCTCAGTCCTCTTGAGCTGTGTGATTCTCAGAGTGTCATTGTCTGACGGTGAGTATGGAAGGGAAGGAGGCAGATCAGGAGGGCAGAATGTTATTCAAGGGTCTAAAAGGTGATTTGCCCTTAATGTGTGGGGATCGGGCCTGTTGCAGCATATCCACAGAATGGGGACAGGGACAAATGACCTGGTGATTCCTGTGTCAAGGCTTCAACTACCCAGACTGATTTTGCTTTATAGTATAAAGACAAAACATTGCATACAGGTTCCTATGATGTAGCAGTTTTTAGAATAGCCTAAAACAACCTGAACAACCAGATGGTCATTTATATTGCAAATTTGAGATTAACAGCACAAAAGGAGCCATTATTCGAAACAAAATACAAATAGACTAAAAAATAAAGATCATTTGCAAATTGTGTTTTAAGGTTACATAGGTAATCCGCAGTACCAATCAACTGTATTCTCACAGGATTCATTGTTTAAAACAGGAGCAAATTATACTAGAATTTGCTTTTCGTGGACAGTAATACGTGACTACCAACTAAAGCCAAGTTACAATGAAAAATTCATAAATGATTGATGATTCTGTTCTGCACACTTTATTGCTTTGTATGTTGTGTTGTTTTGTATTTTGTATTGCTTTGTAATGCGACTGGTAGATTGGTCAAATGGTGGGGGTGTAGTTTGTGGAAAGTAAAAATGACAAAGATTTATTTGGATTTGAGATTGGTCACCAGGGCACATACAAGAATGTATTCCAAATGCTGAAGGGTGGCTTTGGGGACCACAGTTTTATTCTAAACTTTTCAGTCCAATCAGACTATGTAACGTCTTACTGTAGCGGACCCGAAGCTTATATTCTTGACCAGTAGGAAACATACAGCATATACACATAAGTATAAACTCTCCATGCTTTGGAATGTGAATATTAAACAGTCATGCTTAACAAACATCTGTATATCTCACAGCTGCCCCACTTTCAATATAAAATAAGTGTCAGTGGAGGTTCTGTAGTCACAAAGTGTAAAGCCACTTTAAATTAAATATGATAATATATCCCCTGAGCAGTACAATCAGATCACTAACTAAGCAGGCACATGCAACAGTCTATTGGGCACGAATATGCAGGTTTTACCATTTAGATTTAATCAGATTACAGTTAGATGGCTCAAATGTAACATTTTGGCTCCACTTATACAACTATTTGAGAGTTCGTTAGAAAGCTGCCATATCAGCCAAACAAATCTGATCATGCATGACAAGAATTTGAGGACATTGTATGAGCAATTCTCTGGTTCACTAATATCAATCTTATCTCATCTATTAGTTTAAATGTGTCAGTTATGGATATGGTGCACATTTGGCCTCCATCTTCGATAATTCTGAAGCTGACATAATTGCAAGCCATGTGTTTGCTTATCCAGCCAATGGGGATGTCTGGATATGTCTCTGAACAGGTAAGAACTTACTGGTTGAAGCATGGATGCTCTCACAGTTTAATCTCCTGCAGAATGCATCACATCCTTGAAAATGATTCTTGTTAATGGCAGGAGCTTAACCTCCTTTGTTTTATGTTAAATGTGGCTTCGCAATCAGGATAGACATTGAATAATACATTTGTGCAATAAGCTTTCAACCTCATTTACAGTTGATTTTATTTTTCCTTTTAGAACCTTAGATGGAAGTGGAATTATGGCTCAATGTATAATTACAGAAATTGGAAAAACGGAGAGCCAAATAATATCAATAATGAATATTGTGGAGAGCTGGCAGTAGAAACCAGTAAGTGTTCGGCTCAACCTCATTTCCAGCATGGGTTCTACTTGAAGTTTAGTGATGCTGCTTCAGAGACGCTCCAGATGTGTTTGAAAGGAATTTGGAGGTGCTCTTGTTTCAAGTCATACACGCATTTTGGGCAACAATTTACCTTGCAAAAAGTATTTATAAAAGATATATTTCAGGTCACATATGCTTTATTAATTTATCTAGGGGACAATTTATAATTCATATTGTTTTTGGAGTTGCACTGAAGCTCCTTAATTTAAGCAATCGTTTAAAGGAGGACTAAACCCCCCACCACGTTAAGTCCCCACTGGCCCCCTCCGTTGGCCCCCTCCCTGCCTCCCCTCTGCACAGTCTAACCCTAGAGTTCTGTCCCCTCTTGAAATACTGACCACACATGCAGAGTGAGTGCAGCAGAGCTCACAGACGCCATCTTCTTCTCTTCGGTAATCTTCGTGAAGATAGAGGCATAATGGCGCATTCGCAGTTGGAGCAATATTCTGGTTTCTGACAACTGCGCATGCGATGAAAGAGACAAAAATTGCAGAAGGGGAGGAAGAAGACAGGAAGATTACCGAAGAGAAGAAGCTGGCGCCCATGAGCTCACTCTGCATGTGCGGTCACTATTTAAAGAGGGGACAGAATCCTGGGGAAAGACTGTGCAGGGGGGAGACAGGGAGGGGGGCCAATGAGGGGGACCAGTGGGGACTTAACATTGTGAGGGGTTTAATTCTCCTTTAAGAAAGGGAAATTATTTTAATTGGGGATTCAGATGGGTGTTAAAGCTCATTGCTGAAAAGTGATGTGAAATAGGAAACTCCTTCTGGATTCCTAGTTTTTTTTTTTTTTTTTTGTAACTTATTTTTTATTGATTTTCAGAAGAAAAATAAAATAAAAAATTACAGACATTTCCAATCGTACTAGTTATTTATGTTTGCGTAGGATTGCACAATACCAGCTTAATCTTTAATTAATCTGTCCTTAAGACTCCTGTGAAGAAAACCTGAAAAATGCAGTGCTAGGGGGAGTTAAAACATGTTCAGAAACAACCACTATAGAACAGTAATGTCCAATCAGACATCTTGCTATTTGCCTGGAAAGTTTATTATTAGTCCCTCAGTTATCACAAGATTGCCTAGGGGATTGGCCTACGACATAGGATACATTTGAGAACATTGTTTGGAGGGGTCAGTTCTGTAATGAAAACATTTCATACTCTCACTAAATTTCAGCTCAGTGGCTGGTTTCATACATTCTTCTCTTCAATAATCCCCTTTCTTTGTCTCTTCAGAATTCATCAGCTGGAATGATGCCCCATGTTGCACACAAAACCACTTTATGTGTAAATTTAAAACATAAGGACCTTTCCACCAAGACAACACTAGGATGTGGAGCCTAATGCTGAATACATTTTTTGTCATACAGTAATGATGTCTGCTAATTATTAAGAAGAAAGTCAAGTGAGCTGTTCAGTATTGTGGAATAAGATGAGGTGCATGATGAACCAATTCTTATGACGTTACAGCTGTCTGCTCTCCTCTAATGTAGGATATCCCTATCTTAAAGGGATTCTGTCATGATTTTTATGATGTATTTTTTATTTCTAAATTACACTGTTTATAATGTAAATAATTCACTCTACAATATAAAATTTTATTCCTAATCCAACAAGTGTATTTTTTGTTGTTGTAATATTGTTGTGTAGGCAGCCACCTCGGGTAATTTTGCCTGGTCATGTGAAAATGTATTTCAGTGCAGAATTCTGCTGGAGAAGCACTATTAACTGATGCATTTTGAAAAAAATATTTTTCCCATGACAGTGTCCCTTTAAGCACTTCATCCACTCCCTGCTGAAGTGTTGCCTCTGGAAACCATTCTGGAGGCACATAACTATATTAACAAGGTTATTAATAAAAGGTGCAAAGTTTGCTACAGGTCCTGTCCTCTATAGCAACCAATCAAGAAGTAACATTTACCGGTCACTTGTTTAAAAGCAAACATCTCATTAGTTGCTATGGGTTACTGCACCTAGGCAAACTTACTGCATTGTATTATGCAGTGTACAAATGCTCAACTTGCACTGAACTGGGAGCAATGGAAGCAGGTCCACTGATGCCACTATAGGAGCAACTCATTCAGTCTGAGCATGCCAGTTATAGATATAGAAGGTAATTCATGAAATCCTCTGATGCAAATGCTAGAGCACTAAGGGACACCAAATTGCAACAATTAGTTCTCTAAATAAATAAAATAAATACATGTTGCAAGCCCCAATTGTGTGTATCAATTGCTACTCCATGTGGAGGAAAGTGGGACTGCCTTCACATAGGGGCAGATTTATCAAGGGTCGAATTTCAAGGGTTAAAAAAACACTCGAACTCAACCCCGTGAAGTAAAATCCTTCTAATTCGAATATCGAATTAGAAGGATTTTAACGCAAAAGGTTAGATCGAACGATCAAATAAAAATCGTTCGATCGAACAATAAAATTGTTCAAATCGAACGATTTTAAGCGATCGATCGAATGATTTTTATTCGATCATAAAAAGTGCCCAAAACCTACAATGTCCCCATAGGCTGACATTCAATTTGGTAGCTTTTATTTGGCGAAATATTGAGTTGAAGGTTTTTCTAAAGACAGTACTTTAATTATCGAATGGTCGAACGATTTCTACTTCGAATCGTTCAGATCATACGATTCGATCGAATTATATTGAATTTGACCAATTCGATGGTCGAAGTACCCAAAAAATTACTTCGAAATTCTAATATTTTTGGATTCAAACTATTCACTGGAGCTTAGTAAATCTGCCCCATAATTTCTGAACAGAGAAATCCAAGAAACCACCAACTATAATGTACCTGGCAAAATAACCCAATAATTGCACTGGTTACAGAGAAATATAACCAATTCTGTACTGAGCTGTAAAAAACATATTACTATTGAAATGATGCATGCCACCCATCATTTAATGAGCAAATGAAGCACTATAGGAACTAACTGGTAGTATTGAAAGTTTAATACGCTCATTGCTTGGAATTACAGAAATAGAAGGATGGTGCACATACAAAGCAGCATTGCTTGTGTATTTTCAACATAGTGGCAGTTGCCCTCTCTTGTAAGGTGGCATGGAGTGTGCTGGTATAAGTCATGTGATACTTGGGTGTAGTAATGTGATTACAATAAATCATCCATTTCAGTGAAGGCAACTGTAAAAAATAACATACTTATTAACTGCCGAGCTTTTGTATAATTTGGATGCATGGCAGCTATCAAATGTACATATTGGCAGAGGATAACAATTGCATTTTGCTTCAAGTGAGCAGAAAGTAACACGTGATACATTATCCAATTTCAGTGCTTCGCTGTGACCGGGGGACGGAGCAGCTGAGCCAGATCTCGCATGGACTGACAGATTCGCTGTCCAAAACGCTGAGAATTCTTAGGGGAAAAATGTAACACAAGAAGCTTGAATTAATGTTTTTTTCCACTTTACAATTTTATGCATGTATATAACATTTTTCTTGGCAGCATGCATTTATCAAGATGTATACACACTTGTACTATTTTCATTCCAACATTTCTGTTACCATTTTGCAACATTGAGTTGATACATTTCTCAGCAGCATCTCGGGAGTATTAGCAACTATTGTATCAATTCTAACCCCGAGATTCTGCTCAGCAGGGACAAAGGTAAGAAATGTTTCAGCTAAATGTATCCATTTAGAACAGTTTACAGGGTCGGCGACCCCCCCTCAAAAGCTGCTTATACTTCAATATTAGAAAAATTGTCACACATAGAAAATACAAAGTAATTGGAAAAGGTTATTTCCTGTGATCTACAGTATCTGAAAACAACTAGGTGTTTGAAGGTGAACAACCCCTTTAAAGGGAATGTAAATACTGGTTCTACAGTCACAGTGTTTATTATTTCTATTTTTTTTAAGTTTCCAGACAGTTATACGTACTGCATGAAAAGCAGCTGCCATATTATTTGCCTGTTTTGTATTCTCTGCAAAGAATAAATAAAAGTCCCCTTTAGAACGAAAACTGTGTATTTGCTCATGTTGTCTATTTGAGAGGGTTTTAACCACAGAAAACAGTATAGCTGTTCCCCCTTATTTCCATATATAGAAATATGCAGCAAAGGAATATCTGGGGAGCACAATATGCTATGTTCTAATGCTAAATCTCTGATTTAGCATTAATATTCTCTGAATTCTCTATTTCTATCTATTTTTTTTATCTATTTACTGACTCCATATTAAAAGTAAATTATTTTATAACTCTTGCCCAATATGCACCCTCTCAGCAGCTCACTTCCCCCCAAATCTCATTCTCACCGTCTCAGGGCTGGAGAACTTGCTGGAAATGTGCAAAGTGATTAAATTTTCACCAGCAAAGATGTAGGAGACACCATAACCGTCATCAGCAACCTAGGAGAGAAAAAGTTAGAATAAGGGGCTATATATTCAAGTCCATCTGTATTGCAGTATAAGTTAAAGACTTATTGTTAGCAGGCAACTTTTTGGGAAGAGAGTTAAGAGATGGTCCAGGACAATTGGGTTATCAAAGGTATCTAACATTACTCTAGCTCAGTTTAGGGGACTGAGACCTGTATAAATATAGTTTATAACTGAAAAGATACTGTTGAAATGAAGACTAATGCAGAAAAGACATACTGCATGCTTTATAAAACCCCTTTACTGACCGGTCCAAATCCCCCTCCTGCAGACACGTGGCCCGGGAACTTCTCCAAATCAAATAGTTTCAACTGTTGCTGTGGAGTCTGTGAGGTAGAGAGACGCCAGGGCTCGGACAGTACCTATAAAAGGAAAATGGGATTATCAGAAGGTGGTAGAGAGTCAACAGAGATGTCTTTTCAATTTCATCAACAAGATCACAAAGTTAAACCCTGGAATATTACAAGAAAAATCCTCATATCGCATCTAGAGCAGAAACTGTCTACAGAAAGCCACTGGCTGGCTGTTACAGTACATTATATAAATATAACAATTATACAGACAGCGCATATATCATGATTATTATCACAGATAAAATATATAACTTTGAGCTGCTTGCCCCAGCTTACCAATGTGACTCTACATTGAAAAATGAACACATGCACACATACCTGTATGTTAGAAGTACATGGAAATCAAAGACAAAATTACAATTCACTATAACATGCAGTGATACCAAGCAATTTGTCCCAATGAAAAAAGCACTACATCACCATCACCACATTGTGTGCTTGTCTTGCAAGTATTGCTCACTACAAACTTCTCCAGGTTCTCACCTTTTGGAGGAAAGGTGAGTCAGTTCCAAGGTACTTAGACACAATATAAAGACAGAATAGATGACGATCAATTCCCTTTCCTGTCATTGCCAAACGATACATCAATTGGTGGTGCTCAGCAGCTGCACGATACAGAGCCAGACGATTCTCTTGCTGTAAGTTGGAGAGGTCAAACATGTATGAGACTAATGCTGATTTCAAAGAAATATATTTCTACATATATTATACATAATATTTATATATACTATACATAATATATTCACCTATATTCTAAAGTGATAAATAAGCTTTTGATATATAAAACGAAAGAATTTTCACATACACTTTGTGTAGGGTCCTCCATGGCTTTCGCAAAATCACAGGTCTGACTGGTGCAAGATCTCACTGTCTCTGTCCGACCATCACGGAACAGTCGGGTCATAGATGCCTCATAAGTCAAACAGAAATGGCCCTTCTCCTGTAAGACAGAGTGGTTAGAGAAAACCTCAGACATAGCAGTGCCGTGCCAAATGACAAAAAAAGAAGTAGTACAGGTATGGAACATATTATCCAGAATGCTTGGGACTGGAGTTTTCCAGGTAAAAGATCTTTTTTGTAATATCTTCATACTTTAAATATCTAATTATTTAAACATTAAATAAACCCAATAGGATTGTTTTGCCTCTAATAAGGATTAATTATATCTTAGATGGGACCAAGTACAAGGTACTCTAATTATTACAGAGAAAAAGGAAATGTGTTTGAAAATATTTTATTATGTGGTTATAATGAAGTCTAAGGGAGATGACCTTTCTGTAATACAGGGCCTTTCTGGATAACAGGTTTCTAGATAACAGATCCCATACCTGTATATGAGGATCATATGCCAGGGGTTACATAGAAGCCAAATAATAGGGGCAGAACAATCAATAACTCAGCAATTCCAAAAGTTAGCTTATTAATGCATTTGTACAGCTGCTTCAGAAAAGACACCTAGCGGTATAATGGAATACCTCTACAATTGTGTTTTAGCTGTAGAAGTCTTTTAGCTGCTGTTTTATACAATGTGAGTGAACACGCTGCTATTACATCGGTTGATTAGGGCATGTTAACGACCAAATCGTCTCCCATGTCTCTGCAGTTATATTACCCGGTAATGTGCCAGCTGTAGTGCGATCTGAAAGAAGGCATCGGGGCTGCTCCGGCATTGTTTGATCAGGCCTTTCCCAAAATCAGTGAAACAGACGCACTGAAAATCCACATCATCTGCTATTGCCTTAGCTGTGATATAAGAGCGTTCAATGACCTCACGACACTGTAGTAGGGGAAATATTATTAGTGTATAACAGAAACTACTAGAATTCTGTTCAGACGTCAGAAGATACATGTCTGAGTACTATTCACATACAGCTTTATGCTGATATTTAAAAATATCAAAAGTGAATCAAAAGTATTATTCAGGCAACATACATTTGTATTTGCCAGACTAATATAAATTGTCATCCCATCCCATTGAATCTAGGAAACAGCACATTTATCGTACAGCTCACACACACATTTTTTCCAGTGACATTATTATAGAGAAATGTGTGCAACTGCTTAAAATCTACATTTGTCTATAAGAATATACTATGATATTATCTTGAACGTGACAATACAAATTGGTATGTCTTAATAGTACACAATGTAAAACAGCTACCTTTGGAGGAATGTCCCATTGCAGTCTGTAAGGTGGGGGAAGAGGGGACCCAGGATCCCCGCAGCAGTTGCCATCCTCTGTGTAACCCAGTTCAAAGTAGTCTGTTGCCAGTGTGAACTAAGGATGAAAAGAAACAAAGTGGAAACAAGTCAGTTTTAGAACAGAAATCAGAGTAAAGACATTGTAACAAACAAATGAAGTAATTTTTTTAAATTTTTGTTTCAGGCATATGGCTTATTCTATACGTTAAAATATCTAGCAGTGTGTGCTCTGGTGCATTACAGTGTGATATGTGCTTTGTCTTTCATGATACCTCCCACAGGTGTCCAATAATTGGTGCATCCGCCCAAGAATGCTCAGCATTGAGACCCAACTTTCCATTTCGGAATACAACCAAACTAAATGACTTATCAAACCACCTGAAAAGATAAAAGACACATGAGCATTAAAAATAAAACAAGCAATTCATCCATAGTCATCTATATTTTCCGTTTTTGGAGAATGATACCATTCAAAATGAGGCCATCAGGGGAAAACGAATTGTAAAAACAGAGCAAAATGGAAATTACATTCTGTAAACTCTTTAAACCCAATCTGCATTGGGAAGGACAGATTCACACTGATAAGGTATCGACAAACAATGGGAAGGTGTCTCTGAGTTCAAATAAATATGGATTAGCAATTAGGGATTGTAATGTTTCACGTTTCACCGCAAGCAAATTAATTCGTGAAACAGCGACGACAATTCGTCAGGTGAAAAATCCACTGCTTCAAAAAAATTGTTGAGCACATAAAAATTTCCACGTGTCAAAATTATTTAGCCGCCCATTGACTTCAATGATTTTCACAAAAAACACTTCGCAAATTTTGCGGTACAGCACAGATTCGCTCATCACTTATTAGGGACTATAGACTAAAGATTGACTTTCACTTGTGCCACAAAAACTGCTGTGGTGATCAATCAATTTGACAACTGTTTAGCCATACTAACAGGGGGCCACCTGTGCTCATTATGTCTTTTGGAGAAGGGATAGTGAAGTATTGTAGTATCTGAGAGTCGGATCAAAGCTGCAGCTAAAGTCAAACATAATAATTAAACCTTGAACTACAGCAACCCCTGTGTAGATATTTTTCTTAAAAAAAACAAGCAAAAAAAATGACATGGGAAGTTAGGGGTAGAACAAGTAGGAAACGCTTAGGAAGAGATAGACGATAGAAAGAAAGAAGACTAAGAAAGGAGAGATAGAGTTAGAGGAAAGATGTAAACAGAAATAAAAGTGGGAATAAAAACAACAAGATACGCACATAAAAGAACAATATGTCTTGTTGGATGTTCAATATTACCTGTTGTAACAGTTTCCATGTAACAAAGCCTTGGAATAAGCACTTAAAGATGACTTGTCTTCTTCATTGTACCCAGCTTCCTCCTGATCAAGACTGATAAAGAATACTGCCCGTTCCACGCAACTCAGAGATGTCCTATTTATTCCATTACTGAAGAAGTTTGTGCGAGCTTGAGCCCAAGGGACCCTGTAAAACACACACACATTGCAGTAAAACAACGGAGATGAAAGTGTTTCTCATTCATAAAGGTTGAACGGGGAGAAATTGGTTCATCTGTCATTACAGTTTTGATAATGAGGGTGAATTGCCGCAAAGCCTAAAATGAAAGCCTGAATTCTACCAAGAGACTTGCTTATCTTAAATAGTTACAATTTTATCTTTACTTGTCTTATATAGTTAAAAATGTATCTATAAGTTCAGGCGCTGAGTTTTCTGGACTCTCTGCCATGAGTCTCTTATTTAATTAAATTTCAGATACTTTGTATCTGTTTCTGGCTCCTGCAGTGCAGAGAAGCTCTGGACATTTCACTAACAATCCAAGCTGTAGCTGTAAAAATCAGGACTGTCCCGTGAAAAAAATGGGAGCAATGAACCTGTTACAGCCAGACAGCACACATTACACCCAGCAATTAACCCTAAAGTTTAGTTGCCTCTTTCATCAAGTATATCTTATATTCTTATTTGATCTATTCATGTCATGTGCCCCTCACCCCATCCCTTACCGGTTTCCTGCAGTTAGAGCTGCCAACTTCTCTTCCCCAGGCTGTGGGGAACTTGAGTCATCCAGGATATACTGAATCTGTGCCTGGAGCTGGCGGGGAGTGAGAAGGTTTCCATTTTGATAGAGGCCTAATCTATAATAACGTCCTTTGTGATATACACACACATGGCGACTTTCAACCAAGTGCTGAAGGCAGTCTGAAGGAAGGATACAGCTTTAATGACACTGGATAGATTCCGTATTATACAGATAAGGATAAACATGAATGCTTTGCCTCAGTGAGGTACACAGATTTATATTATAGCTAAGTAATTATACAGATTTGTCATTTTAGCTTTGAAATGAGCTATCTTACATTTCCATTTAAAACTTGTAAAACTCAGGGGGGGATTTACAAAAAGGATGATATGGAGACAAAATAAAAGTTCAGATAAAAATGTCGGATTTGCCACCAAATTCACAAACCTCTATCTTCACTTCTTTGACTTTGTCTTTTAAACGGACAGTTTTCAGATTGTGTCTTTTGCACTACATTTTAATGTCATTTTTTCTGAATTTGTCTTTAGCTCTTACTAAACCTGTTAGCCAGCCATGAAATCCTAAAAACAAAAAATGCTATTTTGCATAATATAGGGATTTGTATCAGAAATATGTTTTGTTATCTTAGGATAAGTGTTTAAGTGCTGCTAAAACTAAAAAAAAAAAAAAATTGTCTGGGAGGCTTTACTTTTCCTTTAGATAATATATTCACTCAAATTTCTAATATTTCCTCATTCGTTAAGCTAAAACTAGTAAAATAACCAAGTGTGAGTTAAAATATACAAAATACACTTTTTTTTGTTTAATCAGTGTTTTACTTGTTTTGTCTAACCCTAAAGAGTTAGACAGAAATTTGTGCCCTGACTTTAACATGCTAACACCTATTACCGTATATACTCGAGTATAAGCCGAGTTTTTCAGCACCTAAAATTTGCTGAAAAACTCTACCTCGGCTTATACTCGAGTCAGTACGCAAAAGGCTGCGCTTCAGGAGCTCCGCCGTGACCCCGCATCTGTGGGGTTGGCAAGACTGCCCTGATCCTGCACTTCCTAAATGACAGTTTAGAGGAGAGATACCGGCGCACAGTAGAGGAGATGCACTGCTTGAACCCCGAGCCCGGGGAGCTCCAGTTGCGCATCCAGATCCTGGACACCAGTGGCAGCTACGCCTTCCCAAACCTCAGCCCATCAATGAACAACTCACTCTGCTCACCGCCCTGTAATTATCGGGTTCTCTCTGTATGCGGCAATCTCTATGACACCACACAGCAGCTAGCAATGGGTGCAATATACAATAGCACCGACCGGAAACAGTGACACATGTGATAAGGTTCCTACAGGCACAAGATCAGCCACGCCCCTCCTGCAGCCCCTGGAATACGGTATGTCTAGTAGTGAATATGTAGCGGTGTTACACAACAACCTCTAGCCATCTCCAGCTAGTCTAAAGCTGCTGTCACTTCTCTATATAATACATGGGAGGCCGTTGATTTGTAACATCAGAGTGTTTAGGTAAAAGCGTGCTCATTCAGGTACCTCCACTGCTCCACTATGGCATCTCCAATCCCATTAGTGTTAGGACCACTGGGTGCCCACTGCTTGGGTGTCCCTTGGAATTATTACATAGGTGGGACATTTCTGAACAAACTGCAGTCGGGATCAGGAGTGTGTGCTCTACTGAATATGTCCTAAAATGCATTTCTCACCCTAGGCTATACTCGAGTTTTCCCAGTTTTTCTAGGTAAAATTAGTTACCTCGGCTTATACTCGGGTCGGCTTATGCTCGAGTATATATGTACTATGCGAATAATTTCCTAATGGGTTACCTACAAGAGGTGTAGAACTGTAGTGTAGATGTGGAACAGATCCAAGGCGGCAGTCAAACTGCAAAAAATCCGTTTATTGGGGAGTGTACACTCCCCAATAAACGGATTTTTTGCAGTTTGACTGCCGCCTTGGATCTGTTCCACATCTACACTACAGTTCTACATATTGATTTGGGTAATCGGACACAGGATACCCGTGGACAGGTCTGATCTAAGTATGTGGTGAGCTCCTTTCATACTAAATTGTGCATATATTGACTACAAGAGGTGTGAAATGATCCAAAGCAGAGAAAATTATTTTACAATTGATCGGACACATGGGGAAGAGTTATACTGAGCTTTACTCCATTTTTAAAATTCCCGGGAGTAACTGTCGCTTAAAATGTCGTTTTTGGACCTTTTTTTATGCCGTTTGAAAAACAAATTCACAAAAGTGTCTATAAACTTTCTTTTGCAAAAAAATTTAAATTGGAGGTTGAGTTGGAATTTAGGCAGATTTCTGTTTGTGAATATGGAGAAAGTATTTTACACCAGTTTACCACCACTTATACTACAAAAATGGTAAAACAAAGATGCATGCTGCAATTATGGCTAATTATAGCACAAATCATTCACTTACAACTAATTTTAAAATTGTAAAAAATCAGGGGAGGACACATGCAGCATTAAAAGAGCAAGTTATGAGTTCTAATGTAAAAAATGTATGAAAGTGTAAGGGACTGAAGGTTTAGTTACTCTTTATTCAGGCAGTCCCCTAAGCTTCAGACAGCTAAGTGGGTCCTAATTTACAGTTGGAAAGGGAAGCTGTTTCCTTATCCGGGGTTAAAGTATTCTTCTTGTGTTTAATATAGTGTAAGAATAAAAGTTTCAGTTGATAAATAATAACATTGGGAGCTATGACCCATTGGTTTGCAGAATATACAGTATATAGCCTTTATTCTGAATTTGTGAACTTTGATCTAAGGACTTAGGAGTGAAAATATCGGTGCAATGCCAAATAAATAAATATAATGTCACGTCCTTACTGAAATCCATGTTTATTTACTGGATAGCAGAACTTGGTATATACAGTTTGTTCCATAGAGGTTGTGTGAATATTTCCTGTTGGGTTATGGTGACTTTGTGTGCTATAGCTACTCACCAGTTTCCACTCCTGGAAGTCTTGTTGTGTTAAACATCCTCACCATCTGATCAGAGCACATAGGAACAATGCCAAGTGCCATGACCTGTACAGAGAGAAAGAAGCCTTCAGCAAGTCAATTTTCTAAAGCTCTTCACTGTATCATCTTTGTCGCCTTGATCAGTTTGCACCTTTGCATATGTAATGCTTCACGGCTAAACTCTATCAATATTGATTTACATTTCTTGCTCTCCTCATTTTGGTATGTAACTGTGTCTTCCTGCCAATCTATCTTGGTTCAGTATTTTTTTAAATAAATATTGGTTCCAAATTCTGTTCTTGTCTCTTCTGGGAAATGTGTTTCTCATCTCCACCCCCATTCAATACAAAGCTACACAATGTCTACAGCTCATGTATATATTATGTTCATTTTGTTCCCAGTTTTTCATTCAGAGTGGGATATTATATTCTCATATCACTTACTGGAGGAATCAAGCCCCTTTCCAGCTTTCGGCGGTAGAGTAGCATGGCATGAATAATGTTTCCTGCCCGGGCAGCTTGATTTGTGGTTGGGGTCACATATAAATAATCCTATACACAGAGATGTAATGGAAAGAGAGAGAAGTAGATAGAGTAAAGCAGCATAAAAATGGGAGATACAGACAAACCTCTGCTAGGTCAGGCAAAAGGTAGGAAGCATGGTTGTAGTTAACAAATCTCATTTTTTCATTCATAAATGTGTATGACCTTAATTCTGCAGCTTTCAACTGTTATTAATGTGTTTAAGAGATTAAAGATGTTATGTGTGAAACACTGATTTACTATTCACCAGAAACATATCATTTAATTCAGTTTGCCCAGGTTTTTTTGCATACTATTTTTTTTTTTTTTTGAAGGAACTTACTTGCAACTTGAATGTTTTCCATTGACTTTGGATTTTGCAAGGTCTGTAGTGGTGTAAAATAATGGCACCAAATCCACCATTTATTTTACATAGCTTTTTACACCATTTTTACACAGTGTGATAAATAGGCCCCTTAAGGTGTAAGCATGAACAAAGCATTTATTTATGCCATTGAATTGGATGATGGTTTGCTATAGGTTATGGGAGCACAATAAACTATGCCCCTGTACCTATAGAATTCCTCAGTAAGTCTTGACGCCTGCAGTGTTTTAGGGCAATGGAATCGTACAGGATAAAAGCAGAATATGCCATAACAACAATACCACATGAAAAGTTTAGAGGTACAAACCATTGCATAATAGTTACTGTTCACCATTATTGGTCCTCGACCCCTCAGGTATATGTATTCTTCCCACCAATCACTGACCTGCAGGAGAGGGAAAATGTAAGGTGAGTATTTGTAAAGGAGAACTAAAGCCTAACTAAAGAAGTATGTTTTGGGCTCCTGTACCAACTCAAAGCAACCACAGCTCTTTAGCAGTAAAGATCTGTGCCTCCAAAGATACCCCAGTAGTTCCCAATCTTTGTTTCTGCGGATTCACTGCACATGCTCTATGTTGCTGTCACTTACTGAGCTTAGGGACTGTTTTATGATACATTGTATGTATATATGTATAGAATATAAATGTTACTATATAAGGCTGAATAATAATTACTTCAGATTCACGTTACATGGCAGCTCTGAAACAAGTTATCATACATCAATTGGGAGTCCACATCTGATTTCCATCTAATTAAGCCCAAGGGACTCGCCCCAGTTCTCAGGCAATAACATGCAAAAAATTCCATTATCCAAAGATAACTGTCCCAAGGCTTTTTTCAGTAAAAAAATATCATTTTATTTAAATTAGCATTAGCACATAGGCAATTATGGGATTAAATTAACAAAGTAGGGTTAATCCCTCACAGTTTTTGATTGGTTTTAAAGAAAAGGGGAGAGATTAATAGGGTATAAATCCTGCAGAGGAGATGCTGTTTACAGATACACCTATGACTAAGCGCCGGAGGGTGCGAAATGCGTAAGGTGGGACTGGTGGGGTCTGAGTTTTAATGCTAATTTAAATAAAATTATATTTTTTTACTGAAAAAAGCCTTGGGACAGTTATCTTTGGATAAAGGAATTTTTAGCTCTGAAACAAGTACATTTTGCATCAGAATTGAATCATTTCCATTTTAGAAACTGAAAATTTTGGCTCTTAAAATTACAAGAGGTGGCTTTTTGCTGCCCCATGATAGACGCCCCTGGTAACTGCCCCTTACTGCTGCCTGAGGCAAGGTTCTCACCTTGCTTCATGACAGGAACAGCCCTGCTACCCAACAAATCTAGCACAAGGTGGAATCCAAAGAGGAAGAGCCATGTGCTACCTTCCATTAAATAAACTGTGGGCATAAACTGGTCACTCTACCCCTGGGTCTATAGAACACACCGCTACCCCAGGATATTGGTTACAAATACCTAGACTTCCTGTTCCAGTAGGGATATTGACCCTTTGGCCCTCTACAGTACCACTTATAATCTTATTATAAAGTATATTTTAAACAAAACAGGACCCAGAGTCCCAAGGAAAACCAAGAAGGAAAGTACGGTCATTGTAATATACTCATGCAAAATAATATACTCATATGCAAAATGGCACAAATCCTGTCCTTTGTAATCAAGTTGTTCACAATATATTAACTATTGGATGATAGTCCTGTTTGTGGCTCATGATACTTACATAATTTGAAGCCCACCAGGACTTGAGGTGCAAGTATTTTTGTGACTTCCGTCCCAAATCTTTCTGGAATTCCTCAGCCAGGGTTTTCATTTCACTGAATTTGTCATCATCCATTAAAGGACGCACTGACTGCAGATACTGCATGAGGAAGATAGCAGAATAAATAAATAAATGGAAAGAAAGCAAAGAGAACATGTATAACTAGAAAGCATACTTTTTCCTCTCATATGGCCTCATCAGTTACAGATTCCATCTTCCACTGATATCTTTGCATGGCAATTTATAACCCTCAACAAAAGCATTGCATAGAAACAGGGATTCATCGAATTTGTAATTTTTGGGTTCAGCTGGCTGCCAAATCCTCTACAAAAATATGTTACCTTTAGCTGTTTTGTATTTTAGAGCCTCGTCATGCAAGTTTTTAGATTAGATTTGGCCAAATTTTAAGGATTTGTTTAAAAGTAAATATTGAAAAGCCTTTCCTCATCGCTAATCCAATCATGAATACTGAGCATCCCTACACATAATGTTAAGTCCAGAACACCTACATATATTCCTTATTTAACCAAAATATGCAATATACATAACAGTATGTTTTCTTTTCACTCTGATAATCCAACTCAAATACTTTAGGGGGCTATTTATCATGCTTCACTCCACTTTTTACACAACATGATAAAAAGGCCCCAAGATGCATTCTCCTCACCCTTTGTATTGTATCCTCCAGTGGGGGAACAGGCAACTTTGGAAGAGACATCTGAAAACTGTAGAGCATTGGTTGCCGACTGGACATTATCTTCATACAACCCTATAAAGAATATACAGAGGCAACAACAAATCAATAACAAAACAAGACAATGAAATAAATCAGATGATAATCAGATGTATTATTAAGGAGAGCTGTGCATATTCTTTTCTGCTGTTTTTCTTAGCAATTCCAATACACATGAAATTTTGCAATATTCATGCAGGGGTAAAACAAACAGGAATTTGTAAAACTGTAACTAGTTTTTACCAAATCAAATTGTGTCCATAAGCGACCTAGAACCTTATAAGTTACACAACAAACTAACTGGTTTCTTTCTGAGAAGTTTCAAGAATAACATGTAACAGATGCATGCTTAGAAAGCTACTTATAGGAAAAAATACCCCCAAAATGAAACCATGAAAATGGTTTATTTATGTGAAGCAGGTTTTTATGAACTGTTTTATGCAGTATATTGTACGCATGCTGTTCCTAGATTACAGTTCCGCTTTCAATACCATAAACCCTCAAAAACTCATCAACAAACTTGAAACTCTTACTCTGCCTCAGCACCTCTGTAACTGGATCTCTCTCTTTTCAGACCTCAATTTGTCAAGATTGGGAATTGCACGTCTAGCACAAATCTAACCAGCACAGGTACACCACAAGGATGCTGTCTCAGCCCCAAGCTTTTCTCCCGCTACACCTTTGACTGCTCATCTTCTATAAACAACTGCAAAGTCTATAAGTTTGCAGATGACACAACTGTGCTTGGCCTCATCCAAGACAATGATGAAACCGGATACAGACAACTCGGGGCACATTTACTTAGCTCGAGTGAAGGATTAGAATTAAAAATACTTTGAATTTCAAAGTATTTTTTTGGCTACTTCGACCATAAAATTGGCTACTTCGACTACGACTAAAAATCGCTTGACTATTCGACCATTCGATAGTCGAAGTACTGTCTCTTTAAAAAAAACTTCGACCACCTACTTGGCACCATAAAACCCACCGAGCACCAATGTTAGCCTATGGGGAAGGTCCCCATAGGCTTTCCTAGCTTTTTTGGATTGAAGGAAAATCATTCGATCGATGGATTAAAATCCTTCGAATCGTTCGCTTTTTCGTACCTCCCCAGAGGGTGGTAAAAACTGCTGAACGAATCATCTCCACCAAACGTCCATCACTGTCCGATCTAGACACAGCCAGATGCAAGAACAAAATTAAAGGCATTACTTGCGACCAGAGTCACCCAGGACATGAAATATTCATTTGGCATAAGCCCACCTACTCATTGAGGCACAGGAGGCCTGAAAGCATAAAAACCAGAAGCAAAAGACTATTTAATAGCTTCTTTCCAAGAACTGTCAGACTAACTGCAAATTGAGGGTTTCTGCTCCCATTAGAGGTGTCGGCGTCTTGTTTTTGGATGCCGGCGACCATTCTCGCGATTG
This sequence comes from Xenopus laevis, assembly GCF_017654675.1. Lineage (NCBI taxonomy): Eukaryota > Metazoa > Chordata > Amphibia > Anura > Pipidae > Xenopus > Xenopus laevis. The sequence goes on along the minus strand of NC_054375.1, from coordinate 95,535,565 downwards.
ACCCGAGTATAAGCCGAGGTAGAGTTTTTCAGCATATTTTGGGTGCTGAAAAACTCGTCTTATCTCGAGTATATATGGTACCTTTCATTTATCTAAAGCATGCTGTGTCAAAAGTGGAGTCAAACATTACCTGGCGATATTGCTCACAGCAACCAATCAGATTTTTGTTTTCTAACTGTTGAAATCTAATTGCAGATTGGTTGCTCTGGGCAACATCACCGGTAATTTTTCACTCCACTTTTTACACAGCATGACAAATAAGCCCCCAAGCCCAAATGCCTCATTCCCTGTGCAAATATAACACTGTGGACTCTTTAAACTTTGAGACCTCTTTAAACTGGCTACTTATACATTTTACATCTATTGTATGAAGTATGAAGCATAAATAAAGCATTAACAGATGTTCTCCATGAAAGTGTGATGATTTCCAATACCAAATTACATCCCTCTACACAGTAATGCAGGGAAATGTATCACAAATTTTGCACTGGAATATTCCATTTTCATTAACAAATCCTGTCAGCAATAAACCATATTTGGTGATATTGATAATACAGGTATGGGATCTGTTATCCAGAATGCTCTGGACCTTGGGTTTTCTGAATAAAGGGAAGTTTCTCTAATTTGGATCTCTATACTTTTTTTTAAAATTATTTAAACATTAAAAAAACCCAATAGGATTGTTTTGCCTCCAATCAAGATTAATTATATCTTAGTTGGGATCAAGTACAAGGTACTGTTTTATTATTACGCGGAAAAAAGGATATCATTTTTTTTTATTACAATTTTTTGCTTGTAACGGAGTCTATGGGAGATAGCCTTCTCATAATTTGGAGCTTTCTGAATAATGGATTCCATACTGTATAGTCAAATATTATTAAATCTTTTCTCTCAACAACCCTTCAAATATTATCTAAACAACATATAACAAAATTGCCAGGCAGCACAAAGTCTAGAAAGAATATAATAAAAGGCCTGGGTACCAGGCTGAAATATCATGAAAAAGTTGTAACAATAACAATACTAATGTGACATATCATTTAACCTGCAAAAAAGCAAGATGAGTTGTCTTACCGCCCATATTTTGGTTTTCATACTTGTTTTCTTATGTGGTTCAAACATCCATCCATGATAAGATAGAAGTATTCGAAGAGTCTGACGGTAGATCAGGATTCCAGATACCCAGACACCAGTGGAAAAGATCACAGCGCTGACCACTGTGCGGGAAACTGGTGCCAAAATTGACCTATAAACAGATACTTATATAATCATCAATTTTATAATGAACTGTTTAAACAGATAGTCACATGTGGCCGGAGATGTAAACAGCCGTATTCCATTATATCAGTTTATTTTTTTGGCCCTCCCTTTGCTGCTGCACTGTCAAGCATGAAATGACAAACTGTAATCCTAAGGTTTGTGTTCTGTTAAATCAGGCACTCTATCCCAAACTATGAAAAACTATCCCAAACCAGCATAGCTGCTTTGCCAAAAATTACAGGCAGTGTTTTGCTCTCAAGCAGGTAGAGTTTCTCTGGGCTCTGCCAAATCCAGATTTGTCCTTCAAGTCTCCAGTTGATGGTAATGTCAGGCTTGTGTGAAGATGCTTGCCCAGAAACAAAATAACAATGCAAATAGTTTGTGTGTTGATTTTGCTTCCTGAATCAGTTTGAAACTCTACAGTATGTGTCCCAGTGTCCCAAGATATTGCTCTTGGAATAATGGTACGTGTATCTTGTACCATAGGGTCATCATAGCACAACAGAATTGACTTACTCATGACCAAGAACAGAATTGACATTGCTCATAACCAAGTGTGCCAGTTGCATAAATATACATTGACTTAAGATATTATACAATTTAGGGGCCCAGCTTAAAATAATTTGCATCTTTAGTATGATGCATACACTTTTATAAACCTTCACAATAGGTATAAAGATTTGTAAATCTAAAAACACATATAGCTGAACTCCTCTAGAACAGTCTCAAACTGTGAGATGAGCAAAGCCTTATTGTTATATGTTTGTAATCACTGCACTTGCTCTTTAGTAAGGTGCTTCTTGACAATACTAAGATATAAGGCTTGTACCAATATAATGTATAACCTATACAGAACTTGCTTATATTGCCATACATAAGCTAACAGATTTTGCCCCTCAAAGAATGTGCAATTCATACAGAGTTTCATACACTGTAGAGCTAAACATCGATCATCGTCATATCATTTTATATTTTACTGTCTTCACCATATAAAACTTAGACATTCACTGCACAATATAACATTCTTAGACAGTAAGCAAACTCTAACACAGCCGCATACCAAGCTGAAAAGTCACTTACTTTCCTGGGAGAATGCTGTTGATTTTAGTGATGAGTCCTACAGATGGATCCAGCTTTCCATATAATGAACCAAGTGTCATAGCCACCACAGCAAACCATGTAGAAGGGCTAGCTGGGTACACTCCACTCAGCACAGAGCTCTGTGAGTAAAAGAGGAAATGTGAAAGGATTGTGTATTGATACAATTCTTGTCAGCTCAGTAGTCTCCTAGCCCCACCATGCTATCAAAACCTAATAAAACCTGAAATAATAACTCCTCCCAACTAACACGCTCTCCATCCTACTTTCCTGCATAGATTATTTGTAAGTTATTGCTGCACTTAAATTAACACTAGTTTCTTAAATATATCATTCAAACATATCCCTAGCAATAATTTTAATTTGAAATCGGAGTCATCCTAATTCTGGTATTGACATTTAATTGGTTTAGGTGGCATTGTAAATGATACTATTATCATGCTCATGACTTAAGTTATGGAAAAGAAAGTCATCTGTTTAATTGAACTTTTAAAAGGGACCGGTCACCCTAAGTAATAATTCCAAATCCTGTTCTATTGTGCATGTCAAGCAAAATAAACATTACTTGCATTATATAAATGTAAATAAATAACATTTTGGTTACTTCAGTCTTAAAATTCACAATCACATCAAGCAGGCAGTCGCCATTTGGTGACTGTTATTAAAACAAGCTTTGTATCACCACAAAATCTTGTTTATGCAATTAAATAGGGGAACTGATATCCATGCACTGGCTATTCAAGTATAGGCCGTGAGGAAGGAGGGGGTGAGCAGAGCAGTGACATATAGGAAGTGTTGAATGGAAAGTGACCATACATTAGGAGATATTACAAATAAGGATGTGTCAATACCCTTAATTTACACGTTATGTATATTCCTTTAAGCTCTAACAGTCACGTAGAATTTGCATCAAATGTGCTTCCTGTTGTGCCATAAGCACAGTTTCTGATTCCACTTGAAGAGGAAAAATTCAATCTTTATACATTAGCATATGTTTAAAATATACTCTAAAATTGAACTATTTCTACTCCAGCTTGCCTTTGATCTTGTTAGTAAATATGGGGCGTGACATTGATCAGAAAGAGATATAGAATTTAGGGCAGCAGCTCTATGGTATTTTTATGCCAATGTTGCATATTCTATGATGAGAACAAACATAACATTTTAAAACAGGGCCAGGCCCTTAATGATTATTCTGCTGTGATGCTGTGCAGTGCGTAAAGGGGAACTATCGCAAAAATGAAAATGTAATACGAACTTCATCATTCTGAAATAAGAAACTTTCTAAATACAATCAATTAAAAATTCTGTACTGTTTCTAAAATAATCAAGTTTATCTACACTCTCCCTCTCTCAGCATCTGTTTCTCTTCATTCTGTCTTCATGCAGCAGTTCGGTGTCAGATATTTATTGACAGTTAAATCCAATATATCTTACAGGGGGTTCCTTTTGCCTAGAAGATGTATTAGAGCTCATTCTATTAAAATCACCAGACATCATATCGCTCTACATGCAGAATTTGTGCAAAAGGCAGTTATTTTGTTAGATTTTGTTTGTACTGGAATCCGTTATTTGAGTGAGCTCTAATTAATATGCTAGGAAAGGAAGCCCCCCCTATAAGATATATTGGATCTAACTGTCAATGATTATCTGACAATCAATTCCTGCATGAAGACAGAATGAAGAGAAACAGATTCTGAGAGAGGAATAGTTAAGATGAACGTAATTATTTCAGAAGTGATTTTTAATTGATTGTAATTAAAAAGTTTCTTATAGCAGTATGATTAAGCTTATATTAAATTTTCATTTTCACAATAGTTCCCCTTTAATATCAGGGCTGCAACTAGGGGTAGGCAGAAGAGGCACATGCCTAGGGTACAACAGTGGTGCGGTGCTAGAAAAATAGCTCTTCTATCTGTCACCTAGTTCTTCTCTGCTCTAACTCTGGCCCTGTAGTGAAGCATAAAAAACAGCACATTAGCAAGCAGACACACATAGGAGGAGGAATGGTGTTGATTAGGTGACAGGAGGAGGGATAGTGGGTGCTCAGGGTAGGATGATTGCTGTGGGTGCCCTTACATTTTGGCCCAAAAGTGTTTATTATCCTAAATTATCTTTGGGTTTACTGTAGTTATTTGAGAACCAGTTAGCAACAGTCAACAAATATGGATTGAAACTCTTTAGGAGTTATGTAATAAAAGGCTTTAAGTTTGCCTAGGAGCAGTAACCCATAGCAACCAATCAGCATTTACTAGTCACCTGTTTCAAAGCATTGGTTGCTATGGGTTACTACTTCAGGACAAACTTAGTGCCTTTTATTACACTAGTCTGTTCCTGCTCATTACGGTAATAAAATGATTTATTACAAATCAAATATTTTTTTTTTTTTTTGGAAAAATGCAAGTTTTCCCATACAGATTTATAAATCAAAAACAATCTTAAAAATGTAAATGACTAAATTCAGCAGCCAAAACCTGGCAAGCTTGTACATATTTTCAACAGTGATATAGGGGCCAATTTAGGATTGCTTGAATCTTTGGGGAGCAAGATATTCTACCTAATATCTGGTAGAAAAATGAAACAGAATCCCTTTTTAAGTTAAAAGCGAAGTTGAAATGTTCTTTTTAATTACAGATTTACTTTGCAGGGCATCAAGATAAAACAAAAGAGTAATTAACTTAGAAAGTAAAAGAGCAAAACGCTGCTCCTCAGTACTTATCTAAATAGCACTTCTGCCTGGTGTCGGGATACCGAGCACAGAGTAGGTGGACACAAGACAACCCTGTCCTTATCGGCTGCCATAGGGCCCCAATACAGTTTGTACCTACCTGGCAGGAAGAAGAATACTTGTGTGCCTCCCCTCATTATATATATATATATATACAGGGCCGCCATCAGGGGGTCACTGGGGGGACAGTCCTCCCGGGCCCGGTGGATTTCCCCGCTTCCAGGGGGCCCGGCCGCGACCTGACTCTGCCCTGCATTTTTCCTCTCAGAGCTGCGTCCTGTGCGTACGCGTGACGTCAGTACGCACGGGCGCAACTCTATTTAAGCCGCCGCCGCCTGCCGCCTGCAGTCAGAAGATCGAGGACTTCGCTGGAGGAGGACGTGCTTCCTGGAGACAGCGAACGGACGGTGAAGACGACGAAGAAGACCCTCCTGGACTAAGAAGAAGACACCAGCACAAGCAGGTAAGTCCCCTGAGCCACCAATGTAGCCCCTGAGCCACCAATGTAGCCCCTGAGCCACCAATGTAGCCCCTGAGCCACCAATGTAGCCCCTGAGCCCCATACTGCAGGGCCTCTGAACCCCATACTGCAGGGCCCCTGAACCCCATACTGCAGGGCCCCTGAACCCCATACTGCAGGGCCCCATAGCCCGATACTGCAGGGCCCCATAGCCCCATACTGCAGGGCCCCTGAACCCCATACTGCAGGGCCCCTGAACCCCATACTGCAGGGCCCCTGGGCCCCATACTGCAGGGCCCCTGGGCCCCATACTGCAGGGCCCCTGGGCCCCATACTGCAGGGCCCCTGGGCCCCATACTGCAGGGCCCCATGGCCCCATACTGCAGGGCCCCATGGCCCCATACTGCAGGGCCCCATGGCCCCATACTGCAGGGCCCCATGTCCCCATACTGCAGGGCCCCATGGCCCCATACTGCAGGGCCCATTAGCCCCATACTGCAGGGCCCCTGAACCCCATACTGCAGGGCCCCTGAACCCCATACTGCAGGGCCCCTGGGCCCCATACTGCAGGGCCCCATACTGCAGGGCCCCATGGCCCCATACTGCAGGGCCCCATGGCCCCATACTGCAGGGCCCCATGGCCCCATACTGCAGGGCCCCTGGGCCCCATACTGCAGGGCCCCTGGGCCCCATACTGCAGGGCCCCATGGCCCCATACTGCAGGGCCCCATGGCCCCATACTGCAACTGCAAGGCCCCATGGCCCCATACTGCAGGGCCCCATACTGCAGGGCCCCTGGGCCCCATACTGCAGGGCCCCTGGGCCCCATACTGCAGGGCCCCTGGGCCCCATACTGCAGGGCCCCTGGGCCCCATACTGCAGGGCCCCATGGCCCCATACTGCAGGGCCCCATGGCCCCATACTGCAGGGCCCCATGGCCCCATACTGCAGGGCCCCATGGCCCCATACTGCAGGGCCCATTAGCCCCATACTGCAGGGCCCCTGAACCCCATACTGCAGGGCCCCTGAACCCCATACTGCAGGGCCCCTGGGCCCCATACTGCAGGGTCCCTGGGCCCCATACTGCAGGGCCCCATGGCCCCATACTGCAGGGCCCCATGGCCCCATACTGCAGGGCCCCATGGCCCCATACTGCAGGGCCCCATGGCCCCATACTGCAGGGCCCCATGGCCCCATACTGCAGGGCCCCTGGGCCCCATACTGCAGGGCCCCTGGGCCCCATACTGCAACTGCAAGGCCCCATGGCCCCATACTGCAACTGCAAGGCCCCATGGCCCCATACTGCAAGGCCCCATGGCCCCATACTGCAGGGCCCCATACTGCAGGGCCCCTGGGCCCCATACTGCAGGGCCCCTGGGCCCCATACTGCAGGGCCCCTGGGCCCCATACTGCAGGGCCCCTGAGCCCCATACTGCAGGGCCCCCATACAGTTTGTGAATGTGACCTTTGTGGTGAGGGGGCGTGGTTAAGGTGAGGGCATGGTTAGGGGCGTGGTTAGGGGAGGTGTCGTGAGGGGGGCCCCGAAAATTTTGTTGTGTGGGGCCCCGTGATTTCTGATGGCGGCCCTGTATATATATATATATAAAATATATATATATATATATATATATATATATATATATATATATATATATTTTCATGGGGTAAACATAGAAAAGTCTGCTACCTGCAGGGCAGGGAGAAGAGTGTGTGTCTTTTTTGTACTTTGCACCCTGCCCTACAGCTAGTAAATAAACCCCAATGTGTTTCATGTAATGTTAATGTTGTTCAGATCTTTACTTACTGCCACAGCTACCATCCAGCAAGGATCTGCAAGAGGATATTGGGTGATGTCATTCACTAATTGCAGGAGACTAATAATACAGGGCAGATACCTGAATTATGTTATTTACTATAAATATTGCACCTTCTGCCTTTTACCTTAAGTGTGATGAGACGTTTCCTACAGGCAACCAGCCCTGACAGCCAGAGATGCCGTAATGCTTCATGGCTGAGCTGTAGATCAATGCCATCTGGTGTCACAGTGAATTGAAAGGCAACAGCCTGGTGGGCTTCTGCCATCTTGGGACCTGCAGATGAAAAAAGAATAAACTAAAAATACCAGTGTCAGGACCTTTTTACAGTTTTTGGCGAAACAAAATGGGTCAAATTTGCCCATCCCTAATTATAAAGTTGTGTATATTGGTTTATGTTCTAGTGTTGTCACAGTGGAGGTACAAGGGCTACATCTTGAATGCAAGTACACATCATTAAAATGGGTGCAAAATTATTCATGCTTTGGTGCTCCTCACAAAGGTACCTCTGTTTATGAACATTTGTGGCAAGTGCCAAGGTGCCACTTCAGGCTGCTCTCATGTATTGCATGCAACTGCAAGAACAGAATTAAAGGAACCCAGGAATTAATACCTGGAATTACTTAGTGGGTTGTGCCAAGACACTCAACTGACTGGCAGAGCATTGTAAACCTATGCTGTTACTGATGTCATGCACCAGGAGTAATGGGGTTCATTTACAAATACTGTATGTTACAATATGATACTGAAATGCTAGGAAAAATGGCAGTTTGCATCCTAATGTTGCATTTTGTAAATAGTGCGTCATTTATAAATGAACCCTACTGTCCACTATCTTCTCAAACTTCTTCTTTCTATCAGACAACACCCAAACAAACAATAAAAAGTGACTCTTAAAGTAATAGTTCAGTATAAAAACTGGGTAAATAGATAGGCTGTGCAAAATAAAAAGATGTTTTGAATATAGTTAGTTAGCCAAAAATGTCATCTATAAAGGCTGGAGTGACTGGATATCTAGCATAATAACTCGAACACTACATATTGCTTTGCAGCTCACTTGGTTTACACTGACTGTAACCAGGCCGTAACCAATTAGTGACTTGAGAGGAGGCCACATGGGCTTTTGAATATGACCTGCATGCTAAGGATCAATTGCAAACTCACTGAACAGTTATGTCCCATGTGGCCCCCCTTATAGTGAATAACTCAGAGTTAGAGAGCTGAAAAGCAGGAAGTAGTGTTCTGTTCTGTTAGACATCTGCTCACTCCACCCTTTATATATTTCATTTTGTCTAACTAACTATATGCAAAATATTTTGCGCAGCCAATTTACCCAGTTTCTATTTTAGCATTGAACTGTTCCATTAAAGGAACAGCAACACCAAAAAATTAAAGTAGTAGTAATGAAAATATCATGTACTGTTGCCCTGAACTTGAAAAAAATTATGTGTTTGCTTCAGAAACACTACTATAGTTCATATAAACAAGCTACTCTGTAGCAATGTCGGAAATTAAAAAAAGGCTATATGGCACAGGTTAAATAGTGGATAAGAGATAACACCATTAAAAAAAAATTCAACTTTTGTTGAAGCAATCCCTATCTACTCTATTGCACTTCGCCTGGTCTGAGGTGGCGAAGGCAAGTCTGGCGCAAGAGGTAATGTTCAGTAAAATGTGCAAGTTAGTGAAGTACCGTAGAATTACGTTAACTTCGCCTGGCGTAAGGGTGCGAAGTAGCGCTAGAGTAGGTCCACTTCGCTAGCGAATTTACACCAGCACCCGTTAGTAAATCGGCGAAGTAACGAAATGACGTCACGCTGGTGAATTTGCGCTAGCGTTAGGCGCTTCGCACTTTAGTGAATTTGCCCCTATATGTCTCTTACCACATGGCACTTAAGCTCTTTGTCCTATGACTCTGTGTATATTTATTATGTGATTTGTCTCCCCCATGTATACTTTTATATATATATATTTTACTTTTATGCACTGTACAGCGCTGCGGCTCCTTAAAAAATAAAGTTATACATACAAAGTTATACATACATTTATCATTGCATCTATTGCAGGGAGATAATTCTGCTCTCACCTTTAGATAAAACCTCATGAGATGTCCTTGTATCCCCTGGAGTGGTCAGAAAACAAAGGCACAAGCTTTTTTCCACCTGAGGAAGGGGTATGCCCCAGAAGTGGAGAGGAGGCTAATACCTAGGTAAGGGCTGATTTTTGACCTGTGTATTGCAGTAAATTAATTAACCAACATTTTGTGTGTCTATATATGTAAATATATATTGTCGAATCCAAAATAGTATTTGTGCAGATATAGCCTTACCTTCCCAGCTTATCTCACATTGCCTGGTACACAATCTTTCCTAGCACACTCTGGCTGAATTCACCATCAAGCCTCCCACTGTAAATATTTTCTCTCTGCCTGTTAGCATGTGAGTTTATTTCCATAACGAAACACTGGAAGCTACCCAACTAAGTGAAAGGTTAGACAGCAGACTAGGACTAATGAAGGCATGACAGTGAAGAAAGGTTATAGAAGGAGATAGGATAGAAGTATTAATGCAATTCTAAAAACTATAAATATAATATCTAGTATCTTTAGAGAAAAAAAAAAAGTAGTAAGTGGTCACCTTGTGCATCCAGGGACACAAACTTCCACTGTTCGTGTCATTGCACATTTGCTGCTTCTAGACATGATCCAATGTATACTTCTGGTGACAATTTGCATTTTTCAGTCAGTCAGAAAGTGAGTTAAGATGATTGGGGGGGAGGGGCAACCCTATGGAGTAACAAAATAGGGAGGGCAGCTATGCCTGTTCTTTATATAGATGTGGTTAGTGTGGAGTTACATCATATTACAAATCTACTTGTTTAAATGTATAGATAATATGCATTGCGTTATTGCTTGAGCACCCTAGAAAAACTCTTAATAGTACTCTTACCCACATACTAGGCCATAAGGCGCAATCTAAGAGGCATATTCATCAAAGAGTAAAATCAGAGCTGGTTTTTTACAGGCATACTTATCACTGGGTGAAAGACTACCATGTGAAACCACACATGCATTTCGATAAACCCGACCCGCACATCACTAATATATACATATGGGGGCAAAGTCACTAAAGTGTGAATTTTCACCAGCGAAGGCTCCGCCACACTTCACACCACTTCGCCAGGCCTAAATCCGTTACCACTATGCTAATTCACTAAAATGTGAAGTTGTGTCTCTGTAGCCGAACACTGGCGTAATTTCACTAGCATTAATTCGTCAGCTTCAGCATTTCGTAGCAACTTTCACTAGCGTTCATGTCTGCCTAGCGAAAATTCGTTACTCTTAAGCTTAGGTCAATTTGAATAGGGCAGGTACATATAGGTCGTATATATGTCTCTATTACAGTTGGTGCAAATGCTTGAAGCGGCCACTTATAACAAATGTCCAAGGAAGCAAAATAAGGACAAAATAGATCCTTTAATGCCCTAGACATGAGCCTACCCAAAAACAAATGTGCCATGCCCCACAAATGGTTGAAAAAATGTTAACAAACAAATCAAAAGGAGAACTAAACCCCCCACGGTCAAAAGTCCCCACTGCCCCCCCCCTGCGCTGGCCTCCTCCCTGCACAGTGTTACCCCTGAATTGTGTCCCCTCTTGAAATACTGACCATACATGCAGAGTCAGCGAAGCGGAGCTCATGGACGCCATCTTCCACGCTTTGGTATTCTTTGTAAAGTGAGTGCCGTATTGGCGCATGCGCAGTTGGAGCAATCTTCCGGTTCATGACAACTGCACATGCGCCAAAAGTCCTGGAAATTGCCGAAGGGAAGAAGAAGACCCGAAGAATACCAAAGTGCCGGAAGAATGGCGCCCGTGAGCTCTGCTGTGCTGACTCTGCATGAGAGGTCAGTATTTCAAGAGGGGACACAATTTTGGGGCAACATTGTGCAGGGGGAAGGCAGGGAGGGAGGCCAGTGGGGACTTTTTTTTCTCCTTTAATAGTTACAACTTTTGAAGACTGCTTTAAAATATGAAAAAAACGCCAACTTTTTTTTAGAACTTTTATGACTTTTCGGCATACAGGATATGATGCCACTGACATAAGATTGAGGAGGATGTAGCTTCATCTTATCAGTTTGCCAGGTCTAAGCTTGCAAAGGAAACTCTGGCGAAAGAGATAATGTTCTGTAAAAATCACACTTTGGTGAATTTGTGGCGTAATGATCATTCGCGAGAAACTATGCTAGGGACAGTCTCTTTTGCTAGCGAATTGTCCTCTAGGCCTGTTAGTAAATTGGCGATGTCCCTGTGGATAAGATTTCTGGCAAACTTTCACTAGCAAAGACCACTTCACCCTTCAGTAAATCTGCCCCATAGAGCATGTTATTCATTTTCTGTTGCTTCTGGCTCTTGGGTAGTACATGGTTACAACAGAACAAATGTATTGTACTCATATTCAACAAAGATGTATTTTGGTCTTTTATCTTGGCTGCAAGGCACAGAATTTACTGGTGAAAATTG